>NC_139517.1:61922559-62588355 GCF_947247035.1 Vipera ursinii | reverse complement strand
CCAGCCCTAATCCGGAAAGTGGAAGGAAAGAAGAGTAAAGGCTGGGCGGAGGAGGAGGGGAAGTTTAAAAAGGGGGCGGCGTTCCCTTTAAAAAGCCGCCCGCCACGCCGCGCTCCCTCGCAAGCACTCGCGGCGGCTGGCTTCTTGGCTCCCGGTCTCCCCCAGGCTTCCCGCTGTGATTGGCGAGCGAGCCTCCCGAGCTCCGGCGGCCGTGACATCAGCAGAAGCGGAGCAAGCAAAAGCGAAGGGGGAAGGAAGTTCACCAGCAGCACCTCGAGCCCGCTCCGAGCGCTGGCGGACGCGGAGCCGAAAGAGAAGCAGCATCTCTGCGCGCCCGGGCTGCTGGGGTGAAGTTGCAGCCGCCGCACCAACCAGCCGAGGAGAAGCAAGAGAAGGAAGTCGCCGCCGCTGCCCAGGCTGGGTTTCCTTGAAGGCTGCTGTTTGCACCCGGGAAGGAAAGTGCAGGAAAAAGTGGCAAAGTGGCGAGCTAGCCCGGCATTCAACGTCTTCTTCGCCGCTGCCATCCCCGAGAAGGCGAAGGGCTCCTATTTACAGCCACCCATCCGAGAGAGAAAGCGGCTGTCGGTGCTTCGTCGGCCTTGATCCGGGACGCAGCCTGACCTCCCCTCATCCCGGGAGACTCTCGCTTCCCCCACCCCCCACCCCCCACCCTCCCTACACTCCCGAGCCTTCCAGATCTTCGCCTGCCTACTCGCGAGCAGGCATGTTTTCCAGCCAATCCGGGCCTGGGAGCAGGGGAGCAGGGCCGGCGGCACGTCCACTGTCCCCCGCACTCTCCCGTTCAGAACGGCGCCCGTTGAGCCTGAGTGATGCGGACGTCGGAAAAGGGCGCCGGGCGAAAGCAGCGAAGCGGGATCGCCGCGTGCCCCCCACTCCTCCTCCTCCTCCTCCTCCTCCTCCTCCTCCTCCTCCTCCTCCTCCTCTTCTTCTTCTTCCTCCTCCTGGTCGGCTTGACACCCCCCATTTCGGCTGCTTCGCAAACTGCTTCCTCCACCCCACCCCACCCCACCTCACCCCTCCCCGCAAAAGATGCCGGGGTCGACAGCGTTTTTTCTACCCGGAACAAGCAAACACGCAGGCAAACCCTGCACTATTCAGCTCAGTGAAGTCACGCTTGGTTAAAAAACAGATTTAATAATAATAATAATAATAAGAAGAAGAAGTTGGGCTGATCAAATGTTTCAATAATGACTGAAGGAGAGCTGCTTGTACCTTGGTCTTTGTGCTGGTGTCTTGACATGCCAATACACTAGTACGGAAAGCTGCCGTTCACTTTCGGGGGGAGAAAAAAAAACACAACACCGCACGCTTTCCGCCCCGAAAATCAGCTGATCGGGCGTTTCAAGCCGTTTCAAGCGTGACTTCACTGAGCTGAATAGTGCAGGGTTGCCTGCGTGTTTGCTTGTTCCGGGTAGAAAAAACGCTGTCGACCCCGGCATCTTTTGCGGGGAGGGGTGAGGTGGGGTGGGGTGGGGTGGAGGAAGCAGTTTGCGAAGCAGCCGAAATGGGGGTGTCAAGCCGACCAGGAGGAGGAAGAAGAAGAAGAGGAGGAGGAGGAGGAGGAGGAGGAGTGGGGGGCACGCGGCGATCCCGCTTCGCTGCTTTCGCCCGGCGCCCTTTTCCGACGTCCGCATCACTCCAGGCTCAACGGGCGCCGTCTGAACGGAGAGTGCGGGGAAAGTGGACGTGCCGCCGGCGCCCTGCTCCCAGGCCCGGATTGGCTGGAAAACATGCCTGCTCGCGAGTAGGCAGGCGAAGATCTGGAAGGCTCGGGATGTAGGGAGGGTGGGGGGTGGGGGGTGGGGGGAAGCGAGAGTCTCCCGGGACGAGGGGAGGTCAGGCTGCGTCCCGGATCAAGGCCGACGAAGCACCGACAGCCGCTTTTCTCTCGGATGGGTGGCTGTAAATAGGAGCCCTTCGCCTTCTCGGGGATGGCAGCGGCGAAGAAACGTTGAATGCCGGGCTAGCTCGCCACTTTGCCCTTTTTCCTGCACTTTCCTTCCCGGGTGCAAACAGCAGCCTTCAAGGAAACCCAGCCTGGGCAGCGGCGGCGACTTCCTTCTCTTGCTTCTCCTCGGCTGGTTGGTGCGGCGGCTGCAACTTCACCCCAGCAGCCCGGGCGCGCAGAGATGCTGCTTCTCTTTCGGCTCCGCGTCCGCCAGCGCTCGGAGCGGGCTCGAGGTGCTGCTGGTGAACTTCCTTCCCCCTTCACTTTTGCTTGCTCCGCTTCTGCTGATGTCACGGCCGCCGGAGCTCGGGAGGCTCGCTCGCCAATCACAGCCGGGAAGCCTGGGGGAGACCGGGAGCCAAGAAGCCAGCCGCCGCGAGTGCTGCGAGGGAGCGCGGCGTGGTGGGCGGCTTTTTAAAGGGAACGCCGCCCCCTTTTTAAACTTCCCCTCCTCCTCCGCCCAGCCTTTACTCTTCTTTCCTTCCACTTTCCGGATTAGGGCTGGGGAAGGAAGGAAGGAAGGAAGGAAGGAAGGAAGGAAGGAAGGAAGGAAGGAAGGAAGGAAGGAAGGATGGATTTAGAGAGGAGGGAAAGGGGAGGGAGGGAGGGAGGGAGGGAGGAAGGAAGGAAGGAAGGAAGGAAGGAAGGATTTAGAGAGGAGGGAAAGGGGAGGGAGGGAGGGAGGGAGGGAACAAGCAAACGCTGCCCCAAAACTGGGGCGTTTCAAGCCATGGCTCCTCCGGCAACAGTCGCTTAAGGTGCAGTTCATCCGGTTCCCCCAGCCTTTCCAAATATTCCAGGCTGGAGCATTCACTCCCTCCGCAGTTCCTCCAGCCATTACGAGCCGTTTCTGGTTAAGTTCAAACAAATACAAGCAGATTCAAGCCGTGGCTCTTTCCGCCCCGAAAATCAGCTGATCGGGCGTTTCAAGCCGCGGCATTTCAAAACGGCCACAATCTCCCGGCAAGACCTCCTCTGCAGTTCCTCCAGCCATTACAAAGCAACTCTGGTCAAATTCAGGCCGTTTCGGTCTAATTCAGGCAGATGCAAACAGATTCAAGCCGCGGCTCTTCCACCCGAAAATCAGCTGATCGGGCGTTTCAAGACGCGGCATTTCAAAACGGCTACAATCTCCCGGCCAGACCTCCAGCTGCCTCACCTGACAATCGGGGAGGGGAGGGGAGGGGGGGAGGAAGGAGGAAGAAACCAGCGCACCCTTCGCCCTTTTATTGTCGCAATCGAAGAGGCAGGAGAATGCGGGGTGGGGAGGGGAGAGAGAGAGAGAGAGAGAGTAGAAATCCCTATTTTCGGAGCCGAGAAGAGAAGCGCGGCTACAGCAGTTGCTAGAGTTCCCCCCAAGGGGGCGGAGAAAGAAGAACTCTCGGAGCGTTTCTTTCGTAAATACGCGCGCAGGCACACACTCGCCCAGCCGCGCGCTTCGCCCAGCTTCTCGCGGGGAGTTTGCAAGCCCTTCGTTTCTCTTCAGGGCCGTCAGAAGGGCGAGCAAGTCTCTGCCCTGCCCTGCCCTGCCGTGGGGGTGGAGAGCCAAGCACGCTTGACGTTCCTGGAAACGAGAAGGGCCTGCGGAGACTGACAGCAACCCGAGTGCCCAAGCGGGTCTTCTCAGCATCAGGCAAAGTAGCTCACATGCAAAACAAGCCCGGCAGAGGAGCCGGAGCAGCTCCGCTGCTGGGGGCGCATCTCGGCCGGGCCTTGCAGGATCTGGGCCGGGCGCCTCTGCTCGCCGCTCCGGCTCCTCTGCCGGGCTTGTTTCGCGTGCGAGCTACTTTGCCGGCCGCTGCTGAGGGAAGATCTCTGGAGAGGAGCATAAGGTGAGCTGCTGCATTTCCCAGCCTCGGCTTATACTCGAGTCACCAACTTTTTCCATTTTTGGGGGGTAAAATTAGGGGTCTCGGCTTATATTCGAGTCGGCTTATATTCAAGTATATACGGTATCTCCACCACCACAGTTCAAATGTGTCCACGTTCTTCTTTTTCAGAGTTGAAGTTTTGCAGCTGTAAGTAGCAAATGGAAAAATTATTGCACTGACTAACCTGCATTTGGTTGTAAGGCTGATGTCTTTATCTTTCAGATCTTACTCATGCCAGACATTGTAGTTCTTACATGTGCTTCTGTCTTCTATATCAGGGCTGCAGTTACCACTTTGGTTGATTTTAGAGCCTAGGAAGATGAATTCCTTACTTTTTCGATGATTTCATAGTCAATCTGCACTCTGACTGGTATATTCTTTGCAGTTGTCATTATTTTTGTTTTCTTGATATTTAAGGTGCAATCCAAATTTTTAACTTTCATTTTTGACTCTCAGGATTAGCCGTTCCAGTTCTTCCTTGCTTTCTGGAAGCAATGTTGTATTATCTCCCCCAATTTTAACCCCAATGGTAGATTCCTCCAAATGTGCATTTCTCATAATTATTTTTGTGTACATGTTGAAACGTATAGATGAAAAGATGCAACCTTGCCAAGTGCCTTTTCCGATTCTGAATTATTTTGTGTCTCCACATTCCATTTTTACAGTGGCTGCCTGATCAGAGTACAATGTCTAAATGAGTTGGATGTGGTGTGATGATATTCTGAGTTTTTTGAGGCAGTTCCAGAGCTTGCCATGGTCAACACAGTCAAAATCTTTTATGTAGTCAATGAAGCACATGTATAAGTCTTATTGGCATTCCTTTGCTTTTTTTTCCATCATCCAATAGAGATTGGCAATATGATTATATGCTCCTCATCAAGGTAAACTAAGGCCCCCTTTATTGTGTAGTGGGTCCGACGCAAGGAAGAGACGCCAGCCGGTGTGTGAGTTCAGCTCTTTATTGGTGGGAGTGCGAACTGAGGAATGAGGGTTACCTGGCCTCCTTAAATACCTAGCCAGGTAAGCGGACAGCCAATGGGGTTGGCCCTAGGTTTCCTGCCGAAACTGGGTTTCCCGCCAAAACCATTCAGGCCAACACCCCCTGGTGGCTGTTGCTATGCAGGTGCCTGCATACATAACACCCCTCCCCCCTTAGAGAAGAACCACATAACAATGAACAACATGCAACTAACTATAACTATATACACTGTGTGTCAATGATAATAAAAAACCAATGCAACTGTGTAAGGGTCATTTGCACACATAGTCCGACAGGTAGGCAGGTGTCCTGTGGGGCCGGGTGGACCGTCTGGGTGTGGCCTGGCACTGGGCTTGGACGGCTGGTTCCTGGGGCCTCTGTGCTGGGTTGAACAGAACTGGGTTCAGGAGGCCCTCCTCCTCTGGCTCCTGTCCTGTGTTGTTTCCGGTTGGGCTGGCCTCTCCTGGGGTGTGGCTCTCTGGTTGGGCGTGTGTGGTGTGCTCAGGGACTCTTCCTCTGAGCTGGTCGATGTGTTGCCTTATGTGTTTGTCCCCCTCCACCCCCACAATGTAGGAGAGGGGTCCAGTTATTTCAACCACTGTTCCTGGAACCCATGGGTGCCCTGCCCCGTAGTTCCTTGCCCAGACCAGGTCCCCCACGTTGAGAACTCTGTGTACTGGTGATGATGACGATGAAGAGGGTGATGATGATGATGATGATGGCGGTGGTGACCTAACCGTCTCGGCTGCTACACGGTCTGGGTGTAAATGGTCCAACTTGGTGATGAGGCGCCGTCCCCATCGCAGCTCTGCTGGGCTCTTCCCGGTAGCAACGCATGGTGTAGTGTGCTGGGCGAGTAGGAATTTGGCCAGTCTGTGGTGCCAGTCCCCTCTAATCATGTGCCGGAGTGCGTCTTTGGTCGTCCTTACCATCCGTTCGGCTTGCCCGTTGGTCGATGGATGGAAAGGCACGGAGGTGGCGTGCCTAATCCAGTTCGCCTTCAAGAATGCCTGGAAATCAGTAGCAGTAAACTGAGGCCCATTGTCAGACACAATTACGTCGGGGAGGCCGTGTGTGGCAAAGAGAGCTCTGAGCACCTGGATTGTCCTCCCCGAGGTCATGTTGGGCACTGGCACTACCTCCAACCACTTGGAGTGGCTGTCCACCACTACTAAGAATAGCTGGCCCTGGAATGGCCCTGCATAGTCAATGTGGATGCAGGACCAGGGTGTGTGTGTAGCCTCCCACCTGTGCACGGGTGCGTGTGGCATTTCCGGTCTGGATCTCTGGCACGTGTAACAGGCCTTGACCCATTCCTCAATGTCCTTGTCCAGCCCTGGCCACCAGAGGTAGCCTCTGGCCAGGGCCTTCATCCTAACCACCCCCAGGTGTCCCTCATGTAAGGAGTCCAATACCCTGCCCCATACTGCGGTGGGAATGATGACTCTGCTTCCCCAGAGGAGGCAGCCCCAGTGTGTGGAGATCTCATTACACCTGGTGAAATATTCCTGGAACTCAGGTCCCGGGGACTTGTCCTGCCACCCTGTGCAAACCCAGGAATGTACCCTGCTCATGATGTTGTCTGTGGCTGTGTGGCTGGCAATGTCCTTGGCATGAACTGGGCTCTCTGGCAGCTCCTGCAGTGCTAAGATCTGTGTGGCTGGGGCCGGGTCTGGATCAGGGGTGTCTATGGGTAGCCTACTTAGACTGTCTGCATGGCCCATCTCCTTCCCTGGCTTGTGCACCAGCTTGCAATTGTAGGCTGCAAGGAAGATGGACCACCGGAGCATTCTGGGGGACAGGATTTGTGGGGTCTGCCTGTCCATTGTGAACAGGCCCAGGAGTGGTTTGTGGTCCATGTAGACAGTGAACTCCATGCCATACAGATAATCGTGGAATTTTTTAATACCTGCCACAATTGCCAGGGCTTCTCTGTCGATTTGGGCATAGTTTCTTTCTGCTCCAGACAGCGTCCTGGAATAATAGGCTATGGGGATTTGTGCCCCATTGGGCTCAAGGTGGCTGAGTACTGTGCCCACACCGTAAGGGGATGCATCGCATGAGATGCAAATGGGCTTGGACTCGATGAAATGGGTTACTGTGGACTTATCCGGCAGTAGTGCTTTCAAGGCCTTGAAGCTATGGTCATGGGCAGCAGTCCAGACCCATGCTGCCTGCTTGTCTAGTAGCCTGTGGAGTGGCTCTGCAATGGCTGCCTTGTGTGGGAGGAATGCATGGTAGAAATTCAACAGGCCCAGGAATGCCTGTAGCTCTGTCTTGTTCTTGGGTGTGGGTGCTAGCTTGATGGCCCTCATCTTGGATTCTGTGGGTGAATTCTTCTGGCATCTACTCTGAACCCCAGGAATTCTGTGGAGGGCACCCCTATGCTGCATTTTTCCCTTTTGAGTTTAAGTCCAGCTGTGCGTAGCCTGGACAGTACCTCCCTGAGCCTACCTGCTAGTTCTTCTGCTGACACTCCTGCAATCAGAATGTCATCAAAATAGAGGCAGACTCCTGGGATGCCCTTGAGTGTCTTCTCCATGACTTCCTGAAAAATGCCTGGAGCCACGCTAACTCCAAACTGCAGCCTGTTCACCCGGAACGCCCCCCTGTGTGTTACTATAGTTTGAATGTCAGCTGTAGCCCGTGTGACCATGAGTTGCTGGTACACCTGCGCAAGATTGAGCCTTGCAAAGATGGCACCACCTTGGAGGGAAGTGAGAATGTGGCTGACCGTGGGGACCGGGTAAGCGTGCGGGTTTAGGGCGCGGTTCACCGAACACTTGTAGTCGGTGCAGATCCTAATTTCCCCGTTGGATTTGAGGGGGGTGATGATTGGGGTTCCCACTCCCCCCCATCGACGGGCTCTAAGATTCCCTGGGCCATTAGCTTATCTAATTTGTGCTCTATTTTTTGTTTGAGCTTGAAGGGGACTCGCCGCGGCCGGACCCTAATTGGGGGAATGTTCGAGTTAAGCTTGAACGATAGGGGGGCCCTGTGTACCTGCCCAGTGTCCCATCGAAGACATCTACGAACTCCTTGCAGACAGTCTCAACGGGGTTCCCCTGGATCCGGTGGATCCCGGTGACTGCGATTCCCAGGGCCTCGAACCAGTCTAGGCCGACTAGGCTGGCTCTCTGGTCCTCTACTACTACAACCCCCAGGTGCTCTTCGTGACCCTTAAACCCCACTGAGATGGTGGCCTCCCCTCTTACCTTGACTGGTGAGTTCTGGAAATCGGTCAGGGTTAAATTTGTAGGCCGTAATTTAATCCGCTGCTTGCTCCGGCTATTTATGTAATTAAGGGTCTCGTCCGAAATGATCAAGACCGCTGATCCAGAGTCAAGCTCCATGCTGCAAGGGATGCCTTGCAAGCGGATTGTTAATCTAATTTTAGGCTTGAGTAGCCGGTGGCTACCCGTGTGATTAATGGCCAGCCGGCTCTCAACATAGCCAATTCGCGTTTTGGTCGGGGCCCCAGTACCTTTGAATGGTGATTCCTCCGGCTGCAGCTCGTGGATCTCCTCTCGGGGGCAGCAGCTACAGCAGACCATGGCTATGTGGCCTGTTTTCTTGCAGGCCCAGCACGTGGCTGACCGAAAGTTGCAGAGGCTGCGCACGTGGTTTCCACCACACCCTGCACACTTCTGAGAGTTAGCGGCGTTGCTGGGCGGCCTGGGCTTGTCTGGCCATCTGGCTCGCTGGTCTGGGGTCGACTTGCGCTGGAGGAGGTTGATGCTCTGCTCCACCTTCTAATGCCAGAGTGACCACTTGAACTTTCTCAACATCAGTGGACAGTATTCTCCCATAGATTTGCATGTAGGTGAACACTTGAGCCAGGAAGCCGAGGACGCCATCCTCGCCAACGAAGCGGCCTGCGGAGCTGTCCAAGCCTGCCAGGAAACCCGGTCCGGCAACCCGGCAACCAGCGTTCACGGGCAAATTGCCTTGGAGGAGGACGACCAGAGCATCAACCTCCTCCAGCGCAAGTCGACCCCTGTCTGGCTCCTTGAGACAGACAGCCCCACCACTTTGCTGCTTCTTGGGCTCTAGCCACTGTCATCTCAGGAACCTCTGGCTCATCCTCCTCCAAGTCCTCCTCTGACTCTTCTTCCGACTCATGGCTTTCTTTCAGCTGGATCTTAAATTCATTAAGAGCCTTTTTCAAGTACTCCATCACAACTTCCATTGTCCCTGCCCCTTTCAGCTCCTCTTTCTCTCCATCCTTATCAGGAGGAGCAGACTCTGGATTCTTTTTCTTTACCTTCTTTTTTCCTCCTCCTCGGGTCAGGGTAACTTTTGTGGGGGGTTCCTCCCATCCTTCCTTCTTACTGACCCCAAGTGACCATCTGGCTTGGTCTTCTTCACCAGAAGGTCCAGCTTCCTCCAGCTTCCTGGAGAGGCTTTCATCTGCTTTCAGTCAGAGGAGATCTTCAGACCATTTCTCTGCCTGGAACTCCTCCATGTAGATTTCACTTGTGACTCCCCTGGTAGGGCAGCAGCTTCTCTGGGTTGAGTACTATGCAGATCTCACCTTATGTAAGGTCCCACTTCAACTAACCACCCAAGAAAACAGAACTCTTGAAACAGGTATAAGATACTCTTATTAGGGGTCAGTGATAGTAGGGAAGGTGAGATCTGGGGAAAAGCCCACACAAATGGTATAGTTAAGCAAGCAATATTCCTCTTCCTACCAAAGTCACAATGTCCATTTGAAATCCAGCCAATCCACAGGTGGTCTGATGAGCGGGTAACTGCCACAGTTGGCGCACAGCTCAAGGTCTTCTCCAGTTTCATTTCTCTGCAACCATCTCCCTGATAAAGGGAGACACATTCCTATTTCAGGGGGATGGAGGGAGGAGAGGAATATAGAAAACAAAAATTATTCCAAGCACATGCAAGCTCCCTCTCCTCAACAGAATGGCAGTCCTCAAAAGCAGAATATAAGGCTAAGGAAAGGGAGAAGGATTTTGGGATCCTGACAATTTCATTGAGGGCATTAGCATTGTGGTTACCAGGGGTGGATGGATTTCCTTTCTTCCTTTTTCCCTCCCACCTTGTCTCCCTCCTTCACCTTCCTTCCTCCCTTCCTCCCTCCCTTCCTCCCTTCCTCCCCTCCTTCTTTCCTCCCTCCCCTCCTTCTTTCTCTCCTTCTTATCCCCATCTCCCTCTTGCCTGCCTACCTGCCTGCACTGATCCTGGCACTTCTGCCGAGCCCCGACAGCTGATCTGTGCTTCTACAGGGCTGCCAGGGCTCAGCAGAAGTGCCAGGATCAGCGCCAGACTCCAGCTGATCGATGCTCCTTCGGGGTTCAGCAGAAGTGCCAGGATCAGCACCGAGCTCATGTTGATCAGTGCTTCTGGGGAGCTCAGCAGAAGCACTGGTCAGCTGTGCACACCGATCCTGGGGCTTCTGCCAAGCCCCCCATAGCCCTGCAGAAGCACATGCCAATCCTGGGGCTCCTGCCCAGCTCACTCACTCACCCTTCCCCTGAAAACATGCCACTCATTCACTCACCCTTCCTCCGAAAATACGCTGCTCACTTCTTCACTCTTCTGAAAACACGCCACTCACTCACCCTTCCTCTAAAAACATGCCACTTTCTTGCTCACCCTTCCAAAAACACGCTGCTCGCTCACCCTTCCTCCAAAAACAGGCCGCTCTCTT
This sequence comes from Vipera ursinii, assembly GCF_947247035.1. NCBI lineage: Eukaryota > Metazoa > Chordata > Lepidosauria > Squamata > Viperidae > Vipera > Vipera ursinii. The sequence goes on along the minus strand of NC_139517.1, from coordinate 62,577,868 downwards.
TGTCTCTCCTCACTCTTTGCTAAGAAAATCTTCTTCACTTCTCACTCTTTCTCTCCCTCTCTTGACAAAAGCTGCCCCTTTTATACTTTCTCTTCTCTCCGCCCTCCTCCTCCTTTTCTTTTCCGTGTGTGCTGGAAGCTCCAATTACCATGTTGCCATGTGCGCCGATACTAGGGCTTCTGCCAAACTCTGCAGCTCCAGATGATCTCCAGGTCTATGCAAGGCCACTTTAGCTGTTTCCCTCCCCTGCTACACTTGGCTAGGGGTCATGTACCACCTGCCAGGTGCTAAAGTACCACTGGTGATACACATGCCACCGATTGAAAAGCCCTGCTCTACCTTATGACTGGGCATTCATTTAATGAATGCATTGGGGAAAGTAGGGACAGGGAGGTTGTTAATTATGTGCTTCATTTAACGTAATCCTTGACTTCTGACATTAATGTGCAGGCTCCATTACTGTCATAAGTCAAGGATATGTTTTGTTGGTCTATTTCAGTAATGATTGTTTTCACTTCCTCCCATAGCTCATCTGGGTGTCTTTCTGTGTTGAGTAATTCAAATCCGTTGTTCAACTGCATATACCAGAGTATCTTCTTGACATTAAATTTCTGAATCATAGGTGATCTTTTGACAATTAACTCCTAAACTTTGCTAACAATTCATGGTCTGTCTCACTATCTGCACCAGGGAATGTTTTCAAGACATGGATGGAACTTTTCCATTTCTTTTGGCATAACATATGTTGATTTTGTTTTAATGTTCTCCATTTGATGAAATTCAAATGCATAGTCACCACTTGGGTTACTCAAACTACATGTTCATTATGCTTAGCTGTTGGCATAGCTGAATCAGATGTTCTCCTGCCAAACTTGTCTGTAATCCCTGTTTCTTCCATTTCTCCCACTTTTGTGTTGAAATCTCCAATAGTATAGATGATGTCTTTCTTTGCTGTTTTCTTCAGAGTTTCCTGACTTTCAGTGTAGGAGTCTTTGATGTTCTCTACTGCTGAGCCCATAGTGGGAGAGTAAACTTGCAGAACTGTCATGTTGTGAGGGTTTTTTGTTGGTACATATTGCCATTATACTATCACTGACTTTGAAAATTTTCTAGATTCTGCCCACTTTTTTATGCAGAATGATACTCACTTCTCCTCATCTGATGGCATCATTGCCAGAGTATCTGATCTGACATCAGAGTTGAAGAAGCCAACTCCACTAATGCCTAGTATATAAATGTTGAGCCTATTCATTTTGTTCTTAGCAATCTTCAGCTTTCCTAGATTTAAGCCATTTATATTCCACATTCTAATTTGAAGATGTTTGAACAGCAGAGAGACCTAGTTTCACTAGAAGCTATGTTGATGACTGGGTGGGGGAGAAGGGGAAACATTACAATTTATCCCATCTCTGTCATAGTTACACCTGCTACTATGATAGTCTCTTTGCTCTTCCCCTATAGCTTTGTTGATACCTCCCTGCCAGGAGGACTCACTGCTTTGGTACCATATCTTTCACATCTTTGAATCAATCCATAAAGATTTTTGATGGAGAAAACTGGAGTAGGTTGCCAGGTCTTTCTTCAAGCCAAAACCATGTTGGCCAGTATATTAGGCTTATACTGTTCACCCCCACCACCCCAGTGAGATAAGGTTGAACTTTAAGGGGGACAATATAGGTATGAGTCAAAATTTCAGCCCTTCCTTCTTTCCATGGGGGATAGACCAATTTCACCAGAGATAAAGAAAATAATTTAATCCTAAGAAGAAAATACAAAGTATTGAAATTGCAGAAGAAAATATTACAAAACAATGCATTAATTCCAAACAGGTCGTGAGGTAGTGGTAGATAAACTTTTCTGTGATACATTAATTCAATATCTGGACTTCAGGAAAATAGTACAGTGATTATATTTCTACCTAGCCTAGGTAGGATGCAAGGCTAAGGTTACCCAACTCATTTTTTAAAAATTTGTTTAGAAAAACAAGAACCATGCAGTTGACTTCACAGTACCAAAACTAGGAGCACAAATAATGTTCTCATGATTACTCACAACAAAACACCAACCCTGATTGAGGGGAAAAAAGAATTCTAGAAATAAACCACTGGCTAAAGGGTTGGTGTCAACAAGAAAACTTTGGTTTCCTCAACCATGGACTGCATTTCCTATGTGAAAGACTCTTGGCAAGGGACGGGCTGCACCTCACTAAAACAGGGAAAAATATACTTTGAAAAAGACTGGCCCAACTGATCAGGAGGCTTTAAACTAAAATTGAGGGGGAAGGGTGATAAATCTTTAGAATCTCTAGAACATAAAACAGTCATAAATCCCAAGAAAACAAATCAAACAATGAGGTAGGCAGTGATGAGAAAAAAAGAAAAACTCCAACAACAATCAGGAGATGCAGGAAACATACTCACAGACAGGCATAAAGGTCTTAAATGCTTATATACAAATGCTCAAAAACTTGGGAACAAACAGGGTGAACTAGAAGCAATAGTACATGAGGACAGGTATGACATAATTGGCATTACAGAAACCTGGTGGGATGAAATCCATGACTGGAATGTGCTGATGGATGGATACAAATTGTTCTAAAGAAATAAATCTATAAAAGGAGGAGGAATTGCACTATATGTAAAATAAAACTCCCCTTCATGGATTACTGCCTTGTCGTGGCGAAGGGGCTTGCATAATTCAATGAAGCTATGAGCTATGCCATGCAGGGCCACCCAAGACGGACAGGTCATAGCCGAGAGTTCTGACAAAACATGATCCACAGGATTGGAAAAGATCAGTTTACATTCCAATTCCAAAGAAAGGCAGTGCCAAAGAATGTTCAAACTATCGCACCATTGCACTCATTTCTCATGCTAGTAAAGTCATGCTTAAAATCCTACAAGCTAGACTTCAGCAGTATGTGGATTGAGAACTACCAGAAGTACAGGCAGGATTTCGAAGAGGCAGAGGAACTAGAGATCAAATTGCCAACATACGCTGAATCATGGAGAAAGCTAGGGAGTTCCAGAAAAACATCTACTTCTGCTTCATTGACTATGCTAAAGCCTTTGATTGTGTGGATCATAACAAACTGTGGCAAGTTCTTAAAGAGATGGGAGTACCAGACCATTTTATTTGTCTCTTGAGAAACCTATATGCGGGTCAAGAAGCAACAGTGAGTCAGTGCACTGCATAGGATATTCATCTAATAAGGAGTGATTGATCAATAAAACATGATGGACTTAAATCAAATGGGTCTGAAACAAGTTAGTCCTAATACTAGACTTGTTTGCAAAAACAAATAAAATATTTTTTAAAATAGGGGTATTTAGGATTGCTGCAACTTGATTTAAATTTACTGTAAGTCTGGGGACTTCCTGTTTGGCAGCATCGAGACAAGTTGGGAAAGTCAGTGCTCGGCTTTCCAGCTTGATTTTTTCTTCGTCTAACGACCCTTAAAGGGTTGAAGGTTGCCTTGGAGAGGCAATGAAATAGGAGGGGCACTTCAGGAGCTCAGACCAGGGGGCACCCGATCAGAGTGAACTGCAAGACCCTCTGCAAAACGAAGATAAAAGGCTGTTTTTTATCGTCAGCCATAGACGTCTCCGAAGGGAAGCAGAGAATCACAAATCAGAGGAGCTCCAACAGCGTGTTGAACCTGGGTGAGCAGATCATTTCCTTTCCTTCTTTTAGAAGATTATAAATGTTGAATCCCTGATGATAAGAGCTGGAAGGCAAAGACCCCCAGAAGATTTATGAGTGGCGGGTAATTATTTGGGGTGGAAGAGATCCTTTGTTTAAAATATCGGATACTGGACATTGATAAATAAGCTAAGGATGACATCTAGTGGTGAAAAAAAAGAAGAATGGAATTTTTGTAATACCCTTCCTTTCTTGATGAAAACTTGACCTTGGAAAGAACAGCTGCATTAAGATAAAGCAGTTTTGTTATGAGACTGAGACTCAAAGCTACTTTTATGGAACTTAAACAAGTTTAAACAGACACTGTTTTTGCTATAGACTGTAAACTCTAAAATGACTTCATCTAACTAGACTTACAAAAACCCTCTTCTGCACCCTCAGTTGGCCAATCCAGCCCTACAACACAGGGATCCATTGAAGCTATGTTGCAAAGAGAAAAAACCACAGTTTAAAGTGAAACATAGACCTCATTAAAATTTATTCAGGATCTTATTTTGAAAAATCAAGAGACAGTGGAAAAACATTGTTTGGAGACACAAGGGAATCATAGAATTATACAAACAACATTGGAGAAGTTAAATGCAGAAATGATAGATATAAAGGGAAAATTGGACTCTCAAAATCAAATGATATTACAAAATCAACAGAAGATACATAAGATTGAAGAAAAAACAGGTGATAATGACAGAAAGATAGAAATTTTACTGTAAGAAAATGAAAAATTAGACAATGAAATTAAAATTTTGGAGATGGCAAAAGTGGAACATTATTTGAGATTGCAAAATATTCCTGAAGATAAAGTAGAAAATATAGAAGAGGTGATTATTGATATCCTGGAGGAGGCTCTCAAGATAGACAGATCGGAAATTCAACTTGAGTTCGACCAAGCTTTTCGCTTTAATTCAAGTTATGCAAGAAGAAATAAATTACCAAGAGAAGTATATGTGTGGTTTGTAAGGAAGTCAACAAGAGATGAAATATTGTGGAAAGTAAGAGATGAACCAATACAATACAAAAACAAAGAAATCGTGGTCTTAAAACAGATACCTAAAAGAATTAGAGATTCATGAAGACAGTACCACTTTCTGACTATGAAACTTATAGCTAAGGGTATAAATTTTAGATGGCTGATGCCAGAAGGCATTTTAATAAAATGGAACAATACAAGATACAGACTTGATTCAATTTGGAAAGCAGAAGATTTCGAAGAGAAGAATAGGTCAGTTTTGGATGAAGGAGTAAAAAGAGGTCAAGAGGAATGGCAAGAACAGAAACAAGCAGGGGAGGAGGAGATCCAAGGAGCAACCACACTAACAAAAGAGCAAGAAGAAGATCATCAAAAGGGGGGAGATGAAAGACCTGCTAAAACACAAAGATCTACTAGATCGGTTAGACCAAAATATAAGTAATGGAAATGGATAAAGAAAGTGGAATTTTTTCAGTAAATATAAATGGACTGAATTCTCCAATTAAAAGAAACAAGATTTTTAGGAAATTATGGAAATTAAATTTGGATATAATTTGTTTGCAAGAAACACAAAGCACAACGTTATAAATTGATGGAATATCCAAAAATTGGAAAGCTTTATTATGCATCGGCACAACAAAAAAAAGGAGTAGCTTTATATATTAAAGAGACAATATATTCGAAAATGGTATATTCAGATGAAGAAGGAAGAATATTAATGGTGGAGATTTATCTACATCAAAAACAAATATTATTAGTGGCATTATATGCACCGAACAACAATCAGGTTAAATTTTATAAAAATTTACATAAAAAAATAATAGAAATGGAGTATCAAAATGTCTGCTTATTAGGAGACTTTAATGCAATAATAGATGGAAAAAATTGATTATAAAAGTAACAAAACAAAGAAAAATGGTAGAGGAAGATTACCTAAGACATTCTTTGACATGGCAGAGGAAATTGGAATTAAAGATGTCTGGAGGGAAATAAACCCACAAAAATTACAATATACTTTTTACTCAAATAGCCAGACATATTGGTCTAGAATTGATATGATTTGGATGACTGCTGATTTGAGATTGAATGTGCAGGACATTGAAATAGAAATAGGGATATGGGCAGACCATAACACTTTGAAAATGACTTGGAAAGAGATACAAAAAAGGCCAAGATGGACTTTAAATTGTTCCATATTAAAAGAAAAAGAATTTATAGAACTAACAAAAAATACCAAAAGATGACTCAGATCTGACCCAGATCAAGAATTACAGACCGATTTCACTACTTAATGTGGATTATAAAGTTTTTATCTCAATAATGGTGAAGAGATTGAAAAAATATTTGGTTGAATTTATACACCCGGATCAAAATGGCTTTTTACCAAAGAGACAAATAAAAAATAATTTAAGAATGATAATAGACATATTGGAATATTACGAATTACATCCAGGGAAGCAAATGGCATTAGTATTTTTAGATGCTCAAAAGGCATTTGACAATCTTTCATGGCAGTTCTCAATTCATCAACTACAAGCAATGGATTTTGGTCAGAATTTTACAAATATGGTAAAAACAATATATAGTAAACAAACGGCTAAAGTGATTGTAAACAGAGATTGTACAGAAAGCTTTGAAATAAGGAAAGGCACAAGGCAAGGATGTCCTTTATCCCCTCTGCTATTCATTTTTACTTTGGAAGTTTTAAATTGAAATATAAGACAAGATACAGAAATTAGAGGTTTGGAGTTAAAAGGCGAAACATATAAATTACAAGCATTTGCTGATGACTTGCTATTTATTTTGGAAGATCCTTTGAAGATGATTCCAAAATTGTGGAAGAAATTGGAACAATATGGTGAAGTAGCGGGATTAAAAATTAATAAAGAAAAACCTAAAATAATAGTGAAAAATGTAACGGATAAGCAAAAAAATCGAATATCAGAGGTGGTAGAAGTACAGATAGTGAAAAAGGTAAAATATCTGGGTATACATTTATCAGCTAAATGCTCAACATTAAAAGAAGACAACTATATAAGACTATTAAAACAAATAAAGTTAGACCTGGAAAAATGGAAGAATTTAAAATTGTCTTTACTAGGAAGGATAGCTACAATTAAAACGAATATATTGCCCAAGATTTTATTTTTGTTCCAGACAATTTCGATAAAACTTGGGGGACTTTTTTTAAAGAGTTGGATTCCTTAGTTTTGAAGTTTATATGGCAGGGCCAAAAAAGCTAGAATAAAAAAGAAAACTTTCCAAGATACTAAAGAAAACAGGGTTTCAGTTTACCTGAGTGGACTTTACATTATCAAGCATCTGTACTGATGTGGGTGAAAGAATGGATAATGCTTAGGAATAAAAGGTTGTTATGTTTGGAGGGACATGATTTACTGTTGGGATGGCACACGTTTTTATGGTATGGGAAAAACAAAAGTCATAGATATTTTCAAAACTACTGTATTAGAAATGCTTTGATAACTATATGGGAAAAAATCAAAATGAAAATATATGTAAAAATTCCAGGGTAGTTATCAACAATTGAAGCTTTTTCACATGTAAATTTGTTAGATTTTGAAAAAAAAAACATGGACATATAAAGATATTTTAAACATTGATGGGACATTAAAATCGAAGTAAGAATTGGAACATCAGGGTATCAACATGTCATGGTGGGTACATTTACAAGTACAAAATAGATATGAAAAAGACATGAAAATGTTTGAATTTTATAAAGAACAAAATGTGTTTGATAAGATGTTATTAACTGCTGATGAGAAACTAATTAAAAAGTTGTATAATTTTCTGCTAACTTTAGAGATGGAAAGTGAACAAATTAAAGGGTCAATGACAAGATGGGCAGAGAACTTTGGTTATAACATAGAGTTAGAAGAATGGCAAAAATTATGGAAGAGAAATTATAAATTGACAATGTCAACTGCATACAAAGAAAATTTGTATAAAATGTTTTATAGATGGCATTTATCTCCAGCTAGATTAGCAAAAATGTTTAAAACTGTATCAAGTAAATGTTGGAAATGTAAACATAATATAGGTACATATTATCATACCTGGTGGACATGTGATAAAGTGAAAGGTTATTGGAGGAAAATACATACTTGGCTAGAAAATATACTAGGAGAACATGTAATATTTAATCCTGAACTATTTTTATTAGGTATGTTACCAAAAAAGACTAATAAACAAAATTGTCAGAATCCATTTATATCACATTTCATAATTGTATAGGTAGAACAATGTGCTATTACTGGGGATTCTGCCATCTCTCCGAGGGGGGGGGAAGAGGATGGTTACTAAAGCGATTTTCAAACAACAGGGGATGTTTTAACGGGGGAAGGGAGGGGGACAGACAGATCTGGTTTGTGTCTTCATTTACAACTGAAAAGGGAAGCAATAACCATAAAACCAAGGAGAGTTCCCTTTCCCATGGAAGGACCTGACACCTAGCAACTGACGACAGCCTGACCAAATGGATGAGGGGAGGGACTGGAATGGGAATGGTTTATATAGGATTGAAATGTAACTTTTCTCAGATTCCGTCTTGTATTCCCACAATCGATTCCTTCCTAGTAAACATTTTCCTTTTGGACTAAACTTGCATCCAAGAGTTCTTATTTCCTAAGATGTGGATTGAGGTGGGTCCTGACAGTAGACGGAATCTGCTTTAAGAGTCAACCTGGAAGGGAAAACCTTATCGGGGGACTTTGCAACAAATACAAATGTCTGGCGACGAAGCAAGAGAGGAGGGAAGCCCCATGGAGGGGGAGTCTTCCCCCCAAATGGAATCCCAGAGACAATGGGAAGCTGAAGCAGCATATTCCCCTGGGGAAGAAGCGGTGGAGCAGTACGACCGAAAACCCCGGTGGTCGATGGGCGTTGGAAGGAAAAGTGAGTGGGAAAAGGCTTTGGGAGAAAAGACCCTGAGGCGTAGTAACCACCAACCGGAATGGAGGCAAGAGATGGAGAGTTCCCTGCACGCCAGCGAGGAGGAGCGGATCCTGGAAAAGGCCATTGATCTGATGAAAGCAACCCTGAGTTCACTGAGGGAGGAGAGAGCTGAAAATCGCAACCGAGGCAGCGCCTGGGGACGCAACTGGAAAGGTAACGGAGGGGATCCAACACCTGAAACCCCGGGGCCATCCAATGGAACAGGAATTGCTGCCTCAGCAGTACCCACACCCCCCAGAACCACAGATGGGGACCAGGATGAGGAGCGATACCGGCCACGGTGCAGACAACGCTCCAGCCAAAGACTCCCGCCCCTGGAAGTCAAATTCAAGGGGGAGCCATCACGACTGGGATTTTTCCTAACCCAAGTCCTCAGCTACATGGAAGAGTATGGACGGGACATCCCCAGTGACAAAACACGCATCCGAATTGTGCAATCTGCCCTGGACGGGACGGCTGCAGACTGGGTGGTGAACTTGCATGACTCCAACGCCCCAGAACTCAACGACTTCAACCGATTCATGTCATCTTTGAGGCGACGGTTCGAGGATCCTTTGGCTGACCGTAAGGCCCGGGAGAGAATCAAAACGGTGAGGCAGGGCAGGCGAGCAGTGGCTGATTATACCCAAGAATTCCGAGCCATTGCCAGCAAGCTGAACTGGCCAGAAGACATCCTCCTTAGCCATTTCAAAGACGGTCTGAACTACGACCTGTATGATGCTTGCCTGCCTCGAGGAGACCCACCCCACCTCGACGACTGGTACATCCTGGCGGAGGAAGTGGAAATAGACCTACTGAAGAGACACCGCAGAGGAAAACCATGGAAAACCATGAGCAAACACGCGAGGGGGAAAAACCACCAGCCACAGCCAAAAAATCAACAAGTTGCTTCAACTGCGGGAGAGAGGGCCACCGTGCTGCAGAATGTCGTTCAAAAGCCTCCCCATGAAAACCAGAGGCATCATCCTCCAAGAAGCCGGGGAAGCCCCAAGGCAACACAAAAGAATCTTCCATGAACAGAGGCTGTAGAGTCCACAATTCCTGCCAGGAACTGGGACTGGACTCCGGCCTGCACCGCAGGGACGGTGGACAACTCGGAAGACAGCTCAGAGGGAGAACCATTGGTAAGTGGACCCCTTCCACCCATACTTAAGACAGTGACTATATTAGCTTCCCCTATGCCTGAAGCAGCCAAAATAAAAGCTCTGATAGACTCTGGGTGCATCCGCTGCCTTATCAGCCCAACGCTGGTGGAGAGATTGAGCATCCCAGTGAGGAGGCTAAAACATCCAATCTCTTTTAGTCAATTAGATGGGACAATAGCAGGGGGAGGACCAGCCACCCTAGCCACTTTACCAATCCACCTATCACTGGGGCCCCATGAGGAGGACATAACATTTATAGTGGCCCCAGGCATGGAATGCCCAATGATCCTAGGACTGGAATGGCTGAAGAAATGGAACCCCGGGATAAACTGGAGGACAGCAGAATACAGGGACCTGGCTGAGGTTTTCAGTGAGGAAAGTGCAGATGAGCTTCCCCCCCACCGCCCCACAGACTGCACCATAGAATTCAAACCTGGGGCAAAACTCCCAAAACCCAGGATGTATGCCATGAGCCCAAGGGAAATGGCAGAAATGGAGAGATTCATAAAGAAAAACTTAGAAAGAGGATTTATTGAGCCTGCCAAACCCAAAGTGGCCGCCCCGGTTCTGTTCAGGGAGAAGAAGGATGGGTCCTTTCGTTTGGTTGTGGACTATAGAAATTTGAACACAATTAGTGAATGTAATCTGTACCCCCTTCCCCTAATGAAGGATATGTTATCCCATCTATCGAAAGGAAAGATTTTTTACCAAACTAGACCTGAGGGAAGCATACTACCGTATTAGGATTAAGGAAGGAGACGAATGGAAGACTGCATTCAACTGCCCAATGGGGTGCTATCAATTCAAAGTATTGCCATTCGGACTGCAAGGGTCCCCCGCAGTCTTTATGCAATTAATTAATGACGTGCTGAGAGAGCACCTATATAAGGGGGTCCTGGTTTACCTCGATGACATCCTTATCTTCACAGAAACCAAAGAGGAACATATCAAACTAGTCAGAGCAGTCCTGAAGAAGTTGCAAGCTGCCCACTTATATGCTAAATTATCGAAGTGTGAATTCCATCAGGAAAAAATCGACTACCTGGGATATCGCATATCTCCAGAGGGCATCGAAATGGACCCTGAGAAGGTCAGGGCAGTACTAGAGTGGGCACCCCCCCGCACACGGAAGCAATTGCAAAGTTTCCTGGGGTTTGCAAACTTCTACCGCCAATTCATCCCCGCAAAATAAAAATGCATACTTGGTTTTACATATTATAACTGCAGCAAGAATAAGCTATGCACAGTGCTGGAAAAATGAACGAGTACCATCAGAAGAGGAATTAAGAAAGAAGATATTGGAATGTGCAGAAATGGACAGATTAACTATGAGATTAAAAGACAAAGAAGAAACAGAATACTATGAAAGCTGGAATCTATTTTATAATTGGTTGGAAAAAAGAACCAAAGAGTGAAATTTGTATATGTATTAATATATTATGAACTCAGTTCACACATTGTTTGGAAAATTAATATATGTATGTAATGAATAAAAAAATTTTTACTGTAAGTCTCACTTGTTTTCAGTGAACTTGGATATAATCCATTTTTGCAAGACAAAACCCCTTTTATTAGCTATCAAACTAAAATGAGTTTTGCAAACTTCATATATATTTAAAAACCTCAATATGAGCAAAACAAACTAAAAGCTGTATCCTTGAAAATACACAGAGTTTGTTACCTTTTTTATGCAGAGACTTGACAATATGATCAGTCATGTTCAAAAGTGACCTTTCTGACCATTTGTTTATTTGTTCACTTGAAACTATTCATTGTTTTTTGACATTTTCTAAACTGGGGAAAAAATCCTTGAAAATCTGTCCATGCCTTGGGAGAAAGATGCTGAGGCATGTCCATGTTGTGATAAATCTTTGTCTGTCTTCTCAATACTAAGTAAATGTCAAGTGGTTAGAGAATATACTCCATACAGATAGAGAATCCATGCAGTGATAAAAAACCATAACTGCCCTCAGGCCAAAATACTTTTGTTGATTTCAGTGAAAGTGAAGCTAAGGATCAAAGATAATGTACAGCTCTTGCTGGAATGGGCAGGGGTGATGACAGCCTTCATCTGACCAAATTTGGAGGGATGGCGAGAAGGAGCATGCAAGGTGTCCAAAGCTGAATTCCCCCTGATCTAGCCCAAAATAGCTCTCTGAGAAATGTTCTACTTTGAGAAAGCTGAGATGGTGGGAGCAGAGAACCTTAGAGTGGGAAGCACCAATGGAATGGAGGTTCAGTACTTGCCCCAATAACAGCCAGTCAGTTGAGCAGCTGAGCTAGAGGTTCAGCATTTTGGAGGTGCAAGGGGAAGAATTGGCTGGGAGGCTAGATCTGCCCCTTTGGCAGAGATCTGATCAGCCTCTGACTCCAGCACCAGCAGCCTCAACCCAACTCCACTGAGCAATGACAGCCATGACTGGGGGAGCAGCTAACTCAGCCAGCTCAGCCCCAGTCTGGACCTGAGGGCCTATGGTCTTCGACCAGCAGCCACCCCACCACCTAAGATGGTTGGTCTGCAGCCACCACCATGGCCGAGGTATGGCACCCAGACATAGATCTTTCTCTATATCATGGGGTGGCCACTGGGATATTGGGGTGGTCTGAGGCCACCACCACCTCCTCCAATCAAGGCCACCTTTGATGGTGACCCAGAAAAGCTGATGTTCTTCTTGAATCAAATCTGGTCACATCTGGACTGACATGGGGGAGCATATACCATCATGGCCAACCTTGAAAAGGAAATCACAAAATGGGTGATGACTCTCCATGACAGAGCCCCTGAGGTGGGAGATCCTGATGTGTTTTTGGGAATGCTCAGGGCCCAATTTGGCGATACCACAGAGACCTGATGCACAGAGGTTGAGCTTCGCTATATAAGGCAAGGAAGCAAGCCCATGATGAAGTACATCCAAGAGCTCAGGAGGCTTGTGGGGAGAGTGAGGCATTGGCCAGAGCAACTCATGACCCATTACTTCAGAGATGGCTTGAACTGTGAGTTGTACTATACATGATTGCCTAGAGGAATATCAGACAGACTCAACAACTGGTACCAACTGGTGATGAATGTAGAATTGTACCTGATGGAGTACAAGGAGAGTAGGAGGTTTTACATCTGTCTAAAGAAGAGCCAAGAGAAGCAAACACTGGGTAGAAAGCAATCAGCAATGTTATCTCCTGCCCCGGCTGAAATCCTGTGAAGCACTCCCAGTTTGTGATTCCATTGTGGTCAGGAAGGCCACCAAGCCACAGTGTGTCCACTCCAGCACCCAGACCAATGCCAGAAGCCCCATCTCCTCTGAAAGCCAAAAGGCCATTGAGCAAAGAGGAAGAAAAGTGTGTGGCTCATCAGATCATCAAGGTCTCTCCCCCTGAAAGTGAAGAGGAAGGAAACTCCAAGTGAAAAGGAGCCAAAGTTGAACCTCTACAAGAGCAACAGTGAGGGAGAAGATGACTCAATGGTGAGTGGTCCCATCAGCCCCCTTGCATCTCAACTGGACCTTGTAGCACCTTGCTCAGGAACAAGAGGAGTTGTGAAGGCCCTAATAGACTCAGGGTGTACCTGATGCCTAATCACCCTGCCAATAGTGCAGAATCTAGGGTTGTGAGTGAGGGAGCTAAGGCAACTCATAAAGTTCAAGCAGGTTCACAGTTCCCTGGTGGGGGCTTGGGGGCTTCCTATTTAACTGAGCCAGTGCACTTGAGGCTAGGGGACCACCAAGAGACTATTTGGTTCATAGTCACCCCTAAGATGGCTGAGGAGGTGATTTTAGGATTACCCTAGCTAGCTAAGTGGAGCCCCAAGATCCATTGGGAAAAACCTGCAAAATTAGTAGTGATGGAAAAGAGAAGTTCTGACCTCTCAGGGGACAAGAACAGCAGGTTCACATGAGAAAGAAAAAAAGGGGAAACCACAAATGCAGCAAGGCCATGTCAGAGCAGGGTGAGGAGCAGCAGGCCATTCCAAGAGAATACCGACACATCATGGAGGCATTCAGTGAGAAGAGTATGACATGCTGCCCCTGCACCACCCCACAGCCTGTGCCATCAAGATCCTGCTTGGAGCAAAACTTCCAAAGCCAAAGATGTATTCCATGATCCCAAGGTAGCTGAGAGAGCTGAGGAAATAATTGACAAGAATTTGGTGAGGAGGTTTATCCAAACAACAAAATCACAAGTGGTAGCCCCTGTGCTATTCAAACAGAAGAAAGATGTGTCAATGAGATTATCTGTTGACTTCCATGGGATTAATGGAGTATGGGTAGAAAATATGTATGCACTCCTCCTCATGAAAGACATGTTTGGACACTTAGCCAAAGGGAAAAATTTCATGAAACTAGACCTAAGGAAGGCATACTATTGAGTGAGAATTAAGGAAGATGATGACTGGAAAACTGCCTTCAACTGTCCACTGGGGAACTATCAGTTTCAGGTGATGCTTTTTGGACCACAGGGGGCCCCACCTGTGTTTATAAAGCTCGTAAATGAGATGCTGCATGAGCACTTATATGAGGGGTACCTAGATGAAATCCTCATTTACACTGAGACTATGGACAAACAAGTGAATCTTGTGGACAGGTGCTAAAAAAAGTTTTGGACACTAAGCTATATGACAAATTATCAAAATATGAGTTTCACATGACCAGCCTAGATTACCTTGGCTACAGAGTGTCAGGAGAAGGAGTGGAGATGGACCTGGCAAAAGTGAATTCTATCTTGGAATGGCAAGCCCATCAAACCCACAAGTAGCTGCAGAGCATTTTGGGGTTCACAAATTTCTACAGGCAGTTCATCCCCTCCATCACCAAGATTGCACTGTCAATCACAGGACTGTTGAAAATGGGGGGAGGGGAGAGAGGTCTCAGCCAAACCAGCCCTTGAACTGGATGATGGAATGCCAAGTAGCATTTGAAAAATTAAAGGGTCTATTTTATTTTTATTTTTTTTATTTTAATTCCATTTATATCCCGCCCTTCTCCGAAGACTCAGGGCGGCTTACAAGCTTAGCAGTAGCCTTCATTCCATGTATATGCCTGCTTATTAGGGCTTTCATACACCCCCAAAGCGGCATTATTACAAAGTCAACTTAATTGCCCCCAACAATCTGGGTCCTCATTTTACCTACCTCGGAAGGATGGAAGGCTGAGTCAACCTTGAGCCTGGTGGGATGCGAACCTGCACTAATTGCAGGCAGCTGGTGTTACTTAAGGAGGCATTAGCCCACTGCTCCACCAAGGGTATTCACGGGTAACCCAGTTTTAAAACACTCAAACCCTGAGGAGCTGTTTGTAATTCAAGCAGATGAAGTGATGTGGCCATAAGAGCAGTCCTCCTCCAGAGAAACCAGGAGACAAAGCTGCAACCATGCACATACATGTCCCTTAAGCTGAACGAGACCAAACGGTGATGGGCCATGTGGGAGAAGGAAGTTTTTGCAATGAGGTGGGTGCTTCTAACTTAGAGGCAATTCCTTGAGAGGAGTAAAATCCTGTTCAAGATGTGGACTGACCATTAAAAACCTGGAGGCTTTGAAAACCACCACCCATCCACCCCACAAACTTTCCCCCAAGCAAATGCGGTGGGCTCAGTATTTCAGCCAGTTTGACTTTGAGTTGAAGTTCCAGGGGGAAGAACTTCCTGGCGGACACCTTGTCTCACATGCCTCAATATAAAAGTAATGGAGAGGAGGTGGTGAACGAGCGGCACAAGCCACCACCAAGTGACAAGAGAAGAAGAGCTTACCTCCCACTGACACTTTTGCCCAGCAATTAAAACAGAAGCTACAAACATGGTTTGGGGCTTATCAGAGAGAGCTAACCCTGAGGGAGGGGTTGGTATTGAAGGGAAACAAGCTATGCATCCCAAACAGCTTGTGGTTACAGGTTTTGCAATGTAGCCATGACACCAAGCAAGCTGGCTACTTTGGATTTCTAAAGAATTTGCATCTAGCCAATCGGCAGTTCTGGTAGCCAAAAATGAAAAAGGATATTGAAAACTACATGAGAAGCTGTGTAATGTTCTTAGCCAGTAAGAGAATGCCAGGGAAGAGCAGCAGGTTGTTGCAGCAGGTTGCAGTAGGTTGCCAACCCGACCAGACCCTGGGAGGAGACAGCCATGGACTTCATCATGGAATTACTGGAGAGTAGAGGAAACACTGTGATTTGACTGTCATGGACCTGTTTTACAAACAAGCCCATTTCATCACCCCAGACTCCCCTCAGCCCAAAAGCTAGCAAAGCTGCAGCACATCTACCAGATACGTGGGGTGCCCAAGTGTATCATTTCAGACCAAGGGGTCGAGTTCACTGCTAAGTCCTGGAGGAAGTTTCTGAGGATGATTGGGTCCTCCCAGGAACTTAGTTCAGCTTTTCATCTGAGCATGGATGGAGTCCCAGAATGAGCCAATGCAATGGTGGAACAGTACTTCTGTTGCTATGTGAATTACCAGCAGTCTAACTGGGCAGGACTTCTGCTCTTTGCTGAAGTGGCATATAATAACACAGTGCATAGTAGCACAGATTTCACTCCTTTTAAGGTAGCCACCTATGCCAGAATGCCCTCAGGAACTTCCCTCCTCGGGCACCTTAGCCTAATGCAGGGGTGTCAAACTGCCGGCCTATGGGCCGGATGCATCACAAGGAAGCTGCACCCACTCCATCTCTGACAAGGGGAAAAAGTCATGAAATGTTGTGACACATCTTGTGACAAAGCGATTTTGACACCCCTCGCCTAATGGATAGATTGCTTCCAGAGTGTCTGGAGCAATGTAAAGAAAGGCCTAACCAAAACAACAGAGAGCCAAAAGAAACAGGCAAATGAGAAGTGAGTTCCTCAAGGAACATTCCATGTAGGAGACAAAATGTATCTGTCTACGAAATAGCTAAGGTTGAGACTACCTTCCAAAAAGCTAGTCCAAAGTACATAGGGCCTTTTCCAATTGTAAAGGTCATTAATCTGGTCACAATAAAGTTAAAGCTCCTATTGGGTAAAGCACAACCGGTGTTCCACTGCAGCCTGCTGAAACTTTTTCAGGGCACTAGGATGAGGCTAGTTGAGAAAGAAGCTCCTGGTCCAATAACGGTGGGGGGAAAAAGCACTATGAAGTTAAACAGATCCTAGATTCTAGAGTCCATAAAGGGAAGTTGCAGTATCTGATCCAGTGGAAAGGTTATCCGATCTCAGAGCCTAGGTGGACAAAGGCCCATAATGTTAAAGTGGATTGCTTAATAGAGAAGTTCCATAAGAAATATCCCTGGAAGCTGGGACCCTCACAAGAAAAGTAATGTGTGATAATAGTTTGACTGAAGTATGTAATATTGAAAAGGGTACAAGGCAGGGGTGCCCGTTGTCACCCTTATTATTTGTTTTAACATTGGAAATATTATTGATTAAAATACGGGATTCGGATAAAATTAAGGGAATTCAAATTAGAGACCAGGATTATAGACTGAGGGCATTTGCAGATGATCTGGTTGTTACAGTGACTCAGCCTGATTATTCAGTTGTAGAATTGATGGAGATACTAACGCAATATGGGAAACTTTCTGGATTTAAGGTTAATATACCAAAAACTAAAATGTTGTCTAAGAATATGACAGTATTACAAAAGGCTGTCTTAGAAGAGTTAACGGGATTTGAAATAGTTAAAAGGGTTAAATATTTGGGGATATATTTATCACCCTCAAATGTAAAGTTGTATAAAAATAATTATGAAAAGTTATGGGGAAAAGTACAAAAAGAATTAGATAGTTGGAAAAAATTACAATTATCTTTATTGGGAAGAATTGCACCTGTGAAAATGAATGTTTTGCCAAAATTTTTATTTTTATTTCAAATGATACCTATACTTAAAAAGGATCTAAATTTGGAGGAATGGCAAAAAGGTATTAATAAATTTGTTTGGGCAGGGAAAAGGCCACGAGTTAAATTTAAGATTATGCAAGATACGCATGAAAGAGTTGGTCTTAAAATGCCTAATTTTAAATTATATTATGAGGCTGCTGCTTTGTCAGCGATAAGTGATTGGTTTAATTTAACACAAGCGAGATTACTAAATCTTGAGGGCCATGATTTGTTATTTGGATGGCATGCATATTTATTATATGACAAGAAGGTGGATAATGTGTTCAAGATACATATTTTAAGGTATGCTCTGTTGCGAGTTTGGAAAAAGTACAGACACAAGTTAAATTATAAGATACCTATATGGGCAATACCGAAACACGCAATAGAAAATATAAATGTTGGGTTTAAACATGATGTGACTACATATAAGGAAATTTTAAGTTTGGAAAGGAATGTATGGCAATTAAAGCCATATAATATTTTAAAAGAAGAAAAGATTGTACAAACCTGGTTTCAGTATGGGCAATTACAGGCTAGGTGGAAGGAAGACCAGAAAATTGGTTTTTCAATGATTGATGAAAATTTGGTAAAGCAAATTAGAGATCAAGGTCAAACACACATCAAAAGGATATATCTTGCATTGATAGAAATTGATTCAGAGACAGAACTTGTTAAACACTGTATGATAAAGTGGGCTCAGAATTTTCAAGAAGTTATTACAATGGATACTTGGGAAAAGATTTGGGTGAGAAATATAAAATTTACACAGGCCCAAAATTTAAGAGAGAACTTTTATAAAATGTTTTATAGGTGGCACTTAGATCCTAAAAAAGTAGCAAGTATGTATCTGAACTGCCAGCCCAAATGTTGGAGGTGTGGTTGTGAAGATGCAATGTATTTTCATATATGGTGGACCTGTAAAAAGGTTAAAGCTTTTTGGATTAAAATTTGGTGGAATATGCAAAAAATATTCAAGAAAAGGATAAGGTTTTGTCCGCAATTGTTTTTACTGGGCATTATTACAGATACTACTGTCGTGGACACTAAGTTGATGTTGAACTTAATTATGGCAGCGAGACTTTTAGTAGCGCAATATTGGAAGAAGGAAGAACTGCCGACTATAGAAGAATGGACTTTAAAAGTTTCCAATTTGGCAGAAATGGCAAAGATCTCAGTGTACTTGAAAGATCAGTCGCAACAGAGATATATTGTGGAGTGGAGAAGATGGATTGATTACATCCAGAATAAATATGGGACTAAAAAGTTTCACCTAGCATTTGAATAAGTATTGATGTGATATATAAATTACTTGTAGTTATTTTAATAAGAGTTAAAGTGTGATAGAACTTAATATTTTATTGTTGTTTGCATAAGGTAGACTATGATTGTTTGTATTTTTATACCCTATATTTAGCTCTGGGAAGTCGGGGAGGGGGGGAGGGGGAGGGGAGGGAAGAGTTGGGGAGGTTTGGGGAGAGGGGAGGGGGTTGGGAGGGGTTTTGTCTTTTTAAAAAATGTATTGTAAAACTTTTCAATAAAAAAAGAAAAGAAAAGTAATGTGTGCCTAATGTTTTCAGGTTTCTTCTGGTTTCTAGGGGGCCACCGTGTCAAGCTTCAAAGAAATCTTATTTTTCTTCAGCCACTGTTATTTCTTAGCTTGGCAACAGATACAGATGGGAGAGGGAATGATTGGAATGTGTGCAGATTAGTTGGGGAAGCAAGGTCATTGTTACCATGCAACAAAGGATTTTTCTCATAACAATTATCTGGTGTTTAATTGGGGAATGTGACTTGCACTGTCAGGGGGAAGGGGAGTTTCTATACTTTTAATTTACTCCTCTGGCGCCAAATTGCCAGGGCTCTTTTTCCATTCCTCAATAAAGTTTTGCATTAGAGATTGGAATATCTCAGATGTGCTCATTTTGTTGGCATCATCATTAGAACTTTGATAGTTTGGCTTCATCCAATAATGAGCTGCAGAAAAACAGCTTACTACAATTTAAATAAATACACGATGCATGTCAGAGTTTCATGAAAAGGATCTTCTTGCAAAAACTATTTTAAATCAATCCAATAAAGCAGACTCAAATATGCCACACAAAATCACAGAGCTATAATGTTAGAATCAGGATGATCAAGATGATATTATTTCATGGATAATTTCAGGCATATGCTATGATGGAGGATAAGATATGCATAATCTAATAGGGTGCAAAATAGTAAACAATAAGTAGTAAAAATAGCAAATATTCATTTTTCTGAGCAATTGTATATTAAATACTGTAGTATAAACCTTCACCAACTCAGATTTATCTGTTTATTTTCTATAATAAAAGCAAGAATTCAAGTGAAAGTAGTTTGTTAAATATTGTTCATTATACTTTTTTCCTGTGCTATAGCAATCACTGTAATGATCATATTGAAATAGCATGTTTGAATTAAAATCCATTTTGTCTGTCTGATCCAGTGTTTCGATATACAAATGTCTCTTTTATTTTTCTAATCAGTGAATTAAGAAACAGAAGATTTTTTTCCCAGAGAAAGTAGTTCACATGGGGAGGGGAAATATCTTTCATGTGATGTGCTCTATAGGCTGAGTGTCTTGGTCATAGCTTATCTTGCAGTTGTCCTTGAATGAAACAAATATTGGAAATGCTGCAAATATACATTTTTCTGCTTCCACTGCAAAAAGTAAATATTTGCAATAACAGAAAATAATTAGAATATGCAGCAGATTTAAATAAGTCTGTGCTTTTGAATGGAAATATGATAAATCAAATATAAAGGATAAGAAGGACAACAATTATTTGATTTTTCCCTGTGGAAAAAGAAAACTTCATATCCCACTTTGCTGATAAGCAGCACCAACATGTTAAGTCAGCACCTAGAAAGGCAGAATTTTCTACCAAACTAATCTTATAAGTTTATTTCTCACAAATATATATTTGTCTGCTGACATTGACATACTGTTGTTAAAAACAAAATGCTTTGTGAGGTTACATCAATGCAGCAGTTGGCACGACTGTGTGTATGTTCTGGGAGAAAAAATCTCTCAAAATGTGATTATAATATTTGGTTAATAATTGTTAGTGCAATATAGGTGGTTAATAAATCTTTGTAAACTAAAGAATGTAAAGAAGATATTTCATAATAAATGCAAAAAAATATTTGTGGTCCATTACTGGAAAGCATTTCAATAAATCTGGCAATGCCAACAGAAATATTTCTCCAATGAGGATCCAATCTGGGTCGGTTACCAGGACCAGAGATTTTGTCTTCCAACCTTTCAGACTCGTGCTGGACCCACCTTCAGGGAACTTCTCCCTAGCAGAGTGTGTTATTCTGTGTGTATCCCAAAGGTGCTTTTTCAGAAGGCACTGAACTTTCTTGTTTTTTCATTGAAGGCATTTTGCTTCTCATCAAAGAAGCTTGTTCAGCTCTGACTGGATGGTGGGGAATGGAAGTATTTATATTCCTTCCAGTCAGTTGGTCATTTGCATTCTTTAAGAGAGTCATTGAAGCCATTTGGAAGTTTATGTGTCTTTAGGGTCACCTGAGTAGTGCAAATGGGTGTGGAGCCTTTTTGGCTGCAGGATGTTTTCTGCCCTGTGTCCCTTCACTGTTGAAGACAGACACAGGCCTGTTGTAAATAGCTTTTAAGACGTTGATTAGGGTGTTGATGGCTATGTAATAATGAGGTTCCCCTTGCAAAAAAAATAAAAATAATTAAATAATGGAGATTGTTTACATAATAAGACAATTAACCTCTCTCTTTAGGACATACTTTGTACTTTCTCCTAATCTTATCAGATAATTCTTTCTGATAGCAAGCACAACCCTCCAGGCTATTAATAAACTCTAATGAAAAGTTTTGCAGGTGACTAGCAAAAGGATCTTTCTTCTTTAGTTTTAGTGATGCTAAGTGTATTATATGTAAGATTGTTAACGTTAAATAGTTAAAGCAGTTGTATTATTCATGAGGTAAACACCATGACAGCCAAACACGTGGGAGTTTTGACAGCTGTCAAAACCTCCCCAGTGAAGGCGCAGGCGCAGCCAGTTGACGGCTCTCCGCTGTCAACACAAGCACGGAACCACGCACGCGCCCCAGCCACGCGGACGAAGGAGCTGTCAAACACAGCCTACAGCGGATTGTCTCCGGAATCCCGGCGGGAGAAGAACGGCCGCTGATTGGACTAGCCGGCTAGCTGCCGGCTATAAAAGAACGAAAGCCCAACACCTGTTTGTCCGATTCTGAATAAACCTGTTGATGTTGAGCCTGCTGTCTCTGAGTGGTCTGTCAGCCACTTCACTGGCGACGAAGGTGGGATCCGCTTCGCTGAGCTGAAGTCACGGCCAGGGAAGAGTTCCCGGCCATCCGAGCGAGTCATGGCTGAGTCACTTGGAAGTTATAACTTCCACGGCAGAGAGGATTATCAGACCTAGACAGCATGGCCAGCTTCGGACATGTCAGAGAATTTGATACCCACCACCCAGAGCGTTGGAAGTCACATCTGGGACAGGTCGAGGGATTCCTCTTGGTCAGTAAAATTACTGACGACCGAGCGAAAGCGGCAGCCCTCCTGTACATAAGCGGGCCTCCAGTCTATGACGCCACCGTAGGGCTGTTCAGCCTGACACCAATCGCGGAGGTGCCCTACGCTGAGCTCACCGACAGGCTTAACAAACATTTTATGCTGGCCCGCTCAGAGCTGTATTGGAGAGTGCAGTTCGCTCATCGACGCCAGCGGCCGGATGAATCTGTGAACGACTTCATCGCAGGAGTCCGGCATGCCGCGCGAAGTTGCTGATTCCCGGACTTAGAAGACCGGATCCGGGACCAAATTGTCATAGGGCTGAGAGACGAACGTCTCCAAAAAAAGATCATCGCCAAGCCCGACATGAATCTAGCGGAGGTCTCCCGGGAGGTATTGGCGTACGAAGACAGCCATCAGAAAGACCCCGCACGTCCAACCAACGAACACCACGGGACCGTACATCAGGACGAGACAACTTTCAGTGACGATGACGGAACCATAGACCTAACCGATGTAGATACCATCCAACGCCGGATGGAGAGACTACAAACCTGCCGAAGCGACCTCAGCGACAAACAAAAAACACGGAGCCATATTCCCCCACAAAGCTACAACAGGGATCTGCGGGCCGCCTGTGCCAGCTGCGGGGGCAACCATGCCCGAGCCAGCTGCCGTTTCCGCAACGCAAAGTGCCACAACTGTGGGAAAACCAGGCACATCAAAACATTTTGCCGGAGCCGACCCCGCAACAACCTGCATGAAGTGGAGGCCACCCCCCCAAGTACGAGACCTACCCTAGCCTATAGGAAAAAAACCTGGGATGTTTAGTGGAGGCGGTAGACAGGGACACGAGAGCTCAAAGGGTCCAACTTCTAAGCCCCAAGGTAAAAATTAAAGCCAAACTCCAAACGCCTGCGACATGGAGGTCGACTCCGGGTCAGCAGTGTCACTAATCTCCCTAAGGACTTACAAGGAAATTTGCCAGCGCAACAACAAGGAAATTCCCTTAGAGCCCCCCCAGGTTCATCTGGCAGATTATCAAAAAAAAAACCCTATCCTAGTTAAGGGGAAAGCCCGGGTGTGGGTGGAATTTAAAAAATTTCAAGGACCCCTAGACGTGTTGGTGACACAGGGAGAACGCACCAACCTAATAGGGCTTAACTGGTTTAGCCCCTTGGGCATTGCAATCACGGGAGCCAACGCAGTACCGGCCTCAAGCCTCGAAGCCGTCTGCAAACAATATGCAGACGTCTTCGATGGCTCTCTGGGAAAGTATACAGGCCCACCCATCTCCTTAAGTTTAAACACAACCATACAACCTATCAGGATTAGGGCCAGGAGGGTTCCATTCGCCCTCAAAAAGAAAATTGAGGACGAACTGGAACGCCTCATGGAGCTGGGGGTATTAGAACCTACCGAAGGGGGAAGCTGGGAAACCCCTATTGTGACCCCTATCAAACCTAATGGCCAAATTCGGCTCTGCGCCAACTATAAAGCCACCCTGAACTTAGCCTTGAGTGCCCACACTTACCCAGTCCCGGCGGTGAGAGACGTCCTCGCTTCCATCTGCTCAGGCGCCATCTTAGCTAAACTGGATCTCACGCAGGCGTACTTGCAATTGCCTGTAACCAAAGAAACCGCAGACGCGCAGACAATCGTCACGCACCGCGGGGCATTCAAAGTCAATAGGCTACAATTTGGCATTTCGGCTGCCCCGGGAATATTCCAAAGCATAATGGAAAAAACACTGAAAGGGATTCCTGGGGTCTGTCCCTACTTCGACGATGTACTCATCGCCGGAGAGACAGAAGCCAACTTAGCTGACAGATTGTCAGCCGTCCTAGACTGGCTCAGAACAGCTGGTCTCAAGTTAAAAAAGGAGAAATGCTCCATCGGAGTTCCTTCCACGGAATTCCTGGGGTACAGGATTGACGCCCAGGGCATCCACCCCACTAATGAGAAGCTCAAAGCTATCAAAACGGCCCCCAGCCCCCAAAATAAGCAAGAACTCCAGGCTTTCTTGGGGTTACTAAACTTTTATCACGCATTTTTGCCGCACAAGGCAACTATTGCTGAGCCCTTGCATAGGCTATTAGATAAAGGCACGCCATGGTCCTGGACCAGGACACATGAAAGCAGTTTCCAAACCCTTAAAGACATTATTTGCAATAGCTCCACCGTCACTCTATTCAAAGAGGACGTTCCCGTTTGCATCGCTTGCGATGCCTCCCCATACGGGATAGGAGCCATCCTAAGCCACCTAGACAGAGACGGGACACAAAGACCAATAGCTTTCTACTCACGAACGCTATCCAAGGCAGAGAGAAACTATGCCCAAATTGACAGGGAGGCTCTGGCTATCGTTGCCGGCATGAAGAAATTTCACGATTATCTGTATGGCAGACCCTTTACCATCTTCACCGACCATAGACCCCTGTTAGGCATTTTTACGTGGAACAAAACAACTCCACAAATACTGTCCCCAAGAATCTTACGGTGGTCTACCTTTCTATCAGCATACTCTTACAAGTTGATACACAAACTGGGGAAGGAGTTAGGACATGCAGATGGCCTCAGCAGGCTCCCCTTACAGACGGCAGACCCAGACCCGGCTCCAGCCGGAAATATACTGGCCATCTCAGAACTGCCAGAGTGCCCGCTCTCGGCCAAAGACATAGCGACCAACACCGCTAGGGACAAATTCCTTAGCAGAGTCCTACACTGGGTCACTGCGGGATGGCCGGCGAAATGCCCCGACCCCGAATTCTGCCCCTTCTTCACAAAACAAAAGGAACTAACTTCCCACTTAGGCTGCCTTCTATGGGGAAACAGAGTGGTGATTCCGGAGAAAAATAGGCTCCAGACACTCCATACACTACACGAGGGACACCCTGGGGTGGTAAAAATGAAGTCCCTTGCCAGAAGCTACGTGTAGTGGCCAGGGATCGACAGCAACATCGAGGAGCACGTAGGGGGGTGCTACCCTTGCCAGTTAGCCAGAGCAGACACTCCCCATGCCCCATTCCACAGATGGGAAACCACTAAGAACCCTTGGTCCCGCATCCATCTAGACTTTGCCGGACCCATACGGGGACAAAATTTTCTGATAGTTGTAGACAGTTATTCAAAATGGCTTGAAGTCATTCCCATCAGCAAAACCACAACAACCTCCACCGTCCAAGCACTCAGAAGGGTTTTTGCAACTCACGGCCTCCCTGATGTCCTTGTTTCCGATAACGGACCACAATTCACTTCTCGTGAATTTCAGATGTTTGCCATGAGGAACTGTATTAGGCATGTCACGTTGGCTCCATTCCACCCGTCGTCGAATGGCATGGCAGAGATTATGGTGAGCTCCACAAAAGAAGCATTAAAAAAGTTCATTAAAGGAGACTGGCACCGGCGCCTCAGCCAGTTCCTCCTTGCCCAACACACTACCCCTTGCACGACCACAGGCAAATCCCCGGCGGAACTAAGGTGGGGCAGGAGGCTAATAACCAGACTAGACAGACTGCACCCTGACAGAGCAAACTTCAACCCAGAGCAGCCTCCCCCACCTCGAACCTTCAACCCAGGACAAGCCATCTGGGCAAGGAGTTACACAAGCGGACAAAAAATGGGTACAAGGGGTCGTACTTCACCAAACCAGGCCCCTGTCATACCTGATTGACGGGGGTCCCGATGGACACATGCGGTGGCACGTAGACCAACTGAGAGTGCGAAGACCCGAAAATATCTCCCAGTCACCCTCTGAGAGCCTAGGCTGGCTGCCAACAACCAACCCCGCACCAGATAATCCAGCCCCACCCAACGACGCCGGCATGCCACTACCACAGCAGGGGGAAAGGGAGCCTTACAACGGAGCACCCCCACGCCGTTCCAACCGATCCAGGAGAGCGCCCGCCTACCTTCAGGACTACGAGTGGGCAGGGAGCAATCAACAACAGCAGGGGAGAGGAACTAATCCGGGGGAAGGGTAAGGGGTGTATTATATGTAAGATTGTTAACATTAAATAGTTAAAGCAGTTGTATTATTCGTGAGGTAAACACCATGACAGCCAAACACGCGGGAGTTTTGACAGCTGTTAAAACCTCCCCAGCGAAGGTGCAGGCGCAGCCAGTTGACAGCTCACCGCTGTCAACACAAGCACGGAACCACACACGTGCCTCAGCCACGTGGACGAAGGAGCTGTCAAACACAGCCTACAGCGGATTGGCTCCAGAATCCCGGCGGGAGAAGAACAGCCGCTGATTGGACTAGCCGGCCGGCTGCCGGCTATAAAAGAACGAAAGCCCAACACTTGTTTGTCTGATTCTGAATAAACCTGTTGATGTTGAGCCTGCTGTCTCTGAGTGGTCTGTCAGCCACTTCACTAAGAGGCTCTTTGCCTTTTAGGATCCAACTCTTATCAGCAAAAGACTAAGAATAGGCTGAGGTTTTATAGAGAAATTATCCCTAGAAATCTTTTATGAACAAAGATTCAAGATTAATTTTGTAAGGAAGGTGATTGTCAACCTTTACCTTACACATAGTTCAAAGCAATAATTAAAGGTAATACAGGTAATTCCCAAGTTACGAACGTTCACTTAATGCTCATTCAAAGCCTTTGAAGATGGAAACTACTAATTATCTGAGAGAAAGTGATATCTAGTGGTGGAAAGGAGATAAACTTGGCATAGAGCTGAGACAAATAACAAGCTTGTCTGGTGTCCTTGGAAACTTTGAGAACTGTAACAAATAGCTGGAGAAAAGAAAAAACAGGGCTCTTTGTGTTTTTTGTTACTGATTATACTAAAGCCTATTGTTTACCTTGGATTACAAACATTGGTTGATTTAGGATTTTAGGAAATATCCAGAGACAGAGGGCAATATGGTTTTCTGCTACCTTTGACTTGGTGGGATTTACTGATTGGTCTAAGGGCTGCTGGGCAACTTGGATTATAATCATCAGTTGATTTACAACCTTTGGATTTTGGCCACAAGGGCTGTACCAGACTTTGCAATCTCTTCTCCAGATTTGGTACTGACAGACAGAGTTGGATTACAAAACTTTTATTTTCATGGCACATATCTTGGAATTCACAGGACTATAAAGGCCACATATAAGGACTATAAGATCTATATAAAATGATGTTACATTTTAACTGTGCAGCAATGTATTAAATATAAGATTTGTTCTTTTGGATTGGGATAGTTTCCAGGGAACATAGCAGATTGATGACAGAGTAACTGGAGAGGGGAATAAAAACAAAAATGAGTGCCCCAAACCTTGCTAAAACTGTCAAAAAACCCAGTTTCTGCACCCTCATCTGGGCCTCCTAGCCCAGTATACCAGGGAGCTATTGAAACAATGCTCCAACAAGAAAAAGCTAATAATTTCCAAAAAAGAAATGCAGACAACAATGCAGTTCATTCAAGAAGCAATTACTTCACACAAAGAAGATACAAAAAACCATGACAAGACAAGAAACAATTTGGATAAGATAAATGAGCAAGTCTTCAATAAAAATTTGCAGCTAGAAAACTTCCAACAAATGATTACATAGAATGAACAAAGAATAAAAAAATGGAAGATAAATCAGAGGAAACAGAGAAAAAGTTGGAGGAAATAAAAAAAGAAAATCAAAGATTAGCACAGGCAAATAAAAACTTGGAAAATAAGTTGCTGTGTTGGAGATGGAGAAAGCCTCACACTTCTTAAGATTACAGAATATACCTGAAGACAAGGAGAAAGATCTAATAGAACTGATCACTAATCTGCTGGCTGAAGCACTGGAAATTGAAAAAAACTGAGATGGAAGGAGAAATCAATCAAATATATAGAATCAACACATGCTATGAAAGGAGACATAGAATGTCCAGGGAGTTATATGTTAGATTTGTGGGGGGGGGGAACAATAAGGGATGAAATACTGAAAAGAGAGAGGGATGGACCACTGATATATAGGGGGGAAAAAGAAATTGTGATCCTGAAACAGATCCCTAGGAGGATAAGAGACTCCCCAAAATAACACCAATTCCTGACTACAAAACTAAATGAAAAAGGAGTGAATTTCAGATGGCTGGTCCTGGAGGGGATCCTAATTAACTGGAACTCCAAAAGATACAGATTGGACTCTATCTTTAAGGCAACAGAATTTTATGAGACACCCAATCTTCTTTGAAGAAAAAAAAACAAGAAATGCAAGTGGATAGGAAACACAAAAAACCAGAAAGAGCTAGCAATAGAAGAGGCAGCCATACAAAATGAAGAAGAAAAAGAAAATACAGATCAAGAAGGAGAGGGAGTGGTAAAGAGAACAGAGACAGAAAAGGACCACTAGGAGAATAAAATCTAAATATAAGTAAATAAGATGGAGAAGGAAAGTGGAATTCTCTCAATGAATATAAATGAATTGAACTCCCCATCAAAAAGGAGGAAAAATCTTCACCCAATTACAAAAATTAAAAATGGATATAATTTGCCTCCAAGAAACACACATAACAACAATATTATAAATTCCTGGAATGTCTAAAAATGGGGAAACTCTATTTTACATCAGCACATCAAAAGAAAAGAGTAGCTTTATACATTAAAGAGATACTGGATTCCAAACAGATCTAATCAGATGAAGAAGGAAGAATCTTAATGGTAGAAATAATGATAAATCAAAAAAGGATATTGATGGTAACAATATATGCACCAAATAATAAACAAGAATTCTATCAAAAATTACAAAGGAAAATATTGGAAATGAAATATCAAAATATTTGCCTAATAGGATATTTTAATGCAGTTGCAGAGAGAAAATTTGATTATAAAAGCAGTAAAATAGGGAAAAAGGGAAGAAAGATACTCCCTAAGTGTTCTTTAGAATGACAGAAGAAATCTGCCTACAGGATTGTTGTTGTTGTTAGCTGCGAAGTCGTGTCCGACCCATCGCGACCCTATGGACAACATTCCTCCAGGCCTTCCTGTCCTCTACCATCTTCTGGAGTCCATTTAAGCTCACGCCTACTGCTTCAGTGACTCCATCCAGCCACCTCATTCTCTGTCATCCCCTTCTTCTATTGCCCTCGATCTTCCCCAGCATTAGGCTCTTCTCCAGGGAGTCCTTCCTTCTCATTAGGTGGCCAAAGTACTTGAGTTTTAGCTTCAGGATCTGGCCTTCTAAAGAGCAGTCAGGATTGATCTCCTCTAGGACTGACCGGTTTGATCGCCTTGCAGTCCAAGGGACTCGCAGGAGTCTTCTCCAGCACCACAGTTCAAAGGCCTCAATTCTTTGGCGCTCAGCCTTTCTTATGGTCCAACTTTCACTGCCATACATTGCAACTGGAAAGACCATAGCCTTGACTATACGCACTTTTGTTGACAGGGTGATGTCTCTGCTTTTTAGTGTGCTGTCTAGATTTGCCATGGCTTTCCTCCCCAGGAGCAAGCGTCTTTTAATTTCTTGGCTACAGTCACCATCTGCAGTGATCTTGGAGCCCAGAAAAATAAAATCTGTCACTACCTCCATTTCTTCCCCATCTATTTGCCAGGAATTGAGAGGGCCAGATGCCATGATCTTGGTTTTCTTAATGTTTAGTTTCAACCCAAGTTTTGCACTCTCCTTCTTCACCTGCAACAAGAGGCTCTTTAGTTCTTCTTCACTTTCTGCCATTAGAGTGGTATCATCTGCGTATCTTAGGTTGTTGATATTTCTTCCGGCAATCTTAATTCCAACTTTTGATTCATCTAGCCCTGCCTTTCTCATGATGTGCTCTGCATATAAGTTAAATAGGCAGGGCGACAGTATACAGCCTTGCCGGACTCCTTTCCCAATTTTGAACCAATCAGTGGTTCCGTGTCCAGTTCTCACTGTTGCTTCTTGACCCGCATATAGGTTTCTCAAGAGACCAATAAGATGGTCTGGTACTCCCATCTCTTTAAGAACTTGCCACAGTTTGTTATGATCCACACAATCAAAGGCTTTAGCATAGTCAATGAAGCAGAAGTAGATGTTTTTCTGGAACTCCCTAGCTTTCTCCATGATCCAGCGTATGTTGGCAATTTGATCTCTAGTTCCTCTGCCTCTTCGAAATCCTGCCTGCACTTCTGGTAGTTCTCGATCCACATACTGCTGAAGTCTAGCTTGTAGGATTTTAAGCATGACTTTACTAGCATGAGAAATGAGTGCAATGGTGCGATAGTTTGAACATTCTTTGGCACTGCCTTTCTTAGGAATTGGAATGTAAACTGATCTTTTCCAATCCTGTGGCCACTGTTGAGTTTTCCAAATTTGCTGGCAAATTGAGTGTAGCACTTTTACTGCATTGTCTTTTAAGATTTTGAATAGCTCAGCTGGAATACTGTCACCTCCACTAGCTTTGTTGTTGCTCAGCTTTTCTAAGGCCCACTTCACTTCACATTCTAGGATGTCTGGCTCGAGGTCAGTGACCACCTCATTGTGATTATCAGGGACGTTAAGCTCATTCTTGTATAGTTCTTCTGTGTAATTTTGCCACCTCTTCTTAATCTCTTCTGCCTCTGTTAGGTCCCTGCCATTTTGGTCCTTTATCATGCCCATTTTTGCATGAAACGTTCCCTTCATTTCTCCAATTTTCTTGAAAAGATCTCTGGTCCTCCCTATTCTATTGTTTTCTTCTATTTCTTTGCACTGTTCATTTAAGAAGGCATTCTTATCTCTTCTAGCTATTCTCTGGAATTCTGCATTCAATTGGGTGTATCTTTCTTTTTCTCCCTTGCCTTTCGCTTCCCTCCTTTCCTCAGCTATTTGAAAAGCTTCCTCAGACAGCCATTTTGCTTTCTTGCATTTCTTTTTCTTTGGGATGGTTTTGGTTGCTACCTGTTGTACAATGTCACGAACCTCTGTCCATAGTTCTTCAGGCACTCTGTCTATCAGCCTACAGGATACTTGGAGAGAAATAAAGCCCCAAAAGACCCAGTACATATTCTATTTGAATAGACACAAATCTTGGTCCAGAAATGATATGATATGGATATACTCTGAGTTAAAAACTAATATACATGAGATTGAGATAGAACCTAACATCTAGCCAGACCACAATCCGATAAAGCTGACTTGTAGAGGAGTAAAGAAGAATTCAAGATGGACATTGAATCAATCCTTGTTAAAAGAGAAACAATTTGTAGAAGCAGAAATAAAGAAGTGGAATTCTTTTTTAAAGAAAAAAGAAGAAGAGTCATCCATTCAGAATGTATGCGATACAGCCAAAGCATATTTTAGAGGATTAGCTATAACATATATAGCTAAAAAGAACAAAGAAAAACAACAATAATGTACAATATTAAGGGAAGAATTTAAGAATCTGGAGTTAGAATTACAAATATATCCACAAAAGAAAGCTGTGAAAAGACAAGTGGAGACAATAAAACATAAACTAAACTTAACAGAGTCAGAGGAATTGGCTCAACAAATTAAAAGGGCAAAACAAAACTTTTTTAAAAATGCAAATAAGCTGGGAAGATGGCTGGCTTATAAACTGAAAAAAGAAAGAGAGAAGAAACTGATAAATAAATTGCAAGATGAGAAGGGTGCTTTACAATTTCAAAATGACACAATAAAAAATAGTTAAAGAATTTTATGAAAAATTATATGATACAGAAGAAATCTCTTGGGAAAAAATAGTACAATATATGGAAAATGCTAATCTACCAAAAATTTTTTACCAAACTTTAAAATATGCTAAATGAAAAAATTACAATGATGGAATTGATGGAAGCTATAAAAAACAAAAACCTATAAAACCTATAAAACCCCAGGCCTGGGTGGGCTACCTGCAGAGTTCTATAAATGTTTACAAGATACATTAAGCTCACCAATGAAAGAAGTTTGTGATGAGGTATTACTAGAAGCTAAACTACCAAATACATGGAGGGAAGCAAATATTATTTTAATACCAAAAGAGGTATCAGATTTGACACAGATGAAAAATTATAGACCTATATCAATATTAAATGTGTATTACAAAATCTTCACTTCAATAATAGCAGACAAACTGAAAAGATTTTTGATTGAATTTATTCATCCAGATCAAAATGGATTTTTACCAAAAAGACAAATAAAAAATCACTTAAGGATTATTTTTAGATACATTGGAATATTATGAAATGCACCCAGGAAAATAAATGGCAATAATTTTCTTAGATGCTCAAAAAGCTTTTGACAATGTAAGTTCACAATTTATTATACAACAATTAAACTGTATGGACTTTGGAGAAAAGTTTATAAAGATCATTAAGATAATATATGATAAACAATCAGCAAATATAATTGTCAGTGGGGACTATATAGAAAACTTTAATATAAAGAAAAGCACAAGACAAGGATGTCCAGTATCCCCATTGTTATTTATACTAACCTTGGAAATCCTCAACAGAAATATCAGACAAGATCCAGAAATTAAAGGAATAGAAATAAAAGGTGAAACTTATAAACTATATGTCAGGACCTACTTCACCCACATCTTAAGAAAGCAGAACTCTTGGAGACAGTTTTTTCCAAGCAGGAACTTTTACTAAGAAAAAGGAGATAGCAGGCATAATAGACAGGATCTGAGGGATTCCCTTACAGATGGATATTTTTAAAATGCCCCCAAACAAACCCCACCCCACAGTTCATTTGGCCAGTTTCAGATCAGCCAATCTCCAGGTGGCAAGTCCATCATGGGAAAAGAAAGATAACATCAGTCCGGTTCCGTTTGCAGCGTTATCATTTCCACCACTCTTCACACCTCTTTGGAGAAATAAACCAGATCCTGGAGGGTTGTGTTTTTTCCCCACCCCCTTTTCCAGTTGTCCAGTAAGTTCAGAGAGAATCCCTAGTATAGAAAGCAATTGATTACATTGTAATGGATAGCAGATAGACGAATGAACAAAAGGTTACGTTTAGTGGAGGAAGTGAAAGCAATAAAGCCCCATGCCTATTCCCTCTCCCCCTTGGGAATGTGGCAGAATCCAGGAGAAGGTGAGATTTGATTTTAGCTCAGAGGAGATAGTTAGAAATGAAATATAAATGGATTCTGACATCCTGTCCCCCTTAAAAATAGGAGAGATCCACCTATAGGGGAAACAAAAATATAGATGTTAGCTTGGTTTGTTGGAATATTCCGTATGAAACTTCTTTAGCAGTTTCAGTGCTCTGCTGTGACATTTATGGACCCACTCATTTTCTAAGGAGGGAAGGTGTTTCCAGGCTACTAGGTATTGAGTTGCTCTGTAATACTTTCTAGAATCTAGGATTTCTTTTACCTCAAAGTGTTGTTCACCTTCAAACATGATTGGAGGTTGATTTTTGGCTGTAAGGGTGACTGTTGTTCCCTTTTCAGCAAATTTCAGTGAAAGATTGGGTGTATTCACCTAAGATTTTTGGTTAGTTCTAATAGTACTGTTACTGGGTTTATGATTCTTTTAATTGGAAAAGGTCCTATATATTTTAGTCCAAATTTTTTACAGGACTGTAGGGATTTCTCCATCTCTTGCTTCCATTTGGGTTGGTGGTTGCCCCATCTCAGGGTCGCTTTCCTTGATAACTTTCCCAATCCCTTTCCCTTCCCATGCCCATCGACCACTGAGGTTTGTGGTCGTGTGTCTCCACCACCTCTTCCCCTGACACTTGAGATCCCGATAGCTGATGGGATCTCGGTCGGGGGGAAGGTTCCCTTTCCATAAGGCTTCCTTCCTTCCTTGCCTCATTGTTTGACATTGTAATTTTTGCAAAGTCCCCTGGTAAGGTTTTTCCTTCCAGGCTGACTATTAATGCCAAGATCCTGTCTAATGTCAGACCTACTTCACCCACATCTTAGGAAAGCAGAACTCTTGGAGACAATTTTTCCAAGCAGGAACTTTTACAAAGAAATAGGAGATAGCAGGCATAATAGACAGGATCTGAGGGAATTCCCTTATACATTGATATATTTAAAATGCCCCCAAGCAACCCCCACCCCACAGTTCATTCAGCCAATCTAGATCAGCCAATCTCCAGGTGGCAAGTCCATCATGGGAAAAGAAAAATAACATCAGTCTGGTTCTGTTTGCAGCATTATCATTTACACCACTTCTCAGTTCAAAGGTTCTTTCCCTGGTCTTTGATGATGGCCAACAGGCAGGCTGAATAAACAACCTTTCGTCTAATGGATAGGGATGGCCAATTAACATCTTCTCTTCCCCTCCTTGGGAATGGCAGAATCCAGTAGGGGGTGATATGTATGTTTGTACAGATGGGGGGGGCTAGAAATGGAATATAAATGGATTCTGACAATCTGCTCTCCTTAAAAGAAAGATTGGTCCACCTGTAGAGGAAATAAAATATAAATGTTAGCCCGGTTTGTTAGGATATTCTGAGGAGGGGAGGTGTTTCCAAGCTACTATATATTGAATTGCTCCATGGTGTTTCCTGGAATCTAGGATTTCCTTCACCTCAAACTTTTGTTCCCCTTCCACCATGATGGGAGGTGGTGGGGGGGTTGTGTTCGAAGGATTGACTGTTGTTCTCTTTTTAGTAAACTGCAGTGAAAAATTGGGTGTATTTGCCTAAGATTTTTGGGTAGTCCTAATTCAACTGTTACTGGGTTTTTGATTCTTTTAATTGGAAAAGGTCCAATATATTTTGGTCCTAGTTTTTTACAGGGTTGTAGTGATTTAAGGTATTTTGTGGATAAATATACCATCTCTCCCACCCTGAATGGTTTGGGATTGACTCTTTTTTTGTCTGCCTGTGTCTTGTATGCTTGTCTAGCTTTGACTAAACCTTTCCTAATGATTGGCCAGGTGTTTTGTAATTATGCAATCCATTCCTTCAGTGCTGGGATTACCGGTTCATTTGGGGTTAGTTCTGGCATGGGGTTGAAACTTTGACCGGTAGCTATTTGAAAAGGAGTGTAACCTGTGCTGGACTGGACTTCATTATTATATGCCACTTCTGCGAAAGGTAGTAGGTCCGTCCAGTTTGTTTGCTGGAAATTAATAAAGCATCTTAAATATTGCTCAAGTACTGAGTTAGATTCTTCACATTGACTGTTCGATTGAGGATGATGACTAGATGTCAATCCTTGGGTGGTTCCTAAAAGGGATAAAAATTCTTTCCAAAATGCCAATGTAAATTGCAACCCCCTATCCTATATGATACGTTGTGGTTCCCCATGCAATCTGTAAATATGCTGCACAAAAGGTTTTGCTAAGGTTTTTGTGGTGGGGATCTTTTGGCAAGAGATGAAGTGCACTTGTTTGGAAAATAAGTCTGTGACTGTCCAGACTACAGTGTTCCCATTGCTTTCTGGTAATTCCACTATAAAATCCATGGCTATTTCTTTCCATGGGGCTGAGGGGTTCGCCACCGGTTGTAACAGTCCTGGCAATTTCCCTTGCAGCCTCTTAGCCATTGTACAAATTTGGCAGCTGCCCACATAGTGTTCTATATCCTTTTTCATAGATGGCCACCAAAATTACCTTTTAGTTAAGTGTAAGATATTTACAAAAGGGACGCGGTGGCTCAGTGGGTTAGGACGCTGAGCTTGTCGATCGGAAGGTCTGGCAGTTTGGCGGGTCGAATCCCGAGTGCCGCGTAGCAGAGTGAGCGCCTGTTACTCGTCCCAGCTTCTGCCCACCTAGCAGTTCGAAAGCACGTAAAAATGCAAGTAGAAAAATAGGGACCGCTACGGTGGGAAGGTAACAGCGTTCCGTGCGCCTTTGGCGTCTAGTCATGCCGGCCACATGACCACGGAGACGTCCTCGGACAAGCGCTGGCTCTTCGGCTATGAAACGGAGATGAGCACCGGCCCCTAGAGTTGGAAACGACTAGCATGCATGTGCGGTGGAACCTTTACCTTTACCTTTTAAGATATTTACAAACCCAAAATATCCTGCTGATTTTGTATCATGGCACAGCTGCATGAAATTTATCCTCTGGGTGGCCGGTATGTATAACCTTTCACCCACCCAGGGTATTCCATCTTTAATTGTGCACACATGTCTATTTTTCAGGAACCATTCATCAGTTTCCAAAGACTTTCGGAATTTGATCCCAGTTTGGCTATCCACCTGTGGCTTTATTTTTGCTTGGGTCCTGGTGGTGACTTTTGCTGCCAGTTGTTATTTGGGCATGAGTGGTTTAGAGTTAGTGACCCTTGTGCTGTTATATTGGGGCATGCAAGATAATGCATCCGGCAAGAAATTCTCCCCCCCCCCCCCGGTAAGTGTTTGAGAGTGAAAATGTTGGGACCAGCAGGCTTGCTTAGGAGTGAGTTTCCTGGGTGTTTTTAGTGTTTCCAAATTTTTGTGGTCTGTCCAGACCTGGAAGGGGATTTTATTTCCTTCAAAGAACTGGCGCCATGTAAGTAATGACCACCTCACAGAATTAGCCTCTGTTTCCCACACGGGCCAACGTTGTTCTGTCTCCATGAGTTTCCTGGATGTATATGCACATGGTTGCAATGCCCTTTCATCATTTTCCTGTAATAATACAGCTCCCACCACCACATTACTTGCGTCTGCATGTATTGCAAAAGGTTTATTGGGATCTGGGTGTCTCAGGACAGGTTCGGCAGAAAAAAGTCTCTTTAGCCTCTCAAATGTTGCTTGACATTCCATTGTCCACTTTAGAGGCTGTCTGGGTTTCACTGGGGACCCCCCCCCCTTCATTTTCAACAAGTTTGTGAGTGACAGGGCTATTTGGGCAAATGAAGGGATGAACTGGTGGTAGAAATTTGCAAAGCCCAGGAAACTTTGCAATTGCTTCCATGTGCGGGTGGGTGCCCATTCTAATACTGCCCTGACTTTCTCAGGGTCCATTTCGATGCCCTCTGGGGATATGTGATACCCCAGGTAGTCTATCCTTTCCTGGTAAAATTCACATTTTGATAGTTTAGCATATAGATGGGCGGCCCACAACTTTTACAGAACTGCTCTGACTAGGTTAATATGTTCCTCTTTGGACTCAGTGAAGATAAGGATGTCATCTAGGTAAACCAGGACCCTGTTATATAGGTGGTCTCTTAGCACTTCATTAATTGCATAAAAACTGTGGGGGCCCCTTGCAGTCCAAATGGCAGGACTTTGAACTGGTAGCAATGCATTGGGCAATTGAACGCAGTCTTTCATCCGTCTCCTTCCTTAATCCTAATGCAGTAGTGTGCTTCTCTCAGGTCTAGTTTGGTAAAATAGGTGGGATAGCATATCCTTCATTAGGGGTAGGGGATACAGATTACATTCACTAATTGTGTTTAGAGACCTATAATCCATGCATAAATGAAGCGAGCCATACTTCTTCTCCCTGAACAGGACCGGGGCGGCCACTATGGGTTTAGCAGGCTCAATGAATCCCCTTTCTAAGTTTTTATTTATGAATCTTTCCATCTTTACTGTTTCTTTTGGCCTCATCCTGGGCTCTGGGAATTTTGCCCCAGGTTTGAATTCTATGGCACAGTCTGTGGGCTGGTGGGGGAGAAGCTCATCTGCCCGTTCCTCACTGAAAACTTCAGCAAGGTCCTTGTATTTTTCCGGTATTTCTGGTAACCCCTTCTCTTCCCCTACTGATGCTGACTCCTCTCTTTGGGTTTGGGGGGGTGCTTTGGAGTTTTAAGTTCCTATGCTCCCTCTCTGGGAAGTTGAGTTCTGCTGTCCTCCAATTTATCCAGAGGTTTCATTTCTTTAGCCATTCCAGTCCTAAAATCATTGGGCATTCCATGCCTGGGGCCACTACAAATGTTATGTCTTCCTCATGAGTCCCCAGGGACAGGTGAATTGGTAAGGTGGCTAGGATAGCTGGGACCATCCCCCCTGCTATGGAACCATCTAAATGGCCAAAGGAGATTGGTTGTTTTAGTCTCCTCACTGAGATGCCCAAATTCCCCACCAGCATCGGGCTGATGAGGCAGCGGGTGCAGCAAGAATCTATTAGGGCTTTTACTTTGACAGCTTTAGGCATGGAGGAAGCTAATACAGTCAGTCTTAAGAATGGGTGGAATGGATCCACTTACCAATGGTTCTCCCTCCAAGCTGTCTTCTGAGGTGTCCACCGCCCCTGCAATGTAGGCTGGAATCCTCTCCCAGTCCTTGGCAGGGGTTGTGGACTCTACAGCCTCTGTCCTCCTCATGGCAGGTTCTTTTGATTTGCCTTGGGACTTCCCTGGTCTCCTGGAGGGTGATGCCTCTGATTTGTGCTGAGGGGCTTTTGAACAGCATTCTACGACAATGTGGCCCTCTCTCTCGCATTTGAAACAGCCTGTTGATTTGTTAGCCATGGACAGTGGTTTTGCCACCTCGTGTGTTTGCTCGAGCAGCGGGTGGCTCCATGGTTTTCCCTGCTGGTGCCTCTTTTGTAGGTCTATCTCCACCTCGTCTGCCAGGACATACCAGTCATCGAGATGGTGTGGGTCTCATCGAGGCAGGCAAGCGTCATACAGGTCATACTTTAACCCATCTTTGAAACGGCTAAAGAGGATGTCTTCCAGCCAGTTCAGCTTGCTGGCAATGGCTCAGAATTCTTGGGTATATTCAGCCACCAGCTGCCTGCCCTGCCTGACCATTTTGATTCTCTCCTGGGCCTTATGATCAGCCAAAGGTTCCTCAAACTGTCTCCTCAAGGATGACATGAATCAGTTTAAAGCGTTGAGTTCTGGAGCATTGGAGTCATGCAAGTTCACCACCCAGTCTGCAGCCAGTCCGTCTAAGGTGGATTGCACGATACAGATGTGGGCTTTGTCACTGGGGATGTCCCATCTGTATTGTTCCATATAGCTGAGGACTTGGATTAGGAAAAAAAACCCAAGTGTGGTGGCTCTCCCCTGAATTTTGCTTCCAGGGGTGGTAGTCTTTGAATGGATTGTTGTCTGCCCAGCAGGTGGTATTGCCCCTCATCCTGATCCCCATCTGTGGTTTCAGGGGGTGCTGCTGAGGCAGCAGCTCCTGGTCCAGCAGATGGCCCCAGTGTTGCAGGTTCCGGATCACCCCCACTGTCTCTCCAGTTGCAGCTCCAGGCGCTGCTGCGGCTGCGGTATTCAGGTTTCTCCTCTCTTAGTGAGCTAAGGGTTTTTTTCATCAGGTCAATAGCTTTCTCTAGGATCCACTCCTCTTCACTGATGTGCAGGGAGCTCTCCATCTCTTGCCTCCATTTGGTTTGGTGGCCGCCCTGCTTCAGGATCACTTTCCTCAATGCGTTTTCCCACTCACTTTTCTTTCCAACACCCATCGACCACTGTGGTTTGCGGTTGTGCACCACCTTTTCCCTGGAGGAATATGATGCCTCAGCTTCTGACCTTTGGTGGGGTTTCATTCGGGTGGGGGGGGAAACTCCCTTTCCATGGGGATAGCCTTGTCCTTTGCCTCGTCGTTAGACATAGTATTTTTTGCAAAGTCCCACAGTAAGGTTTTTTCCTTCCAGGTTGACTCTTAATGCAAATCCTGTCTAATGTCAGGACCCACCCCAATCCACGTCTTAGGAAAGAAGAACTCTTGGAGACAGGATTGTCCAAGCAGGAGCTTTTACTAAAACATGATTGACAGCGGATAATCTAGACATGATCTGGAAACTGTGTTGCAGATTGATACTTTTAAAGTGTCCCTGAGTAAAAACCCCTCCCCTCAGTCCATTTGGTCAGTCCCAGATCCATTACATTTCATGTGTCAAAACCTTTCATGAGAAAAGGGATCTTCCATGCCTTTACAACATTTGCTTCCTCCCCTTCAAATTCCAATCGGAGATACAAACCAGAATCCCCCCCTTTCTTTGTTCTTCTCAGTTCAAAGGTTCTTTCCCTGGTCTTTGATGATAGCCCCCAGGCAGGCTGAATAAACAACCTTTCATCTAATGGATAGGGATGGCCAATTCACATCTTCTCTTTCCCTCCTTGGGAATGGCAGAATCCAGTAAGGGGCTGAGATTTAGGTTTGTACAGATAGGGGGCTAGAAATGGAATATAAATGGATTCTGACACTAGTATAGAAAGCAGTTGGTTACATTGTAATGGATAGCAGACAGGCGAATGAACAAAAGGTTACATTTAATGGAGGAAGTGAAAGCAATAAACCCCTATGCCTGTTCCCTCTCCCCCTTGGGAAAATGGCAGAATCCAGGAGAAGGATTTAGAACAGACATGTCAAACTCATGACATCACGCAACATCATGCAATGTATTGGGATGGTTTTGCCCTTGCTGGCAATGGGGTGGGCGCAGTTCCACATGACGCACCCAGCCCGTGGGCCAGCAGTTTGGCACCCCTGTTTTAGAAGAACCACTGGAGACAACTCTTAAAGTATTGAAAAAGATAGAAGAATTTAGAGAAATAGCAGGATTGAGAAAAAACTAAAATTATAGTTAAAAACCTTACAGATAAGCAAAAGAAAACTGTCAGAAAAAATAGACTTACAAGAACTTAAATATTTGAGAATATACTTAACAGCAAGATGTGCAATGATAAAAGAAAATAATTACATAAAATTACTAAATCAAACAAAATTAGATTTGGAAAAATGGAAAAAACTTACAACTATCAGTTACAACTTACAACTAGGAAGAATAGCTATTGTGAAAATGAATATTGTACCAAAATTCCTTTTTTAAAAAATTTCAAGCAGTACCTATAAAAATAGAGAAAACATTTTTTGGTGATCTGAATAAACTGATTTTGAAATTCATTTGGCGAGGAAAGAAAGCCAGAATTAAACTGAAAATGCTACAAGAAGCTAAAGAAAATGGAGGATTTGGACTACCGAATTGGGTCTTATACTACCAAGTATGTGCTCTAACCAGTGGTGGAGTTCAAATACCTAAACAATTGGTCCTCTTATTGGATGCAGGCTTGGCCCTCCAAGGCTTAGAGTGGACTTCCAGAAGTGGCATCTACAGATTTCCGATGGGTCGTTCTAGGCCTGGGAGGCCTCCTCCAGGCCTCTGAAGCCTAGACTGGACTTCCAGAAGCACTGTGCATTAAGCCGGTTCTCTGAACTCAGCAAAATGTTGCTACTGGTTCTGCCAAACTGGTGCAAACCGGCTGAATCTCACCACTGGCTCTAACATGGTTAAAAGAATCGATAACCCTCAGAAAAAAAAAGTTTGTTATATTTAGAAGAACATGACTTGCAACTTGAATGGTACACATTTTTATGGTATGAAAAGAATAAAATCCATAGATATTTCCAAAAACACTACATAAGAAACGCATTATTAGGTGTATGGGAAAGGATAAAACCAAAAATCTATATGAAAATCCCAGGGTCACTATCAACGATGGAAGCATTCATTTACCCAAACTTAATTAAACTTGAGAAAATTCTAACATATAAGGATATTCTGAATACAGATGGGAAATTAAAATCTAAACAAGAGTTAGAAGATCAGGGTATTGACTTATCATCAGTGGTGGGATCAAATATGTGAACAACCGGTTCTCTGTGTGGATGCTGCTTCCAGAAGTCCATTCTCGGCCTGGGCAACAAACAATTAGATACTGGTTCTGCCGAACTGGTGCAAACTGGCTGAATCCCATCCCATGCAGTCAAGGCCACTGCTTATCATGGTGGCCTTGACTGCAAATACAATCAAGGTATGATAAAGATGTTAAAATATATGGTTTTTATAAAAGACCAGACAATGTTTGATCAGGTGTTGTTGACTTCTGATAAAAAACTGATTAAGAAATTGTATAACTTTTTATCGAATTTGAATATGGAAGATAACAAGTGAAAGAAGCAATGATAATATGCACATTTTTTTGGATATTATATAGACTTAGAGAAATGGCAAAATCTTTGGGAAAGAAACTATAAATTGACAATGGCAACTATATAAAGAAAACTTATATAAAATGCTTTTATATGGTATCTTCCACCTGCCACATGTAAATATATATATATATATATATATATATATATATATATATATATATATATATATATATATATATATATATATATATATATACATATATATACATATACATATATACATATACATATACATATACATATACATATACATATACATATACATATACATATACATATACATATACATATACATATACATATACATATACATATACATATATATATATATATATATATATATATATATATATATATATATATATATATATATATATATATATATATACATTCTTGGTTAGAATATATGTTAGGCAAACACATAGATTTTAAACCTGAACTTTTTATATTAGGTATAATTCCAGAAAAAAAAATTGATAAAATATTTAACATTACATGTATTAACAGCAGCAAGGATTGTATTTTCTCAGCACTGGAAAAAACGTCATTGGATGAAAAGATAATCAAGAAAATACTGGACTGAGCTGAAATGGATAGACTTACATTGAGAATCAAAGAAAAAGAAGACAGAATATTTTCAAATAAGGAACTTATTTTATCAATGGCTGGAAAAACATGATAGAGTGTAAGAACTACTTGTATTACTAAGCAAAATAATCAACCCAGACAACATGTTGTTCATTAAGCACTAATGAATCGTAATAATAGAAAATTAATAAAATACTTTATAAAAAAGATTACCAGAA
This sequence comes from Vipera ursinii, assembly GCF_947247035.1. Taxonomy (NCBI): domain Eukaryota; kingdom Metazoa; phylum Chordata; class Lepidosauria; order Squamata; family Viperidae; genus Vipera; species Vipera ursinii. Next base: position 62,535,169 of record NC_139517.1, on the reverse strand, counting down.
ATAACAACATAGCTATTTTATCCTTGATCAACTAAACAAACTTATATTTCTTTTATTTTTAACTATCTTGATCTTTTGTCTCTTCAAATAATGCCCCAAAATTTGATGGCTTTTTCATTTTTTTCTTTGTCCCATCTCACAAGATTCTTCAAAGCTTCAAACTTCTAACACGCATCTTCTGTAAAGACAATATATAGTCAGTGTTTTTTCTATTATTTCTATATCCCTTTTAATTATTAAGTCATCATTGTATCATGGTTATGATACATGAAACCAATTAAAAGAACTTCAAGGCAAGGATTTCTTCCTTAAAGAACATTTTATTCAGGAAACAAAGTATAGTTGAACCCAAGACTAAAGTTCCCTCCCCCTGATACAAAATAACAAGATGCAATTCCCACCCCAGAAAGGCCATTATAAATCACATTCACAAATTAATCTAAAATCGTCCCCACTCTACAGCCCACCAAAACTTTATCTAGAGTTGACCTTGAAGCTCACCCAGCTGCAATTGTTTAGGCTAACTTAAAAAGCTCAAGCATTTCTCCCATCCCTGCTTCTACATCTGAGAATCCCAAGCAACAGAAAAAGCACGAGTAAAGAATTTTGCTACATTCTGTATTGTAAAACAATTTTAATATCATTTTTAATTATAATCTTTAATTTGTTCTGGTTTCCTCTAGAGTCCAATCTTCAAAGTTGTATCCTATCATATTTTTGAAGAAGTCAAAATAGTAACATTTTCCCACAGGAAGGATTCTTATAATTAATTTTAAAAACTTATTTTAAATACATCTGCAGCATTAATCCATTTGTATTTTTCCATAAACAATATTGCAATCACCATTTTGCTGTTTATTCTAAAAAAAAGTTTAAAGTTATATTCAAAACCTCTTTTGCTAAGGATTAAAGGAAACTTACTCAGTCCTGTAAAACCTGTTAACCCAAATCTTCCTAAAAGCTGAACTAGTTAACAAACAATCCTGATATTAGAATTAGAAGAGATCATACACAGATCCAGTGTCCATAAGGGGTTGAGCAAAGATTGTTTTGCATCATCTTCAAAAATCTAAACCTGCCAGACACCACTATGCCTGCCAGACCACTGCTGTGGGCTGGAAGGCCTTAGCTGTCTAGACCCAGCTTTGTGGGAGCTTCCTGCCCTTCCCCAATGAGAAGCCTCTCCCTGTCCTGAGAGGTTTGGCCTTCTCTCTGCCCCACTGAGCCTAAGGACACTTATCTTTCCTTTTCCCGTTCCCTTTCCCTGCACCTGCTGATGCTTGGCTCAGCTGCAAAAGTAGCAAAGGCAATCTTCCACAAAACAGAGTGGCAATCTTTCTCAAGACTGGGCTAGAACTTGTCTGACTTCCTGTTCGTAGCCAATTTTGAGTAAGATTACCTTAGTAGCCTTGACGAACATTACTAGCTTACTAAGTCTTGGTATTGGTTGGATTCATCTGTCAACAGCTGCAAGGAAAGAAAAGGAAAGTAGACCCAGGCATGATGGCACAGACAGAAGGCCAGTATTTGGGAGGAAGGGCCCAACTTATTGAGAGTGGTGGAGGGAAGCAGAAGTTGTACATCACTGGGCCTAGAGAATAGAATAGACCTGGGCTTTTATGACCACATTTTTTAGAGCTTCCAATGCCTCTTGGGTTGTTTTCCCCTTTAGGATTTTCATCCATGGGATCTTTCCTAGGTTCTCTCTGAGCTTGTTAAAGTCAGCTCTTTTGAAATTCAAGACACTGGTTGGATTGTTTTCTGTTGCTAGTGTTTGCATTATATTAAATTCCAGCATGACATGGTCACGGTTCTGGCAACTTGGTGGAGCAGTGGGCTAATGCCTCTTTAAGTAACACCAGCTGCCTGCAATTAGTGCAGGTTCGCATCCCACCAGGCTCAAGGTTGACTCAGCCCTCCATCCTTCCGAGGTAGGTAAAATGAGGCCCCAGATTGTTGGGGGCAATAAGCTGACTTTGTAATAATGCCGCTTGGGGGGGGCGAAAGCCCTAATAAGCAGGCATATACATATGTTGAGAGGGGGAGAGAGAAGATGAGGTTTCTTGGGAGTGGTAGATGGGACGTCTATCTGGCCAAGGTTTTCTGGACAATTAAGTTTCCATATGCCACTAGATGGCAAGTTTCCCAAGGCCTCCCCACCTCCCAAGGCATCCCTTTGTGGTCATTTAACAACCACAATGATGAGAGCTGCAATTATGGCCATTGAACAAGGCAGTCACATGGTTGCCTTGCTTAACAAATATAGCATAGAACCAAAATTCCAAGTTCAGTTGCAGTCGTAAGTCAAGAACTACCTATAAATCAAATCTCTAAAACTTTTTCATATATCTCAAATTTCACATTCAACAGGAGCTGGATATAGTGTCAATTTTTTATAAATTTGGAAGAAAAACTTCAAACGTTTCCCAAATGTCTAGAACTGAAGTGTAGTTTATAATAGGATGCAGGTATGCACAGTTATTTTTGCTTTCACCATTTAAATTTTCAGACTGCTCATATCACATTTTCACTAATTTTTTAGAATTAAACTCTCACTATGATTTTATAGATATCATAATTCAAGACAAATGCATTATTTTGGCCAATTCAGAGCTGCTTCTCCACATGCATATATAAAATCATGTTAGGGGTTGTGCAATGTCGCTTGGTCGCACAGAGAGACGGACACTTGAGCTGGGTAATACTTCTTTATTTGGATCAGGAATGAAGCTGGGGCAAAAGGGTTTACCTGGCGTCTCTTATACCTGCCCAGGTGAATGGTGACCAATAGATTTGAACCTGGGCTTCCCGCCAGTGCAGGTGGCCAATGGATTTAAACCCTGGCTTCCCGCCAGAGCTGACCATGCCCTGGGGCTGTCAATGACTCGCTCTATTCAGGCTTTCCCGCCAAAGTGGTTATAGCCTGGAGCTGTCCAGCCCCCTGCTGTGCTGACATTTCTGTGTATGCTTTAAGGCATACACTACACCCCTTCCCCCATAGTGAGGACTTCCCTCTGTCATTCTGTCTCCATAACTATATACACTTATTTACACTGTACAATATTTACATACACAGGGTTACAATTGTCAATCCTTGGTTGTTTCTCCACCCCCCCTAAGAATGCACATAGTCTGCGAGGTAGCTTGGAGTCTTGTGCGGCCTGCTTGATCTTCTTGGGACTGGTTCTCCTGGTGGTGTGGTGTTGTGTCTAGGTTCTCTTCCTTGTTGCTCCTGTTGTGGTGGATTGTGGAGTGTCTGTGTGTGTGTTCCTCTGGATTCTGGTGACTGCCTGGTATCTCTGTCCGTCTCCTGCCTGGGGTGGGGTTGCCACTGTGCCCCTCTGGTAACTTTCCTGGGTGATTGTGTTTGTGTTTGTGTTGGCTCTTCCTCCTCAGCCCCCAGTGTGTCCTCTATCACCCTTTCAGGAGCCCTTTTCCTCAGCTGGTCCAGGTGCCTCTTCCAAAGGAGCCCCCCTCCACCCTTACTCTGTAGGAAAGGGGTCCTGTCTGTCCTAATATCTCCCCTGGCACCCATGGGTGACCTGTGCTGTAGTTCCTAGCCCAGATGGGGTCTCCTGTGTTGAAACTTGTTTTGATGTTGGGGTTCCTGGCGTCTGCTGCTATCCTGTCTGGGTGAAGCCTGTCTAATGTTGTTATAAGGTATCTCCCCCATCTGAGTTCCGCTGGACCTTTGCCTGTGGCGGTGCAGGGTGTTGCATGTTGGTGTAGGAGTAATGTGGCCAGTCTTTGCTTCCAATTTCCCTGTACTATGCACTTGAGAGCATCCTTTGTTGTCCTCACGAATCGTTCTGCCAATCCGTTACTGACAGGGTGGAAGGGAGCCGAGGTGGCGTGCCCAAGGTCCTCAGGAACACCTGGAAATCCGATGAGGTAAATTGTGTTCCATTATCTGACACAATTGCATCAGGCAACCCATGTGTAGCAAACATCCCCCTCAATGCTTGAATGGTCCCTGCTGAGGTCATGTTGCCCACGGGCACCACCTCCAGCCATTTGGAATGGCTGTCTACAGCTACCAGAAATGTGTGACCTTGGAAGGGGCCTGCATAGTCTATATGTACCCTGGACCATGGTGAGTGTGTTTCCTCCCACTTGTGGACTGGTGTATGTGGTTGTTCTGGCCGTGTCCTCTGGCATGTATAACACCCCGCTACCAGTGCTTCTATCTCCTTGTCCAACCCTGGCCACCACAGGTAGCTCCTTGCCAGAGCCTTCATTCTTACTATTCCTGGGTGTCCTTCGTGTAATGACTGGAGAACTCTTTCTCTGAGCCTCGTGGGAATGATGACTCTATTTCCCCACAAGAGGCATCTCTTGTGTGTGGATAGTTCATGCCTTCTGGAAAATTAAGCAATGAATTCTTGCCCTGGTGATTTGTCCTGCCACCCACTGCTCACCCATGATTGTACCCTGCTCAGAACCTTGTCCTTGGGTCTCTGTGGCTATATCCCTCGCGTTGAGGGGGCATTCTGGCAGCTCCTGAATTGCCAGTATTTGAATAGCCGGTGCTGGGTCTGGCTCCGTGTCCTTCAGAGGAAGTCTGCTGAGGCCATCTGCGTGCCCCATCTCTTTCCCCGGCCTGTGTACCAGTTTGCAAGAATATGCAGAGAGAAATATGGACCACCGTAACATCCTAGGTCACAGGATCTGTGGTGTCTGCTTCTCTGTTGTAAATAACCCTAATAAAGGTTTATGGTCAGTATTTATTTATTTATTTATTTATTGATGGGATTTATATCCTGCCTTATCTCCTGAAGGACTCAGGGCGGCTAACAACAAAACATATAATAAGTACAGAAATCAAGATAAAAATTAAATTAAAATCATCTGTGCAATAAATTAAAATTAAAAACTAAAAATAAATTAAAATTCTAAATATAATTAATTAAAATGCCCGTCAGTCCAGGTCAGCCTGGTGGAAAAGGAGTGTTTTGAGGCCGCGGCGAAAGGATTGGAGATTTTGGGCCATCCGAAGCTCAGGGGGGAACTGATTCCATAGGGCTGGCACTCCCACAGAGAAGGCCCTCCCCCTGGGGGTCGCCAGCCGACATTACCTAGCGGACGGTACCCTGAGGAGGCCTTCTCTGTGTGAGCGTACTGGGCGATGGGAATTTGTTCCCGGCAGCAGATGGTCCTGCAAGTATCCCGGGCCTAAGCCATGTAGGGCTTTAAAGGTAAGTACCAGCACCTTAAATCTCACCCGGAGGGCAACTGGTAGGCAATGCAGCTCACGCAGGAGGGGTGTAATATGGGAGTATCGGGGTGCTCCCATCACAACCCGTGCAGCTGCATTCTGCACCAGCTGAAACCTCCGGGTGGTCTTCAAGGGCAGCCCCATGTAGAGAGCATTACAGTAATCTATACGGGAGGTAACGAGTGCGTGGGTGACTGTACGTAGGGCATCTCAGTCTAAAAAGGGGTGCAATTGGTATATAAGGTGAATCTGTGCAAATGCCCCCCTAGCCACGACTCCAATATGATCTTCAAAACTGAGTCGTGAATCTAGGAGGACGCCCAGATTGCGTGCTCTATCAATGGGAGGTAACATCTCTCCTCCTATAGTCAAAGATGGAACCTCTTGGACTAAACGAGATGACGGTATGTACAGCCACTCAGTCTTGGCCGGGTTGAGTCGAAGCCTGTTTTCTCCCATCCAAATCTGTACCGCTTCCAGGCAACAGGACATCACATCGAGGGCATCACTGGGTTGGTTTGGGGTGGAGATGAATAGCTGGGTATCATCAGCATATTGATGATATTTCACCCCGAAGCCACGGATGATCTCTCCCAGCGGCTTCATATAGATGTTGAACAGGAGGGGCGAGAGCACCGATCCCTGAGGCACTCCACAACTAAGAGGCCTAGGGCTTGACCTCTGCCCTCCTGCCAACACCGTCTGTGAACGGTCCGAGAGGTAGGAGGAGAACCACCGCAGAACGGTGCCTCCCACTCCCAGCCCCTCAAGACGACGCAGTAAGATACCATGGTTGATGGTATCAAAAGCCGCTGAGAGATCTAATAGGACCAGGACAGAGGAATAACCTCTATCTCGGGCCCGCCAGAGATCATTCACCAGAGCGACCAATGCCGTCTCCGTGCTATGCCCGGGTCTGAAACCCGATTGGTACGGATCTAGATATTCAGCTTCCTCCAGGTTCAAAGGGAGCTGTCGTGCCACCACGCTCTCAACGACCTTCGCAAGCAAGCGAAGGTTGGAGACAGGACGGAAGTTGTTTAAGACAGCTGGGTCCAATGCCGGTTTCTTGAGGAGGGGCCTTACCACCGCCTCTTTCAAGGCGGCAGGGAAGTACCCCTCACTCAGTGAGGCATTGATAACTGCTAGGAGCCAGCCTCGTGTAACCTCCCGAGATGCATAGACTAGCCAGGAGGGACACGGGTCCAGTATAAATTAGAAATTCCCTACCATAAAGGTAGTCATGAAATTTCTTTACTCCAGCAACCACTGCCAGTGCCTCTTTGTCTATCTGGGCATAATTCCACTCTGCAGCTGACAGGGTCCTGGAATAGGCGATGGGGGCCTGCGTTCCATCCTCCCTTAGGTGGCTGAGAACTGCCCCAATCCCATAAGGGGATGCATCACAAGCAAGGCAGATTGGCTGGTCTCAGAAGCCTTTTGCAAACCAATTTTCATGGCTCTCTAGACCTCTTCCCACCTCCTCACCCACTGGTCAGGAGTTTGGGAAGTGGAGGGTCCCTCAGGATATTTGGGTAGTGGGTTGAACTATTTTCCTCTGGCCACTTTAAAAGGCATGAAACTGATGCTGTAGTGAACAGAGTCAATGTAAGTCACCTCTGCAAAAGAGTGAAGGTCAGTCCAGTTTGTCTGCTGATAATCCTTATAGTATCTAAGATACTGCTCCACCATTGAGTTTGCAGATTCAGCCGTTCCATTGGTAGATGGATGAAAAACCAACAACAGTCCTTGAGACAAGCCAATTAGCCTAAGAAAACCCCTCCAAAACCTGGCTGTAAACTGCAACCCCCTGCCCTCCGATCTGAGATTATACATTTTGGTGCCCCATACAGTCTGTAGATGTGTTTCAGAAACATCTTGGTTAGTCGCTGGGTGGATGGGAGCCCCTTGCAGGGATCGAAGTGAGCCTGTATTGAAAACAGATTTTTTTTGTATATATTTTATTGGTTTTTTAAACACAAAATAAATCATTCAATAATTAGTAAACAGTATGTTGTCTGGGTAACATTTGTAAAACAAACTTTAACAATTGATTTCTATAATCTATATTCCATATGTTAATTTCAGTTGATTTCCCCTTTCCCCTTCTTTGCAAACATTAGATTAAAACAATTCTCATTATTTTGATAAATAACAGTTAAGTATATAGTTTTTCCAATATTCCTATTACGGTAATCATTTTAGTTGCTTTATCATAAATCCTGTTACCGTACTTATTTTAGTTTATTTCTCCCCCCAAATTCTAAATATTCTTACCAGTGACAGTTTTCTCAACAATTAATTACATTTACATTGGTGGATTTAATTCTATTTTTTCCATATAAGCCTTCTCACACTTTTATATTTCTTAAGCAATAGATAAAAAAGTAGAAAGAGAAAAGAAAAGAAAAGAAGAGAGAGACAAAAAATAGGAGGAACAGAAGAAGAAAGGGAAAAAAGACAAAAGCAATGAAATACAAAAAATAACATACTACTTGAAATATGTATCCCTCCTAACTTAATATAAATTTATTCCCTCAATTTCTTATTCTTTTTAACCATAGCTGAGAATATATTTAATCTATTTAAACTTTAAGCATTCCATTCAATAGAAATTGAGTCCTAAGTACATAGGACTTTTCCCAATTGTGAAAGTCATAAATCCAGTAACTGTGGAGTTATGGTTACCAAAAGAATTGAAGTGAGTTTACCTAAGTGTTCCATTCCAGCTTATTGAAATCATTCAAAAAATCCAGTTTAAGACCAGAGGCAGAGGAATCCCCTTCTCCTATACTGGTGGAGGGAGAGAAGCATTATGAAATTAAGAAAATACTAGACTCAAGGATTTCTATGGGGAAGTTACAGTACCTGGTCCTGTGGAGAGGCTATCCCTTAGCAGATGCTGAGTGGGTAAAAGCCCAGGATGTTAAAGCTGATCGATTGATACAGAGGTTTCATGACAAATCCCTGCAATGTCCAAGGTGATTATGTCTGAATATTTGAATATGTGTACTCATTGTTTCCTTATATCTATTTTTCCCCAGGGGGTCGGCATGTCAAGGTTGAATTGCTAAGATGCTTGCTAACCTCTCTAGCTGCTCAACTTGCTATAGAAATGGGGGAGGGGAGTCCAGGAAATAAAGGGGAGTTTCTGGAAGCCGTCCAATGACTGTGAAAACCAAGATCATCCAAAGCAGGTGTCTGGTTAGAGAAGTGGACCGTTCCCATAACAAACAGAAAGAATGTGATTGGCCAACATGAACACATGGGTGGTGATTATGAAAAGCTATTGGTAACTAGCCAGAACTTCACACAGGAAACTTAGAGTTGATATTACTTCTTCAGTGCCTGGATGTGTATTCAACAAAAATTAACTCTGATGGCACCTCAAGGCTGTAGAGTTTCTTTAATGTTGAATTTGCCAGCCAGAGGGTTGACAGAACTATGGAGGCCACTGTGCTCTTAGCAGAAATTTTATTATAGCTTTCCCCAGATCTGTGGCTTGCAATAATCCTGCCTCTGAGCTCTGCAGGCAGTTCCTTTGACATCATGCCCTTTGCTGTTCTACAATATGCATTGTCAGATGTGAGGCCTTCTATAGAGAGGTGTGCGCCTTTCCAAATCATGTTCAATCAATTTAATTTACCACAAGTTGACTCCAATCAAGATATAGAAACATGTCAGCAACAATCAAGAGAAATGGGGCACCTGAAGTAAATTTCAAGTGTAGTTGTAAGGGGTCTGAATGTGATATTTTAGATTTTTTTTTATTTTTAATAAATTTGCAGACACTTCTAAATTTCTCTTTTCACCTTACATTATGGGGTGCCAAGTATAGATTAATCAGAAAAAAATGATTTTCAACAACTGTAGAATCAGGTTGCAGCATAACAAAACTGACCAAAATGCAGGAAATCTGAATATGTTCTTTATTTATATTCATTTTTATTTTTCCATTTCTTCCACAAACAAATCAACACATAAATACATATTCATAAGTTTGGGTGCTGCTCGTCCATTTCCCCTTTCACTGTATCCACACTCCTTCTCTCTCTTTCCTCTTCTCTACCTTCTTTCTCCCTTTCTTCTTTCTTTCCTACTTCCCTCTTCTTCCTCTCCTCTCCTCTCCCTCACCACTCCCCTCCCATTTCTCCCACTTCTCCTCCTCTTTTCCTCTAACCTTCCTACTTCCTTCCCCCTTCTCTATTCTCTTCCCTCTCTCCTCTCCTTTCTTCCCTCCCATTCCTCTTCCAAAACAATTCAGGGGTAATGTCCGAGCAGCTCCTCTCCTTAGATTTTCAATATCTATATTAGGTATGATAACATAAATTTTCTATTACGTCAATATTTCTATAAATCTGGCCTTCTTGGTATATACTTCTATAAATTTTTATACTACCTCCGGTTATTCAATACTGTGTCAACTGGGTCTCCCTCCTTATCTCCTCATTTTTCTTCAATCTAAATTAGTGTTAGCCATCTTTTAAGCATATTCTCTTTTTCACCCACTCATAAATTTTTCCCCAAATTTCATAATACTCTGACTCTATCTTTAATTATCATTGTTAATCTATTCATTTCCGCACATTCCATTATTTTCCCAACCACCTCTTCTTCTGGAGGAGCTTTCAGTGCCTTCCAGTTTTGTGCAAACACAATCCTAGCTGCAGTGGTTATATGAATAATCAAATATGTGTTCTCTTTGCTATATTTCTCTGGTAAAATACCCAACAGGAATATTTCTGGTCTTAGTTCTATACGTTGTTGTATCATCTTTTCTATCCATGATCTGATTATATTCCAATAGGTTTTAGCTTCTGCACACATCCACCACATATGATAGAAAGAGCCTGGTATTTGATGGCATTTCCAACATTTCATAGATCTGTCCTTAAACATTTTAGCTAGTCTTTCTAGAGACATATGCCATCTGTAGAACATCTTGTACATATTTTCTTTATACGCAGTCGCCATTGTCAGTTTATAGTTTCTTTCCCATAATTGCTGCCATCTATCTAATTCAATCATGTATCCAAAATTTCTTGACCATTTTATCATTGACTCCTTAACTTGTTCCTCCTCTAATTCCCTATATAGTAAGTAGCTATACATTTTTAATCCATTTTTCTTCAGTTCTCGTGAGTATTCCATCTAACTCTGTTCTCCCCAAATTAAAACCATCTATTTTAGCATCTTTTTCATATATAGATTGTATTTGTGTTCTCATGTACCAATCCATCTTTATTCCTTGTTCCTCTAATTGTTGTTGGTTTTCAGCTTCCCCGTGTCTGTTAGTAGGTCTTTATATCTTATAAACATATTGGGGTATATTAAAGCTTCCATAGTGGAGAGCCAATCTGGTTTCCTCAAGTAATGCTTTCTCTTTATTTTCTCCCAAACCATCAATAAAGAATTTCTGATATGATGTCTCTGGAAATATCTGTGTATTCTATTTTTCCCATACCATATGAATGCATGCCATCCCAACTGTAAGTCATGTCCCTCTAATGTCAATAATCTAGTATTCCTCAGTAAGATCCATTCTCTCATCCATGACAATGCTGCAGCCTGGTAATATAATTCCCAATTAGGTAAGCTAAACCCACCTCTGAGTCTTGCATCCTGTAACATTTTTAGATTAATCCTTGCCTTTTCCCCCTGCCAAATATATTTCAAAATTATTTTATTTAGTCCCTCAAAATATCTCTTTTCCAATCTTATTGGTATTGTTGAAACAAAAACAATTGTGGTAATGTATTCATTTTGATTATTGCAATCCTACCCATTAATGATAGTTGTACCTTTTTCCATTTATCCAAATCTACTTCGATTTGTCTTTTCAATTTATAATAGTTATCTTCTTTAATTGTTATACATCTTGCTGTCAGATGAATCCCCAGATATTTTACCTTCTTTACAATCTGTATCTCTAACTTTCCCATCAATTCTTTTCTTTGTTTCCAGTAATATTTTTCATTAACATTTTTGTTTTATCTTTATTAATCTTCAAGCCTGCTACCTCACCATATTTTTCTATTTGTTCTATTAATACAGGACCTGTCTCTAGTGGCTCCTCCAAGATAAATACTAGATCATCTGCAAAAGCTTTTAGCTTATATTCTTCTCTCTTAACTTTCATACCTTTTATATCCTTATTCTGTCTTATAGTTCTAGTTAGTATCTCTAGTGTCAATACAAACAATAATGGGGATAAAGGGCATCCCTACCTTGTTCCCTTCATAATATTAATCTTTTCAGTCATATCTCCATTAATTGTTATTTTGGCTATTTGCTTATTGTAGATTGTTTTAATTGCATTTATAAATTTCTCCCCAAAATCCATAATCTATAGTTGTCTTATCATGAATTGCCAATTCACATTGTTCAATGCTTTCTGCACATCCAAAAACATCAATGCCATCTGTTTTTCGAGATGTGTTTCATAATAATCTAATGTGTTTAATATAATTCACATATTGTCTTTAATCTGTCTTTTGGGCAGAAACCCATTTTGATCCATATGTATAAATTTGTTTAGGAACTTTTAAAACCTTTCAGCAATGATTGATCCAAATATTTTATAGTCCACATTCAGCAAGGAAATTGGTCTATAGTTCTTTATTTTCTGTATTTCCATTTCTTCCTTTGGTATCAGGGTAATAAGTGCTTCTGACCACGAATCTGATATCTTAGCTTCAGAGAGGAGTTCATTATAGAGTTCCAGCATTACATTGCCTAACAAATTCCTGCAATGTTCTATATTGAATAAAGCTCCCCTCATCTGGGATCTGATTGAGGAGGAAGGCACAGACCTCGCATGCATTACGGAAACTTGGTTAGGCCCAGAGGGAGGAGTCCTTCTGAATGAATTATGCCCACCAGGTTTCCATGTGCTGTACCAGCCTCAGGCTCAGAGTAGGGGCGGTGGGGTGGCATTTGTCATTAAGGAGGCCCTTTGCCCGTGGGAGGCCACTGCCCCTCAGATAGGCAGATGTGAGTCCCTCCTCCTGAGCTGGGGCCCTGGAGGTCAGTTGGGCCTGTTGCTTGTGTACCTTTCTCCCAGCTGCATGGCAATGGCTCTGCCCAGGCTACCCAACACTCTCTCGGGGCTGGTGGTTGAGTTTCCCAGACTTATGGTTCTGGGGGATTTCAACCTGCCCTCCTTGGGGGGGGATGTCGATGGTGGCCCAAGAGTTCATGGCTTCCATGATGACCATGGACCTGACCCAGATTATTCAGGGTCTGACCCATGAGGGGGGAAACACGCCTGACCTTATTTTTATCTCCAGGCAGTGGCTTAATGGTCTGGGTGGGGTCTCTCCAACTATTCAACCCCTTTCATGGACAGATCATTATCTCCTGCAGCTGGGCCTCCATTACACCACCTCTCGCTGCTGGGAGGCAGAACCGACCAGGTGGTTCCAACCCAAGCACCTGATGGATCCAGAAAGGTTTCAGACAGCACTTGGATTGATTCCTGCCTCCCTTTCCCACAGCCCAGTCAAGACCTTGGTTGACACCTGGCAATGGACTGCTTCTGAGGCTCTCAATCACATTGTGCCTTTGTGGCCTCTGATCTGGTGCAGGTCCCGGTTGGCCCCTTGGTTTTCTGTGGACCTACGGGAGATGAAGCGCTGGAGGAGGGGCCTAGAGAGCATTTGGAGATCCAGTCGGTCCAAATCTGGCCGAATACAGTTAAGATCTTTTACCAGATCTTACCTTGTGGCAATGGAGGTGGCGAAGTGTGCCTACTTCACCACCCTCATTGCGTGTGCAGATAATCGCCCGGCCACCCTGTTTAGGGTGACTCGTTCCCTTTTAAATCAGGGGACAGGGGAGGACTCCTTGCAAGGATGGGCCAAGGAGTTTAGTCAGCATCTGCTGGACAAAATCGCTCAGATCCGGACAAGTCTGGACTCCGACTGGGCAGTATCTGATGAGGGGGAAGCGACGGGTCTGGCCGACATTATTTGGGAGGAGTTTGACCATGTGACTCCAGATGAAGTGAACAGGATCATGGATAGATTAAGTGCCGCCACGTGTTTGTTGGACCCGTGTCACTCCTGGCTGGTTTATCCAGCTCGGGAGGTCACACGAGGCTGGCTCCAGGCAGTGATTAATGCTCCTTTGAGTAAGGGGTGCATCCCTGCCACTTTGAAGTAGGCAGTGGTGAGGCCCCTCCTCAAGAAACCTGCCTTGGACCCAGCTATTATGAATAATTTTCATCCTGTCTCCAACCTTTGTTTTCTTGCAAAGGTTGTTGAGAGCGTGGTGGCACGGCAGCTCCCATTGGTCCTGGAAGAAACTGAGTATCTGGTTCCGTACCAATCAGGTTTCAAGCCCGGGTACAGCACAGAAACAGCATTGATCGCACTGGTGGATGATCTCTGGCAGGCCCGGGATAGGGGTTATTCCTCTGTCCTGGTCCTATTAGATCTCTCAGAGGCTTTTGATACCATCAACCATGGTATCCTGCTGTGACATCTTGGGGGGTTGGGAGTGGGAGGCACCGTTCTATGGTGGTTCTCCTCCTACCTCTCGGGCCATTCGCAGATGGTGTTGGCAGGGGGGTAGAGGTCAACCCCAAGGCCCCTTGATTGTGGGGTGCCCCAGGGGTCAGTCCTCTCTCCCCTCCTGTTCAACATCTATATGAAGCCACTGGGTGAGATCATCCATGTTTTCGGGATAAGGTATCATCAATATGCTGATGATACCCAGCTTTTCATCTCTACCCCGAACCAACCCAGTGATGCCCTCGATGTGATGTCCCGTTGCCTGGAAGTGGAATGAATCTGGATGGGGAAGAACAGGCTCCAACTCAACCCAGCCAAGACCGAGTGTAGTCCATGATATTTCATTCCGGTGTTGTAAAGTCCCCTCGGCATCTTCCAGTTGTTTAATCCATCTCTTCTCTTTCTCTTTTTTAATTTTATATGTCAACCATCTCCGTGGTTTGTTTGCATGTTCAAAAAAGGTTTGTTTAGCTGCCTTTATTTTCATTGCCACTTCTTCATTTTCTATTAAGTTCATTTTATGCTTGTTCAACTCCATTATTTTTTTTAACTTTTTTGTTTTGTGTATCTTTCTGTAATTCTTTCTCAAGAGTCTTATATTCTTCCTCCAGTTTTTCCCTAATTTGTCTTTTCTGTTTATTCTTTTTCCCCATATAAGATATAGTAAGTCCTCCTCATGTACGCTTTCGCCGTATCCCAGACATTTTGAAGTGAGGTATCTTCTGTTTTGTTTTCCTTAAAGAAGAAAGTCGTTTCTTTTTCCATATATTGCTGGAAGTCTTTTTCATTCAATACCATTTGATTTAATGTTGACCTTGTTATTTTCTTTTGTCCTTTCCTTATAATTGTGACTGGTTTGTGGTCCGCCCATGTGTTTGTTTCTATGTTTATATTTTGTGTATTTGTGAATAAGTCTATTGATGTCCATATCATATCTATTCTCTACCAGGACAGGTGTCTGTTAGAATAGAATGTATATTGCTTCTTTTCCGGATATTTTTCTCTCCAAACATCTAATATATTTAATTCGTCCACTATATTATGAAAATATTGTGGAAGTGGTCTCCTTAGGGTCTTTTTTTTGTTGTATTATAATCCAGCCTGGCCTTTACAATAGCATTGAAATCTCCAATCATAATATGCTTTCGAATTCCAATTCTATTATTTTCTGGTGTAATTTTGAATAGAAGTTTTCTTGGTTTTCATTTAGGGCATAAATGGCTACCAATAAAGTTTTTTTACAATTCATAATTACTTCCACCATTAAAATTCGCCCTTCTTTGTCTGAATATATCAATTTGGTTTGTATTGCTTTTCGAATATATAATACCACACCTCTTTTACTCTGATCTGCAAGTGAGGTATATAATTCTCCCAATTTTGGATATTCTAATAGTTTTTTATGTTGTTTCCTAATATGAACTTCTTGTAAGCAAATTATGTCCATTTTTAATTTCCCCAATTTATTTAGTATTCTTTTTCTTTTTATAGCCAAATTTAGTCCATTTACATTTATTGAAATTGCTTTATCTCTTCTTCCATGATTATTTATTTGAAGTTTTAGTTGTTCTTGTTATTCTCATCTCTCTTTGCTCTTTTGCCTCTTTCAAAAAGAAATCTGAATACATTCTGAATGCACTGTATAATGACTGTTTAACTCTGAACTGCTTAATAATGTGCAGTATTTCTCCTGATGCTGTCACTGATAAGAAAGTATCAATTAGATTACAAGGATTTGGGCATAGTATATTTAAAACACTTTCTTTTAGTGACGTTACATGCTTTGGTTGAAGCAGATTAGCAGATTATCTAATCAAGTTTGATCAATGCATTTCTTTTCAAGAAAAGCTGAATAACTCATAAGATAAATTAAAAACATCCTTGTTTCAGATCATGAAACTCTGCTGCATTTAATTTTCCATTTCTTATCTTTGCAGATGGCAATCCATATACCTGGTGGATTGGGAATGCTAATGAAAAGCACTACTACTGGGGTGGCTCTGGACCAGGCATTCAGAAGTGTGCCTGTGGCATTGAACGTAACTGTACTGATTCAAAATACAATTGCAACTGTGATGCTGATTCGAAACAAGAGTAAGTGAGATATTATATTTTGTTTATAATTTAAATGCTTCAAAGTAAGGTTCTACATTTAGGCAAGAAAAACCAAATGTACAGGTATAGTATAGGTGGTACCTTGCTCAATAGTAACAACTGTGAGAGGGATCTTGTAGTCCTAGTGGACAATCACTTAAATATGAGCCAACAGTGTGCTGCAGCTGCCAGAAAAGCCAACACAGTGCTAGGCTGCATTAACAGAGGAATAGAATCAAGATCACGGGAAGTATTAATACCACTTTACAATGTCTTGGTAAGGCTACACTTGGAATACTGCATACATTTTTGGTTACCATGTTTTTAAAAAGATGTTGGGACTCTATAACAGAGAAGAGCAACAAATATGATCAGGGGACTGGAGGCTAAAACATATAAGGAATGGTTGCTGGAATTGGGTATGTCTAGTTTAATGAAGAGAAGGATGAGGGGTGACATGATAGCAGTGTTTCAATATCTCAAGGGCTGCCACAAAGAAGAGGGAATCAAGCCATTCTCCAAAACACCTGAAGGCAGGACAAGAAGCAACAGATGGAAACTAATCTAAGAGAGAAGTAACTAGAACTAAGGAGAAATTTTCTGACAGTTAGAACAATTAAGCATATTAACAACCTGCCTCCAGAAGCTGTGAATGCTCCAACACTGGAAATTTTTAAGAAGAGACTGGACAGCTATTTGTCTGAAAGGGTGTAGGCTTTCCTGCCTGAGCAGGGTGTTGGACTAGATGACCTCAAAGGTCTGTTCCAACTTCTTCTTCTTCTTCTTCTTCTTCTTCTTCTTCTTCTTCTTCTTCTTCTTCTTCTTCTTCTTCTTCTTCTTCTTCTTCTTCTTCTTCTTCTTCTTCCTATTACTACTATTCTTACTATTATTATTATTATTGATCATCGCACAGTCAGCCAGATGTTCAGATTGGATTTGGCATTTTTGTCTACCTATCAAGTCCTTACCAAGGACCTGGGATAGGCAGATGTGAATGTTTGATGGTATTACAGATATTGTCACAGGATGGAAGCAGTTCCTAGTTAAGGCCACCTTTTGCAATTGACTAATGGTGAATTTGTCAATGCAAATGGTGTTCAAGTGGTGCTCCAGTTGTTTTGGGATTGCACCCAAGGCAGCTATTACTATTGGTACTACCCTTGCTTGACTTTGCCACAGTCTTACTATTTCTATTTGAAGGTCTTTGTATTTTGTTATCTTCTCCAGTTCTTTCTCATTTATTCTGTACTGCTACGTCCACTATCCAGACTTTTTTGTCTTTCTTATCAACAATTCTTAGGTCTGGGATATTATGTTGCAGGTGCTTGTCTGTTTGAATTCTGAAGTCCCAGAGCAGTTTAACTTTATCATTTTCTATGACTTTCTCTATTTTATGATCCCACCAGTTTTTGCTTACAGGCAAATGATATTTATTACAGATCTTCCAATGCACCATTGTTGCTACTTTGTCATGCCACTGCTTGTAGTCAGTCTGTGTGATCTTCTTGCAGCAGATTACCAGGTTGTCCACTGTTTCTTCAGCTTCTTTGCATAGACAGCACTTACTGTCTGTTGCTGTCTTCTCAATTTTGACTTTGTATGCATTTGTCCTTAAGGCTTGGTCTTGTGCAGCCAGAATTAGTCCCTCGGTCTCTTTCTTCAATTTTCCTGCTCTTAGCCATTGCCAGGTCTTGTTATTATCTGCTTTCCCAGATATTTTTTAAATGTACTGGCCATGTAGTGCTTTGTCTTCTCATGCCTCTATTCTGTTCTTCATTTGGTCTTTCTTGTAGGCCAGTTTGGTCTCTCCAGTAGTCAGTAAGTCTTCCTGATATACTAATTTCAGTGCATCTTCATCATTGTCCTTCAGATATTCTTCCAAAGCCATTTTTTCTTCTTCAACCATCTTATGTACTTGCAGTATTCCATGTCCACCTATTTGCCTTGGTAGATAGAGTCTGTCAATGTCACTGCATGGATGAATGACATGATTCATTGTCATTATTTTTCTGGTTTTCCTATCCATTGCTTTTAGTTCTGCTTGAGTCCAGTCCACTATTCTGACTGGAATTGCCCAGGTGTTGATTGCCTTCATGGTATTTCCTCCATTGAGTTTGGACTTTAAGATCTTCTTCACTCTCTTGATGTATTCACCTCTAATCTTTTTCTTGACTTCAGTGTGCTTGATTTTGTCAGCTTGAAGGATACCCAAGTATTTGTACTAAAATTCCTCATCCATTTATTTTTGTGGGGCATCTTTATTCCTTCAGTTTATTATTATTAAATAGTGACATTCAAGCTTATATAAATAAGATCAGAATATTGTTAGGTTCAATGCAACTATTAAGAACATTAAAAAATAATTTCACCTGGTGATTTTTGACCCTAGCTTAGGTGGCTACAAGATAACTAGATGAAGAATGAAACTACCTCCTAGTAATTAATATAAATAAGTTGAATTATTTTGCTGGTAGTTTATGACCTGGAATATTAAATTAAGCAATCACTACTCTTTTAGCCTATTTACTGAGTGATTATTTTGGTAGATACATGTATTTTATTGTACTGATCTGTGTGAATATCTTTTATCTCTTGGACTTCCCATATATTTTTTTCTGTTCAGTTAGGAAAACATATTTTAATTTTTAAAAAATATTTAATTTTGATACTGAAAATCTAAGAAGATTCAAAAAACTTTTTTAACATGAGCAATCTGAAATTAAAAATAATCTTATGTTACTAATTTGATTCTTAGTAATTATATAAATTTGTGGTAATGGTTTGAAAGTCTTGACAATGACTTCATAAATAAAGGTAAAGGTAAAGTTTCCCCCGTACATGCGTGCTAGTCGTTTCCGACTCTAGGGGCCAGTGCTCATCTCTGTTTCAAAGCCGAAGAGCCAGCGCTTGTCCGAGGACGTCTCCTTGTTCATGTGGCTGGCATGACTAGACGCCAAAGGTGCACAGAACGCTGTTACCTTCCCTCCGTAGTGGTCCCTATTTTTCTACTTGCATTTTTATGTGCTTTCGAACTGCTAGGTTGGCAGAAGCTGGGACGAGTAACAGGCGCTCACTCTGCTACGCGGCACTCGGGATTTGACCTGCCAAACTGCTGACCTTCTGATCAACAAGCTCAGTGTCCTAACCCACTGAGCCACCGTGTCCTTGATTTCATAAATAAGGATTGATAATGGTTTACTGACAGTGTGAACTGAAAATTTATACCATTACATTATTAATAGTTGCTAACTTGCAAAAGCTACACAGTACATCTGGGATAAATGGATAGTTAAATATATGAATTTATAGAAAATGATGATCAATTAAAGAGGCTTTCTTTCATATGATTTTTAGTTGAGGGTGGAAGAATCAAAAGCGTTATAAACAAAGACAATGAAAGGGAAAGGGGAAGTAGCAAAATAAATCAGTTTATGAAAAGATAGATCATAAGGGGCTGAGCTTCTAAAATAAGGCAAACAAATTATGTAAGAGATATCTAAGTAGATATTAAAAGTCTATGAGGGATTCTTCATGTGTCCGGTCCAATCCATGATCAAACAAGCATCCAATGTTCTTCATAAGCAGGCATATACATAGAATGAAGGCTATTGCTAAGCACATTGGTTTGTGCTTAAATTGTAAGCCGCCCTGAGTCTTCGGAGAAGGGCGGGATATAAATGGGATTAAAATAAATAAATAAATAAATTATCCACTGACTGATGCATTGAATATTGACCACATTAACCAGTTTTGGATGACTGTATTCCAGTGTTCATATTAAAACTTTTTTTTGCTATTTATGCAGTTTCCTAACTCTTATCTTCAAGTGTGAGCAAAATATGACTATGATAAGATGATCACTTTCTGGTTTATTTGTTCAAACCATAAAAGGAAGAATAAACAGATTGCACATGTAAGCAAAATATTTGACTTACTAGACTGATATGATCCTCCCAATTGAATCATTATCATATTTATTATACACTGTTGAAAGGAAGTCTTCATCGTGGTTCTGTCCAAGCTGGGAATAAACATGGCAACTGCTTTAGAATGAAGGTTGCAGTTTATTGAAGAGGAGAGTCAGACAGAAAGATGACTCTGGCAGAAAAAAGAGAATGAGCACATGTAGGGAGTGGGTTTTTATACCCTCTTGAGCCTTTTCTTTGGAATTGTTTCCTGTTCCTTTTTGAGGCTATTTCCTGTGTCATGTATTTTGACCTGTGTTCCTTTGGCATCTGTGAGTTAATCGTATTATGTCCTGTCTTAGAATTTGGGTGGGGCATGTAGGTTTTAGGTTTCTTTGTCTTCTTAATCTTCTAGCTTCAACTTTCCTGGATTTACATCTGCATTTCTATAGAACTGGTTTCTGCTTGGGGGAGGGAGACAAAAAAACCGGGCATGCTTTTCTGGCTCTTTAAGATCCTTTGAGGAAATATATTTTTCTGCCCTTTTTACTATTTCCTTCTCTGGGGGGCTGACTTCCCACAATCCCCCCTTTGTGCCATAACAGTGTGGGTAACACACTTTTACTGGCACAAGATTAAAATTGATCTGATCAGGGATACTTAGTTAACAAGTTTTAAACTTTTAAGCCAAAAAAGGGGAAAACACTAATGGAGGCAGCAGAAAAAGATCCCTGCAGTGGCTCCCAAAAGGGGAGCTTTCAACCCATAAAGTTCTAAAAGTCAGGGCAAAAATTTTGTTAGGTGGAAAACAAATGTATAACTTCCAATATTCTGTGCCAATCATTTTCAAATGTTGGATGTCACTTTGAGCTTCCAGTCAGGTTTTGAAGCACATTCCTCCCAAAATTCTTCACAACCATGGTTTGCCTCAATACATAACCACTGGCTGCCTATTTTCAAGGGTTGTTTCCTGCCTTAGCTTTTAGTTCAGTTCATCCAGGTTAGTGATGTCCAATTGAGGTTAGCCAGTATGCAAGCCAGGCTATTAAATTTTCTTAAATTGCACATAATGATCCCTAGGACTCCAAATATGAGTCCACCAGTGCAAGATATTCAGTGCTTAGGTTTGGAGATCTCTTTTCTGCTACTTCCTCAGTCAGGTCATATGAATTACAAATCACCTGAGGGGGCCTGCTTCCCTCCCTCCTGGAATTTTCAGGAAGTTCTGCATGCAAAGCTTTGGTGCAATAGAGCAAAAATCAGCCTGGGGAACTTTACTGAAGGTAGGTGGAAGAGACTCAGTGTGATTATGAATGGTGTGTGTGTGTGTGTGTGTCTGTCTCTCTGTCTCTCTGTCTCTCTGTGTGTGTGTGTGTGTGTGTGTGTGTGCGTGTGTGTGTGTGTACCTACTAATACAAACAGACAATACAAGCATTCTGGATAAATTTTCCCTCCCACCAGACAGAAGTCCCAAGGTGTTCAGTACTTGTTGTGCCAACTATTCCCAAATGCCATCACTCCATAAATACATTCAACTGGATTATTACAATACAAATGGACCCAGAAAGAAAACTTTACAATGAGTTTCCACCCTCCCCCCATAGTCTTCCTAATTTTCTTCTGAGGCTTCAAGTGTGGACCAATGGCTCCAGAACTCCTTTCTTCCTCTGCAGCTTTCACAGGCATCTGGGGGAAGATGCAGAGGAAGATCTGCGCCACTCTGGTTGCATGTTGGCTTTTTAGTGGATGGCTGGATTCAAAATCCAATTCCATGGCTCAAATGGATGGAGGCAGCATCTGGGTCAGTGTTCTCTGCTTCCAAAGGTTGGGGGGATCATCTGTGTAGGGCTGAAAGACAGAGCAAGATCTCCCCCTTTCTGGGTGAACTCTCCTAGGAGAGGCAGACAAAGGCATGGAGAACAGAGGATAAGAAAAAAAGAAATAAAATTGGAGGGGGGGCATAGCTTGCAGACAGAGTTTGAAAAGACATTAATACTGCAGTGGTTAAAGGAACAGATAAGATGGGAACAACACAGATGAGGACAAAAGAAAGGCTGGATTCTGGTAAGAGAACATAAATGAAAGGTCTCATTTCTGAAATTGAACATTTGTAACATATTAAAGACTTAAGGAGTTGCAACTTGAAAAATGCTGGTCATGTTTAAGGAAAAGGATAGACAGATAAAAACTCAGTAAATGCAAGAGTGAAACTTTTCCAACAGATGAACTTAAAACATTCCCTCCTGCTAACTTTGGGCTTTATATGTCCATATTTTCTCTAAACTGACTAAATTTGGATGTACAAATACTTCCATTGTTGAAACCCATCTTGGAATTTTCAAGTATATTTTATGTTTTATTTTTTCCCATGTTAGTAATAATGCATTTCTAATATAGTGGTTTTGAAAATACTTACGAATTTTGTTTTTCCCATACCATAAGAAAATGTGCCAACCAAATTGTAAATCATATCCCTCCAAATACAACAAGATTTTATTTCTAAGAGTTATCCATTCTTTTACCCATGTTAGTACAGATGCTTGATAGTATAAAACCCACCCTGGCAAGCCAAAATCTCCATTTTCCTTAGCTTCTTGTAACATTTTCAATTTGATTCTAGCTTTCTTTCCTTGCCAAATAAATTTCAAAATTAGTGAATTTAAATCTTTTTAAAAAATCTCCAGTTTTATAGGTATCATTTGGAATAAAAATATTTTTGGTAATATATTCATTTTCACCATAGCGATTCTTCCTAACATCGACAGTTGCAAGTTTTTCCATTTTTCCAGGTCCAGTTTTATTTGATTCAGTAATTTTATACAGTTCTCTTCTTTTATCATTGAACATCTTGCTGTTAGATAAATTCCCAAGTATTTAACTTTTTAAACTATTTGTAATTCTATTTTTTCTGACATTTGTTTTTTTTATCTTTAAGATTTTTAACTATCACTTTAGTTTTTCTCTGTTTATCTTCAGTCTGCTATCTCTCCAAACTGTTCTACTTTTTCCAATAATTTAGGGATCATCTCTAAAGGTTCTTCTAGGACGAATACCAAGTCATCTGCAAATGCTTGTAGTTTATAAGTTTCACCTTTTATTTCTAGTCCTTTAATTTCTGGGTCTTGTCTAATATTTTTATTTAGAATTTGCAAATTTAGGATAAATAACAATGCACAATATCTTGTGCCTTTTCTTATATCAAAGTTCTCTGTATAATCTCCATTTACAATTAATTTTGCTGTTTGTGGTATATTGTTTCAATCATATTTATAAAGTTTTGTCCAAAGTCCATTTTCTTTAGTTGTTGATAAATTGCCAGGAAACATTATCAAATGCCTTTTGAGCATTTAGAAATACTAGTGCCAATTGTTTCCCTGGATACATTTCATAATATTCCAATATGTCCATTATAACTCTTAAGTTATTTTTAATTTTCTCTTTCATAGAAATCCATTTTGATCTAGATGTATAATTCAGTTAAAAATCTTTTCAGTCTCTCTGCTATTATTAAAGTAAAAATTTTATAGTCCACATTTAGTAAAGATATCAATCTGTATTTTTTTTATCTGTGTCAAATCTGAGTCTTCTTTTGGTATTAAAGTAATATTTGCTTCTGTCCATGTATTTGGGAGTTTAGCCTCCAACAAAAGTTCATTACACACATCTTTCAATGGTGCACTTAGGGTATCTTGTAGACATTTATACATCTCTGCCAGTATCATATCTGGTCCCAGTGTTTTTTCATTTTTTTTGTCTTCTTACAGCCTCTGTTAATTCCATCATTGTTATTTTTTCATTTAACATAGTTTTGAAGTTTTCTGAGACTTTGGGGAAATTATTTTTTGCATATATTGAATTGTTTTCTCCCATGAAATTTCTTCTGTATCATATAGTGTCTCATAATATCCTTTAGTTGTCTTTTTATTTCATCATTTTTAAATTATAAACAACCCTTTTCATCTACTAAATTGTTTATCAGTTTTTTCTCCTTCAGTTTTTTAAGTTTGTAGGCCAGCCATCTTCCTGGTTTATTTGCATTTTCAAAAAAGTTTTGGTCTGCTCTTTTGGTTTGCTATGCCAAATTTTCTGATTCCATTAAATTAAATTTATGTTTTGTTATTTCCATTTGTCTTTTTGGATTTATTTGTAGTTCTAATTCTAATTTTTTGAATTTTTCCCTTAACAATATATGTTGTTGTCTGTCTCCACCAATAGATTAATAATCACTTCTGATACATCTTCTTCCTTGTCTTCAGGTATATTTTGGAATCTTAGGTAGTGTACAGCTTTCTCCATTTCCAAGGCTGCAATTTCTAAGCTTTGATTTGCTTGTTCTAATCTTTCATTTTCTTCCATTAACACCTCCATTTTTTATCATTTTTTCTGTTTTGTTTTCCATTTTCTGAATTATTTTTCATTTTTGGCAATAATTTGTTGATGGATGTCAAATTGTGTCTTTATGTCCAGCATTTACTCATTTAGCTTATCAAAGTTGTTTTTTTGGCTCTTCATGATTTTTCTATATTGATTCTTGAATTAGCTGTAGTGTGGCTTGCATCTCTTTTTAAGAGCTGTTTATTTTTTCTTGCTGCAACATTGTTTCAATAAAACCCTGATTTGTTGGGCTGGATGTTCCAGAAGACAGTGCAGAAAAGGGGGTTTTTTGGGTGTAATTTTAGTGAGATTTGTTGCACTCATTTTTCAATTGAGCAAGTTTTGTAAATCCACAAAGAGAAAAAGGAAAAGGAAAAGAAAGGCAACATGTTTTTCATTTCAAAGGAGTAGGGCTGGCAGCAAGTGAAGTAGAGTTCACTCTAATGGCACTCCTGTAAGAGTACAACACCAAGAAGATCAACTTTGGTTTACATGCCTTACTTTCTTAAAGAAAGTGCCCATGAATAGTTTTGACTTTTAACTTAAGAGCTTCTGAATCAGATGGGCCAAACCTGCAGGCTGAACCATTAAGTCAATTTAACCCTTTCTGAAACTTAGTTGTGTGTGTGTGTGCGCACGCATGCGTGTGTGTAAATGTATGTACACAGACATACTTCCTGAATCGTAGTCCAATTTATTTACCATAAATGCTCTGAAGAATTTCTCATTTTTCTTTGATAAACTGACTAAATTAGTGGGCCAGAGAAATGCAGTGGATAGTATATTTGGATTTCAGTAAGGCATTTGACAAAGTAGACCACAACCTACTTCTTATTGAGCTAAAAAAAGGATAGACAGCATCACCACCAGATGGATTTGTATTGGGCTGACAAATCATACTCAACATGTAGCCCTTAATGGAACTACATCTACATGGAAGGTGTCATGGTTCTGACAGAAAGAGATGAATAAAACAGATCTCTGAGGCTTACAAATTCCTCAAATAACATGTTTACTAGTTATAAAGTATCAGCATGGTCAAGAGTGAAACCAAGTCTGGATACACAATTACCAATTCCCCAATACAAAGTTAAAAGTCCCACCCATAAAACTATGCAAGCAACTACATTCCCCAATATGATTATTTAGCGGGCTTTTTATGCAATGCCCAGCCTTCAATCTCAAGAGCAGTCAATGAACTTGGTTCCCATGGGACAAAAGATTATTTTGACTAACAAAGCACCTGGGTAACCCCCTCCTTCTTTTCTATGTGGCAACATAGAATGAGAAGAAAAATGGCTGTAGCCATGCTCATTTGTAGAATTGACAGTCAGCCCCTCACAAAAAGAAAGTCTCCTGTAAGGGAAACAAAAGCAGGTTAAGTATTTCCTCAAGGCTTGTGAGGATATTTATCATAGAGCTTTATTTTTATTAATCTGTCTGTTTTCACACTGGTACATGTCACCCATGTAACTTCTGACAGGATAACCTTTCCACTGAATGAGGTACTGTAACTTTCCCTTGTACAACTTGGGATCAAGAATTTGTTTTATTTCATAATGGGTCTCCCCCTCCACTACTACTGGACCCAGTGGCTTCTTTGGGACAGGTTTCAAAGAGGATTCTGACATAGGTTTCAATAGACTATAATGAAACACAGGGTGAACTTTTCCCAACAATCATGGAACTTTGGCCCCAATTTTCTGCTGGGTCACTTTAATCTTAAATATTTTGTTGAAAGATAAACCAATTGCCCCACAGAAAAAGGTTTTTGAGGAGAATGTTGTTTATCTGCTTGCTCCTTGTAAACCTTAGCAGCTTTTGTCAATGCTTTCTTCACATTCACCCAAACCCCCTGGAAGGATGTCATCCATTGATCCAAAGTCTGGGAAGTAAGGGCTCCTCAGGGTACTCAGGCATGGGCACAAAATCTCAATCCATTACTATTTAAAACATCCAGTGCTATTGTGCACAGTATTGTTGTAGACTATCTCTGCGAAAGGCAGGAGATCAGCTCAGTTAGTCTGCTGGTAATTTACATAGCATCTGAGGGACTGTTCCACCACTGCATTAGGTTTTTCAACAGCTCCATTAGTACTCAGATGAAAAGCTGAGGAAAGCCCCTGGGTTGACCCAATCAGTTTGACGAACTCCCTCCAGAATTTAACAGTAAGCTGGAACCCCTGTCAGAAATAAGCCTTTTCAGGGCTCCATGGAACTGATATATGTCTTTCAAAAACATTAGCTTCTATGCAGAGGGAAGTCCTGAACACGCAATAAAGTGCACTTTCTTGGAAAACAGATCAATCACAGTCTACATTACAGTGTTTCCCTTGCTCTCAGGTAACTCCACTATAAAATCCATGGCTGAGAGGGATCAGTGACTTGTTGCAGCAATCCTGGGGGCCTTCCAGGACATCTTTTCATGGCAGCACAGGTGGCATAGTTCTTAACATAACTTTCATTATTTTTTTCATTCCTGGCCACCAGAATTGCCTCCACATCAGATGCAATGTTTTCAAAAATCCAAAGTGAGCCACCTGCTTAGCGTCATGACTCCACTGAAGTGCTTGGAGTCTGAGGTCACCTGGGAGGTATAGTTTAGAGCCTTTCCAAGCTAGTCCCCCACTTAGGGTTGAAACAGATTTATTGTCTTTGAATCAGGTATCAGTCTCTAATTTCTCCTTTAGCTCTTTCAGTAAGTGATCATCAGAACTGCATGTGATCCCGATGTTTGTGATTTGGTTGTTATTTGAGAAGCAGATTGTGGCAGAGGAATAATGTATTTAATTACTTCCTCTCAGTAGCTCCTGACCTGGGGCATTCTAGATAAGACAATAGTTAAAATATTCTTACCCCTTGGAAAATATTTTAAGGTGAAATTAAAATGGTTGAAGTATTGAGCCCACCGAATTTGCTTTGGGGATAATCTGTGTGTGTGGGGGGGGGTGTTTCAGAGCCTCCAAATTATTGTGATCAGTCACAGGGTTGTAATTCCCCCCATGTTTTTTGTAAGAGAACAGCACTCACAGTCACATTACTTGCATCAGTTTGAATAATGAACTGCTGTTTGGGGTCAGGGTGCTTAAGGACTGGTTCAGTTGCAAAGAGTCTCTTTAGTTTCTCGAACACAGCCTGCCACTCTAACGACCACTGTAATGGCTGACAAGGTCAGGGTCCCCCCCTTTTTCCTGTTTTGAGTAAATCAGTGATTGACATAGCCATCTTTGCAAAACAGGGAATAAACTGACAATAAAAGTTGGCAAAACCCCAAAAGCGTTGAAGCTGCTTATGGGTGTGTGAGGGTTGCCATTCTAGCACCACTTTTACTTTGGCAGGGTCCATTTCTATCCCCTCATTTGAAATTCAATACCCCAGATAATCAAGACATGTCTGGTGAAATTCACATTTTGACAGCTTGGCATACAGTTTGGCTTTTAACAGTCTCTTTAGCACCTCAAAGACCAATTTGATGTGTTATTCCATGGTTTCAGTGTAAATAAGGATGTCATCAAGATAGATCAAAAACCCCTTGTATAAATTATCATGGAGCACTTGATTTGTCAATTGTATGGACACAGCAGGGCCCCCCTGCAGTCTAAAAGGCATCATTTTAAATTGGAAACTGCCCAAAGGGCAATTGAAGGTGGTTTTCCACTCGTCCCCCTCCTTCATCCAGATTCGGTAATAAACTACTCTTAAATCCAGCTTGGCAAAGATTTTCCCGTTAGTCAGGTGGGCTAACGTGTCCTTCATTAGGGGAAGGGAGTAGATATTTTCTATAATGACAGTATTTAACCCTTTAAAATCCACACATAATCTAAGAGACCCATCTTTCTTTTCCTTGAATAGCATGGGAGCAGCCACGCATGATTTAGCTGGCTGAATGAACCTCCATGTTAAGTTTTTATCAATGTACTTTCTCAGTTCTTTCATCTCTCTGGGTGTCATAGAGTATATTTTTGGTTTTGGGAGCTTGGCACCTGGCAGAATTTCAATAGTGCAGTCCATAGGTTGGTGGGGAGGGGAGGATGTCACATTCCTTCTCACTAAATGCTTCTGCCCAATCACAGTACTCAGTTGGGACAAATTGAATGCCGAGCAGCTTTTTAGTTCTAGTCTTTTTTATTATTATTAAAAAGTGTTGTAAAAATTACAATATAATCCCCAAAACCAACCCCCCCCAAACCCCCCTTCCTCCCCCACTTCCCAAAGCTGAACACAAGGTTACAAATATAATAATCATAATCTAACTAACATTAACCAACTATATAAATAACCAAGTTCATAATGCGCTTTAACTCCCCTTTAAGGTAAATACAAACAAAATAAAAGTGAACATAATAATAATAAAAACATAAACAAATTAATATCCAAGTTATTAAACAATACTAATACTAAAAATAATAATAATACCATATAATTAAAACTAATAAAAATTCCGCTATAATAAACTATTAATAATAATAACAATCTAAAATTTACCCATAAGCTAAATGGAACTTTTTGGTCTCATATTTATTCTGAATATAATCTATCCATCTTCTCCAGACCAAAATGTATCTTTCTTGTGAATGATCCTTCAAGTAAGCAGAAATCTTAGCCATTTCTGCTAAATTTGACACTTTAAATGTCCATTCTTCTATAGTAGGCAAACTATCCTTCTTCCAATATTGCCCTACCAATAACCTTGCAGCTGTTATCAAGTTATAGAGCCTTGGTGGAGCAGTGGGCTAATGCCTCCTTAAGTAACACCAGCTGCCTGCAATTAGTGCAGGTTCGCGTCCCACCAGGCTCAAGGTTGATTCAGCCTTCCATCCTTCCGAGGTAGGTAAAATGAGGACCCAGATTGTTGAAGGCAATAAGCTGACTTTGTAATAATGCCGCTTGGGGGTGTGTGTGAAAGCCCTAACAAGCAGGCATATACATAAAATGAAGGCTACTGCTAAGCTTGTAAGCCTCCCTGAGTCTTCGGAGAAGGGTGGGATATAAATGTAATAAAAATAAAATAAATAAATAAATAAGTTCAACATCAAGTTAGTTTCTTTAGTATCACAATCTATAATAACACCCAATAAAAATAGTTGTGGGGTAAACTTTATCTTTCTCTTAAAAATCTTTTGAATGTTCCACCAAATTTTAATCCAAAAAGCTTTTATATTTCTACAAGTCCACCAGATATGAAAATAAGTGGCATCCAAACTGCCACATCTCCAACATTTGGGCTGTAAATTAGGATACATACAAGACAACTTTTTAGGATCCAAATGCCATCTATAAAACATTTTATAAAAATTTTCTCTTAAATTTTGGGCCTGGGTAAATTTTACATTTCTAACCCAAATTACCTCCCATATATCCAATGGGATTGGTTCTTGAATATTTTGAGCCCACTTTACCATACAATCTTTAACTAATTCCATTTCCGAATCCAATTCTATTAAAGCATTGTAAATTCTCTTTATATGCGCTGGATTTTGATCTTTGATCTGTTTTACCAAATTTTCATCCAGTAGTATAATGCCAACCTTTTGATCTAACTTCCACATAGCTTACAATTGAGTATACTGGAACCAGGACTGTACAATATTTTCTTGTTTTAACTCAACTAATGACTTTAATTGCCAATCATTCCCTACCAATCTAAGTAATTCCTTATAAGAAATCATATCCAGACACACACCCATAGATACACCCTCTATCGCATGTCCAGGAATCCCCCAAATTGGTATTTTATAATTTAACTTATAATAATATTTTTCCAGACACAGAATAAAGCACTTCTTAAAATATGAGATTTAAAAGCCTTGTCAACTTTTTCGTCATAAATTAAATATGCATGCCACCCATATAATAAGTTCCATCCCTCAAGATAAAATGTTCTTTTATTTGTTAAATTAAGCCAATCACTAACCAATGTTAAAACTACCGCATCATAATATAATTTCAACTTAGGCACCTTAAGTCCTCCTCTTTCCCATGTGTCTTGTAGAATCTTAAGTTTAACTCTCGGTTTTTTCCCCACTAAAATAAATTTATTAATACCCTTCTGCCATTCATCCAGATTAGCATCTTCAGAACATAACTCCAACCATACAGGGCTATGATCCAACAATGTTCTAGGAAAGATCTTAGCATTCTTGACCCTGGAGAAAAGATCAGTAATAATTAAAAAAAATCAATTCTGGAGAATGATTGATGCCTATCCGAAAAAAAAGTAAAGTCTCTATCTTCCACATACCATTCTCGCCAAATATCTCTGAATTCCAGATCATCTTTCAAATCAAAAAAAGCTTTAGGTAATTTAGAATGATTAGGAGAATTTTTGAAAGATCCCTTCTTGTCTTTACTTGAGTCCAGAGCACCATTCCAATCACCCATCATAATAACAGATTTGTAATCCAATTGAGTTAGTTTGTGATGTAAAAACTTATAAAACCTTTTTTGTTGTTGATTAGGGGCATATAACCCAATAATAAGAACTTTCTTGCCTTGTAACACTAATTCAATAATAACGTATCTTCCTTGTGTATCAGATTCACTTAATCTAGCCGATAAATCTCTTCTTAAATAAATAACCACTCCCCCCTTTTTATCTGGGGCAGAAGCTATCAAGTGTGCTCCCAACTGAGAACAAATCAAATACTTTTGATCTTTTGCAGCAATATGAGTCTCCTGTAAGCAGACAATGTCATTTTTTAGTTGTTTCAGGTAGTGAAATACTTTCTTTTTTTGTGGTGAATTCAGGCCATTAACATTCCATGTCAGGAGCTTTGCCATCCTTAGTGGCCTGAAGCCTCTGGAACACTGCCTGAAGATCTGCTGTTGGTCTCTTCAGTCGTGCCCCTCCCACAGGCTCTGTAGTAACCAGGCCTTGTGTTGGTCCAGAATCAGCCTTCTGTTTTTGCTCCTTTTCTTTATGTCTATATGCAGCCCGAGTCATCCTCTGTTCCTTTGGATCATCCTTTAACACCAAACTCTGTTCAATAGGTCAGCCTGAGGTAAATCTCCAACAGCCAGTGACATTGCACCTTCAACTGGTTGTTTATCTTCCAGCCTTTCTTCTATTCTTTTAAGTTGTGGAGATGGTGGTGAACCTGCTTTCAGGACATAAGTATAAAAATCTTTTGCCTTTGAAATTGCATTAAGTCTATATTGTCTCCCTGCATAATTCACCACTATTCCAATAGGTATCTCCCATCTAAACTGGACCTGTCGGTTTTTAAGCTCCTCAGACAAAAAAGCAAAATCTTTTCTTTTTCTAAGAATTTTTGGAGGTATTTCTTTTAAAATTATAATGTTTTGATCTGTAATTTGAAATCTCTGTTGGTAAAAAGCCTGAATAATTGCATTTCGAAGTGATCTCCTTGAAAATAAATAACCACATCTCTAGGTAAATTTTTCTGCCTCGCAATCCAGGAATTAACCCTAAATATCTTATCCATCTCTCTTGATAACTCCTCAGGTTCACATCCCAAAATGGGAGCTAGAGCTTTTGCCACCTCCTTTTTCAGATCTTCTCATGGGTCCTCCTTTAATCCTCTTATTCGCAAGGCAAATTCCATATCTCTATATTGTGAGATGATCACTTCCTCCTCTGTTCTATCAATCTTGTTTTTAACTTTAACAACTCTGCTTTCTAATTTTTCAGTATTTTCCACAACTTCATCCACCAGATCATCCAAGCTAACCCTTATGTAGCTAACCCTTGAAGTGCAAGCAGTATGTCTTCCCTCATCTCTCTATTTTTATTCTCAAGGAGGTCAGCCATCTCCTCCTTCATTTTACTGCCAAGAAGATCAGCCATCTCCTCCTTTATTTCTTGTGCTGCTTGCAATTTTAACTTCTCCTGGTCAGCTCTGTCTGCTTTTAAATCACTCACAAGTCACTTTAAATAGCAGATGTGGATGTGGTGTCTTGCTTCGCTCCTAAAGCTCGGAGCAAAGGCGTCCTGGGTGCGGAGAAAGCCTTGGGCTCTGAGGGAGCTCTCATCTTCCGACCCCCAAATAATTAAGGGGGTGTAGGGGAGCTCTACCTCTACCTGAGGAAAACTCTCCTCCCCCTCTTCTCCCAAGGGGGAGGTATTCAAGCTGCGGGACAGCTGATTTTCGCTGTCTCTGCGCGCTTTTCATGGAATCCCAGGACAGGCGGCCAGAAGAAAGCTGCCATCGGTGCAGTGCACCAGAAGTCGCTCTAGTCTTTAGGATTTTATGGGGCTCCTCTTGAATCTTGCTGATGGTAAGTCCTTCACTTTGTAGTTAGCAGCAGGTGGGAGGGGTCCTGTCTCCAGTCTTAACTTCTGCACTCCCTCCTCCTACCAGATGTTGGGGCACCATTTATCAAGCCATGCTAGTTCCAAAATTACTGCTTCAGTCATCTTCAGAACCACCACAAAATGGATGATTTCCCAATGCCGACCCATTTCCAAATTCACAAGTTCTGTCAGGTGCATGGCAGGGGTGCCTCTGATGAGGGACCCATCAGCTTACTCAAACCTCATGGGAAGGGGCAGTAGTTTGGCTCAGATGCCCAGTTTGAGTTTGGTGGGTAGGTTAATTAAGCACCGAATGTACCCCAAGTCTATTAGAATGTTCAAGTTCATATGGGCCCCTTTTGGGGGGCACTATTAGCCTGGATGGAATGCAAAGGATGGAATAGGTTGACTCACCATGGGGTCCTCCTCACTTTTCTCATCACTGTCATAAGGTGCCAGGATTTGCTGTGGCTTGGATCAGGTCTTGGCTTCGAGCTCGGTGGGAGGGGACGCCTCAATAGCAGGGTCCTGATGTGCCCAGTTTGACTTTTCACTTCCCCCTCAGGTAGCTCTCTGTGGTTTAGTGGTGGCAACTGGCATGCTGCTGGGTTGAGGTTTAGGAGCTGGGCACTCCACAGCATGGTGACCCATCTGACCACACCGGTAGCACTTGATAGGATCCCTGGCTGGCGCTTGGGAAACACTGGTGGTTGCAATAGCATGGGAATGTTGGCCATAGGGGAATTTCTCCTGGGCATGCAGGAGCCTGGACTCAGCTGTGCTTAACTTCCTGGGGCAATCCAATTAGATGTTTAGCACCACCACCATGCTGTACCACTCACGCAACAGGTTAGGGAAACTCCGAATGATGGAAGCTTGAAGTAAGTTGCTATCTAGCTCCTGCTTGAAATAGTTGATCAGTGACCATTATGGCCACTGCCCCAGCCAAGCAGCAACTCTCCTGAATTCATGAACATATACCTTAGTGGGGAGGCCTCTTTGCTTCAGGTGGTGGATTTCCTTCTCGGGTAGCAGTGCCCAGGACTCATCCTCAAAATGACCCCTCAATTACTCCATGAATAGGTTAACATCATGCAATTCAGGAGCCCCTTCATCATGGAGGTTGGTCACTCAGTTGGCCATTTCCCCCTTTAAATTTGCCACCACAGTATTCACAATCATAGCCCAATCCAAGAAGGCATAAGCGTAATGATCTAAATGAGCCCACACCTGATTTAGGAAGAAGATTAGCTTCTGAGGGTGCCAATCAAAGGTGGGCTTGATGAGAGGTGGCTTGAACCTCAGCAGAGCCGCCTGCACCTGCTGCTGGGCTTGGGCAGTTT
This sequence comes from Vipera ursinii, assembly GCF_947247035.1. Taxonomy (NCBI): domain Eukaryota; kingdom Metazoa; phylum Chordata; class Lepidosauria; order Squamata; family Viperidae; genus Vipera; species Vipera ursinii. Next base: position 62,501,471 of record NC_139517.1, on the reverse strand, counting down.
GCTGGCCCTGGGGATGAGGCCAAACTATTCTCCAGACTTCCCTTGGCTGGCTCTTGAACTGGCAGCCTGAGGCCACAACTGCAGCCTTGGCTGGGATACTGGGCTTGACATAACAGCTGACTGGGGGATGGGCAAAACAGCATGGGCTCCTGTGGTTGGGTGGAACTCCAGCAAGGGAGGGAAGAGATGGGTAACTCTTGGCATTCTCCCCCCACAGCACCCATCTCCTAGGCTACGGGAATCATATCCTTTACCTCCAGCCTGCTGAACTTCTTCTTCAGCTGTTTGAGCAAGGGGCTATGGACTGTGGACTGAAACTTTCACTCTCCAGAGTCATCCCATCCCATTTACCCCTTTCCTTTCCTGCTAACCACAGACGAACCCTTGGGACGGCAGCAATAAGAGCTCCTCTCCAACATTTACAGGAGTACTCCTGCACTGAGGGGCAGCCTCAGCTTGATAGAGGTCTGCTAGGACTGTAGCTCCTTCCTGCAGTACCAGCTTCCCAGGTTGGATTAACTTGGCCTTTGGCCAAGCCCCTGCCAGTGTCACCACCTCAGTGGCTGGAGCACTACCCTGGACTTCGACAGCCTGAGTCCCATTGCGGCTAGCAGTGGTTTCTCTCTTCTCCTCCATTTCAAATATTTGCTGAGTCTTTACCGCTCTCCCAAAAGTGAGTGAATAGGCAGTTGGGGCCCAGCACCCCAAGTAAACAAAGTTTTAAGAGACTTGGTTTAATGTCATTGTTCCAACTGACAGAGACGAACTGACAGAGCCTTGCAAATTCCTCAAAGAACATGTTTATTAGTTACAAAGTATTGGCATGGTCAAGAGTGAAACCAAGTCTGGATATACACGTAACAATTCCCCAATACAAAGTTAAAAGTCCCACCCATAAAACTATGCAAGCAACTACGTTCCCCAATATGATTATTTGGTAGGCTTTTTATGCAATACCCAGCTCCAGTCTCAGGAGCAGCCAATGACCTTGGTTTCCATGGGACAGAAGATTATTTTGACTAATGAAGCACCTGGGCAACCTCCCCTCCCTCCGTTCTATGTGGCAACCTAGAATGAGAAGAAAAATGGCTGTAGCCATGCTCATTTGTAGAGTTGACAGAAGGAAGAAAGCAGGAATAGCCAACACTCCAGAAGATAAATTCAAGATCCAAATGGATCTTCACAGATTTGAACACTGGGCCCTATCTAACAAAATAAAATTCAATATAGAGAAAAGTAAGGTTTTATACTTAGTCAAGAAAAACCTAATGTATAAATACAGATTAAAAGAAACCTGGCTCAATAGCAGTAACTGTGAGAGGCATATTGGAGTCCTAGTGGGCAATCACCTAAATATCAGTAAGCAGTGTGCAGCAGCCAACAACAGCAAAAGCCTTTGTTACATTAAAAAAAGGAATGGAATCAAGATCATGCGAAGTATTAGTATCACTTGATAAAACCTTAATAAGACCACATTTAGAATGCTGCATCCATTTTTTATCACAATATTATAAAAAAATGTGAGACACTGGAAAGAGTACAGAAAGGAGCAACAAAGATTATTATGGGAGCTGGAGGCTAAAACATATGAAGAAGTTGCAGGAATTGGGTTTGTCTAATCTAGTGGGGAAAAAGCACTAGTGGTGGCATGATAGCAGTATTCCAATATTTGAGGTGCTGCCAAAAAGAAGAGGAAGTCAACCTATTTTCCAAAGCACCAAGGAGCAGACAAGAAACAACGGATGGAAACTAATCAAGGAGAGAAGCAACCTGGAATTAAGGAGAAACTTCCTAACAGTGAGGACAATTAAGCAGTGGAACAGCTTGCCTTCAGAAATTGTGGGTGCTTCATCACTGGAGGCTTTTAAGAAGAGACTGGACAGCCACTTCTATGGAATGATATAGGGTCTCTTGAGCAAGGGGTTGAACTAGAAGACCTCTGTAATTTGGAGGTTTGAGTAAAACTATCATTTGTTTATCATGAACCAGCTGAATTTATCTTATTCATGACCTGTGAATGTGCTCTTTTGGGGAAGCATTGCTTCATCCAAAATGGGTTAAATCAGATCTTAATAGTGTTTTATTTCAACATAATTTTAGAAGCATGCTAAATCATGCTTTAGAAAGCTGCTAAATCAAAGTCATACTCTTTTTTTTTGGAAGACCATTTTATAGTTCCTCCCCACTTTGATGATAATGCTAAAATGATCCTGATTCTTCTATGCATCTGCAGTTTTATTCCCAATGGATCCAAATAGTTGGCCAATTAAACATCCATTCATTAATGCAATTTATATGACCACCCAAATCACAATGTGACTCTTTTCTAAACTGGGACATTTTTTTCAAATCAAATTCACTACATTGGTTCAGTCTTAGATGATACCCTGGCTTGCCCACACCCTACCAGCTTCACTGCCTTTAATTACTGTAACTTGAACCAACTTCATTTTGTTTAAAATAGTGTTTAAATGACGTACAGTAATATTTGTTTCTCTAATCAAAAAGGACTACTTCAACAAAAAATTTAAATACTTCTAATCTATTCATCTGCTTGAGGCAGATACTGTTACAAAGAAGTCGATTATATATATTTAAGATAAAATCTACTGTGTACTATACTTTGAAGAAATAATTGCAAAATGTATTTTACAAGAGCATAAAATTCATTCTATTTTCTTAACTATATAATTATGAAGAGAAAGTATTAATGTAATGTGTGACTCATTCAATTTATGAGCCATCATGGTGTAGTGGTTACAATGAAGGCTAACCCTCCTCACAGCTAGGAGTTTGATCTTGACTTAGCCTTCCATCCTTTCAAAATTGGTAAAATGAGGACCAGATTGTTTGGAGCAATATGCTGTCATTGCTGTGCCTGTATATAGCACTTAGAGAATGCTGTAAAGCACTATGGAATGATATATAAATATAAGTGCTATTGCTATTGCTGTTGAATTCAGGCTTCAAAATTAATTTCTTAAAAGACTAAAACTCTATATGCATAAGGTTGTGTATGGCATAAAGGAATTGTGTTTTCAACATTTTCCCCATAGACCTAAGAATGGAAGATTAGCTCACACATTGCACAGGTAAATTTCTTATACATTGAAGACCCTTGATACCAATTTCAGTTTTGATTTTAGTATATCATTAATAAAAACTGAGGAGAATTACATTTTCTATCTATCTGTTTAATGGGGTAGAATTTTTTTACATGCTGCACTTGTACAAAATTATATTCTTTATTTGTATTGTGTTATGTTCTTGGTTCGGTTAGGCATTGACGAGGTAGAATGGTGAAACAGCAAGCTGCTGGCTTCTGTGCTGGCCCTAAGATGGATCCTTAGGGCGTGGTTGTCTCAAGCCTGGCTTGCTGGCAGACTGAGGGGGGGAACATAGTTCCTGCCATGCTCTGGTGCTGGCCTCACCCCCTAGCCACTTCAGGCTCTCTCGGGCTCTCTCCCTCATCACCACTGTTATGTTCTTGATTTGGTTAGGCATTGACGAGGCAGAGTGGTGAAACAGAAAGCATGTTTATTAAATAACAATAGAAGCAGCCCTAATGGCTGCTGAACAGCTATATATATATGGTTTGCCTCTAGGTGGGAACCAATAGATTTAAAGTAACAATTCCTGCCCAAAACATAGTTAACAGCTTGGAGACAGGCAGTCTGGGTTGCAGCAACAAGAACCGTTTAAGCAATCATTCACTTAAGTCAGTCCACAGACTAAATGTTCCCTCAGCCTTTCCTCCAAGTCTGCAAAGTTGCAAAGCTGACACCTGTCAGATGGCGGCTATGAATTCGGTTGCAGATTCACCGGGCTGTTGCTCCTGCTGCTCAAATGGGTGCCTCCAAACTATGACGGATTGTTTCGGCTTCAAGTGGTCCCTGAGCTGCTTCTTCAGATCCATGTAGGTGACCAACTCGAGTGGAGCAGGGGTGACCAGGTTCTCAGCTATGTTGAAGGTAGCTGGGCTGCACACGCACAGGAGTGTCATGGCCTTCAATCCATCTTCACTAACCTGGTTAGCGCAGAGTTAATTCTCGATGCAAGAGATGTAAGAACTCCACCTCTCAGGTTGTGCCACGTCAAATTCCTCCAATTTTCCGACTTTCGCCATGGTGAGTTGCTTCTTGCTCGCAATCCCTTGTGCTTCTGGCTTCTGTGCTGGCCCTAAGATGGATCCTTAAGGCATGGTTGTCTCAAGCCTGGTTTGCTGGCAGACCAAGGTGGGTGGGGGGGACATAGCTCCTGCCAGGCTCTGGTGCTGGCCTCACTCCCTAGTGACTTCAGGTTATCTCGGTTAAGCAGCACATCCCACCCTCGTTGCCACTGTTATGTTCTTGGTTCAGTTAGGCATTGACAAGGCAGAATGGTGAAACAGCAAGCATGTTTATTAAGTAACAACAGAAGCAGCCTTAATGGCTGCTGAACAGCTATATATACGGTTCGCCTCTAGGCATCAACCAATAGATTTAAAGTAACAATTCCCACCCAAAACATAGTTAACAGCTTGGAGACAGGCAGTCTGGGTTGCAGGAACAAGAACCATTTAGCAATCATTCACTTAAGTACAGCAATTAAGGACACTACATTGTGCAACCGATTGCAGCAATTAAGGCCAATACATTACATTTTACATGGATGGTGGGGCTATTGTTCAGATTAGCTCTTTTTGTTCTTTGGGCATGTGTATTTAGTGAGGAATAGAATAAATATTCTGCCTGAATGTATTTAACTACTTTGGTGTGAAGGTAACAGCATTCCGTGCACCTCAGCATATAGTCATGCTGCCCATATGGCCATGGAAATGTCTTTGGATAGTGGTGTCTCCCTCAGCTAAGAAATGGAGATGAGCACTGCCCCCTAGAGTCAGACACTACTGGAGTGGGGAAACTTTTATCATTATCCTTAGAATAAATATTCTGCCTGGATGTATTTGTACTGTACACATGCACTTTTGCAGGATACATATTTTTGTGTAGCTGGAGCGGCAGATATGAAGTCTTGCATGGTTCTAGTTGAGAAATAATTCTCATCTTGGCCAAGATTTTCTTTCATCTCTGAATTGTTACATCAGACTTAAAAACATATCAGGAATATGCTAGATTTTATAAACCAAAACTAACCCAGATACTCAAACAAACAAAAAGCAGGCAAAACAAATCTTTGCTAAATATTATGTGCAAGCCTGTCTATATTGTGTCTTCATATATTACTTGGCACATGTTAAATTTACTGCATTCCTACAATCTATATTTTTGTGTTGGATTTAGGCATTAAAATCATCAGGTTTTGTCTACAGTAATACATTTCCTCTATTTGTTCCATTCAATATGTAATGTATTGGATTTTGTCTTACTAAAGAGTATCACATGGGGTTAATTGCTGGAAGGTTGTTTAAGCAGGGAAGCTGGCTAACGGCTCCCAGCTCCTCAGATAACCCATCTCCAGCACTGCCATTGGCTGCTTCTAGGGCGGCAATAGGTTACTTTAAACCTATTAGCCATCACCTAGAGGCCAGGGTATAAATAGCTGTATTCGCAGCCCAGTTTCTCAGTTCAGTTCCTGAAAGCAAACAAAGAATGATTCTTGATGAACTCACTCGCCCCGTCTCGTCAATCAAGCAAAGAACCCAGTATATAACACTGGCGACGAGAGTGGGATACTGCTTCTCCAACAGAGCTGAGAGTCACTAGGGGAGAAGCCAAAAGTGCCTGGCGGGAAAAGCAATTTCCCCCCCTACAGTTGGTCTAGCACAGCCCCGCTAGCAACCGCGTGCCCAGAGAACCAGTCCCTGGGCATATGGAGAAGCAGGATAAGAAGACATTGAGCCCCAGCTGCGAAGACCAGCAAAAATGGCAAAGGTCAGAAAGCTGGAAGAATTTGATATATCTCATCTGGAAAGATGATCTTCGTATCTATCTAGGGTCGAGAACTATCTCCACGTGAATCAAGTTGCCAAGGACGGTTTGAAGGCCGCTACACTCCTGTGTGTTTGCAGCCCAGCCACGTTCGACATCGCCGAGAACTTGTTCATGCCGATGCCATTGGAGTCTATAACATTCACAGACTTGAAGAAATGGTTCACAGACTTGAAGAAAAGCTGTCGGTAATCGCTTGGCACCACGCATTCGAACAGAGGGTTCAGCAACAAGGTGAAACAGCATCAGAATTCATTGCGGCATTGAGGCAGGCTGCATGCCTGTGCCAGTTCTCCGACATAGAGGAGAGGCTCCAAGACCAGCTTATCTGCGGTCTCTGAAATCAAGAGACTCTGTCATTCCCAAACATGCTGAAAGAGATCATGGCTGACAAAGCCGCCGGCGGGGCCATACGAGCCGTGCAACCCACCAAAACAGCACAGCACAAGGAAACCATCCACCACGAGGATGCCGAACACATGGAAGACCCCAAAGACAACATGGAAGTTGACAAGATACAAAGGCACAATGACCAACAGTGTCACAGCGACAAGCAACAAGGGGCAACTTACAAGGCAGATCCCTTCCTTGGGTGCCCAGGGTGTGTTGGCTGCCACCAACGCATGGACTGTGGGTTCCAGACAGCCATGTGCTGGGCCTGCAGGAAGACCGGCCACATCGCGTCTGTCTGCAGAGGTCGCCAAAGGGACCGGCAATCGAATCGCCAGTCAGACATTCCAATTAGGAGAGGTACTGGGGCCCCGGGGCAGTATAGCATAGGGTTTTGCTCCAGCCGCAGAAGCATTTGCCGCACAGGAGCTCGCCACCCTATTAAGCCAAAGTTAAGACTTCAGGTGGAACTGCAAGGGAGCTGGACCCGGGCTCAGCAGTATCCATTATATCACTTGAGACATTTAATTTTGTCTGCAATTGCAGCAAGAGGTGGGCCAAGCTGAGGCCATCTGACATTATACTGACCAACTTCCAGAATGCCAGAGTCTCAGTCAAGGGTGAGGCCACACTGGCCATCAAATTTAAGGGGTTTTCTGGGCACCTGGACATTGTCGTAGTAGGGGGTCAGTGAACGGGCCTGATCGGGCTCAATTGGTTTGATGCACTAGGTATCCAAATAACCGGAATCAACCGGATGCAAGTTGCGAGTCTAGCAACAGTATGCAAGGAATTTTGTCCATTCAGGACTTGCCGGAGTTTCCCCTCCATGCAGGGAACATAGCCGCAGAAACGGTGGCAGACAAGACTCTAAGCAGAGTGCTATCTTGGGTCCACATGGGGTGGCTAGAAAAAAGCCCTGGCCCTGAGTTCCAGAGCTACTTCACAAGGAGACATGAGCTCTCAGCTCATAAGGGTTGTATTCTATGGGGGAACAGGGTCATTGTTCCCACCTCATTAAGGGACAGGGTAGTGCAATCGCTTCATGAAGGTCATCTGGGTATTGTTCACATGAAAGCTTTGGCACAAAGCTATTTATGGTGGCCAGGATTAGATAAAGCCATTGAAGCTCAAGTACACGGGTGTTACATGTGCCATATCGATCAGCTTAGGAAGTGTTTTTCAGAATGGCCACAAAGTGAGGACTTTGTCCCAGGTCCCATCCACAGACCTCAAACCAGCAGCCAGGCTGATCAATACATATGCTCTGAGGCCCCAAGCAGTCAGAGCAATGGGGAGGTGGTCATAGAGGGCAAAGCCCAGGAGTGCAACATGGGGCCCCTGATGGAGAAAGTCAACCAGAAAACTACAGCTGCTGTGCTAACTCTGAGGAAGGATTAGACTCTTGGGCGGGCCAACCTGGAATGGCCAGCCAGAGAATTCCAAGTCAGCCATACTCGCTTGAACTTATGGACCCTGGTCTACCTAGCCCAGCGGGCAAGCAGGTAGACCAGGGAGTGCCTGGCTCTCCCAGGCGTTCCATGACGGGTTCGCAAGCCTCCTGTGTATTTACAAGATTTTGTTCCAAAATAACTGAGCTATAATGTTGTATATGTCATTGAATGACTGCTAGCCAGGAGAGCCTCTGTGTTAGCAAATAAGGAAGAATGTGTACTTTGCATACTACTTTTGTATCTCTGTAAGTAAAAATTGTAATTGCTGTAATCATCCCTTTGTTATTATAATGTGTGTACATTCTAGGGGGGACAGGTGTAATGTATTGGGTTTTGTCTTACTAAAGTGTATCATATGGGGTTAATTTCTGGAAGGTTGTTTAAGCAGGGAAGCTGGCTAACAGCTCCCAGCTCCTCAGACAACCCGTCTCCAGCACCATTGGCTGCTTCTAGGACGGCAATAGGTTACTTTAAACCTATTGGCCGCCACCTAGAGGCCAGGGTATAAATAGCTGTATTCACAGCCCTGTTTCTCAGTTCAGTTCCTGAAAGCAAATGATTCTTGCTGAACTCACTCGCCTTGTCTTGTCAATCAAGCAAAAAACCCAGTATATAACACATATTAATAATAATAAAGGAATACTCAATGCTTGATGGACTCCACAGTAGTTACTTAGGCATTTTTACTGGCTTTGGAATAAACCATACTTCATTTGTTCCCTAATTCATATTTTTCCACCCTGCCAAACATTGTGAAGATGTGTGTATGACACAATGAATCTTAAACTTTAGAAGTTAATTTTGTTATAAGATAATTAAACAGTACAAATCTTTGAAATGAAGCAGTGGAACATAAAATGATGAAGGTTTTTCATATTTAGTTTCAAATGTATCATTTGAGAAGTATTCTTCCCATCCTAATTTCAGGAATCCTTTTTTAGTCACAGATGCTCCGTTTCTATTCAGTTTCAGTTTTGCAGTATTTAGCATATATTGCTTACATGTTCACTGGACAATAAGCTTTAAAAGAGTCATTTGTGGTGAGTCAATTATACAGAAATCAAATTGCAGCATGGAACACATAGAAAAATGAGAAAACAAAAAGCCTTGAAAATCAAGTTAACCTCAAACTGTTACATGTTAAACCAATTTCTGTCCTGCCTCATCCCATTCCTTTTTCTCTTTTATTTGACATTGCAACAGATGCACAGAAGTCTTCTTTATTTTTGTGGATTAAGATGTAATGCCAAAGCAAGATGGATTTTATTCATAGCTGAACACACATTAAGGAAGGTGTACTGGTGAATAGAGTCCTTCTGTAATATTACATAAATTGGCTAAACTATTTCTGATCAAACTCCCCCATACAGATTTCAAATAATGATTAATTAATTGTTCTCACATTAATATTCAAGTTATAGAGAACTTGAATAGAGGACAGACACTGAACAAGAATTCATGCATGAACTCGATGAATTAATGAGAATTTAAGTTGTGGTAGCAGTTATGCAAATCCAGATTCAGTTCAGAATAATTTAGTTTTAGCTACTAAAGCTAAAATATCACAGACTATTAAATGTTCAAGCTATCCCATGGAAGTATACTCTGCATACATCATTTAAAAAATAGCATTTTTTCATTTTTATTTAATTGCACATTTCATGATAGTAATTAATTATTATCAATCTTACTATGTTCAGTGGGTTTTTTCTTCAGGTAAATAGGTGTATTTTGGTGTATTCTATCTGTTAATGTTTGTACATTTAGGTATCATTTTGGTTGTTTTAAGATTTCATTGGCAATGAAGAAATCATTGACTGGTAGAAATTGAGAAGTTGTCCCGTGTTTTATTTCTATTTCCTATGTCATAAAAATTCAACTACATTTTCCTCCTTACTATTTCCAACTTTGGCATTCTAGTCTCCAGTTACAAGTAGGGAATCTTCCTTGCATGTTTTGCAGAGTTAAAACTTGATAACAAAACCCAGCAATCTTTTTTTCTGCATCAATGTTTGCTTAATCTGGAAAATCATCAAATAGTTGTCCATGAAGTAACATTCAGTCACTGATCTCAGTTTACACAAGTGCTGTCTTTACTACATCCTTCCTTACCCTGAAAAGCAATGCCTGAATGACAGACCTTATTATCTTCAGCTTGAAAGTGTTTAGCTGCAATGCCTTTCAATCTACTGATGTGTAAGATTCAGTATGTAGTCAAGTCGTTTCATCTTCTCTATATTGAGTTGTACCACATTAGGTTTCTTATGGTCCAAGTTCACATTGTAATTTTATCTTTTCAGCTTCAGGTTTTCTTTTCCTTCATAGCAGTATCAGCAATTATATCTCTCAAAGGCTTTATGTCATAAACACAATTCATGTCATAAACACAATTACTGTAGTAATCCAAAATATCCTTTGTTCTTCCTCAGTAGCACGTTGAACACCATCCAATCCGAGGGCCCAGCCTTTGAAACTATACCATTAAATATTATCCGTATAGTTTTGTTGATAAAATACAAATGTGAATTACCTCAGATTTCTCTTACACAGTATGAAATGATGCCTTTGCCAGTGGTACTAAGTTAGTCATCTGCCTCCAGGATCTTTCTATATCTCTGCTATACATTTCTGCTATTCTGTAGATAATTTTTACTGGCATACACTTCAAGTGTTGTTTGCTTAACACTTCTATGAATATCTTTAATGTTACAGACTGAGGGAGTTTACTGGAGGAGAATACATATAAATATTAATTTGAGGGGGTCATAGGCACATACATTGAATGTTTTCTAATAATTCTGAGTTCAAATTCAAGATTGGGATTCCCTTTTTGCATTTTCTGAAGGGAGAAAGTGGAGCATTTTATTTCACACTCTTTAAAGTGTTCTAACATCCAATGCATTAAATGCATATATTGCTGCTCTTATGTATTCATAGATTATGTTGAAAAGAATCCATTTTTGTTGCTTCTTAGATACATGGTGTTTGTACAAGCAGAAGCAAATGAGTATTGTTGCTTTAATATTTGCTACATCTATTGTAAAAATTATATTTAAAAAGTCTAGTTGGTTAATTTTATTTAGGTTGGATAGTAGGCTTTCAATATTAACTACCTTATCAGAGTGACCCTAGGAATTGTTTCAGTTACACTGTTCTATAACTCATCATACTCAAAACATTTTAAATAATAATAAATATTGTTCCTGACAGATGATTGTATATTTCAAATTATTTATTTCAATTGCTTTCCACAGCCCTTCCATTTCTGTATGAATGGGGGCCACAAAGATAATAAGTTGCAATTAATATAGAAGAACAAAACAGATCATCTAGGTGAAAAAATGTGTAGTTTTACATGTTCACAGGCAAATTATAGTTGACAATGACATAAATATTATAGAGATTATCATTAAACGTTAATTGCATTAATACAGTGTTTCAAGTTTAAAGTTGTGATGCTGCAAAGAATCTACTTTGGATGATTATCTGAAAAGAATCATTTATGCAACATCAGTATATTCAAATAATGATAATTCATAATTGCCTTTTGAAGTTAGAATATATAGAGAAAAATACATTTAATTATGGTAAAAAAAAAGAAAACAAATCCAGGAAAATTATAAGCCAGCTAGATAAATTTTGGTATTGGAAGTGATTTGTTCAATGATATGAAAATGTTTCATCAATAGAGCCTTACTTGAATATATTCAATCCAGAGAGATTTCTCTAAAAGGCACTGCTTCGTTGAGGAAATAATTTACTCATAGGAAAAACTTTACTAGCTGGAAAAGCCATTCTGTGTATGAATTTGTACTATAAATTAAAGTATCCTAGATAGAATTAAATTTAAAATTAATATATTATTATTATTCTTTAAGGTGAATATAATAAAGTTATATAAAAATGTGGGCTGGTTTCCGATTATGAGAATCATATTTATTCAGTTTATCTCCTAATTATCAGGATCTTCAATTATTAGGATCTTCAATCCTAATAATTTTGTGTTACTAACTATTGTTTTAAGCATTGCCGTTTCCATATTCAAGACAGCCTGTCAAATTCAGTCTTACTTTTTTCTCTTCTGCCTCTGCTTTTCTTCTCCTCTCCTTTTCTTTGAAGGTTCTTTTCTTCTTCACTGCAACTCAGCTGCTCAACAAATTTGTTTCTAATCTTTTAACTTCTGCTGGCAGCAGCCTCTGGCCAGTAATACCTCAAAACCATAACCCATCTGTTTCTTTAGATATCACAAATGATGAAATTTATTTTAGCTCTGAGTTCTGCCCAAAATACCATTCTTTCTCTTCAGGATTATTCCTGCTAAAGACATTACCTTTCTTAGCTATGGTAAGAAAGAGTTTCTGTTCACTCTCAAGGCAAACTATGAAGTAGCAATTTATATTTTGATCCTTCTCAAAAAATAACTGAGTGCAAAAGAAGTCATAGGCTGTAGTAACACATTTATGATTTTTAAATGAAAATTTAGAAATACTCACTGTATTCTGAATGAAAGAAATTACAGTTTACCACATAAGAGAAAACTGGCCAAACTACTTTTGTACTTAATCTATTGTAGAAATGTTCAGTGCTGATGGCCAAGATCAAGACCCCTGATGAATAATTATTTTTATTTACAATTAAGACAATAGAAAAATACAAGTTGCACCAAAACCAAGTATTACGTTCTGATAACTTTGGTTCAAAATTGGGAAAGGAGTCCGGCAAGGCTGTATACTGTTGCCCTGCCTATTTAACTTATATGCAGAGCATATCATGAGAAAGGCAGGGCTAGATGAATCAAAAATTGGAATTAAGATTGCCGGAAGAAATATCAACAACCTAAGATACGCAGATGATACCACTCTAATGGCAGAAAGTAAAGAAGAACTAAAGAGCCTCTTGTTGCAGGTGAAGAAGGAGAGTGCAAAACTTGGGTTGAAACTTAACATTAAGAAAACCAAGATCATGGCATCTGGCCCTCTCAATTCCTGGCAAATAGATGGGGAAGAAATGGAGGTAGTGACAGATTTTATTTTCCTGGGCTCCAAGATCACTGCAGATGGTGACTGTAGCCAAGAAATTAAAAGACGCTTGCTCCTGGGGAGGAAAGCCATGGCAAATCTAGACAGCACACTAAAAAGCAGAGACATCACCCTGTCAACAAAAGTGCGTATAGTCAAGGCTATGGTCTTCCCAGTTGCAATGTATGGCAGTGAAAGTTGGACCATAAGAAAGGCTGAGCACCAAAGAATTGAGGCCTTTGAACTATGGTGCTGGAGAAGACTCCTGCGAGTCCCTTGGACTGCAAGGCGATCAAACCGGTCAGTCCTAGAGGAGATCAATCCTGACTGCTCTTTAGAAGGCCAGATCCTGAAGCTAAAACTCAAATACTTTGGCCACCTAATGAGAAGGAAGGACTCACTGGAGAAGAGCCTAATGCTGGGAAAAATCGAGGGCAATAGAAGAAGGGGACGACAGAGAATGAGGTGGCTGGATGGAGTCACTGAAGCAGTAGGCGTGAGCTTAAATGGACTCCAGAAGATGGTAGAGGACAGGAAGGCCTGGAGGAATGTTGTTCATAGGGTCGCGATGGGTCGGACACGACTTCGCAGCTAACAACAACAACAAACTTTTCAAATTCTTTTTAAACTAGAGGGCATAATCACTATCACAACTCAATTTTAAATAGGTGTAAGGTTAACAATATACTTTCATTTCAAAATGAACTATTTATGTACAATTTAAAATATACAGTTATTTTTTATATCAAAATAAAAAAAATGATTTCTTCATGTATTTTCAACATGAAAACACGAGATGTGAAAATAACAGTAATACAAAATAGGGGTTTTTTTTAGTTCCTCAGGACTTTATTTATACAGTTTGCATAAACATTGACACATTATTATACTATATCAATGCTTGTTTTTGGAAAATTGTAACAATTGCTTCTGTTATTGAGTCCCATTAGATCAGAATTTATTCACAGCTGACTTGTAGACAGAATCTATCCAGCTTCCTTCTGACTAGTTTTTTCTGAGGTCTAGTCACCTTTTAATATGGGTCTATCTTCTCTTCTAATGGCAGAAAGTGAAGAAGAACTAAAGAGCCTCTTGTTGCAGGTGAAGAAGGAGAGTGCAAAACTTGGGTTGAAACTTAACATTAAGAAAACCAAGATCATGGCATCTGGCCCTCTCAATTCCTGGCAAATAGTTTTGGAAGAAATGGAGGTAGTGACAGATTTTATTTTCCTGGGCTTCAAGATCACTGCAGACGGGGACTGTAGCCAAGAAATTAAAAGACGCTTGCTCCTGGGGAGGAAAGCCATGGCAAATCTAGACAGCACACTAAAAAGCAGAGACATCACCCTGTCAACAAAAGTGCGTATAGTCAAGGCTATGGTCTTCCCAGTTGCAATGTATGGCAGTGAAAGTTGGACCTTAAGAAAGGCTGAGCACCAAAGAATTGAGGCCTTTGAACTGTGGTGCTGGAGAAGACTCCTGCGAGTCCCTTGGACTGCAAGGCGATCAAACCGGTCAGTCCTAGAGGAAATCAATCCTGACTGCTCTTTAGAAGGCCAGATTCTGAAGCTAAAACTCAAGTACTTTGGCCACCTAATGAGAAGGAAGGACTCACTGGAGAAGAGCCTAATGCTGGGAAAGATCGAGGGCAATAGAAGAAGGGGACGACAGAGAATGAGGTGGCTGGATGGAGTCACTGAAGCAGTAGGCGTGAGCTTAAATGGGCTCCAGAAGATGGTAGAGGACAGGAAGGCCTGGAGGAATGTTGTCCATAGGGTCGCGATGGGTCGGACATGACTTCGCAGCTAACAACAACATCTTCTTTTCTGTTATTAAGCTTCTTGTTTTGATGCCTAGTCTTGTTCAAGTTCTATGCTCATCTATGATTTTACTGGGTTCTTAATAATATTTTGTTCCAATTTTTAAAAAATAAATACCTTGATAGTAATTTTTGTCTATAAAATTGCAATCTGGAAATTTTTCTTCGGAGATCCCTCATATTGATTTCCAGATATGGGTTTAAGATATCCTTATTTTTCTCCATTAGTAAAAAGGAGATAAATTTTATTTGGTGGTTTGTTTGTTTGTTGGCATTACCCTTATACAGCTGGCATAAGGGAAGAAACAAGATGGTAACGGAATAGTACCTAAAATAAATAACTGTTCTTTCTCCCCTAACTACCTTGGTTGGGTAGGGCATGCCTTATGATAAATACATCTTTAGCATGATTTTACAATTCTGTAAATTTCTAAACTTCAGGGGAAATAAAAATAATAAAGGTATTCAAAGATACTCTATTATCCTCTTTATTACAATTACAGAATTACATATTTACCTTTTCTTTTATTATAGAGTCTATATTTGCAAATATGAATATTTTTCTGTTAGAGAAAATTTTGGGAGGGAGAAGATGAGAAATATTATTTTCCTTTAAATGGTATTATTATCTAAATACTAAATACTTCAGTTGTGATTATTTCTAAATATCTACAATAGAGTCAGAATTCTGGAAGGGTTCTGTAATTAATTCAGTTTTATTTATGAAATATTAATGCTTTAAGCACAAAGCATTCTAATGAGCTCTGATGACTAAACTGAAAGGACCATGCTTGTATCAATACAGCTTTTTCCAATAAAAAATATTCAATGTCTTTTATTATTTTAGAAAGTAAGATGGCTCCTATAAATAAGCTAATGTGAAAAAATAGACTTTGTATTCCTTTGACTATTCCTGTTCTAGTTTGATATTTTTTCTGATGAAAAAAGTACTTGGCAATAAATTTTGAAATGCTGCCTTCTTACTATGAGTTACAATTGTCAGCAAAGATAACAATTAGATATAGCAATTAGATCTCTTTTGACCTAACATATAAGGCACAGAATCCCTAAAAGCTATCATACAATACAACACACATGCAAATGATAACTGCAGTAAAATAAGGACTCCCAAAACAGCATCAAATACCACTAAATAAATGTCCAGGCTACAAAACAGTGGCCAAGGTATACAATAAAAATCTGGTAGTAACACTTTATTATAAATCTTTTCAGAAGAGTTAAGTCTGGATAAAATTTTATCAAACTCTGTGCAATGGTCCAGAATGTAATGGTATCAAAAGCTGTTTGGAGACAAAGAAAAATAAATAAGGCTACTTACGCCCATCTTTTTTGAGCATAAATAATTTACCAAGTTTACCAAGTCAGTCATACCAAAATGGGTTTAAATTATTGCTGTCATATAAAATATACAAAATAATGAGAGCTGAAATATCCTCACCTGAAATCCTGCTTAGAAACTGTGAACTGAGCAGTAATTTCTCATAACGAAAGAAATTAAGACCCAGCATTTCAATTCATAGCTTCCCTATTGTCTCCTTCAGAACTATAAAATCTATCCCTATCAGCTTCACTAGACAAAAGAAACACAGATGAAAAGCTTAGGTACAGTACAGTAATTCTGTAAGCAGCCTATCCATCTGTCTTCACACTGCTATATTGAAATTATCCAAAAACAATAGGATCTAGTTTAAATCCTTCTCTGGTTCTCTCTCAGAAATGTGGTATCTAAGCCCTAGATGAGAATATTATAAACAGAAAAATGTATAGCATGTTGATTCAAATAAGTTCCAGAAATCTAGCCAAGTAGGCTGATTTTGAGGAAAAAACTATTAGTCAATACCATAAAGGTGTAACGTGGTAAAGAAATTAATTTTGCCATGATTACCAAGCAGTTCCAAAATTTTCTTTGTCCATCTGGTTTTCATCTTCCTTTTTTATTATTTTCAGACCCTCAGAAAATGACTAAGTTCAGAACTTCATGTTTGCTCGAGGAAATAATAAGAAAATGGGCTAATTTTGTAAAACACTTGTCAGGACCCACCCCAATCCACATCTTAGGAAAGAAAGAACTCTTGTACCAGGAATTGTCCAAAAGGAACTTTTACTAAAACATGATTGGTAATGGGAATACTAGACAGGATCTGAAACTGTGTTACAGTTTGGTACTTTTAAAGAGTCCCTGAGTCAAAACCCCTCCCCTCAAACCATCTGGTCAGTCCCGGATCAATGAAAATTCAGATGTCAAACCCTTCCATGGGAAAGAGGGATCTTCCCATGCCTTTACGACAATTACCTCCTTCCTTTCAGATTCTAATTGGAGATACAAACCAGATCTCTTCCACCCCTTCCTTAGTTGTTCTCAGTTCAAAGGTTCTTCCCCTGATCTTTGAAGACAGCCTCCCGGCAGGTGAATAAACAATCCTTGCACCTATTAACATCTTCTCTTCTCCTCCTTGGAAAAATGGCAGAATCCAGAAAGAGGTATAAGATTTTAGAACATACAGATAGAGTTCTTTGAATGGGATATAAATGGATTCTGACAATCTGCTCCCTTTAGAAAAAAAGATAGGTCCATCTGTAGAGGAAATAAAATATAAATGTTTGTTCGGATATTCTGTATGAAACCTCTTAAGCAACTTGGTGCTTTAATGTGGTGTTCATTGACCCACTCATTTTCTGAGGAGGGGAGGTGTTTCCAAGCTACGAGATACTGAATTGCTCCATGGTGTTTCCTGGAATCTAGGATTTCCTTCACCTCAAAGTGTTGTTCTCCTTCCACCATGATGGGAGGTGGGGGGGTTGTTCGCAGGGGTGACTGTTCTCTCTTTAGTAAACTGCAGTGAAAAATTGGGTGTATTTGTCTAAAAATTTTGGGTAGTCCCAATTCAACTCTTACTGGGTTATGATTCTTTTAATTGGAAAAGGTCCAATATATTTTGGTCCGAGTTTTTTACAGGGTTGTAGTGATTTCAGGTATTTTGTGGTTAAATATACCATCTCCCCCACCCTGAATAGTATGGGATTGACTTTTTTTTTTGTTCGTCTGTGTCTTGTATGCTTTTCTAGCTTCATCTAAAGCTTTCCTAATGATTGTCCAGATGTTTTGTAATTGAGCAATCCACTCCTTCAGTTCAAGAATTACAGGTTTGGTTGGGGTTAATTCTGGCATGGGGTTGAAACTTCGACCGGAAGCTACTTGAAAAGGGGTGTACCCTGTGCTGGAGTGGACTACATTATTATATGCCACTTCTGCGAAAGGTAGTAGGTCCATCCAGTTTGTTTGCTGGAAATTAACAAAGCATCTTAAATATTGCTCAAGGACTGAGTTAGCCTTTTCACATTGACCGTTTGATTGAGGGTGATGACTAGATGTCAGTCCTTGGGTGATTCCTAAAAGGGATAAAAATTCTTCCCAAAATGCTGCCGTAAATTGCACCCCTCTATCAGATATGATGCGTTATGGTTCCCCATTCAATCTGTAAATATGCTGTACGAAGAGTTTTGCTAAAACTTTTGCAGTAGGGATCTTTTGGCAAGGGATGAAATGCACTTGTTTAGAGAACAGATCTATGATAGTCCAGACTACCGTGTTCCCGTTACTTTCTGATAGTTCCACTATAAAATCCATGGCTATTTCTTTCCATGGAGCTGAGGGGTTCACCACTGGTTGTAACAGTCCTGGCGATTTCCCTTGTAGCCTCTTGCCTATCATGCAAATTTGACAGCTGCCCACATAGCTTTCTATGTCCTTTTTCATAGATGGCCAACAAAATTGCCTTTTAGTTAAGTGTAAGTTTTTTACAAACCCAAAATGCCCTGCTGATTTTGTGTCATGGCACAGTTGCATGAAATTGATCCTCTAGGTGGCAAGTATGTATAACTTCTCACCCACCCAGGGTAGTCCATTTTAATTGAGCACACATGTCTATTTTTCTGGAACCATTCATCACTTTCCAAAGACTTTCAGAATTCTATTCCAGTTTGGCTATCCACCTTCGGCTTCATTTTTATTTGAGCCCTGGTGGTGACTGGTGCTGCCAGTTGTTGTTCAGGCACAAGTGGATTAGAGTCAGTGGTCCGTTTGCTGTTATATTGGGGCATGCGAGATAATGCATCCGCCAGGAAATTTCTCCCCTCCCCTCCGGTAAGTGTTAGAGAGTAAAATTGAATTGGTGAAAATGTTGGGACCAGCGGGCTTGCTTAGGAGTGAGTTTCCTGGGTGTTTTTAGTGCTTCCAAGTTTTTGTGGTCTGTCCAGACCTGGAAGGGGATTTTATTTCTTTCTAAGAACTGGCGCCATGTGAGTAATGCCCATCTTACTGAATATGCCTCTTTTTCCCATGTGGGCCAATGCTGTTCTGTCTCCGTGAGTTTCCTGGATGTATATGCACATGGTTGCAACGCTCCCTCATCATTTTCCTGTAATAATACGGCTCCCACTGCTACATCGCTAGCATCTGCCTGTATTACAAAAGGTTTATCGGGATCTGGGTGTCTCAGGAACAGTTCAGCAGAAAAAAGTCTCTTTAGCCTCTCAAATGCTGCTTGACATTCCATTGTCCACTTCAGAGGCTGGCTGGGTTTCACTGGGGACCCCCCCTTCATTTTCAACAAGTTTGTGAGGGGCATGGCTATTTGGGCAAATGAAGGGATGAATTGGCTGTAGAAATTTGCAAATCCCAGGAAACTTTGTAATTGCTTCCGTGTGCATGGGGGGTGCCCATTCTAATACTGCCATGACTTTCTCAGGGTCCATTTCAATGCCCTCTGGGGATATGCGATATCCCAGATAGTCTATTCTTTCCTGGTGAAATTCACACTTCAATAATTTACCATATAGGTGGGCAGCCCGCAATTTTTTCAGGACTTCTCTGACTAGGTTGATATGTTCCTCTTTGGTCTCAGTGAAGTTAAGGATGTCATCTAGGTAAAACAGGACCCCCTTATATAGGTGCTTTCTTAGTACGTCATTAATTGATTGCATAAAAACTGCGGGTGTCCCTTGTAGTCCAAATGGCAGTACTTTGAATTGGTAGCAACCCATTGGGCAGTTGAATGCAGTCTTCCATTCATTTCCTTCCTTAATCCTAATGCGGTAATATGCTTCCCTCAGGTCTCATTTAGTGAAAATCCTTCCTTTTGATAGGTGGGATAGCATATCCTTCGTTAGGGGTAGTGGGTACAGATTACATTCACTAATTGTGTTCAAATTTCTATAATCTACGCATAAGCGATAAGAACCATCCTTCTTCTCCCTGAACAGGACCGGGGCAGCCACTTTGGGTTTGGCAGGCTCAATAAATCCTCTTTCTAAGTTTTTCTTTATGAATCTTTCCATCTCTGCCATTTCCTTTGGGCTCATGGCATACATCTTGGGCTTTGGGAGTTTTGTCCCGGGTTTGAATTCTATAGTACAGTTTGTGGGGCGGTGGGGGGGAAGCTCATCTGCCCATTCCTCACTAAAAATGTCAGCAAGGTCCCTGTATTCCTTCAGTATTTCTGGTAATCCCATCTCTTCCCTCACCGATGCTGACTCCTCTCTTTGGGTTGAGGGGGTGCTTTTGGGTTTTAAGCTCCTATGCTCCCGCTCTGGGAAGTTGAGTTCTGCTGTCCTCCAATTTATCCCAGAGTTCCATTTCTTCAGCCATTCCAGTCCTAAAATCATTGGACATTCCATGCCTGGGGCCACTACAAACTTTATGTTTTCCTCATGAGACCCCAGAGATAGGTGAATTGGTAAAGTGGCTAGGGTAGCTGGTCCCCGCCTGCTCTTGACCCATCTAATTGGCTAAAGGAGATTGGTTATTTTAGTCTCCTCACTGGGATGCTGAGTCTCCCCACCGACGTTAGGCTGATAAGGCAGCGAGTGCAACCAGAGTCTATTAGGGCTTTTATTTTGATGGCTTCAGGCATAGAGGAAGCTAATATAGTCACTGTCTTAAGGATGGGTGGAATGGATTGACTTACCAATGGTTGTCCCTCCAAGCTGTCTTCCAAGGTATCCACCACCCCTGCAGTGTAGGCCAGAATCCAATCCCAGTTCTTGGCAGGAGTTGTGGACTCTACAGCCTCTGTTCCCTTAATGGAAGATTCTTTTGGGTTGCCTTGGGGCTTCCCTATTTTCTTGGAGGGTGATGCCTCTGATTTACACTGGTGGGCTTTTGAGTGGCATTCTGTGGAGCAGTGACCCTCTCTCCCTCATTTGAAACAGCCTGCTGGTTTTTCAGCTGTGGACAGTGGTTTTTCCCCCTCACGTGTTTGCTCAGTTGGCAGGCAGGCCCATGGTTTCCCCTGACGGTGTCTCTTCAGTAGGTGTATCTCCGCCTCCTCTGCCAGGACATACCAGTCATCGAGATGGTGTGGGTCTCCTTGAGGCAGGCAAGCATCATACAGGTCAAAGTTTAGCCCATCCTTGAAATGGCTAAGAAGGATATCTTCTGGCCAGTTCAGCTTGCTGGCAATGGCTTGGAATTCTTGGGTATATTCAGCCACCGGCCATCTGCCCTGCCTGACTGTTTTGATTCTCTCCTGGGCCTTACAATCAGCCAAAGGATCCTTGAACTGCCTCCTCAAGGATGACACGAATCGGTTGAAGTCATTGAGTTGTGGGGCATTGGAGTCATGCAGGTTCACCACCCAGTCTGCAGCCAGTCCGTCCAGAGTGGATTGTATGATACGGATGTGGGCTTTGTCACTGGGGATGTCCCATCCATATTCTTCCATATAGCTGAGGACATGGGTTAGGAAAAACCCCAAGCGTGGTGGCTCCCCCCTGAATTTAGCTTCCAGGGGTGGAAATCTTTGAATGGATCGTTGTTTGCGCAGTGGGTGGTATTGCCCCTCATCCTGATCTCCATCTGTGGTTTGGGGATGTATTTCTGAGACAGCAACTCCTGTTCCAGCGGACAGTCCCGGTGTTGCAGGTACCGGATCCCCCCCACTGTCTCTCCAGTTGCGGTCCAAGATGCTGTTTCAGCTATGGTACTCAGCTTAGTGAGCTAATGATTTTTTTCATCAGGTCATTAGCTCTCTCGAGGACCCACTCCTCTTCACTGACGTGCAGGGAGCTCTCCATCTCTTGCCTCCATTCAGGTTGGTGGCCACCCTGCCTCAGGGTCACTTTCCTCGATGCCTTTTCCCACTCACTTTTCCTTCCAATGCCCATTGACCACTGCGGTTTGCAATCATGCGTCTCTACCACCTCTTCCCCAGAGGAATCTGATGCTTCAGCTTCCAACCGTTGATGGGGTTTCGGTTGAGGGGAAAACTCCCTTTCCATGGGGCTTTCCTCCTGCCTTGCTTCATCATTAGACATTGTATTTTTTGCAAAGTCTCCCAGTAAGGGTTTTCCTTCCAGGTTACCTCTTACTGCAGATCCTGTCTAATGTCAGGACCCACTCCAATCTATCCTATCCTAACCTATCCCAACCAACGTGCTCAAGGAATTTTGCACTCGCACTGTTATATACATTAGTTGTGCCTCGTTCCCAGAAACGATAGGATCTATGGTTAGCTTCATAACCTACGAAGTATAATTGCCTAGCCCTATGTTGGCCTTTACTCCTGAGTTGTGCAGGAATGTGGACCCAAGCTGGGGTGCCAAACGTGTGCAGATAATCAAGGTTTGGTCTTCTACCATGCCATATAGTATATGGTATTTTACCAGTAGAAGTATTAACAACTAAATTCAGAACAGGGTTTGCACATTTTGCTGCCTCCCCCCACAGTCTATCTGTTAAGCCAGAATCTTTTAACATGGTTCTAATCATGGCTTGTAACGTTTGCCCACGTCTCTCAACAAATGTATTATGTTGAGGCCTATAAGGGGCTGAACGTTTATGCTCAATGCCAGCTGATTGTAGCATATCAACAAAGCACTTATTTGTAAATTCAGTACCATTATCAGTAACTATGCACTGAACCTTTCTCTTTGTTTTTCTCTCCACGAACTTCAGCCAGTTTGCAAATTGTTGGAAAGTGTCTGCCTTTGACTTAAGCAGATAACAAAAACCATAACGAGAGTAGTGGTCCAATATACTTAAAATATAACATGACCCTCCTAAACTTGGTTTCATGGGTCCAATTAAATCAGCAAACACAACTTCCAAAGGTACAGTTGTTTTGAAGCTGTTTATCCTGTTTGCAGGAGTTGCCTTGCTCTTTTCCTGATTACAGGCATTGCAATTCAAATACTTACTACATGGCTTCAGTTTAATTCCCTCTACTAACTTAACTGTTTTACGTAGTGAGTTAAAGTTTACATGTCCTAACCGCCTATGCAATAAATGTATACATTCATCATGTGGCTTCTTGTTCTCACATATTGAGTTAGCATTAACTGTACTAACCTGGTTACTTGTGAGAATGAATAAACCATTTTTCAAATTAGCAGTTACACAGGTTCCATTCCTCTCAATAGTGCATTGCTCCCCTCTGAATGTTACCACAAACCCAACTTTAACCAATTCCCTTACAGATAACAGGTTGAATCTTAGTTTAGATATATATAACATAGGTAACTGTTCATCAATGCATGGACAATAGGAATTACCTTCACCAGAGGCCTTCATCTTCCAACCGTTTGCTAGTGAAACATATTGGTTGCTGTTTTTCATATTAACAAACCTCTTTTTCACTTTAGTAATGCATTGTGAAGCCCCACTATCAACAACCCACAATTCATTGTTTCTGGATGTTGGTTCACCAGAAATAGCCAAACCAATGCCCTTCTTTGCCTTCCCACTGCTATTTACATTCTGCTTTCTACCCTTTCTACAGAATTTGGCTATATGCCCTTTAGCCCCACAAGAATAACATTTCTTGACGTTGTAAGCAGTGGTAAATTGCTGCTCCTCTCGTGGCTGTGTCTCTCTCAGCTGGTCTCTGTCATGCCTTCTTCTGGACTCTTCCAGCAGTCTCCCAGTAATGTTAGTCAATGTCAGTTCCTCTCTGGTCAGGACTTCCAAAGAAGAAACATACTCATCATAACTCTCATCCAAAGATGACAGAATAATGTAGACCTGATGCAACTCTGAAAAAATCAGCTCCTTTTCATGAAGCTCTTGAAAAGTTGCCTTCATGTAATTTAAATGGGTCAGCATATCTCCATTCTTCTGCAGACGAGCCCTAAACAGCTTACGTGTAAGGTGTATATGTGCACCCACACTGTCACGAACATAAAGCCTTCGCAAAACATCCCAACACCTAGCAGCAGACTCCTCACCACGAATATGGACAAGCTGCTGGTCATTCAGTGTTAGTCCAATAATGCAAAGAGCTTTCTCATTGCTTCTTTTAAAGTTGTCTAACTTCTTTACATCCTCTTCATCATCTGGATCCCAAGCAGTAGTATCTGGTGGGTTATTTACAACAGACCATAGTCCTTCCTTGCGCAAAAGCAAGCAGCATTTCGTGGACCAGGAAACATAGTTTGTCCCATCCAACCGGGTTATCCAGGAGATGCCTGACAACAGTTCCTGTGCCATTTTACACCAAAACAACTAACACAAACTCAGCTAGGAATACTGTGTGTACTAACTCTCAGTACAGGCCTGGGCCCATAACCAGTGTTAAGGAATTTGTTGTGCAAGGTCTCCTTGTGCTACCAAAGAGTTGCACAGACAAGGAAGGGTACTGAGAGTAGTAAAAGTCACACACAGAAATACACTGAGTTCTAAAAGCAAAAAGTATTTTACTTTGAGGTGGTGTAAGAACAAAAATGCACAGTCAAAAATAAACAGTCCAGGTCATAAACAATAGCAACAGTCCAAAGAGTAATCCAAACTACAAAGTCTTCTTACCGGTCCAGAGGTCAATACACAGTTTAGGTTACAACAGTAGTAAACTAACAGCAGAGCAAAAACAGTAACAGTAGAGATCAGTAAATTCAGAGAGAGAGAGAGAAACTACGTTCCTAGCTTCCTCTTATAGCCATGAGAACACTTACACACCCATTGGCCAATTAACATCTTAAAGACATAGCATTATGGTTAATATATTTTCAACCCAACATTGTAGGCTAACACCATATGCCTAACACTTTCATTGTCTTGATTTGTAACAGATACCTTTGACCCAGGGCCTCTAAGTCATTCCTGTACCAAACAAGCTGCTTTATCTATTTCATCTGTTTTTGATTTATTTTAATTTAATTTTAAAAATGAAGCCAATACCAGCCTCAAGTAAATGAGAAGATGACTCCAAATCCTACTGAGTCCAATGTTCCTTTGCGTTCTAATTTATGAATGCTTTGTGATTGACCACAGCCACTGTCAGCCTTCAAACTACTATATTCAATAAATTATATATATACACACTCTCACTAATGTACTAACAGCCAATGGATTCCAAAGAAACATGATTACCAATTTAATCCGAAGAGAGACACCCACAAAAACCCATGACAGAGAACAAGAAAATGGCAAAGCCCTCCTCCCATACTTAAAAGGGACCACAGACAGAATCAGCAAGATCCTCCAAAAACACAACATCAAAACAGCATTCTACACAGACAGAAAAATATCCACCATCCTAAGAAACCCCAAAGACATAATTGGGTTAGAAAACCAAGGAGTATACGAAATCCCATGCACCACCTGCCCCACCACATACATCGGACAGACCAACAGAAGAATAAGTGCATGCATTGAAGAGCACAGGAACTCACTCAGAAAGGGAGAACAAACTTCATCCCTGTTCCAACACTTTGAAGCCATGGGACATGAAATTGATTTAAAAAAAACCAAAACTATCGCCAAAATTGAACATTTTAACAACAGAATAATCAGAGAAGCCATTGAGATAGAAAAACGCCCCCACAGCATGAACAAACGAGATGATACCTCTCACCTACCAGCCATTTGGAAACCCGCCTTGATTGACAGACGAGTCCCAACCACCAAGAATGATACCAGACCCAAACCCATGACAACATCACATGACATCACCACCACACAACCATTCAAAAAGCAAATCCGAACCCACAATGATAACGACGCACAACCACAAAACAGAAACCTAACTACAGCTGCAACATCAGCCACTTTAAACCCCTCCAAACCACACAATAAGCAAACTGACACCCACGATAAAAACATGGCACCACCACAAACACGAAGCCGAACAAAAGCAGCACAACTCACCAGCTCAGGTCTAAGGCTGGCAGCTGACACCAGCCCATCCACTCAAAACACCCCCCCACCCAATCAGAACACACACCCCATTCAAAACACATTCCCACCCAATCAGAACACACCTAATCCCCCACCCAATCAGAGCACACCTCCACCCACAGAAGCTTCTCCCAGAAGAAGGAAGCTGAAGCCACCAGCCTGATGATGACGGATGGGACTCCGTCAAAACATTGCTCCTACACCTTTGATTCTACGCAGGAAAAGACCCGAATGACCAAAGATCCACATACAAACACCCGCGAAAACCTCAGAAAACATATATATATATATATATATATATATATATATATATATATATATATATATATATATATATATATATATATATATATATATATATATATATATATATAATGTATTCAATAAATAAGATGCCACAAGAAATGCAAGAATTCTACTTCACTTGATATAAACTGTAATTAAGAGAATTTTAAAAGTCTGCCAGAATTTACTTTTCCTCCATCTTATACAAAAAAGAAACAAGACAAAGCAATTTTGAGCGGTTTTTTGTCATACTGAATTATTTTCCTAGGCTGAACTCAAGTTTTATTAACACTCTTCACATATCTTCTCGAAAGTCATCTCTGGTTTCAAAGATATTTAGAAAAATACTAAATATAAATAATTTTATATTTATATTTGAAAATTATGTTTAGAGTCCTAGAGGATATATTCATATTTAAGCAATAGAAGGGAAGGATTTCTATAGAAATTCCTATATGAAATTGTACTGTAAGGTCCCAGTCCCTTACTTGAACTTGAGATATCATATCTATCTAATCACATAACCCAAGCAGAGACTTCTTTTTCTTTTCTTTTTTTTATTGAAAAGTTTTAAAATACAATTTTCCTTTGAAAAACCCCCCTTCCCCCTCCCTCCTCCCCTCCCTACCTCCCCCCTATCTCCCCCCCTCCCCCTCTCCCTCCTCCCTCCCCTGCCTCCCACCCCTCTACTTCCCCTCCTCCCCCCCTCCCCCCCCGACTTCCCAGAGCAAAATACAAGGTATATATCTAAAAAGCAATCATAAACAATCATATACTAACAATTATAAACTCTAAAATCCATCACTCTCTAGCTTATATAGAGTAAACCAATCCTTAACAATACTAAATATGTATAAAGAACTAAAATAAAAGAAAACTAGCATCATTCCCATCTATGTTCTTCCACAATTCACTATTACCTAAACATATTCTCACTTACACATCACAAGCACCTATCCCTATTAACCTCTCTAGCCAAAATAGGCTATAATAGATAGTTCTTACACAAATTAACCCGCATTAACCCACAAAACTTTCTTCCTCTTCCTCTGTAGTAAATTGTCCATTAATTCCAAATTGAACATTCTGTTACCATACATATCATCCCAAAACTCTTAAAAACACAACTACCACTTGACTATAAGTATATTGTGGAAGTTCCATAGATTTCTACTGGTCTTATTTTTTAATCTTTTTTGAGCGTTTTAAGGCAGCACGCGTCACCCTCTGTTCTCTAGGATCATCCAAAAGAGTTGCAGCTTGATCTCCTCCTGTACCCTTCTCGTCTATCTGTCCATCTTCATCCTCTTGATGTTCTCCTTCTCCAGATCCCTCTGCAGCTTCCAGAAGTGTTGATGGGGTTGCTTTTAAAACATTGTTGTAAAAATCATGCGCTTGCTTCACAGTACCCAAACAGTACCTTTTGCCATCATACATGAAGCTCAGCCCAGCTGGGATCTCCCATCTGAACCTTATATCTCTTTGCTTGAGCTCTTGCACAAGAAATATAAAGTCCTTCCTTCTCTTTAAAATCTTTGGAGGAATTTCTTTTAGAACCAAAACTTCTTGACCAGCAATCACAACTTTAGTATCATAGGCAGCTTGTATAACTTCATCTCTAATTTCCCTTTTTACAAAATAAACCACCACATCTCTAGGCAACTTTCTCTGCTTAGCAATCCACGAATTCACACGAAACACTTTGTCCTTGTTTTATTTCAGATGCTGGATGGTTCAATACCCCCTCAAAAGCCTCAGAAACCAGCTGCTTTAAATCTTCCTTAATATTCTCTTTTAGGCCTCTAATTCTAACAGCAAACTGCATCTGGTAAAATTGAGCCAAACTCTGTTCGCTATCCATTTTGTCTTTTAAATCTTCAATTTCCAATACTTTTGCTTCTAATATAGCATTCTTTTGAGTCAAGTCTTCCACTTGATCATCCAGCACCTCCACACATTTAGCTACTTTATGCACTGAGGACAAAATGTCTACCTTCATCTCTCTAAGTTTCTGCTCCATCCTTTCTTCCATTCTCTGCTCCAATTTCTCCAATTTCTCCTCCATCTGTGCAAATTTAACACCCATTGACTCCAAAATTAACTGGGTATGTTTTTCAAGATCCTTCGATGTCAATACATCAGGAGAATGCAACGCCTGCAGTAATGATTGTTGTTGCACCGGAGAATTTCCAGCACTCCGAAAAGTTCTAGGGGGAGGTTTAGCCGCCATCTTTTACTTACAATTGTGACGCACTTTCACTTTAAGTTTTAAGCATAGTCCATCAAGCTTGAGAGTAAAATAAAATAATCCTCTTCATCTCTCCACCTTTTCCTCTTGTACCGCTCTGCCTGCTCCTTTAAATCATAGTCCTTTCTTCAGGCAGGGATGGTTCGCAGACGCCTGGCTCTGCTCCAGGAAGTTCGGAGCAGAGACGACGGCCAGCTGGGAGCAACCCAGGCTTCGGGGGAGTTCGATCCTTCAGCCGCCCAAGCTCAAAGCTCAGGCGGCCTCTGAGAACTCTACCCCTACCTGGGGCCTCACCCCCTCCTCTTCTCCCGAGGAGGGGGCTTCAATTTCACCCGAACAGCTGATCGGCGCTGTTTCGGGCGAAAAAACAAACAGCTGAGCCGCGGGCAGCCAGGGGAGGCTGTCTTCGGCGCCGCGCCGCCAGCGGAAGTCCCAAGCAGAGACTTCTTGATTAAGCAGCACTTTATTTGATCAAACTAAGCAGCTGGGTGGCCAACAATCTGGAACACTGACAGAGTTATATCCAGAAGTGCCACACCTTAGAAAGTTAGGAAAATTGCTTTATAAACTCTGTTAGCCAATGAAAATAAGACAACAGAGTTATTACACCATAAGGAAGACATCAATCATTCCTGTACACTCCCTTATTCCCTCCTTCAGTACATCCCATCCATGTACATGTTTCCCACGCTTGCATGAAATTTCTCTGGTGCAAAAGCTGATTACGAAAAGAAAGAAAGCAACAGTTAGACTAAACAATTTTCATTTGTTCCCAAACTCTTCATTTTCCTCCCTTTTAATTTTGTAACAGAATGCATTCTGTTACTTGGTGACCAATGACGTACCGGTATATTCCTTTATTATTGTGGTGATAATCAGGACCTTGGTTGGCTTATGAGGTTTATCACTACTTACAGAGGATACTATAATTGTCATCCCCGACATGGTAGAAGTAACTGTTCTTTGGATAACAAGAATCAAAGATGGCAAAAAGAAAAGACCTCTAAATGCTAACATAACCAGAAAATTTTCCCTTCGCCAATCACTAAAGGTCTCTCCAAATCAGCTTGTGTCCATGGCAGCTGAAGAAGCTGGGTGTATTTCCTCTACACACAGGCAGCAGCATGTAAAAGGAAAGCCATACCCAACTTGTTTTCACAAAACTTTATTTTGTAGTATTATTTGAACCAATTAATTTTCTTTATCTTTCTGTATGTGTGCTTCTCACCACAGGCTAATGGAGATTTCTGTGCAAGCGTAGTATAGAGAAGCAAAACAGCATTATGTTATTCTAAATGCCTTTGATTTGTAATTATTGCAGTCTAACAATTCTTTAAGCTTACAAACAAGAGTCCTATAGCTTATACATTCCATCTTCTTGCCACATAGTAGGTCTGTCTGGAGCTGCCCAGTTGAGGGTGGTATCTGTTAGATTGCTCCATAAGGTAAATAGTTGGGGAATGTTTGCCAGGGGATTTTGGGGTTGGACCAACTCAGTGGTAATCCACCAAAAGGATGCTGAGGTGCTCATCAACCATCTCACCCCATTGGAATTGGCCTGACCCACTTGTGCCAGCAGAGGAGACATGCTGCAGATTCCATCAACCCAATCATTCTGGCTGCTACTGTGCAGGGGAGGGTGTTCTCACTGTTGCTCCTGCCCTCTGGAACATCTTGCTCCCCAATGTGAGGTTGGCCTCAATTCTTCTATTCTTTCATAAGGGTCTAAAGACCTGTCTCTGCCAGTTGGCCTGGGCCCCAATAGAGAAACACCACAGTGGAGGTGGTTGATCAAGTAACAACAGATGCCGCTTCCCTCCATTTGACTCTCTCCCTCTCCACATGACCTTAATTTTAATCTTGGTTTACTGTACTCTTGTTTTAATGTAGCCACCCACAGTTATCTTATAGTAAGATGGGAGACCAATAAATATTATAAATAAATATTTTTTACCAACTTAAGAGGTGTGGATTTTAACCATTCTGGGAGTTCAAGTCCATACCTCTTAAAGGTGAAAATACTGATCTAAAAGAAAGATTGTCAGTTCCTAAAAAACAAAATCCTTGAGCCTGGTTGAATCTCCAGGAATAGGCTGAAAAAATGGAAGCTTATACTCTAGACAACCAACGGCAGCACTAAAAAAATATTTTAGTGGCACAGTAGTTAGAATGCAGTATTGCAGACTGATTCTGCTCACTGCCAGGAGTTCAATCTTGACTGGCTCAAGGTTGACTCAGCCTTTCAGTACACAACACCTCTCTTATTAAATATATTTGATCTTTCTTTCTTTTCATTACATAGGAGAAAAGATGCTGGTTTTTTATCCTACAAAGACCATTTACCTATCAGTCAAGTGGTGGTTGGAGATATTGGTCGACCAGGCTCTGATGCCAAGTTAACTGTGGGCCCTCTGCATTGCCATGGAGACCGTAAGTGTGTATGAAGGATTTCCTTATTTTGTATTAAAATCTCTTCTCATTATGCTTCTCAAAAAGCAATCATTGCATCTTAGTCACTGAGGGAATTGAAGATATCAATATCCAGCTATCACTCTTACAAATGAGGGTAGATTGTAATAAGTCAATGAGATCTTGCAACATCTGGGAGATTTCAGTCACATTATATCATGAACAAGAATATCTAAGACAAGTTTCAGCTTGATAAAGCCCTTTAATATATGTTTTTACATGATATATATCAAAATATATTAATAACTTTTTCAAAAATATTTATAAAGAATTATTGTATACTGAATAGATGTACTTGATTTTCTTCTTGTGAACATTCATCTTTATTGTGGAACCAATTAGCTAACTTGGGCTATTCAGTTAACTACACTTGAAGAGTCCAAATTATCCAATTGATTAATATGCACAAAAATACAAAAGCAGAGAGCAACTTTTAATATATGTGATGCTACTGAATGCTACTGTTAATGCCACTGACACTACTATTTATACTGCAATGAATTAAATTTATAGAGATATAAATAGTACCATTATGATTAAATTCAGCTTTGGAAACTTGTATATGAAGTTAACATCAGTGCTGGTGAGAACCATTGATGTTAATAAAGGTTAAAGTCATTTTATAAATCAAAATTGCCTTTTTAGTATGTGTTTGAACTTGAAGCCTAAATAAGGAAGTGTAAATCTTCTAGTTTCTGACTTTTTATTTAAGCTTGGCTATGGATTATATACAAATCATATGCAAAGCAGACCTCACATTTTCTTTCCTTGAAAAATAATTTCCTTCTTTTTGCCAATATTTTTGCCAATATTACTCAACATAAAATATGCATTTAGTAGCATCAAGAGCTTCAGTGGTTATTGTACTACTTCTTATCCTAAACTGAATATCCTCATATACACCTCACTTTCATTTATAATGTAAATTGGACAGGATAGCAGATAAGGCCAGAATGAATACTGCTTTAAGGGCTGCAAGTTTCTTTTATGCTTTTTAATTGTATTTTAGTATAGTTTAATTCATATCATTTTAGATTTTAGGACTTCCTGCTACTTACTTTGTATGGTGTCTTTATTTTATATTTTATTGGATATACAGGTGAAACTTGAAAAATTAGAATATCATGCAAAAGTTCATTTATTCCAGTAATGCAACTTAAAAGGGGAAACTAATATATGAGAGAGACTCATTACATGCAAAGCAAGATAGTTCAAGCCATGATTTGTCATAATTGTGATGATTATGGCGTACAGCTCATGAAAACCCCAAATCCACAATCTCAGAAAATTAGAATATTACATGCAATTAATAAAACAAGGAGTGTACATAGAACAATATCAGACCTCTGAAAAGTACTGTATAAGCATGCATATGTACTCAGTACTTGGTTTGGGCCCCTTTTGCAGCAATTACTGCCTCAATGCAGCGTGGCATGGAAGCTATCAGCCTGTGGCACTGCTGAGGTGTTATGGAAGACCAGGATGCTTCAATAGCAGCTTTCAGCTCTTCTGCATTGTTCGGTCTCATGTCTCTCATCTTTCTCTTGTCAATGCCCCATAGATTCTCTGTGGGGTTCAGGTCAGGCGAGTTTGCTGGCCAATCAAGCACAGTAATCCCATGGTCATTGAACCAGGTTTTGGTGCTTTTGGCAGTGTGGGCAGGTGTCAATTCCTGCTGGAAAATGAAGTCAGCATCCCCATAAAGCTCATCTGCGGATGAAGTGCATGAAGTGCTCCAAAATCTCCTGGTAGACGGCTGTGTTGACCCTGGACGTAATGAAGCACAGTGGACCAATACCAGCAGATGACATGGCTCCCCAAATCAACACAGACTGTGGAAACTTCACACTGGACTTCAAGCATCTTGCAGTGTGTGCCTCTCCATTCTTCCTCCAGACTCTGGGTCCTTGGTTTCCAAATGAGATGCAAAAGTTGCTCTCATCAGAAAAGAGG
This sequence comes from Vipera ursinii, assembly GCF_947247035.1. NCBI lineage: Eukaryota > Metazoa > Chordata > Lepidosauria > Squamata > Viperidae > Vipera > Vipera ursinii. The sequence goes on along the minus strand of NC_139517.1, from coordinate 62,468,714 downwards.
ATTTTGGACCACTGAGCAACAGACCAGATCTGTTTTTCTTTAGCCCAGGTAAGACGCTTCTGACGTTTGTTGTTCAGGAGCGGCTTGACAAGAGGAATACGACATTTGAAGCCTATGTCCAGGATCCGTCTCTGTGTGGTGGCTCTTGATGCACTGACTCCAGCCTCAGTCCACTCCTTGTGAAAGTCCCCAACACTTTTCAATGGCCTTTTCCTGACAATCCTCTCCAGGCTGCAGTCATCCCTGCTGCTTGTGCACCTTTTTCTTCCACACTTTTCCCTTCCACATAACTTTCTATTAATGTGCTTTGATACAGCACTTTGGGAACATCCAACTTCTTTTGCAATTACCTTTTGAGGCTTTCCCTCCTTATGGAGGGTGTCAATGATGGTTTTCTGCACAACTGTCAGGTCAGCAGTCTTCCCCATGATTGTGATTCCTACTGAACCAGACTGAGAGACCATTTAAAGGCTCAGGAACCCTTTGCAGGTGTTATGGCTTAATTAGCTGATTAGAGTGGGAAACTTTCAGCCTAGAATATTGCACCTTTTCACAATATTCTAATTTTCTGAGATTGTGGCGTTTTCATGAGCTGTAAGCCATAATCATCATAATTATGACAAATCATGGCTTGAACTATCTTGCTTTGCGTCTATCTCATATATTAGTTTCCCCTTTTAAGTTGCATTACTGAAATAAATGAACTTTTGCATGATATTCTAATTTTTCAAGTTTCACCTGTATACCTTAACATGAATTGATCATTTGCTTTCTTTTCTTGTGTTTATTATTAATCACTCAGAGAATTACAGCTATTGGGCAGTTGAAAGATTCTAATGGCACTGTAGGGCATCAGTCATTGCCCTCATAAACTTTTGGGTACTTAATAATCTACTAGCAAGACATATGGTTGCAGAGTTTATCTAGATGTGAGATTGTCCTGCAATGTGCAGGCCACAATGTACAGTCCCTGGACTATAGTTAAACATTGTAGCTTGGAGCCAAAACACAATGCTGACCCCAAAGTTCAATGTGTTTCTGCATAATGATGTTGATGGCACATAAACTGTCAATGAATAACAGCAGTACCAAATAATTTATCACCTTTGCTGTCCATAGGTCCTTGAAAGTCTTAATATAATGAAGTTATTACAGCTTGTGCATATAATAAAAAATAATAATTATTGTTACTGTTATTTCTGTTTGTAATAGTATTCATAGTGAAAACATTTATATTTCAGTCCTGCTATTTTATGACTCTGAAAAAACCAACCTAAAGGAGTTTGACTAGAAATATCACTTAAATATTTTGATATAACATTTATTATTCAGGACTGAATTGTAATATCAAATAGAATAGAGAATAGAGCTGGAAGGGACCTTGGAGTTCTTCTAGTTGAGTCCCCTGCTCAAGCAGGAGAACCTATACCATTTCAGACAAGTGACTGTCTACTCTCTTCTTAAAAACCTCCATTGATGGACTACCCATGTCAGCACCCACCTCTTCCCACTTCTTAAGAAAGCAGCACTCTTGAAAACAGGATTTTCCAAGCAGGATCTTTTACTAAGAAATAGGAGATAGAAGGCATAATAGACAGGATATGAGGCATTCTCTTACATCTTGACAATTTTAAAGTGCCTCCAAGCAAACTTCCCTCACAGTTCATTTGGTCAGTTCCAAATCAACCAATCTCAAGGTGGTAAGTCTATCGTGGGAAAAGAAAGATAAAAATCTGTTGCAGCACAATCATTTCCACAACTCCTCACACTTCCTTCAGAGAAACAACCAATTCTTCCCCCACACCCTTTTCTAGTTGCCTGGAAAGTTCAAAGAGAATGCTTAGTAAGAAAGCAATTTGGTTTACATTGTAATGGATAGCAGACAGGTGGAATAAACAAAAGATTACATTTAATGAAGGAAATGAAAGCAATAAAGCTCCATGCTTGTTCCCTCTCCCCCTTGGGAATGGCAGAATCCAGAAGAAGATGAGATTTGATTTTTGCACAGAGGAGATAGTTAGAAATGAAATATAAATAGATTCTGACAGCCCATGATTTCTGGAGGCAAGCTGTTCCACTGCTTAACTGTCCTCACTGTCAGGAAGTTTCTCCTTAATTCTAGGTTGCTTCTTTCTTTGTTCAGTTTCCAACCCTTGTTTCTTGTCCTGCCCTCTGGTGCTTTGGAGAATAACGTGATCCTCCAATTTACCCAGGGGTTCCATTTCTTTAGCACCACCAGCTCTAGGATCACTGGGCATTCAATGCCTGGGGTCACTATAAATGTTATGTCTTCCTTGTGGTCCCCCAGGGATAGGTTGATTAGTAAAGTGGCTAGGGTAGCTGGTACCCCCCTGCTATGGACCCATCTAACAGTCCAAACGAGATTGGCTGTTTCAGCCTCCTCACCTGGATACCCAAGTTCCCCACTAGAGTCAGGCTAATGAGGCAGCTGATGCAGCCAGAGTCTATTAAGGCTTTCACTTGACAACTTCGGGAATGGAGGGGGCTAATATAGTCACTGTCGTGAGGATGGGTGTGATGGGTCCACTTACCAGGGGTTTGCCCTCTGAGTTGTTCGAGGAATCCACTGCCCCTGTGGTGGAGGCTGGAATTCCCTGACCAGGCATGGCAGAGGGTGAGGACTCTACAGCTTCTGTTGCCCTCATGCTGGGTTCTCATGGCTTGGCTGGGGACTTCCCTGACTTTCTGGCCGGTAATTGATCTGGATTGCATTGAGGGACTTTCAAGTGGCACTCTATGGTGCGATGCCCCTCTTTTCCACATTTGAAACACCATGTTGACTACTTGGCCATGGTTTGTGGTTTTGCTGGTTTGTGTGACAGCTCAGGAGTCGAGCAGCCTCAAGGTTTTCCTCAGCGGTGCCTCTTCAGTAGGTCGATCTCTGCTTTCTCTGCCAGGACATACCATTCGTTTAGTCAGCGTGGGTCCCCTCTAGGCAAGTAAGCATTATACATGTCATAGTTTAGGCTGTCTTTGAACTAGCTAAGGAGGATGTCTTCCAGCCAGTTCAGCTTGTTGGCGATGGCCCAGAAGTCTTGTGTATATTCGGCTACTGGGCATCTGCCTTGCCTCACTGTTTTGATCTTCTCATGGGCTTTTTGGTCAACCAGGGGGTCCTCAAATCTCCTTCTCAGAGAGGACATGAAGTGGTTGAAGTTGTAGAGCTCTAGGGCATTGGAATCATGCAGGTTCACCACCCAGTCTGTGGCTACCCCATCCAGAGCGGACTGCATGATACGGATACAGGCTTTTGTCACTGGGGATGTCTCGTTCGTATTCTTCCATGTAGCTAAGGACTTGAGTTAGGAAGAACCTCAAGCATTGCGCCTCTCCTCTGAATTTCATGTTCAGCGGCAGGAATCTTTGGATGGATTGGTACCTTCGTCGCCGACGGTGTTGTCTCCCATTCTGATCGGCAGCTGCGGGTCGGCAAGGAGTGGTGGCTGCCAAAGCAGTAGCTGCTGGCTTGGTGGTCTTGATGGATGTACCCAGGACTTCAGCTTCTGATTCCCCCTCAGTCTCTCTCTGGCTGCAGCCCAAGGTATTGGTGCAGCCGCAGGGTTTAGGTTTCTCATCCCTGAGAGAGTTGAGAGTTTTTTTCATCAGGTCAATAGCTTTCTCTAGGATCCAGTTCAAGTGCTGCACATGATCTCCTTCCTCTCTGCTAAGGTGAAGGGATTTCTCCATTTCTTGCTTCCATCCAGGTTGGTGGCTGCCTCGTCTCAGGGTCACCTTTCTCAATCTCTTTTCCCACTCATCTTTCTTTCCAATGCCCATCACCTACTGAGGTTTGTGGCTGTGCATGTGAGGTGTTCTCACGATGAATCGTTAAAGGAGCTTCCAAGCAAAGGCATCACGCAGAGATGCAATCATGTTAGCTTTATTCATGATAGATCAAAGAGAAAGAAATACTTGGCATGAAAGCATTCATGCCTGCATGTAAGAGAGAAATAAAATAAAACAAAACAAGCTAGTATTACATGACTAAAATAGAGATTAGGAGTAGAGATAGAACTGGAACAAAGAAGAGAATCAGAGACTAGAATCAGAACAAAGAACAACCCCTCGTGCAGAGGTATTTATGGGGGGTCTTGGTCCCTCCCCGACCATAAAACACTCTCACCAATGGGGCTGTGGGTCCGAGACCCTTGGCTCATCAGTGGAAGCAAAGAAATATCTTTGCCTCCATCTGATGACCCTTTTGGGGAACTGCCAATGGCTGGCACTAAACATCTAACAGTGCATTTCCACCCTTCTTCTTCTGAGAAGTAGGACGTCTCGGATCCCGACATCTGGCAGGGTCCTGGCCAGAGGAAGGGCTCCCCCTTCACAGTGGGTTCTTTCTTCCCTGCCCCATCATCCGACATTATAGTTTTTGCAAATTCCCCTGGTAAGGGTCTTCCTTCCAGGTTGACTATTACTGCAGATCCTGTCTAATATCAGGACCCACTTCAATCTGACATCTTAAGAAAGCAGAAATTTTGGAAACAATTTCTTCCAACAGGAATTTTTTTAAGAGTAGATAGCAGGCATAATAGATAGGACCTAAGATTTCCCTCACAGAGCGATAGATTAAAGTATCCCCAAGCAAGACCCCACCCCATAGTCTGCCTGGCCAGTATGGGACACCCAATCACCAGGTGTTAGGTCCATTGTGGAAAAAGGGGAGATAACTTTGGTCTGTCTCCAGTTCATGCAGCGATGGTCGGTGGCTTCTTCACACCTTCCTCTGAGAGCGTAGAACTAAACCAGGCACTGAGGTTACATTCCTTATTTGTCTCCCTTGTTCTAGCTGAGAGTTTAGGGAGATAAAGTTCAGAGAGAGATAACACAGGAAGCAAATTGTTACATTGTAGTGGGTAGAGGATACAGAGGAAATAAATGAAGCAAAATGTTTCATTGTAGTGGATAGAGGAAGCAGAGGCAATATCCTCACAGGCACATCCCCTCTGCCCCTTGAAAGTATGGCAGAACCCAGGGAAAGATGAGATTTGATTTTGGGTCAGAGGGGATAGATAGAAATGAAATAGGAATGGGTTCTGACAATTCCAGTATGATGTGGTCACTTTCGCCCAAGGTTCTGGTAATTTCAACTTCCTCTATCACTTCTTCTCTGTTAGTGAAAATTAAGTCCAGTATGGCTTTACATCTAGTTACCTCCTCCACCTTTTGGATGACAAAGTTGTCAGCTAGGTTGATTACAAATCTGTTTGATCTCCCACTCACTGCAGTTTGTCTCCCAGTTGATATCTGGAGAGTTGAAGTCTCCCATTACTATTGTGGTGTGCTTCCTACATATATATGTTAACTGGTGGGCAAAGAGTTCATCTATTTCTTCTGATTGGTTGGGTGGTCTGTAACCTATGGTAATGTCACTTTTTTTCTCTTTTATATTTACCCATTTGCATTCTGGAGAAATTTTATCTTTGATCATGTGAATTTCTGTAGATATGTAGAGTTCTCTTACATATAGTGCAACTCCCCCTCCTCTTTTTGTAGACCTGGGTTTGTTTGTTTTTTGAACAATTTGTATCCATCCATCAGTCAATTCCATCCATGGGTTTCATCCCACCAGATTTTTGTAATACCAACTATGTCATACCCTCCCTAATGTACTATTGCTTCTAGTTCACCCTGTTTGTTCCTCAAGCTTTGAGCATTTGTATATAAGCATTTAAGACGTTTATGCCTGTCTGTTGGGTATGTTTCCTGTATCTGCTGAATGTTGTTTGAGTTTTTCTTTTTCTTTTTTGTCATCTTTGCCCACCTCATTGTTTGATTTGTTTTCTAGGGATTTATGATTGGTTTTGGTCACCCTCCCCCTCAATTTTAGTTTAAAGCCCTCCTGATGAATTCGGCCAATGTTTTTCCGAGTACATTTTTCCCTGTGCTACTTGTGTGCTACTTGTGCTCCTAGCTTCTTAACTTTATTGCCTAGTTGTATGTAGTTTCTCACTATTGTGCTCAGGTTGTTTGTTGTGTTGTTCATCCCAATATGGAGGAGGAGGAAGGGGTAGTAATTTGTGCAACTAATTATTTTGGTTAGCTTCTCAGCCACATCTTTGATTTTTGCTCCAGGGAGACAGCATACCTCCCTGGATTGTATGTTTTATTTATTTATTTATTTTATTTATTAATGGGACTTATATCCCGCCCTATCTCCCGAGGGACTCAGGGCGGCTAACAACAACAAAAATTAAAGGTCTCTGTACAGTAAATTAAAATTAAAAATTGAAATAAATTAAAGATTAGAGTTAAAATTGTAAACATAATTAAAATCCCTGTCAGTCCAGGTCAGCCAGGTGGAAAAGGAAGGTGCTCTATATTTTTGCTTAAGCTTTTTATAACCTCATCCAAATTTAAAATGTGTGCTTAGAAATTAATTTTCCGCTTTCCTGAGGGAATGGGATGGAAGTTCCCTTTCCCTTCTTCTTGGGGGGAGCGCTTTGGGCAGATTTTCAGGAAAAGGTCTTAAAAGGCTTAGGTCTCAACCAGTTTCATCCATGTTGCTATACGTTTGCTTGGTAGGGCTTGATGTCTTCCATTGACAGCAGCTTCTGACTGGCTATGTGAATGTAGCCAGTCTTTCCCCCACCAGTTTAGAGGGCTTCCTTGGATCAAATGGGAGAGCTGCTGCCACCATCCCCATGTGATTAAACGAGGGTCCCCTCCTCACTTGCTGCCTCTACAGGGTGGCTATCAACCCTTTCCAGGGTCCCCCAGTGGGGCCAAATCAAACATGGAAGATGGACCCTGTCTTCCTGTGTCTGCCTCACCACGATGCCATAACCGGAAGCCCAGATTGAAATCATTTTGTTGGATAGGGCCCATTGTTCAAGTTTGTCAAGATCTTTTTGTATCCTGAATTTGTCTTGTGGGGTGTTGACTACTCCTGTCAGTTTGGTGTCATCTGCAAATATGATGAGTTCCTCTTCAATTCCCTTATCTAAGTCAGGGCTTTTCAACCTTTTCACCTATTGTACCACTTTTAGGATATGGCAACATCTGAGTACCACCAGTCACCTAGCAAGGTGTCAAAAAATTGATGACCAAAAAAAAGGAAAAATGTGATGAAGTACAGGTAGTCCTCGACTTACAACAGTTTGCTTAGTGACTGTTCGAAGTTACAGTGGCACTGAAAAAAGTGCCCCCAAGCCACAGCCAAGCAAGACACCTGCCTGCCCACCAGGTGGCCCTCTTCCTCCTGTCCAAGGTTTTCATTGTTGTGAGAATTTCTGTTGAGGATTGGCAGTGGGGGTGGGGGGTTATTTGGTTTTTATTTCTCCCATCTGCTGGGTGGTTGCAGCAGGTTTTGGTCCTTGGGACACTGTGACCATCATAAATATGAATCAGTTGCCAATCATCTGAATGTAAATCACAAGACCCTGGAGATGCTGTAACATTCCAGCTGATCGGCACTTCTTCTGGGCTCCGAAGTGCCAGGATCAGCGCTGAGCTCTAGCTGGAGCCTGGCATTGATCCTGGCACTTCCACTGAGCCCTGACAGCCCCAAAGAAGTGCTGATCTTGGCACTTCCGCTGAGCCCTGACAGCCCTGCAGCTCCACCTATCTCTCGCTCAGGCTTGTGCAGTGCTGCAACCGGTTCAGCTCATTCCCCTCCCCTGCTACTTCTCTAGGATGGTCACATACCACCTGCCAGGTGCCAATGTACCACAGGTGGTACCTGTACCACTGGTTGAAAAGCCCTGATCTAAGTCATTTATGAAGATATTGAAGAATATTGGGCCTAAGACAGAACCTTGTGGTACCCCACTGCTTACTTCTCTCCACGTGGATGTGGTGCCATTATGGTTTGCCAGCCAGCTACATCTCCATCTGGTGGTGATGTTGTCTATTCCACCTTTTTCTAGCTTACCAAGGAGTAGGTTGTGGTCTACTTTATCATATACCTTACTGAAATCTAAATATACTATGTCCACAGCATTTTGCTGGTCTACTAGTTTAATCACTTTATCAAAGAATGAAATAAGATTGGTTTGACATTATTTTTTTAACAAACCCATGCTGGCTAATAGTTATAACTTTGTTTGCTTCTAGTTGTTCGCAGATCTGTTTTTTTATTATCTTTTCTAAGATCTTCCCAGGTATTGATGTTAAACTGATTGGTCTGTAGTTTCCTGGGTCGATTTTTTCCCTTTCTTGAAGATGGGAGCCACAACATCCCTTTTCCAATCCGCAGGTACTTGCCTGGTGCTCTGGGATTTATGAAAGATGTGGTGTAATGTTTCTGAGATAACATCTGCCAGCTCCTTCAGAACTCTGGGATGTAATCTGTCAGGTCCTGGTGATTTATACTTATGAAGGTCAGATAGGTATTCTCTTACCATTTTCTTGTTTATTTTAATTTTTGTTTCTAGTTTGTCTTTTGCAGTGATTTTTGGTATGTTGGGCTATAATTTCTTTTTGTGTGAAGACTGATACAAGGTATGAGTTAAGCAGTTCTGCTTTCTCCCTGTTGTCTGTTATTTCCTTGCCATCTTCTCTCTTTAGAGGACCTATAGTTTTCTTCACTTTTTTCTTGTTGTTAATATGTTGGAAGAAATTTTTTATTATTATTCTTGATTTCTGTGGCAAGTCTTTGTTCATTCTGAGCCTTTGCTTTCCTGACATCATTTTTTATGTTCTGGCTGTCTGTTGATAATCGGCTTTAGTTATGTACCCCTCTTTCCATTTTTTGTATTCGTCCTTTTTATCTTTCAGTTTGTCAGAGACATCTTTGTGCCACCATGCTGATTTCTTCTTGAATTTCTTGTTTTTCTTTTTCAGTGGTATTGTAGTGATATGGGGTTTTATGATCACATTTTTCAGAGTTTCCCATGCTTCTTGGGTTGTTTTCCCCTTTAGGATTTTCATCCATGGGATCTTTCCTAACTTCTCTCTGAGTTTGTTAAAGTCAGCTCTTTTGAAGTTTAAGACACTGGTTGGATTGTTTTCTATTGCTATTGTTTGTGTTATATTAAATTCCAGTATGACATGGTCACTTTCACCCAAGGTTGTGGCAATTTCAATTCCCTCTATCATTTGTTCTCTATTAGTAATGATTAACTCCAGTATAGCTTTACGTCTAGTTCCCTCCTCCACCTTTTGGGTGACAAAGTGATAAATATGATGATATGATTTCATTAAAATGTGCACACAATATTTTTATGACAAAGAGATTGTATCCTTACTGCATAATTCTACATGCATTTACTCTGAAATAACTTATATAACTGGATAAAAGACTGGTGCTTTAATTACATCATTAATTCATCCTTATGTTCTGCATTAAGGAACCACAAATCATAAAGCATATTTTTAATGTTTGCTGTTTAATGTATTGTTGCCTTGCTTTTTTTCCAAGGAAGAGAATTATTCAATCCTGATATAAGAAACAAATAACTGAAAGAAAGAGGAAGAAAATACTGCACAGTACTTTTAAAAGCTGCCATTTCACTGAAGGGAAATTTCTGCTGTTGTCAATTGTAGAATTAAATTTCAAGGTGGAACTGCAGATTTTATAACTCCATATTATTTTTTATAATATATGATCCATGGTTGCTGTCATAGAAAAATGGAATAGAATGTTCTAGTGCCCTTGTATTTTCTGAATAGCATTCTCCTATGACAGCTATTATTGCATTATGCAGAACCATAAGTCAATGCCTCTTTGACTAGATTTAACCACAGTTAGCTTGACATAAATATTTTTGATATTTTTTAAATAACTGCTCTAAGTCTGTTCTATGAAAGTGAATTTCCAAAGAAAAAATGGGAATGATAATATTTTTTACCTGCCTTCTTTCTTCTTAATAGTTAAATTGGTATTTTTAGTTCCTTATCTACTTATAGTTGTAAAAAGTAGTTATGGTGGTTTGTTGCAAAAAGTCAGTTCAGTTTTACCTTATTCTTTAGAAATCAGTCTTCAGTCAAATTCCAAAATAAAATTACATATCTCCTGAAATTTACTGATATGAGCATAGATTATTGAGCAACTTAGCTGTTTATTACTATGTACACTATTAAAATGCTTGTGTCTCTGTAAACTTTAACTGGGTGAAATGGTGCATCTTGGGGAAAACTTTGTTAACAAAGATACCTCAAATGGACTAACTTACAGGATGCTAGGAAATTACTTTGGAAATTTGGGGAAGTTGCAGCTGCTTCAACAGGACTGCAGCTATGGTCACATGATCCTTATTTTCAATGTACCTCATGTTTCCCAGATACTCATGGAAACCCTCACTCCCTCCCCCATCCAGCAGCAGCTACTTACCTACTTTCCAGGAAGGAAAGGTAGAGCAAGGGAGAGGGAGAAGGAGAGGGAGGAACAAGCACAAACCATGAACACTGAATGGCACAACCAAGTAGCTGGAATTGTGTAGAGCAGGGCTTTTCAACCGGTGGTACGCATACCACCTGTGGTGCATTGGCATAAACTTTGTTGATCGTGCGCCAGTGGTAGCTGACCCGCTTGATACAGAGTAGCCCTTGGGACCAGCAGGAAGAAAGGCTGACAGTACCCATGTGGTCATCCAGAAGCAGCTGATTTTGGGAGACAACAAATACTAACAAGCAGAAAGCAAAACATCTGATCTGGGTGAGACTACTCTCCTTACCTCTCTACACATGAAAATACCAGTTCTGGAAAAAAAGCACCCAAAAGCAAGAAATCCGCAAGCTTTAGGGAGAGGGGGATTTTTTTCTACCCCTCCCTCCTAAACTATAAGCAGTGGTTTAAGCTTTGGGAAAATTAAAACTGACTTATAACAATATTGTGAAGATGACTTCCAGTTGAGATCTCGCAGCGATGCAGACACAGGAAGACGGGCTCCATCTTTCAAGTCTGGTTTCGCCCCGCTGGGGGACCCTGGAAAGGATCAAAAGTTGCCCCATAGAGGTGGCAATTGAAGAGGGGACACTCGTTGATCATGGGGGGAGTGGAAGCTCCCCTGTTTGATCTGAGTAAGCCCTCCAAACTGGCAGGGGAAATACTGGCTGCATTCGTGTAGCCAGCCCTAAGCCACAGACTATGGAAGTCAACAAGCACCACCAAGCAACCTTACAGTAACATAGATGAAACTGGGTGATACTTGATCCTTTCTTTGTGATTTTGAGACCTCTTCCTGAAAATCTGCCCAAAGCACTCCCCCCAATGAAAGAGGGGAAAGGGAATTTCCGCCCCACTGCCTCAGAAAAGAAAAGTGGTGAATTAACACTTGGGGATACTGGCAAAACTATAAGACTTATCTGGAACTAAAATATACTTACAGCTTGAAAATTTGGGAACTAAAAGTGTTTTTAAGGCCTTTTTTTTCTAAAGAAAAAGACTTGAAAACTTTAACAATATGTTTTGGATCTAAAACTGGAAAGTGGCATTGATGACATCTAGTGGTAAATTACGGCACTCTAAGTTATTTTTGCCTAGAAGAAATCTAGCTTGAAACCCAGAACTAGATAAGGTTTTGACTGGCCTTGGAACTATTTTATTATTGAAAATTACAGTTGAAAAAAATAAAAGGAACAGGCTTGGGGGCTACGTATCTATGTGGCAGAGATGATAAACATTTTAAACTTGGCCTGTCTGAACTTTGAACATAAATACAGATTTCCAGAACTGTATTGTGGATTTATTTTTTTTGTAGAAGAAAAATATGGAACAAATGCCATTGCAACTATGTCAGGGAAACATCCAAACAACTCAAAATTAGGATACACAAACACATATTAGTAGTCAAAAGACAAGAACAATGCTCCCAAGTGTGGGCCCACATGGCTGAACATGGCCACACCTTTGATTTCAAAGGAGCAAAAGTCATCTCTCAAGACCCCACTAAAGGTGGCTGTCTATTAAAAGAGGCTTGGTTGTCTGACCACCACTCAATTAATAGGCATATCGACCTATTACCACCATATCAAACTTTGAGGAGACATTTACAACAATACAAAATATCTAAACATTTCAATACAATCAACAAAGACACAAATACACTACCCCACCCACTGTCAAACACCATATCAACACAACAGATGAGTTTATTCCAACATAATCCACTCCAGTTGAGCTAAATAACAGACAGAATTCTAACACAACCATGATGGTTTGCATAACCAACATACCATCTAACACTCCTGCACATAAAAACAACACCACTTCTGACCACAACACCCAAGACACAAATCCTACAACATCACTAAACAATCACATGGAACAAAACAAGCACACACAACACCCAAACAACAACAGAGTATTGAGACCATGACAAAAACTGAAACCTGTCTCACCATATACGATGAAACAAGAAATAGCAGTCCAGATTACACATCCCACGGAATCACTCAAAACTGACAAACATGACACTTGCCTTCATACAAACACACCAAGAGACCGTGCACAACAAGATGGACATGCACAGCAACCACACATCAAAAGAACTTTGAGATCCAGAAAACCAAGTCACACAACAGAGCCAATCTTACAACAACTGGGTAAGGACGTACGAGGGAGGGCAAATCACTTACATGTCCCACAAGGACATCTGCTTTCTTCCACAAAAGAACCAGACCCATGGCGACCACACACAGAACGAGACGACCTTCCTGGCTCCACTTCGTATGACGAACCTACCAACTAGTGCACGACTGCGCTTGGCATGACAAGGCTTGTGCGCCAAACAGCTGATAGGCACGATTTTTACATTTCAACCAGAGACCGGCTTTTGCAGTGAAGCTAGAACCACTGTGGCTATATGCAAGAAAGCATGTCATGAGCATGCCACACCCACATTCCACACCTTGACCATATAAGTGTATGTACTGGCTCCCTTATCATTCAGCCCTTGCTCTGATGATGTCAACAGTTAGTTGACAAAAGCTCAGCAATAAAGAAAGCTTTTTTTCTTATATCCCGGAGGTCATCATTTTATTTTAATTGGAAAAGATTCTATATATTTTGGTCCAAGTTTTTTACAGGGATTTTAGGGATTTTGTAGATAAATATACCCAGGGTTTTTTTTCTGATAGAACGCTCAGAACAGCATTCTGGCACCCTTTATTTTTTGCAAAAAAAACCACCCTCCCTATATTGGCTTTCGAAAGCCTATTGCACGGGTAGGTAATCTTGACTATTTTATGACTCGTGGACTTCAACTCCCAGAAATCCTGAGCCAGCCACCCTGAGGGGAAAGAGAGAGGTTTCCAAGCTGAGCCATGCTGTCTCAGGAATTCTGGGAGTTAAAGTCCTTGTGTCATAAAAGAGCCAAGGTTGCCTACCCCTGCATGAGAGGAGGACATTAAAATTATTTACAAGGTTACTTCTTTAGGAACTAAACTTTTAGAATCTAAAACAGCTAATTCAAAAAAGCCAACAGGAAAGAACCTTTTTCATCTGCTTCTGTCTTTTGGAAACTAAAATTAGATAATTAGATTTTTTTTTCTCCACAAGATGGCGGCGCGTCCACACGCAGCAGCTCTGTGCTCCCGGTACTGGTGTGTGGTGATTGGACTAATATGTGTATGGATGAATGTGCACAGTGTAGTGCAAGGGGCTAAAATAGCCTACTCACGTATAGAGCTGTTAAACATCGGGCTTGCAAGGCAATCTGAAATTACTAGTGATTTTCAGCAGTCACAAAACATACTGAACTGCATAGCGAGGCCTCCAGGATCTCCATGGATTGTCTTCGGGCTGGGGAGGAGACGACGTAAGCGAAAGAGAAAGGAGCGAAAGCAAAAAACGTGGCTGCTGGGCTGGAACTCTGACACATCTTCGAAGGCAGCCTTTTAGACCAACATTGCCGAGCCTTTTTCTGAGCAATGCCAGATCCCTCGTCCATAAAATTGACAAATTACAGCTGCAGTTAGCAGAAAGCAGGCTTCTTCAGGAATGTTGTATGATAGTTGTCACGGAGACCTGGCTACATTCAGAGATACCGAATGAAGCTGTGGAGTTGATAAGCCGAGTTTTTCACCGCTCTGACAGAGATATACGCTCCGGGAAGGGTAAAGGAGGAGGACTGTGTGTGTATATACACTGTGAATGGTGTGTTAACAGCAGATTGGTATATACGTATTGCTCCCCAGATGTGGAACTGATGACTGTTATATGTAGGCCTTTCTATCTGCCTGGAGAAATTACTGTGGTAATTATTATAGCTGTTTATATTCCACCTGATGCCAATGTCAACATGGCACTTTCTAAGCTGTATGACGTCATCACCATGCAGCAGCAAACTCACCCAGAGGGCACTCTTGTCGTGGCTGGGGACTTCAATCAAGCTTGTCTGAAGACAGTTCTCCCTAAGTTTGTACAGTATGTGCAAGTTTCCACCAGAGGGAAGAACACTTTGGACCACGTGTATTCCAATCTGAAACAGGCATACAGAGCTTTTCCTCTTCCCCACCTGGGTACATCTGACCATCTTTCACTCCTGTTGTGCCCAAAGTATGTTCCTCTCAGGAAAAGGACTCAGGCAGTCACAAAAAGGGTCAGAACCTGGCCAGTGGGTGCTCTCAGTCAGTTGCAGGACTGCTTTGAAACCACTGACTGGAGTGTATTTGAAGAACAAGATCTAAATTCATATACAGTTGCCGTACTCTCTTATATTAGAACATGCACTGACAGTGTAACAATGGATAAGTGCATTAGAGTTTATGGGAACTGTAAACCCTGGATGATTGCAGAGATACGAACACTCCTGAGAGCACGGGATTCTGCCTTTAAGGCAGGGGACAGGGACAGATACAGAGAGGCCAGGGCAAATCTCAGAAGAGGCATTAGGATGGCAAAACAACAATACAAACAAAAGGTGGAGGACCATTTAGCGAACAACGATCCGAGGCAAGTATGGCAGGGACTGCAGCACTTAACCAACTATAAGGGCAGCACGAGGAGCATGGCAAACACCGATGTCTCGTTGGGTGAGGAGCTGAATATCTTCTTCGCCCGCTACGAGGTTAAAAGACCAGATCCCTTAGCCTCTGCTGGCTGGCCTTCTGACTCTCAGCCACTCACCCTGTGTGAACACCAAGTGAGAGCTGTATTGAAGGCTGTGAATCCCAGCAAAGCCGCAGGCCCAGATGGGGTGCTGGAGATAGTGGTCAGGAATTGTGCCGATCAATTAGCAGGGGTCCTGACAAGGATTTTTAACATCTCCTTGCAAACAGCATGTGTACCATCATGCTTGAAGGCAGCTACCATTGTCCCAGTCCCCAAGAAAACTGCAGTTGAGAGCCTGAATGACTACAGACCTATTGCATTAACATCTGTAGTCATGAAATGCTTCGAAAGATTGGTTCTCCAACATCTTAGGACATGCCTCCCACTGGACTTTGATAAACATCAATTTGCCTACAGGGGAAATAGGTCGACAGACGATGCCATAGCTACTGCTTTACATCTCTGTAGCAAGTCATCTCGAGAAACCTGGAAGTTACGTCAGGATGCTTTTTGTTGACTACAGCTCGGCTTTCAACACCATTTTGCTGAGCATTCTCATTGAGAAGCTGACTGACTTGAAATTCTCCCCCGCCTTCTGCGATTGGATTCAAGACTTTCTTAGGGATCGGGTACAAACAGTGAGGGTCGGGTCTGCTTTGTCCACCCCCCTGAAGCTTTGCACTGGCACACCACAGGGCTGTGTGCTTAGCCCCTACCTGTACTCTTTATACACTTATGATTGTGTATCATCTGACCCATCCACTGCGATAATCAAGTTCGCAGATGATACAACTGTGGTGGGTCTTATTACAGGTGGGGATGAGACAGCATATAGGGCGGAGGTACAGAAACTATCCATATGGTGTAGTAACAACTTGCACCTAAACATTGGCAAGACGAAAGAGGTGGTGTTAGACTTCCGGAGAAAAAAGGAGGAACCTGCCCCACTTTACATCAGGGAGGACTGTGTAGAGAGAGTTTCCTCCTTTAAATTTCTGGAAGTCTACCTCTGTGAAGATCTGACCTGGAAAGTTAACACAACCCAGGTGGCTATAGAGGCCCAACAGAGGCTTCACTTTCTTAGGATCTTGTGGAAGAACAGGGTAGAAGAACAGCTAATGACCTTCTTTTACCGGTCTACCATAGAGAGCGTCCTCTCGTATGGTATTTTGGTTTGGTATGCTGGTCTGAAAGCCGCGGACAGGAAAGTATTACAGAGGGTAGTGAGCACAGCACAAGACATTGTGGGCTGTTCCCTGACACCACTGGATGACATCGCCAGGGCTCGTTGCCTTGGAAGAGTGAGGAAGATTCTCAGGGATGACTCACACCCTGGACGGTATCTGTTTACTCTACTACCATCCGGTAGGAGATACAGGAATATAGCCAGCCGTACCAACAGGCTGAAAAATAGCTTTTATCCATGGGCTGTTAGGCTTTTAAATGGGACATAATCTTATGCAGAATTGTGTGGTGTAGTTGGTTCACATGGTGTGGTAGGATGGAGGGTTTGTTGTCACTGTGTGTTGGGGGGAGAGAGCACGGGGGGAGGCTCAGTTAATCTCAATGTACACATGTTGTACTTTGACAATAAATGTTTTTTTATTTATTTAAAATAATCTATTTCCTATGTTAACATCTCTGCAATGAAATCAATAAAGGTATCAGGAAAGAAATGAGAAACATTTTTCTCAATGTAATATGTCTAATTTAGCTGATGCTAGAAAAAAATAGTATTGTTTGTACATACTCTTGAAAACTATTTTGAATCTATAACCATCTATTACAACTAAAGCACTTTAAATTAAATAATTCTTAAGAATGAAATATTCTTAATTTGGAGTTTACTTTTACTGTTTGGACTGTTGTGTGTTTTGAAAAATAGATTACCGTATATACTTGAGTATAAGCCGACTCGAGTATAAGCCGAGACCCCCAATTTCACCCCCAAAAACTGGAAAAAGTTATTGACTCGAGTATAAGCCGATCCACCGTTCTGCAAGCCTCCGCCGCCGGCGGAGGCTGGATCCGCGCTCTGCAAGCCTCTGCCGCCAGCAGAGGCTCGATCCGCCATTTTGCAAGCCTGAATACACAGGAATACCCTGTGTGGCCGCGGCTCTTGGGGAAGCCCTGGCTGTCCGCTTCCTCGCTCCACGCTGCCATTCGGGGCCCGCGCGTTCCCCGGGCAAATTGCGGCGCCCAGCAGGCGAGGAAACACGCCTGCTCCAGTCGCCCCCCCCTTCCCTTAGGAGACGCGAAGCAAGTGACCGCCCGGAGCTTACCGAGGACTTGCGCGCGGCCGAGGCTTCGGTGCTTCCAGGATCGCGCGCACCTCTCCCAAGCCGCCGCCGTCCGGAGACCTGCCGAAGTTTGGGGAGGTTTGGGGAGGTGTGCGCGCACCTCCCCAAACCTCCCCAAACGTCGGCAGGTCTCCGGACCTCCGCGCCCTGCCTGCCTGCTTCTTTCCGCTGCAGGGCACGGAGGTCCGGAGACCTGCCGACGTTTGGGGAGGTTTGGGGAGGTGCGTGCGCACCTCCCCAAACCTCCCCAAACTTCGGCAGGTCTCCGGACGGCGGCGGCTTGGGAGAGGTGCGCGCGATCCCGGAAGCACCAAAGCCTCGGCCGCGCACAAGTCCTCGGTAAGTTTTTTTGTTGACTGGAGTATAAGCCGAAGTGGAATTTTTCAGCCCAAAAAGTGGGCTGAAAAATTCGGCTTATACTCAAGTATATACGGTATTTAGAATCTAGTTATGTTGCACTTCAGTCTTTAAATAATTAACCTAGTATATACATAACAATATACGATGTTTTCCATGGTGAGCTTAACATCAATAACAACATTTATTAAAAAGGCTAAAATAATTTCTGGTGGTATTATCTGTACATTAAAATTTTCTTTAGTCACAATCTTTCACTTTTCACATTCTGGACAAGCAGTGGTCATATATCCTAGCAAAAGATGTTATGTATGTGCATAAGTGTAGTCAGTAGCATATACCTTTTTAAAAATATCAAAGATGCAAAGAAACAAAAATAAGTCCAAAATATCTGTATTACATCCAGAAATGCAACTTTGCAACCAATATTTCACATCCATAACTATGGCGCCCTAAGGATACCTGCATACATGCAAATGTTTATCTGGGATCAGTAACGCAACAGGGATTGCTTTTTCCTTCCAGTAACAGATTGCTGGGAAATTCCAAACATTGCCTTGAGAATTCGGACAAAAGCACACATGTAGAGACTTCCGGGTGGCAAGGCGCCGCTGAAGATAGCCATTTTCGGGCTGTCGGCTCTGCGGCTTTGTAGAGCCACCGAAAACAGCGCCAATCAGCTGTTTCAGTGGCTCGGAAGCCCCCTCCTTGGGAGAAGAGGAGGGGGTGAGTACCCAGGTAGGAGTTGAGCTCTCCAGGGCCGCCAGAGCTTAAAGTTCTGGCAGCTGAAGGATTGAGCCCCCCCCGAAGCCTGGGTTTGCTCCAGGCTGCGCAGCGTTTCTGCTCCGTGCTTTTAAGAGCAGAACAAGGCGTTCACAACCATCCCTGCCAGCAGGAAAGGATTCTGGAGAATGAGGATGCAGGCAGAGCGATACAGGAGATTAAGGTGAAAGTGGACTTTTGATCTTTGGCTCAACGGACTTTGCAGACTTTGAAAGTGAAAGTGCGTAGTAAGTAACAGTGGGGAAAAATGGCGGCTAAATCTTCCAAAGTTATTCGAAGCGCGGGGGCTTCCCCGGTGCAGCAGTCTTCCCTGCAAGCTTTATTGCCCCCGACACCTCCACCTTCACCTGCTCTGACAGGTAAAGTTTTGCAAGATGCTTTGGAAAAGCATTCATAGCAAATAGCTGAGATTATAGATGAAAAGCTGGATGAGAGGTTAACAGAAAAACTAGTTGAAGTTATGGATGAAAAGCTGGATGAGAAGTTAACAGATATAAGGGCGGACATCTTGCTTGCATTTCAAGGCATGGCAATATGTATTGAATGCTTGGATGAAAGAGTGGAAGATCTCAGCCAAAATAATATTAAATTAGATGCAAAAATGTTAGAGACTGAGAATGTGGTGGATAAAATTGACAGTGACTTGACCTTGGTGCAGTACCACGAGATGGAGTTTGCTGTTAGAATCAGAGGCTTGAAAGAGAATCCTAAAGAAGATCTGAAGGAAATAGTCTCTGAGGCTCTGGACGGGGTGCTGGGATGGCCAGCAGATGGAATTGTGGGAGACATAGACAAAATCTTTCGTGTCAATTCGTGGATTGCAAGACAAAGGAAATTACCTAGAGATGTGGTTGTTTATTTTACAAAGAGAGATCAGGAATGAAGTTATTCAAGCTTCTTACAATACTAAGCTTGTAATTGCTGAGCAAGAAGTTCTGGTTTTAAGAGATCCCTCCAAAAATTTTAAGGAGAAGAAAGGAGTTTGCTTTTCTAGCACAAGAGCTCAGGCCATGTGATATTAAGTTTAGATGGGAGATACCAGTGGGTATGGTGGTGATGCATGAAGGCACGAGACATCGTCTTATTACAGTGATGCAAGCACGTGATTTTTATAGTAATGTTTTAAAAGCAACCCCCATACCACTTTTGGAATCTACAAAAAAGAATGGCGAGGGAAAGCCTCAAGGTGCTGAAGGAACAACACAGACAGATGAGAAAGCTACAGGAGTGGATCAAATTTCAGTATCATCGGAAGAAGCAAGAGACCAGAGGATGATGCGTGCTGCTTCAAGACGAATGAGACGCGAGCAAGAACAAGACCAGCAGAAAGCTATGGAACCTCCAAAGCGTACCTATAACGAAGCTGTGGGAGGGGCGCAGCCTAAGAATGTTAAGGGGATCCTGGAAGATGCACTCCAAAAGCTTCGGGTCGCTAAGGATGGCGACTAAGTTTCTAACTTGGAACGTCAATGGTTTAAATTCACCACAGAAGAGAAAGAAAATCTTTCAATATTTAAAACAATTTAAGACTGATGTTATTTGCTTACAAGAAACACATATTAGAGTTATGGACCAAAAGTATTTATTAAATTCAAGATTGGGCACACAATTTATTGCTTCTGCAATGAATAAGAAAAATGGAGTGGTTATTTATGTCAAGAATACTATTACAGCGGAGTTAATTGAAGCAGATCAACAAGGAAGATATGTTATAGTAGATTTGTTAATAGAAGGCAAAAAAACGCTTTTGGTTGGATTATATGCTCCTAATCAACAACAAGCTGACTTTTATAGTTTATTACACAGCAAGATCACTCAATTGGATTATAAATCTTTTATTTTTTGGGAGACTGTAATGGTGTCTTGAATGTACAAATGGACAAGAGTGGCTCTTTTAGAAGTACTCCAAGTCATGCTAAATTGCCTAAGTCTTTTTTTGAGATGATGGATGATTTGGAGCTGCGAGATATCTGGAGAGAAAGAAATCCACAAGAAAAGGATTATACTTTTTTTTCTGATAGACATCAATCTTTTTCTAGGATTGATTTTATATTAATCACTAATGATTTTTTTTCTAGGATTAAGAAGATAAAGATTTGTCCAAGAACTATGTCTGATCATAGTCCAGTCTGGTTAGAGATTGACAAGGACAACAGAGATAGGCGCTCCTGGCGTCTAAATGAGAACCTGTTTAGAAATCAGGAAAATGTGGAAGAATGTAAAAAACAAATGAAGGGTTTTTTTGAAACTAATATGTATAAGGGTACTTCTATGGAAATGGTTTGGGATGCTAGCAAGGCGTACATGAGAGGTGTGTTAATATATTTGAACAATAAATACAGATGTAATTTGGAATTTAGGAGGAAAGAATTAGAGAATGAGATTAGGGAAAAAGAAAAGGCCTTAATTTTGAATCCATCAGATGTGAAGATTAAAGAGGTTATTAATTTATTAAGGGGACAATTTGATAAGTTGATGGCAGATCAGGTGGCAACTAATTTACGGTTTGCTAGACATAATACTTTTTGTAATGCCAATAAACCAGGTAGATGGTTAGCCTATATGCTAAGGAAGAAGCAAAGGGCTTCTAATATTGACAAAATAAAACATAAGGGTAAGGTTGTGTATCAACAGAATCTTATTAAGGAAACCTTTGTTGATTTTTATTCTAAATTATATGCTAGGGATAAGATTAATGAAGCAGATATTGATGCATATTTGAGGAATGCTAGTATTCCGGTTCTTACGCAAGAACAAAAGGAAGAGATGAATCAACTGATAACTGAGGAAGAAATTCTTTTAGCAATTAAACAATTGAAAGTGGGTAAAGCGCCAGGCACGGATGGTTTGACTGCTGTGTACTATAAAAATTTACAGTCTGAGATGATAAAGCCATTAAGGGAATTGTTTCAGATAATTCAAAGGGGAGGAGGGGTGCCTCCGTCTTGGAAAACTGCTTTCATTTCTTTGATTCCGAAGGAAGATCAGGATGTCACTCAAGCAAGAAACTATAGACCAATATCACTTTTGAATACGGACTACAAGATATTTGCTAAGGTTTTAGCTAACAGATTGATGAGGGTACTGCAACAGGTAATTCATGGTGATCAAACTGGGTTTATAAGCGGTAGACAAATGAAAAATAATGTGAGGCATATAGTTGACTTGTTGGAATTTTTGGAAAGGAACAACCAGATCCCTACAGCGCTGATTTTTCTGGATGCTGAAAAAGCCTTTGATCAATTGGATTGGCAATTCTTGATGAAAGTATTAGATAAAATGAATTTTGGGGATAAATTTTTACAACCAATTAGGGCATTATATCAAAAGCAAACAGCCCATATAATAGTAAATAATAGTCTGACAGAAGTATGCAATATTGAAAAGGGCACAAGGCAAGGGTGTCCGTTATCACCTTTATTATTTGTTTTAACATTGGAGATACTATTGATTAAAATACGGAATTCGGAGAAAATTAAGGGAATTCAAATAAGAGATCAGGATTATAGATTGAGGGCGTTTGCAGATGATCTGGTTGTTACGGTGACCCAGCCAGAAAATTCTGTTGTGGACCTGATGGAGATAATAATGCAATATGGGAAAGTTTCTGGATTCAAGGTTAACATATAAAAAACTAAAATACTGGCTAAAAACATGACAGTATTACAAAAGGCTGTTTTAGAAGGGTTAACTGGATTTGAAATTGTTAAAAGGGTTAAATATTTGGGGGTATATTTGTCACCCTCAAATGCAAAGTTATATAAAAATAATTATGAAAAGCTATGGGGTAAAGTTCAAAAAGAATTGGACAGCTGAAAAAAGTTACAATTGTTATTATTGGGAAGAATCGCAGCAGTGAAAATGAATGTTTTGCTGAAATTTCTATTTTTATTTCAAATGATACCCATTCTTAAAAAGGATTCAAACTTGGAGGAATAGCAAAAGGGTATCAATAAATTTGTATGGGCAGGGAAAAGGCCACGAGTTAAATTTAAGATTATGCAGGATACGCGTGAAAGAGGTGGTCTTAAAATGCCCAACTTTAAACTATACTATGAAGCTGCTGCGTTGTCAGCGATAAGTGATTGGATTAACTTAACACAAGGGAGATTATTAAATCTTGAAGGTCATGATTTGTTATTTGGTTGGCATGCATATTTATTGTATGATAAGAAGGTAGATAATGTGTTCAAGGTGCATATTTTAAGACATGCTTTGTTGCGAGTTTGGAAAAAGTATAGATATAAGTTAAATTATAAGATACCTTTATGGGCAATACTGAAACATGCAATAGAAAACATAAATGTTGGGTTCAAACATGATGTGACTACATATAAGGAAATTTTAAGTTTGGAGAGGAATGTATGGTGTTTGAAGCCGTATAACTCTTTACGAGGAGAAAAGATTGTTCAAACCTGGTTTCAGTATGGGCAACTACAGGCCAGGTGGAAAGAAGACCAGAAAATTGGTTTTTCAATGACTGATGAAAATCTGGTAAAGCAAATTAGAAATCAGGGTCCAGCACATATCAAACGGATATATCTTGCATTGATAGAAATTGATTCAGAAACAGAACTTGTTAAAGATTGCATGATAAAGTGGGCTCAGAATATTCAAGAAGTTATTACAATGGATACTTGGGAAAAGATCTGGGTGAGAAACGTAAAATTTACGCAAGCTCAAAATTTAAGAGAGAATTTTTATAAAATGTTTTATACGTGGCATTTAGATCCCAAAAAGTTAGCAAGTATGTATCCGAGTTACCAGCCTAAATGTTGGAGGTATGGTGGCGAAGACGCAACGTATTTTCACATATGGTGGACCTGTAAAAAGGTTAAAGCTTTTTGGATTAAAATCTGGTGGAATATGCAGAAGATATTTAAGAAAAGGATAAAGTTTTGTCCACAATTGTTTTTATTGGGCATTATTACTGATACTACTGTTGTGGACATTAACTTGATGTTGAACTTAATTACGGCAGCAAGACTTTTAATAGGGCAATACTGGAAGAAGGAAGAACTGCCGACTATAGAGGAATGGACTTTAAAAGTTTCTAACCTGGCGGAAATGGCAAAGATTTCAGTGTATTTGAAAGACCATTCGCAACAACGATATATCGTGGAGTGGAAAAAATGGATTGATTACATCCAGAATAAATATGGGACTAAAAAGTTTCATTTAGCATTTGAATAAGTATTGAGGGGAAATTTATATTGCTTGTAGTCATTTTATAAGAGCTAAAGTGCGATAGACTTAATAGTTTATTGTTCTTAGCGTATGGTAGTTTATGATTGTTTTTTACTTTTATACCTTGTATTAAGCTCTGGGAAGTTGGGGAGGGGGGAAGGGGAGGGGGGAGGGTTGGGTTGGGTTGGGAAGGGGGGAGGGGTGGGGAGGGGTTGTTTTGTTAAAGATAAAATATATTGAAAAACTTTTCAATAAAAAAAGCACACATGTAGACTCAATCGACGTAGGCCGATAGCATGCTTCTAATTGAGTCCAAATTTGTTGGTCACTTGCATCTTATGAAAAAGTGAGCTGCAATTCAGTGTCCATTGACATCAATAATGTTGTGCATGCTTTAGTATTTAAGTCCCATATGTCAGGAGTCCATGGCTGGTCAGGAGGATTAAATACCATGCAATGGGTACCTTCTCTGTGGAGCAAAAGTCCAACTTCACTGACCCATGCCTTGTAATTTTGTCCTGACCACTTCAATTTCAAGTCACCAACCAGTGGTACAATAGAAGATGCCTGTTGAGGAATATGCATTTGGGTTACTGGCTGTGCAGGTTGTGCAATCTGGACTTGACCTGCAGGAGGCACCAGTGGCACATGTGCTAAGAGTTGCAGCAGTTGCATTGGGATTGCTGATGGTACCAGTGCTGGCTGTGGCAGCACTTGAGCTGCAATTCCACCCTGGCCAGCAGGAGGAACTGGTGCTTGAGCTGAAACATTAAGTTGGCCTGCAGATGGCGCTGGCCTTGGTATTTGAGATCCCAGTGGTAGCTGCACTTGGGCTGAATGTTGCTGTGCTCCATCTGGGACACGAACCTGGATAGTAGCAGTATTAATAGGAATTCTAGCACCATCAGGGGCTGGAGCTCCCGATAAATGGACTAGCTTTTGTACAGATAGAACATCTCGAAGAGGTGTTGCAGCTTGAAGCATTGATTGATTAATAGACATCTGTGAAAATGTGTGCTCTGCATTTGCTCCTGTAGTACAAATAGTAATTCATTTCTATCTTGTAAAACAGAGTCACCAGCAGATGGTGTTATAACATTAGCTTCAGGCATCACTGTAGCCTTGTGTGTCATTTGATCCTGCACAACATCATGAGACTGTGACACAGGTGCTTTCTGTTCCCCTTCATCTGACACAACACCCACTTGTGGGAGTGGCTTTGGCTTGGAAGAAAAGGCAATATGGCGGAATCTGAGATTTGACTCACAGCAGAGTCCCTCTTATGCTGCTTAATCAATGATGCATATGCTTTTGCCTGGTGCTGCCCCTGTTCAAATGCCTCAATTTGGTCAAAATAACTTTGCACAGCCTTCTCATACAGAGTTTGTTCAGGGCTAAGAGGAGAATAATGAATTTCATCTCTCCTGAGTGACACTTTAGGTCTGGCACCGAGCCACTCAAAGTTAGCATGGCCCCCTTGAGTGTGAACTCTTTCTGGGGCGGCTGCCTAAAAGCCTTAAAATCAGGAGACGATGTGACTGACCTTAAATCATTGACAGGGCCTGCAGCCTCTTCTCCAAGACGCATGGCAGAAGCAAGTGGAGTCTGTAAACTTGAAGGAAGACGCCTCTGTGAAGTGGCCTCCTCTTCTTCTTCAGACTGATAATGAGCCTCCTTTTTGCCTTTCCTCCTGCTCTTCTTTTTTGGCATATTTCAGTAATTAATCACAGCGTTCCTCAGTCGCTGACCTAACTAACTGACTAATAGCCTAAATGCTTATCAGCATCTCTTGAAAGTAAAAATGAACCATCCTCTGCTACCATGTCAAAGGAGTAAATAAAAAAACTCCTTATCAGAGGTCGATGAACCGTGGTTCATTTGACGCATGGTGCACAACAGGTAAAAGAAAGAAAACCTGAAACTTATTCTGCTGTAAAAAAACTTTTTGGACATGCGCGCACAGTAGTAGAGCCAGATATGAAACCAAAACATGGTTGAACATGTGACACTCACCATGGTTACCATGATAAGATAACAGCAGACTGCAATGTGCTTAACTGACAAACACATAAAAAATGCAGTGACAAGTTTAATTTAATTTAATTTAATTTAATTTAATAACACTTATATACCGCCCATCTTCCAGTTGATGTTATGTTATGTAACATCTTCTAGGAGTTGAAGTCCACGAGTCATAAAAGAGCCTAGCCCTGGCCTATTGGCTTTTGAAAGCCAATAGGAATTGCTGCTGAGTGCGCCAAAAGACCTGGCCGGCAAACGTTGCACAGGCAAGTGGCGGCAGGAACTTTGCACCCCTCCCTGCTGCCCAACAAAACCATCTGAACTAGGTAAGTAAGATATTATTTGCAAATAGGATGGCAATAAACAATTTAGGCTGCATTTACATCAGGGCTTTTCAACCTTTTCAGAAATTGTACCACTTTTAGGACATGACAATATTCAAGTACCACCAGTCCTTAACAAGGTGTCAAAAACTTGATGACTAAAAAAGAGGGGGTATTTTGGGTTTCATTGTTTAGATTCATTTTTTGTTATAGAAATGGCTAGTTTATAATATTATAGAAAAGTAAAAAGTTGAGGTTCAGTATTAATGCTTCCTTCTACTCCTGCAACAGAGGAAGTCAGAAGTCAGTGCCTTTTCTTTTTCCCTTCTCCCCCTCACTTTTCCCTTTTCTCTCACCCTTCACTCACAAAATCCCCCCCACTCATTCACACTTTGCTCACAAAAGCCTCCAGTCACTCTCACTCACTCTACCATCTCTTTCAAAGGCACCTTGCTCAGTCTCTCCCCCACTCATTCCATCTCTTTCAAAGGCCGCTTGCTCGCTTGTTCACTTACTGCCCCATCGCTTCCAAACAGCATTTGCTCATTCACTCACTAACTGCCCTGTCACTTCCAAACGTTGCCAAACACCACTTGTTCGCTCGCTCACTTACTGCATTTGGACGCAATGGGGCAGTAAGTGAATAAGTGCTGGTGCCGGAGGCCATCAGCTGTTTGGCAACAGAGATTGCTGCCATGAGGAACACAGCTCTGGGTCAGGGTTCGGAGCAGCTCCGGGTGGGGACTCAGCACAGGCTGCAACGTGGCAACTGTGGGGAGAGGAATCCCCACAGCCTGTGTCTTCGAGCCACAGGGATGGGGGTGCAAAGGAGAGGCAGCAATGCCATAACAAGACACCAGCATCGCTCCCAGTGACAGCACCTCTGAGTTCCAGCACCTTTTTTTTTAAAAAAAAGCACTGAATATACCATTTCTCCTACCCTGAATGGTGTGGGTTCAACTCTCTTTTTGTCTGCCTGTGCTTTGTATGCTTGCCTATCTTCAACTAAAGCTTTCCTAATGATTGGCCAGGTGTTTTGCATTGTGCAATCCATTCTTTCAGCAATGGGATTTCCGGTTCATTTGGGATTAGTTCTGGCAGGGGTTGAAACTTTGAATGGTGGCTATTTGAAAAGGAGTGTAGCCTGCGCTGGAGTGGACTGTGTTATTGTAAGCAACTTCTGTGAAGGGGAGTAGGTCTGTCCAATTTGTTTACTGGAAATTAATAAACCATCTTAAATATTGCTCAAGTACTGAGTTTCCATGTTCTGATTGGCCGTTCGCCTGAAGATGATGACTGGATGACAGTCCCTGAGTAGTTCCTAACAAGGATTAAAACTCCTTCCAAAATATGATGCGTTGGGTGCTCCGTGCAGCCTGTAAATGTGCTGCACAAATAGGTTTGCTATGTTTTTTGCAGTGGAAATCTTTTGGCAAGGGATAAAGTGCACCTATTTGGAAAACAAATCTGTAACCCCCAGATGACAGTGTTCCCATTGCATTTTGGTAATTCCACTATAAAATCCTTGGCTATTTCTTTCCAGGGGGCTGAGGGGTTCACCAATGGTTGTAACAATTTGGGCAACTTCCCTTGCAGCCTCTTAGCCATTGTGAATGTTTGGCAGGTGGCCACGTAGCTTTCTATGTCCTTTTTCATGGATGGCCACCAAAATTGCTTTTTAGTTAAATATAAAGTTTTTACAAACCCAAAATGTCCTGCTGATTTTGTATCATGGCACAACTGCATGAAATTGATCCTCTGGTTAATATGCTCCTCTTTGGTCTCGGTGAAGATAAGGATGTCATCTAAGTAAACCAGGACCCTCTTAAATAGGTGCTGTCTTAGCACTTCATTGATTAATTGCATAAAAACTGTGGGGGGCCCATTTCAGTCCAAATGGCAAAACTTTGAACTGTAGCAACCCATTGGACAATTGAATGTGGTCTTCCATTTGTCCCCTTCCTTGATCCTAACATGGTAGTATGCTTCTCTTAGGTCTAGTTCGGTAAAAATCCTTCCGTTCGATAGGTGGGATAGCATATCCTTCATGAGGGGTAGGGGATACAGATTACTTTCACTAATTGCATTCAGGGCATGGTAATCTATGTACAAATGCATAGTGCCATCCTTCTTCTCCCTAAATAGGACTGGAGCAGCCACTTTCGGTTTGGCAGATTCAATAAATCCCCTTTCTAAGTTTTAATTTATGAATCTTTCTATCTCCTCTGTCTCTTTAGGGCTCATGGAGTACAGCTTGGGCTTTGGGAGTTTTGCCCAGGGTTTGATTTCTAAAGCACAGTCTGTGGGTCAATGAGGAGGGAGCTCATCCACCCTTTCCTCACTGAAATCTTCAGCAAGGTCCCGGTATTCTTCCAGTATTTCTGGTAACCCCTTCTCTTCTCCCACTGATGCTGTCTCTGCTCCTCAGGTTTGGGGGGGGCTTTGGGATTTTAAATTCACACACACTCTCTCTGGGAAGTTGAGTTCTGCTGTCCTCCAATTTACCCAGGGTTCCATTTCTTTAACCAATTCCAGCCCTAAAATCATTGGGCATTCCATGCCCCAGGTCACTACAAACATTATATCTTCCTCATGGGTCCCCAGGGACAGGTGAACTGGTAAGGTAGCTAGGGTAGCTGGTACCCCCCTGCTATGGACCCATCTAACTGGCTAAAAGAGATTGGTTTAATCAGCTTGAGACATGGAGGGAGCTAATATAGTCACTGTCTTGAGGATGGGTGGAATGGATCCACTTATCAAGGTTTCGCTCTCCAAGCTATCCTCCGAGGTGTCCACCATCCCTCCTGTGTAGGCTGGAGTTCCCTCCCATTCCTTGACAGGGTTTGGGGACTCTATAGCCTCTATCGCCCTCATGATGGGCTCTTAAGGTTTGGCTGGAGACTTTTCTGGTTTCCTGGCTGGTGATGGGTCTGATTTGCGCTGAGGGGCTTTTGAACGGCATTCTATGGTGTGGTGGCCCTCTCTCCTGCATTTGAAACAGCCCATTGATTTCTTAGCTGTACCTGGTGGTTTTGCTAGTTCGTGCGTCTGCTCAGGAGGTGGGTGGGCCCATGGTTTTCCTCAGTGGTGCCCCTTCAGTAGGTCTATCTCTGCCTCCTCTGCAAGGATGTTCCAATCATCAAGGTGATGTGGGTACCCTTGAGGCAGGCAAGCATCATACAGGTCATAGTTTAGCCCATCTTTGAAATGGCTAAGGAGGATGTCTTCCAGCCAGTTCAGCTTGTTGGCAATGGCCTGGAATTCTTGTGTATATTCAGCCAGCGGCCATCTGCCCTGCCTCACTGTTTTGATTCTCTCTTGGGCCTTGTGATCAGCCAGGGCGTCCTTGAATCGCTTTCTCAATGATGACATGAACCAGTTGAAGTCGTTGAGTTCTGGGGCATTGGAGTCATGCAGGTTCACCACCCAGTCTGAGGCCACCCTGTCCAGTGTGGATTGCATGATACGGATGCGGGCTTTGCTCCTGGGGATGTCCTGTCCATATTCTTCCATATAACTGAGGACTTGAGTTAGGAAAAATCCCAAGTGTGGCGACTCCCCCCTGAATTTTGCTTCCAGAGGCGGGACTCTTTGAATGGATCAGTTCCTTCATCACTGGCAGTATTGCCCCCCATCCTGATCCCCACACTGTCTCTCCAGCTGCAGCTCCAGGTGCTGGTGTGGCTGCGGGACTCAAGTTTCTCCTTCGTTAGAGAGTCAAGGTTTTTTTCATCAGGTCAATAGCTTTCTCTAGGATCCAGTTTGAGTGTGGTGCATAACTCCCATCCTCTCCACTGATGTGTAGGGAATTCTCCATCTCTTTTTTCCATTTGTGGCTGCCCCATCTCAGGGTCACTTTCCTCGATATCTTTTCCCACTCGCTTTTCCTTCCAATGCCCATCAACCACCACCTCTTCCCCGGAGGAATATGATGCTTCAGTTCCCGATAGTTGGTGGAATTTCATTCGGGGGGACGGCTCCCTTTCCATAGGGCTTTCCTCCTTCCCTGCCTCATCGTTAGACATTGTATTTTTTGCAAAGTCCCCCAGTAAGGTTCTTCCTTCCAGGTTGACTCTTAATGCAGATCCTGTCTAATGTCAGAACCCACCTCAGCCCACATCTTGTCTCCACATCTTGGAGACAAGATTTTCCAAGCAGGAACTTTTACTAAGAAATAGGAGATAGCAGGCATAATAGACAGGATCTGAGGAATTCCCTCAGAGATTGACATTTTTAAAATGTCCCCAAGGCAACCCCACCCCAATGTTCATTTGGTCAGTTCCGGATCAGCCAAGCTCCAGGTGGTAAGCCCATAGTGGGAAAGGAGAGATAACAGTCCTTTTGCAGCAGGATCATTTCTGCCCTCCTCACACTTCATTCAGAGAAACAAACCAGATTCCAGAGGGTTGCATTTCTCCCCTTCTTACCCACTTTCCTAGTTGCCCCTAAGTTGAGAGGGAATTCCTACTGAGAAAGGAATTGATTATATTGTGATGGATAGCAGGCAGGTGGAATAAACAAAGGTTACATTTAAGGGAGGAAGTGAAAGCCATAAAGCCCCATGCATGTTCCCTCTTTCCCTTGGGAATGGCAGAATCCAGGGGATTGTACTATTTTTTAAAAAATAGGTGGTTAAAGAGAAAATGGATAGCTTCAAACTTCATGTTGATTAGAGCCACCTTAGGTATTTCTAGCATTTTATAGTTCCTCTTTTAAAAAACAAAAAAGAAAACAAAACGAAGTATATTTTCTTGTCTAGAAAATGTCCTTAGGCTAGCAAAACTTCATACTTCTTAAACTTATTTTTTTCAGTTTTATATACATATACATCATATACATATTCATATACATCATATGTTTCTATCTGGAAGCTTGTCCACTCCAAGGATAAAGCACCCAGAGACAATGTGAGCAATGTGATATATGCAGTACAATGCAGTGAGCCACATGCAGATCTGTACATTGGAGAAACAAAACAACCACTTCAAAAACACATTGCACAACATAGGAGAACAAACCCATCAGGACAATAAAAGCCACTCTTTCAAAGACAGCAAAGTCCACATTCTGGACAGAGAGGACCACTGTCAAAATTGAACAGCCCTTTCTCGGCAGAGGGGAAGGGATACAACATCATCTATCTCCAATCTATAACACAGTCCTTTCAACGGTTCCAAGAAGGCTCCACACCCATTTGCACTACTCAGGTGACCCTGATGACACAGATAAGCCTCCATGTGCTTCAACTATTCATTAAAAGAATGCAAATGACCAGCTGTCTGCAAGGAGTATAAATCCTGCTATTCCCCACCATTCAGTCAGAGCTGAAGAAGCTTCTTGGATGAGAAGCAAAATGTCTTCAAGAAAAACAAGAAAGTCCAGTTGCCTCGTGAAAAAAAGCACCTTTGGGATACCTCATAAAATCTTCTCCAAAGTATCTTTTATTCAGGCATATAGTGTTCATGCTATTTAAGATAGTCTCTTTTACTTTTGCCTACTTCTCTTGCTTCCCTTGGAAGCAACTTCTTCACTGCATACAAGAATCAACTTAATTCCAGAAGACAACACATTTCCAGGAATCTCATCTCTGAGTTTTTCTAGGATTTGGCTTCCACGGAAAAGAAAGAGATTCTTTTCCAATGTTATTTCATACTCTTATAAAAAATAGTAACTCTAGTCTTCAAGTTTCCTCAGCCATTTTCAAAACATTCAAAATACATTTTCTTAGTTTCCCAGAACTGGTTATCCAAAATGTATGAAATATGATAAAAGATACAACTTCAGTAAAATGCAGACTATACAAGAAGTAGGCCCAATCATATTCTGTAACACACTTGACCCCCAAATATTTAAAACATAGAACATCTATCAAACTTTATTTTTTTAAAAAAAAGCAGGAGTGGCTCAGGAAGGCAGTTCTTCAGCTCTTTGTAAGTTCTGTTAGATCTTATTATTTCAGGTTCTAGCATTTAAAGTCCTATTTAATGAAAATGACATTTTGCAAGATTGAAAGAGAAGAGTAGATCAATTTTCATGGATTACAGTTGCTCATGGTTATGACTGGCAATGTACCACAATCAGGTTTAGATTCATTTTCTCAGTTTTTTATGAAAACTAATAGTATTCATGACTAACTTTCCACATTTCCTATACAGTGATGGGGGAGGTGGGCTAAAACAACTATGGACTACAAGATTCAACTGGGTTTTTTTTCATTCAGTTTCCAAATATGGCAATTCCAAAAATCTTTGGCATAAAGATGACAGAATTCCAAACTACTGTACTGTCCTTTATACCATTCTTAAGAGTTAAGGTATTGTATCTTTTGATTTAAAAATATTCTTTGAATTATTTTTTTTAATTCCATTCTGTAAAAGTCAAATAATAAAATAAATTTAAATAGAATAAATTAGATTTACTTTATCTGTGTATATGAGGCTCTATTCGACTGCAATAGCTAAAAGATATTGATAGATTTTAATGATTTTACTTTTGTCTGATAGAACTGGAGTTCTGCTTGATTGCATTTTTAAGGCAAAATCAATCCAGAATTTAAGATGTACAGATGTCTGATAAACATTCATCTGACTGCTTTTAATTATATTAAATTATTAACATTACAAAGAAGTTTTCTGAAACAAACCATTGTCCATCTGTTATGCACTCAATTTGTAATGGCTATTCAAAGTTTTTAATTAAAACAGTGAATGACTGAACTGGGGATATTATGTAAGTCTAGCATTAAGCATCTATTTCATATTTGGTTTCTCTCATCGTCCTATCCCTGTTATGTTTATTCATTTTATTTATTTATTTATCTATTATTATATTCCAGGAGCTTCTGCCAAATACAATGAATTTCCCCAAATATGAATTACCCCAAAACACATTCTGTGTCAATCCAAAAGATAATTTGTTTATAGAGAAGATGTTTGGTATGCATATCTTTAAAAAACTGAAATATGAATGCTACAAGATTCTTTGTGGCATATTTTTGAAACTCATAATATAGGAAATTGATATTTTGCCGATCATATTAATTCTTTTAAATTATGGAAGATAAATTTAGCCCATATACATCATTAAAACTTCAAGAACACATTATGTCCAATCTAAGATATGTAATATTGAGATATCTGATATTATGACTGGTTAAAATAGATGGCAAATTGTAAGGAAATATTGCAAATACTTTCCACATCATTGAATCCACTTGTCATTCTACCATTTCATTGATAAATAATTGCCAGATTCTAGTAAATCTTAAGTCACTGATGCCAGCTCTAGCTGTGATTCGTGCATTATATAATTATTCAAAACTTGGCTTTCTTCCAGTAGAATCAGGGACAGGTTCTATAGCACATAATTATATGTATGTGCAATTACATCTGTTCCCTCTCTTGCATTCTCCCCATCTCTCTCTTTGTATTTAAATACTAGTTTCTTCTCTGAAACTTTTAGTTCTTACTCTGCAGTGCCTTGAATATTGAATCTATTTGCTTATATATGTTCTTCTGATTTTTGCCTCTTCATCTTGTTTCATGTTTTCTCTTCCCCCACGCACAACCCCTATTTTTAGACATAAGCCCTTTAGATTAGGGAAGGATTTTTTGCAATATTACTGGATAAAATATCATGTATATGGATAGTTTAACTGAAATATGTTAATATATTTTTATAAGAAATGGCAGCATGCATTCTTATGAATACAAGTAATACAGTATATGAATTAGCCATCCAGATAAAAGTTATGAATACAAATCCCGCTACTTTGTAGAGTTATCCAACAAGCACTAATGCCAATTACATAAAGTCAAAGAATCTCAGCCTTGAGCACCCAATTTTCTAGTGTATTGTCACTGAACAGATTGTGGTGAAGAAGCAGGTGAACATAGTATGGTAAATTATAGATTCCATCTGTGGTTTGTAAGAGCTGGTGTTTTGGGTGGTATTTTTGCCCCACTATCTTTTTTTTATTATTAAAGAGTTTTACAAAAAAAATTTTTTACAAAACATCCCCAAAACCCACCCACCCCAACCCCCCCTCCCCCCACTTCCCAGAGCTGAATACAGGGTCATAAATATAATAATCATATTTTAACTAATATTATCCATTATAAAATTAACCAAATTCATAATGTGCTTTAACTCCCCTTTAACACTGATATATTTTTGCCCCACTATCATGAGGAAAAATGAAAGCATTTAATAGACATTTGGAAGGACAGTCATAATGTACTTGCACCTTGGCATAATCTCTCCCAATATAGGAATGTGAATGGTCTTTGAGCCATTTGTGATACAGCTCCAACAGAGAAAAATGCTTTTGTGAGTTGTATTAATAGGAGATAGAGTCCATCTTGGGACTCTGTATGGTCCACAAGACCTTGGGACCAAAGTACATAGGTTCTTTCCCTATCATTCATGTTGTGAATCCATTGAGGATGGAACTGAAATTGCCAAAAAACAATCTCAGGCACATTCACCCAGGTTTCACTGTAGTTTGTTAAAGCCCTTCTGTAGCTAACTGCTGAGGCTGAACATTGAGCTTCCCCCACACGCACACTATGGGTTGAAGGAGAAAGGCATTTTGAGATCAAAGAGATTCTTGATTCTCAATACTAGAAGGGAAAGTTGCAATATTTAGTCTTATGGAAGGGTTTTCCCTTGGTAGAAGCAGAATGGGTGATGGCATTTCATGCTCCTAGGCCAGGGGTGTGAAACTCACAATGTCACGTGATGTGTCATGACATATCTTTTTTTCCATTGCTGGCAATGTGGTGGGCACAGTTTTGGTATGACGCATCCAGCCCATGGGCTAGCAGTTTGGCACCCCTGCCCTAGACTCAGCAGAGGTTCCATGCTAGGTACTCAGACTGACCCTGATAGGTTAATGAGTAGAAAGAGATCATGGTGTAATAATATGTGTGTGTTTGCTTCCTTGTAGGCTTAATCTTTCTAGAGGGTCAGCATGTCATGGTTCACTCACTAAATAGCCCCACTTGCAACCAGACAACAATAACAGGAGTTGGGAGGGAATTTATTGGAATGTAAGGGAGGCATGGGCGGAAATTTGGAATACAAGTGTGCCAACTGAAAACCTGAGATGGACCCAACATTCCAATGTCACCAGCTGGGAACCGCCAAGGCAGACAAACCATTCCCAAAAGTACAAATGATTGTGTCAATGCTGCTAACATTGGATGTTCTTGCTTGACAACATAGGGAGATGTAGCCTTCCTTTAACTGATATATTACTTTTAGAGGTAGAATCAGTGGACACTGGGGGGAGTAGGGAGAATGTATCTCAGGACTGTTTGTAATTAGACAAGATAAGAATTTGGCAGGTTGTTAAACAGGAGGGAAACTTTGCATTCTAAACTAATTGGAGAATGTGATTTGTGACATTTAATTAAAGGAAGGAATTGTGTTTGATATGATTTGTTCAGGGGAGGAGAATTCAGCTTTTGGCTTCAGTATGTACATGCCGAAGCTGTGCAAGTATAATAAAAGATTCTTTAAGGTAAACAATGCCTTAAAGTTCTTTGAAGTTCTACATTTGTCAGAACTATGACATTAAGCAAAATCTTAAACTTTTCAAACTATTTAGGGGTCTTGAACCCCAGCCACTCTCTCCAGACTTGAGGGGAGCTGGCAGAGATTCAAGAGAAGATTTCATCATGGGAAAAGAGAAACTGCTTGAAGCTAGCAACCTGGCAGCAGCTGCTATCCTGGGGGGGGGACTGTATTTGCCTGAAGCCCTCCATCTTAATGCTCTCAAACAGAACCATGATGTAAAATACGCTGGACACTTTGGATATGTAAAAACTCTACATCTCATCCGCCAGAAATTTTGGTGGCCAGGGCTAAAACAGGATGGGGAAAATTATGTCAGGAGTTGTGCCGTATGTGCCACCATGAAAAGAATTCCAGGGAAAACTCCTGGCTTACTGCAGCCAGTGGCAGACCCTTCTCAACCATGGGAAGAAATAGCTATGGACTTTATAGTAGACCTACCTGAAAGTAGAGGAAATACTGTCATCTGGACTGTGATAGACCTGTTCTCAAAGCAGACTCATTTCATCGCTTGCAAAGAACTCCCATCAGCCCAACGACTAACTAAATTGTTCCTGAAACATATCTACTGGCTGCATGGCACCCCTAAGCAAATAATTTCAGATAGGGGGGTGCAGTTCACAGCAAACTTTTGGAGGAGTTTTCTTAAATTAATTGGAACATCTCAAGGCCTATCATCTGCTTTCCCTCCAGCTACCAATGGGGCTGCGGAATCTGCTAACAAGATGGCGGAGCAATATCTCAGATGCTATGTTTCATATCAACAAACAAACTGGACCAACCTCCTCCCTTTTGCAGAGATGGCTTACAATAATTCTGTTCACAGCAGCACTGGCTACATGCCTTTCAGGGTAGCCGCAGGAAAAGATTTCAGCCCAATACCTGAATACCCTCAGTTGCCCTCCACTTCCCAGACACTTGATCAGTGGGTGTTGGGGTGGGAAGAAGTTTGGAGAAACATGAAAGCTGCTTTGAAAAAGACTTCTGAGACTTATAAAAAGCAGGCAGATAAAAAGAGAGCCCCACAAAGAACATTCCAAGTTGGGGAAAAAGTTTATCTATCAACCAAATATTTATGCCTAAAATTACCTAGTAAGAAATTAGGACCAAAATTCTTGGGGCCTTTCCCCATCATAAGGATCATCAACCCAGTCACAGTAGAATTGAAACTCCCTAGGCTTTTAGGAAGAATTCACCCTGTCTTTCTTTTTCTTTTTCTTTTTTAATTAGTTTTCCAATATTACAATAGTATCTTTAAAAAGCAGCATGGTGTTTGGGTTACAATAGTTCCATTTCAGACAAATACATCTTAATACAAATCTCCAAATTGTTGTAACCAATACTTCCTCTCTCTTTTTTCCTTTAATACCTACTATCTCTTATCTAAATTAACATATTTCTCATTGCTATCCATCAGTCATTTAATAGTTTTCTTATATTTATCAATACTTCATTATATTTTATATTTTAACATTCCATCTTTGAAACATCAAACACCTTATATATTTTTCTAGCTTTAATTTTACATTGATATTAAAATTAAGCGTTTAAAAATTCTCATTATCATATTGCTAAATAACCTCCTTTCTCTTTACACAATTTTCTCCAATACCTAGTAGTATAATACACTTCTTATTTATCTCATTTCCATATCAATATTAATAGTACAATATTAGAATAGTAGTCATTAGAATACCAATTGCAAGGAGGAGAAAGAGGAGAAAACAATTTTATATAGTTGTTTCTCATTTATAGTTTCCACATATTAAAAATTAACCAAAATTTCTTCCATTTCAACATTTAATACATCCTCTCATGTCACTACATCCAAGTACATTAGTTACATTTTATCATTTTTAACATATATACATCTTAATCCATATGATTTAATGAACTCATTATTTCAATGTTAGTATTCATATATCTGTCTTTTAGTTTTATTTTTTTTTAATTAATCAGTATTTTTATCTACTCATCAAAACAATCTCTCATAATCCAAGTACAATCCTGTCTATTTTGGTATTATCTATTTCAGGCCTCTTCAGAATGTCCATATTTCTTCAGTCTTATTCTTGCTTTCTTCCTTTGCCATGTCATTTTTTGCTTCTTTGCCTCAGGATCATCAAAGCATTCTTGTGTTGTTATATCATATTGAAGTGGCCCTCCAGTCTCCACTTTTGAAGGATCGAGGAGTCTGTTAACAGCACCAAATCGTCTCATTATTTTCACCTCTTGATATAATTGTCCTGGTCTGAATAGATGTTTTTCCACCTTTTTTCCATTATAATCTTCAAAAGTCTGTATTTGTTGAATAGTTAATTCTTCTGCCAATGTATTTGATTGTTCAATTTCTTCTGTTAAGTTCTGTCCCGATAAAATATTACTTGTAGTCACAATTTGAGTTTGTTTCTTCGAGATGCTTTCTAGTTCTTTTCCAAAAGCTCTTATTTCATCGCCAGCTGAAGAAAGGAACTGATAAGTTTGGTAAGATATTTCCCACATAGCATAGGTTTGTTTTTGAAACTCTTCCATAGTGAAGTTTCACATCTGGTTTTCAAGGTCAATATTATCTTGTTTTTCTTAAATATTTTCTTTTTTTAAAGAGAAAGTCAGATTGCAATTTCAGGTTTAGCCACTGGGTGTCCCCCAAGTACTTTGAAAGTTCTTTTCTTTTAGTCCATTT
The DNA here is from genome assembly GCF_947247035.1 of Vipera ursinii. Lineage (NCBI taxonomy): Eukaryota > Metazoa > Chordata > Lepidosauria > Squamata > Viperidae > Vipera > Vipera ursinii. Next base: position 62,430,524 of record NC_139517.1, on the reverse strand, counting down.
CTTTTTCTCAACGTTTTTTTTAAAAAAACACCTCTGAGCTTGCTTGTTGCTTTTTTGAAGGGAGGTTTGAATTCCCCCCTCCCTCTCCACAGGGAGGAAGGTACTTAGCAGCTTATTTAGGTGAAAAGAAGATTAAGGTATAAGAGAGGAATCTTAACCCCGTCTCTTCCATGCTGCTTTAATATTGCCTGATGGTAGTTTGACTTTGGCTGTCTGCAGCCTAGTAACTGGCCATATTACTATGGCCAGTCTTTCATCCACCGGTACAAAGGGAATGCAGGCACTAACAGGGGGGTTGCGGCTCCCCCATGTTTCTGCAGAAGCCCCTTCTATCTGGTCGCCCCTCCAAGGCAACTCTTCAGCCCTTTTAGGATCCCCCAGTGATGCAAAACTGGATGTAGAAGACGAGAGCTGTCCTCCAGACGTTTATGTTGGCTGACTTGGCAAACCAGAAGCCTTCACCCTGTCTTTCATTGCAGCTTGTTGAAACCTTTTCGAGAATCCACTTTAAGACCTCCCCCTAAGAAGGCACCCGGGCCCCTCATAGTGGCGGGTCAAACCCACTATGAAGTAAAGCGTATTCTTGATTCTAGAATTTTTAAAGGGAAATTGCAGTACCTAGTACAATGGAAGGGATACTCATTGTCTGAAGCCACTTGGCTGAAATTTAGTGATGTGAAAGCCGACTGACTCATCAAAAGGTTTTATGTGAAACACCCCAACAAACCAAAAGATAGTCCCTAACATGGGCTTCTAATTATGCTACCGGGTCTATCCTTTTTGTAAGTGGGGCCAGATGTCAATGCTGCTAACATCGGATGTTCTTGCTTCCTTTAACTCAGATATTATTTTTAGAGCTAGAATTAGTGGATGCTGGGGGAAGTAGAGAGAATGTATCTCAAGACTGTTTGTAATTAGAAAGATAAGAATTTGGTGGGTTCTTAAACAGGAGGGAAAATTTGCATTCTAAACTAATTGGAGAATGTGATTTATGACATTTAATTATGGGAGGGAATTGTATTTGATATGATGTGTTCAAGGGAGGAGAATTCAGATTTTGGCTTCAATATGTACATGCCAAAGATGTGCAAGTATAATAAAAGATTCTTTAAGGTAAACAATGCCTTGAAGTTCTTTGAAGTTCTGCATTTGTCAGAACCATGACATATTGGTGGACAATGGACAATGGAAGGTGCAGGGAGGAAAGGGTCCTATGCTATTTGTGTGTGAAATAGTTAAAACTGGCTTTTCTACTTCTGTACCAGTATGGAATCCTCATTCTTATACAATTGATAAAAAAAAAATATCCCAGGAGTATCTTTTGCTGTCTAACTCATTTGGGATGATTGACAGGTATATTCAGATAATTAGGGCAGTAGCCACCTCCAGTGTGAAGTGTGAAATCTTTCTATTTAGGTTTGTTACTTTCCTAGAACAATGTTACCTTTGCATATACATCTTTCATTCTTTTTCTAACTCCCACTGAGACACATATGAGACATATGAGACAAGTGTGAATCGTTAGAACTGGTTTTTCTACATCTATAACCATATGGAATTTTCAGTAAAAGTATACTCTTGGTAAAAACAATGTCCTAGGAGTTTCTACATCTATAACCATATGGAATTTTCAGTAAAAGCATACTCTTGGTAAAAATAATGTCCTAGGACATGGGTCAGCAACCCGTGGCTCCGGAGCCGCATGCGGCTCTTTGAGCCATCTCCTGCGGCTCCCAGCCGCCCGGTGCGCGCGCACCTCTTCAAACGGGCAGTGGTGCGCGCGCATCTCTCCAAATGGAGAGTGGCACCGCCCGTTTGGAGAGGTGCGCGCGCATCTCTCCGAACTGGCGGAGGTGCACACGCACCTCCCCAAACCTTTGGAGAGGTGCGTGCACACCTCCGTGCGAACGGGCAGCGGCGCTGCTCTTTGAGAAAGCTGCCGCGGCACGTTTTCAGGCTGCCGAAAGCGGCAGCTCTGCAGACGGGCCGCGGCAGCTTTCCCAAGAAGCGGCGCCGCTGCCCGTTCGCGCGGAGGTATGCGCGCACCTCTCCAAAGGTTTGGGGCGGTGCGCGCGCACCTACGGTCGTTCAGAGATGTGCGCGTGCACCTCTCGGAATGGGTAGCAGCGCCGCTTCTTGGGAAAGCTGCCGCGGCCTGTCTGCAAAGCTGCCACTTTCGGCGGCTTTGCAGACGGGCTGCGGCAGCTTTCCCAAGAAGCGGCGCCGCTGCCCGTTCGCACGGAGTTACGCGCGCACCTCTCCAAAGGTTTGGGGAGGTGCACGTGCACCTACGGCTGTTCAGAGATGTGCATGCGCACCTCTCGGAATGGACAGCGGCGCCGCTCTTTGAGAAAGCTGCCGCGGCACGTTTGCAGGCTGATGAAAGCGGCAGCTTTGCAGACGGGCTTTCGCCGTCGCGCAACCGGGAACCGGTTCCATCACACATTAAAAAAATGGCAACCGCACGCGTCCACACATGCACAAGAAAAAACGTTTTGCGCATGCGCAAAATGTTTTTTTGCGCATGCACGTGCATGGACGTACGCACGCGGCTCCCACTTTTTTTATGTGTGATGGAACCGGTTCCCAGTGGCTCTTTTCCTTTTTCAGGTTGCCGACCCCTGTCCTAGGAGTTTCTTTTACTGTCTAACCAGTGGGATGGTTGACAATGTGGTTTGTACTCATGCACCTATACTCAGATGTTTATTTCTTCCCCTGCTATGAATTCACCAAGTTTTCAGGCTTAGTTCACCTGTAGAGCACAGCTTGTAGCATTCCTAATTTTGGCTTTCTAGAATAAGTCCAGTATATATTCCTCAGGGCAGTGTTTGTGCTGTGTTCCCTTATTCATCCTGACAACTTCAATTAACTATGAAGAAGGTAGAGCCAAAGATTGGCTCTTAATTATCTAGCGTTTTAATTTTGCTCATCTTTCTCTATACAGAACATTTGTGTCCCTATAAGCATGAGGAGATAGAAACAATTGAGCATCTAGTATTGTTTGTCAAAATTATAGGCATTTCAAAATATCTAATGGACTTGCCAGGTTGTCCCAGAATTTGTACATAATCTTTCCTATTGTTTCACAAAAGCTCTATCATAACATAAATTTAAAGATTTATCCTGTCCAGTCATGTCAAACTCTAGAGGACATTGCTCATCTCCATTTCTTAGCTGAGGGAGCCAGCATTGTCTGAAGACATTTCCATAGTCATGTGACCAGCATGACTATATGCTAAGGCACACAGAATGTTATTACCTTCCCAGTGATGTAATACCTATTTATCTACTCACATTTGCATGCTTTGAACTGCTAGGCAAGCAGGAGCTGGAGCAGGAATAGGAACTCACCCCATTGTGTGGTGTTTGGATCTCAATCCTGAACTATCAGCTTTCCAGCTGACAAGCTCAGTCTAACTGCCAAGCAATTGCACCCCCTCTTACCATAATGTATAATATAGCAAAAATTTGTGTCAGTTTTTATCGCTATTTAGAATTTTATCTCTATTTACACTATTACCGTGTTCCCCAAAAGTAAGCCCCAGCTTGGTATTTTGGGGTGTGCCTAATATAAGCCCTACTCCCCCCCCCAAAAAAAATAAGCCCTAGTGTCAGAATCCATTTATATCCCATGCCTAAGTCCCTATCTGTATATTCCCAAATCTCACACCCCTCTTTCTGGATTCTGCCATTCCCAAGGAGGAGGAGAGAAAATGTTAATTGGACATCCCTATCCATTAGGTGCAAGGTTGTTTATTCAGTCTGCCTGGAGACCATCAACAATGACCAGGGGATGAGCCTTTGAACTGAGAAGAACAAAGAAAGAGGGGGGAGAGATTCTGGTTTGTATCTCTGATTAGAATCTGAAAGGAAGGAATTAAATGTCATAAAGGCATGGAAGATCCCTCTTCCCATGGAAGGTTTTGACACCTGAACCTTAATTGATCCGGGACTGACCAAATGGACTGAGGGGAGGGAATTTTACTCGGGGACATTTTAAAAGTATCAATCTGCAACACAGTTTCCAGATCCTGTCTAAATTTTCCACTGACAATCATGTTTTAGTAAAAGCTCCTGCTTGGACAATCCTGTCTCCAAGAGTTCTTCCCTAAAACGTGGATTGGGGTGGGTCCTGACATTAGACAAGATCTGAAGTAAGAGTCAACCTGGAAGGGAAAACCGTACAGGGGACTTTGCAAAAAAATACAATGTCTAATGACAAAACAAGGCAGGAGGAAAGCCCCATGAAAAGGGAGTTTTCCCCCCAACTGAACCCCCCCCCCAATGATCGGAAGCTGAAGCATCAGATTCCTCCGGGGAAGAGGTGGCGGAGATGCATGACCGCAAACCGTGGTGGTCAATGGGTGTTGGAAGGAAAAGTGAGTGGGAAAAGGCATCGAGGAAAGTGACCCTGAGGCAGGGCAGCCACCAACCTGAATGGAGAAAAGAGATGGAGAGCTCCCTGCATGTCAGTGAAGAGGAGTGGATCCTAGAGAGAGCTATTGAACTGTTGAAGAAAACACTTAGCTTGCTAAGAGAGGAGAAAGTTGAGTACCACAGCTGCAGCAGCACCTGGAGCCGCAACTGGAAACACAGTGGGGGAGGATCCGGTACCTGCAACACCGGGGCCGTCTGCGGGAACAGGAGTTGCTGACTAGTAGTACCCAGCCCCCCAGAACCACAGATGGGGATCAGGATGAGAGGCAATACCGCCCACTGCATATACAATGATCCATTCAAAGACTTCCACCCCTGGAAGCAAAATTCAGGGGGGAGACACCACGCTTGGGATTTTTCCTATATGGAAGAATATGGACGGGACATCCCCAGTGACAAAGCCCACATCCGTATCATACAATCCACTCTGGACAGACCGGCTGCAGACTGGTTGGTGAACCTGCATGACTCCAACACCCCAGAACTCAATGACTTCAACCGATTCATGTCATCCTTGAGGAGGCAGTTCGAGGATCCTTTGGCTGATCGTAAGGCCCGGGAGAGAATCAAAATGGTGAGGCAGGGCAGATGACCAGTGGATGAATATACCCGAGCTATTGCCAACAAGCTGAACTGGCCAGAAGATATCCTTCTTAGCCATTTCAAAGATGGGCTAAACTAAGACCTGTATGATGCTTGCCTGCCTCAAGGAGAACCACACCATCTCGATGACTGGTATGTCCTGGCAGAGGAGGCAGAGATAGACCTACTGAAGAGGCACCACCGGGGGAAACCATGCCCGTCACCCGAGCAAACATGTGTGGGGGGAAAAGCCACCGTCCATGGCTAAGAAATCAACAGGCTGTTTCAAATTCAGGAGAGAGGCTCACCGCACCACAGAATGCCACTCAAAAGCCCCCCAGTGTAAATCAGAGGCATCACCCTCCATGAAAATAGGGAAGCCTCAAGGCAACCCAAAAGAATCTTCCATGAAGGGGACAGAGCTGTAGAGTCCACAACCCCTACCAAGAACTGGGATTGGATTCCGGCCTACACCGCAGGGGCGGTGGACATTTTGGAAGACAGCTCAGAGGGAGAACCATTGGTAAGTGGATCCATTCCACCCATCCTTAAGACAGTGACTATATTAGCTTCCTCTATGCCTGAAGCTGTCAAAGTAAAAGCCCTAATAGACTCTGGTTGTACCCGCTGCCTCATCAGCCAGATGCTGGTGGGGAGATTGAGCATCCCAGTGAGGAGACTAAAAAAACCAATCTCTTTTAGCCAATTAGATGGGTCAATAGCAGGGGGGGCACCAGCTACCCTAGCCATCTTACCAATTCACCTGTCCCTGGGGTCTCATGAGGAAGACATAACGTTTGTAGTGGCCCCAGGCATGGAATGCCCAATGATTTTAGAACTGGAATGGCTAAAGAAATGGAACCCCAGGATAAATTGGAAGACAGCAGAACTCAACTTCCCAGAGCGGGAGCATAAGAGCTTAAAACCCCCAACCCAAAGAGAGGAGTCAGCATTGGTGGGGGAAGAGAAGGGGTTACCAGAAATACTGGAAAAATACAGGGACCTTGCTGAAGTTTTCAGTGAGGAATGGATAGATGAGCTTCCCCCCCACCACCCCACAGACTGCGCTATAGAGTTCAAACCCGAGGCAAAACTCCCAAAGCCCAAGATGTATGCCATGAGCCCAAAGAAGACAGCGGAGATGGAAAGATTCATAAAGAAAAACTTAGAAAGAGGATTTATTGAGCCTGCCAAACCCAAAGTGGCCACCCCAGTTCTGTTCAGAGAAAAGAAGGACAGTTCTTTTCATTTGGTTGTGGATTACCAAGCTCTTAATACAATTAGTGAATGTAATCTGTATCCCCTACCCGTAATGAAAGATATGCTATCCCACCTATCGAAAGGAAGGATTTTTACCAAACTAGACCTGAGAGAAGCATATTACCACATTAGGATTAAGGAAGGAGATGAATGGAAGACTGCATTCAACTGCCCAATGGGTTGCTACCAGTTCAAAGTACTGCCATTTGGACTGCAAGGGGCCCCCACAGTCTTTATGCAATTAATTAATGATGTGCTAAGAGAGCACCAATATAAGGGTGTCCTGGTATACCTAGATGACATCCTTATCTTCACTGAGACCAAAGAGGAACATATCAACCTGGTCAGAGCAGTCCTGAAAAAGTTGCGGGCTGCCCACCTATATGCTAAACAACGGGCATGCGGCTCTTTAAGCCGTCTCCTGCGGCTCCCAGTCCTCCTCTGCCATTCTGGAAAAAAAGTGGGAATAAAAAAGTCCCATTGAGAGAATGGGGTGGTGGAGGTTTGGGGAGCTGCGCGCGCAGCTCTCCAAACTTCCACCCCCCAGTTTGGAGAGCTGCTGCTTTCGTCAAACATGGACGAAGGCAGCAGCTCTCCAAATGGGTGGTGGCGGTTTGGTGAGCTGCGCGCGCAGCTCTCCAACCTGCCACTCTTCAAACCTCCAGCTCCCCGTTTGCAGAACTGCTGCCTTCATCCATGTTTGTTGAAGGCAACAGCTCTCCAACCGAGGCGGTAGAGGTTTGGAGAGCGGTGGGCTGGAGAGCTGCGTGTGCAGCTCCCCAAACCTCCACCACCCCGTTTGGAGAGCTGCTGCCTTCGTCCATGTTTGACAAGGCAGCAGTTCTCCAAACTGGTGATGGCGGTTTGGAGAGCTGCACGTGCAGCTCCGCCGCCACCTCTGCAAGCCTCCGCTGAGAGAATGGGGCGGTGGAGCGCTCCGCTGAGAGAATGGGGCGGTGGAGGCTTTCTGCCCATTTTCTCGGCAAAGACTTCTTTCGGGGGATCCAGCCTCTGCCGCCCCCTTCTCTCAGCTGCCCAGCTGAGAGAAGGGGGTGACAGAGGCTGGATCCCCCGAAAGAAGTCTCCGCTGAGACGAGAGAATGAGGCGGTGGAGCGCTGTGCCAAGTATGGGGCAGTGGAGGCTTGCTGCCCATTCTTTCGGCAGAGACTTCTTTCGGGGGATGCAGCCTCTGCTGCCTTCTCTCAGCTGGGCTCTGCCGAGATGAGAGAATGGGGCGGCAAGCCGCCAAGAGAATGCGGCGGTGGAGCGCTCCACTGGGAGAATTGGGCGGTGGAGGCTTGCTGCCCATTTTCTTGGCGGAGACTTCTTTTGGGGGATGCAGCCTCTGCCGCCCCCTTCTCTCAGCTGCCCAGGAGGCTGCATCCCCCAAAAGAAGTCTCCGCTGAAACGAGAGAATGGGGCGGTGGAGTGCTCCGCCAAGAGAATGGGATGGTGGAGGCTTGCCACCCATTCTCTCAGCAGAGAATTCTTTTGGGGGATCCAGCCTCTGCCACGCCACGCCGCGACAACAGCAAGCCACCCCATTCTCTCGGCGGAGCGCTCCACTGCCCCATTCTCTCAGCGGCTTGCTGCCCCATTCTCTTGTCTCGGCAGAGCCCAGCTGAGAAAAGGGGGTGACAGAGGCTGGATCCCCCAAAAGAAGTCTCCGCTGAGACGAGAGAATGAGGCGGTGGAGCGCTCTGCCAAGTATGGGGCAGTGGAGGCTTGCTGCCCATTCTTTCAGCAGAGACTTCTTTCGGGGGATGCAGCCTCTGCCGCCTTCTCTCAGCTGGGCTCTGCTGAGATGAGAGAATGGGCCGGCAAGCCGCCAAGAGAATGCGGCGGTGGAGCGCTCCACTGGGAGAATGGGGCGGTGGAGGCTTGCTGCCCATTTTCTTGGCGGAGACTTCTTTTGGGGGATGCAGCCTCTGCCGCCCCCTTCTCTCAGCTGCCCAGGCAGCTGAGAGAAGGGGGCAGCAGAGGCTGCATCCCCCAAAAGAAGTCTCCGCTGAAACGAGAGAATGGGGCGGTGGAGTGCTCCGCCAAGAGAATGGGATGGTGGAGGCTTGCCACCCATTCTCTCAGCAGAGAATTCTTTTGGGGGATCCAGCCTCTGCCACGCCACGCCGCGACAACAGCAAGCCACCCCATTCTCTCGGCGGAGCGCTCCACTGCCCCATTCTCTCAGCGGCTTGCTGCCCCATTCTCTTGTCTCGGCAGAGCCCAGCTGAGAAAAGGGGGTGACAGAGGCTGGATCCCCCAAAAGAAGTCTCCGCTGAGATGAGAGAATGGGGTGGCAAGCCGCCGAGAGAATGGGGCGGTGGAGTGCTCCGCCGAGAGAATGGGGCAGCTTGCTGTTCTCTCGGTGCAGCACGGCAGAGGCTGGATCTCCCGAAAGAGGTCTCTGCCGAGAGAATGGGCGGTAAGCCTCCACCACCCCATTCTCTCGGCGGAGCGCTCCACTGCCCCATTCTCTCGGCAGCTTGCCACCCCATTCTCTCATCTCAGCGGAGACGTCTTTCGGGGGATCCAGCCTCCACCACCCCGTTCTCTTGGCGGAGACTTGCAGAGCTGCTACCTTCGGCTGCTTTTCTTTCAGGGCATCTAGCTGTTGATAGAAGGGGGCGGCAGAGGCTGGATCCCCCAAAAGAAAAGTAGCCGAAAGCAAGCTGAAACAGAGAGGAGACTGCAAGAAGGGCGAGATCAGCGCGGGCTGAGAAACGCTGATCTCATGTTCCTGGCAATCTCCCTCAATTTCCACTTGTGAAATTTGGGGCTGGCCTTACGGAGTTGCCAGAGCTCCCAGGAGGACGCATACACCCGGCTGCTGATCAGCCTCTTGTTTTGCGCATGCATGCGCATGTGCACTCTTTTTTGTGGGTCCCAGTTTTTTCTTTTGTGAGGGAACTGGTTCCGAGTGGCTCTTTCACTGTTTCAGCTTGCCGACCCCTGTGCTAAACTATCAAAATGTGAATTCCACCAGGAAAGAATAGACTATCTGGGGTATTGCATATCTGCAGAGGGCATCGAAATGGACCCTGAGAAAATCAGGGCAGTATTAGAATGGGCACCCCCCCCCCCGCACACGGAAGCAATTGCAAAGTTTCCTGGGGTTTGCAAATTTCTACCACCAATTCATCCCTTCATTTGCCCAAATAGCCCTGCCGCTCACAAACATGTTGAAAATGAAGGTGGGGTCCCCAGTGAAACCTAGCCAAACTCTGAAGTGGACAATGGAATGTCAAGCAGCATTTGAGAGGCTAAAGAGACTTTTTTCTGCTGAACCTGTCCTGAGACACCCAGATCCCGATAAACCTTTTGTAATACAGGCAGATGCTAGCGATGTAGCAGTGGGAGCCGTATTATTACAGGAAAATGATGAGGGGGTGTTGCAACCATGTGCATATACATCCAGGAAACCTATGGACACAGAACAACGTTGGCCCATGGAAAAGGAGGCTTATTCTGTGAGATGGTCATTACTTACATGGTGCCAGTTTCTGGAAGGAAATAAAATCCCCTTCCAGGTCTGGACAGACCACAAAAATTTGGAAGCACTGAAAACACCCAGGAAACTCACTCCTAAGCAAGCCCGCTGGTCCCAACATTTTCACCAATTCAATTTCACTCTCAAACCCTTACTGGGGGGGGGAAGAATTTCCTGGCGGATGCATTATCTCACATGCCCCAATATAACAGCACACGGGCCACTGACTCTATACCACTTCTGCCTGAACAACAACTGGCAGCACCAGTCACCACCAGGGCCCAAGTTAAAATGAAGCTGAAGGTGGATAGCCTAACTGGAATAGAATTCTGAAAATCTTTGGAAAGCGATGAGTGATTCCAGAGAAATAGACAGGTGTGCACAATTAAAGATGGACTACCCTGGGTGGGTGAGAAGTTATATATACCTGCCACCCAGAGGATCAATTTCATGCAGCTGTGCCATGATACAAAATCAGCAGGACATTTCGGATTTGTAAAAACCTTACACTTAACTAAAAGGCAATTTTTGTGGCCGTCCATGAAAAAGGACATAGAAAGCTATGTGGGCAGCTGTCAAATTTGTGCAATGGCCAAGAGGCTGCAAGGGAAATCATCAGGACTGTTACAACCGGTGGCTTACTCCTCAGCCCCATAGAAAGAAATAGCCATGGATTTTATAGTGGAATTACCAGAAAGCAACGGGAACACTGTAGTCTGGACTGTCACAGATCTGTTTTCTAAACAAGTGCATTTCATACCTTGCCAAAAGATCCCTACCGCAAAAGCCTTAGCAAAATTTTTAATGCAGCATATTTATAGATTGCATGGGGAACCATAACGCATCATATCTGATAGAGGAGTGAAATTTATGTCGGCATTTTGGAAAGAATTTTTATCCCTTTTAGGAACCACCCAAGGACTGACATCTAGTCATCACCCTCAATCGAACGGTCAATGTGAAAAATCTAAGTCAGTACTTGAGCAATATTTAAGATACTTTATTAATTTCCAGCAAACAAACTGGATGGACCTACTGCCTTTCACAGAAGTGGCATATAATAATGCAGTGCACTCCAGCACAGGTTACACTCCTTTTCAAGTAGCTACCAGTCAAAGCTTCAACCCCATGCCAGAACTAACCCCAAACAAACTGGTAATTCCCAAACTGATGGAATGGATTGCTCAATTACAAAAAATTTGACCAATCATTAGGAAAGCTTTAGATGAAGCTAGACAAGCATACAAGACACAGGTGGACAAAAAAAGAGTTGATCCCATACCATTCAGGGTGGGAGAGATGGTATATTTATCCACAAAATACCTTAAATCACTACAACCCTGTAAAAAACTCAGACCAAAATATATTGGACCTTTTCCAATTAAAAGAATCATAAACCCAGTAACAGTTGAATTAGGACTACCCAAAAATCTTAGGCAGATACACCCAATTTTTCACTGCAGTTTACTAAAAAGAGAACAACAGTCACCCCTACAAACAAAAACCCCACCACCACCACCTCCTATTATGATGGAAAGAGAACAACACTTCGAGGTGAAGGAAATCCTTGATTCCAGGAAACACCATGGAGCAATTCAGTATCTAGTAGCTTGGAAACACTTTCCCTCCTCAGAAAATGAGTGGGTCAATAAACACCACGTTAAAGCACCAAAGTTGCTTAAGAGGTTTCCTACAGATTATCCTAACAAACCAGGCTAACATTTATATTTTATTTCCTCTACAGATGGACCTATCTTTCTTTTAAGGAGAACAGATTGTCAGAATCCATTTATATCCCATTCCTAAATCCCTATCTGTATATTCCCAAATCTCACACCCCTCTTTCTGGATTCTGCCATTCCCAAGGAGGAGGAGAGAAAATGTTAATTGGACATTCCTATCCATTAGGTGCAAGGTTGTTTATTCAGTCTACCTGGAGACCATCATCAATGACCAGGGGAAGAGCCTTCGAACTGAGAAGAACAAAGAAAGGTGGGGGAGAGATTCTGGTTTGTATCTCCGATTAGAATCTGAAAGGAAGGAATTAAATGTCATAAAGGCATGGAAGATCCCTCTTCCGATGGAAGGTTTTGACACCTGAACCTTAATTGATCCGGGACTGACCAAATGGACTGAGGGGAGGGGGTTTTACTCGCCAACACTTTAAAAGTATCAACCTGCAACACAGTTTCTAGATCCTGCCTAAATTTTCCACTGACAATCATGTTTTAGTAAAAGTTCCTGCTTGGACAATCCTTTCTCCAAGAGTTCTTCTTCCCTAAAACATGGATTGGCGTGGGTCCTGACACCTAGTTTTGGAGTTAAGACACACACCTAAAAATAAAGCTAGGGTGGGGATGGAGGGATGTAGCTGTCCCACCTGCTCTGCACCCACTTACCTTGCACCTAGGCTTCTCCTTGCTGGCCCACTTCTTTTGCAGTTTTCACAGGGCTGCATTTCATAGTCAGAGCCTTTCCAGAAGGCCTCTGCAGCTGAGAACCAAGCTATGTATTCAATCCATAGCTTCAGTTTTCAGCTTCAGTGACCTTACAGAAAGGCCTTTGACTGCGAAATACAGGCCAGAGCTCCATTCTCAGCTACAGAATGAAGCTGCTCCTTCGGCCACAGGATAAGTGAGCCAGCTGAGCAGAGCTGTCAGTGCTGGAGATGAATGGAAAAGATACATATCTCCAAAAATAAGGCCTGGTACTTCTTTTGGAGGAAAAAAAAGACCCATTCTTATTTTCGAGGAAATATGGTACTGGCCACTTTAAACTGCTGCAGATGCCCTCTGGAAAATTCCCTTCATTTTCATTTTGGTTGGGTTTACAGGGAAAGTGGGGAAAAGCACCCAACTTGTGATTTTCAAAGGGCTTGTTATGTTTTAAATAAATGCCTTAGTAGCATGGGTTTAACATTGTTCTAAAAAAAAAACAGATAAGAGCTTGATGCCCAGAAAATTAATTCTAGTCAGGAAAGACACTCAGGCTATGGTATGTTTGGGCTGCAGACTATAGAAAGTAAAAGAAGTGACCTTGACAGAAATATGCAAGAACAGGGGAGACTTCCAGTTTGGCGTTTGACGAGACAAGTGGAAGAAGCAGATTTCAATCTGCCTGGTGACCCAAAAGGGTCAGAAATTTGACCTAGAATGGCAACAAAGAAGGAGGCATGCCTCAGGAGTCCGGACCAGACCAGTCAGTCCAGGTGGTCTGAAGAAACCCTCTGAAAGGACGGAGGAAAGGCTGTCGGGTGAGCCCACACAGCCCAAGTTGCCACCAGCTGGAAGAAAAGCGAGGAGCCATGGCACTCTGCCAAACAGCTGATTGTCAACAGCGTGCTGAAACTGGGTGAGCCAGTGCTTTTTCCTTTTCCTTTTGGACTTAAAAACGTTAATCTCCTGACTAGGAAGAGCTAAAAAGTAAAGACCCCAGAAGGGCTAAGATTTAAAGGCAGTGAGCAACTACAAAGGGGAAAGATTTTTAAGGAATACAAAAGAACTTTTAAAAATTGAACTCAGATTGATTTAATGAAAGACTACTTAATCTTCAAGAGGTGGAAATTTTTTTAGATATAATCTCAAAGGCAAATAACATGTAAAGAACTTTAAAAGAAAACCAGATATTAATAAAAAAAGTGTACAATGACATCTAGTGGTGAAAGAAGAAATTACAGTATTATTAAATAATAAAAGACTTTGAAAGTATTTGACCTTGAGACAACACCTGGTGTGAGTCTACAAGTGAAAAAACTTAGTATAACTATACTTGTTGACTCTGGATATAACCAAAACAGAAATCATTTGGAGACAGAGAACGTTTTACATCTGAGATCCCAATGGAGGAGTTGGATTTGGCCTAAAATAGTTGGCTCATTCTTTTTGGTTGGATTTTAGCTTAAGACAGTTGGCTTTTTTTTCACTTGCTGCATTTTGTTTTTTCTCCTTGAGATACTGAATTTAGCCTAAAGTAGTTGGCTCGTTTACAGTTTGAATTTTACCCTAAGATAGTTGGCTGGAAAAATGAGTACATCAAATATCACTAGACTTATGAAAAAGACTTCCTTCCACTCTCTGTTGGAAAACCTAGCCCAACAACCCAGGGATCCATTGAAACAATGTTGCAGTGTGAGAAAATAAACATGGCCCAAAATGAGATGCAAACTACATTAAAACTGATTCAAGAGTCAATGCAAAAAAATCATGAAGAGACAAAAAGTAACTTTGATAAATTAAGTGAAGAAATTTTGGATATAAAGACAGAAAAATGAACAAAGAATTCAGAAAGTGGTAAATAAATCAGATGATATTGATAAAAATGGAACTACTATTGAAAGAAAATGAAAAATTAGAACAAGCAAATCAAAATCTAGAAGGCAGTGGCGATTTTAGAAATGGAGAAGGTGGAAAACTACCTAAGATTTCAAAATATCCCTGAAGATAGAGAAGAAATATAACAGTTGTGATTATTGAGCTTCTGGCAGAGGCTTTGCAAGCAGATAGAGCAGAGATGCAAATGAAGATAGATGAAATATTTCAAATGAATTCTTGCTACGCAAGAAACTACAAACCACCCAGAGAAGTGCATGTGAGATTTATAAAGAAAACAACAGGAGGTGAAATACTGAGAAAGGTTAGAGATGAGCCATTACAATACAAAAATAAAGAAATTGTGGTCTTAAAGCAGATTCCAAAGAGAGTAAGAGATAATTGAAGACAATATCATTTCTTAACCACAAAGCTGATTGTAAAAGGCATAAACCTCAGATGTTTAATGCCAGAAGGGATTTTAATCAACTGGAATAACACACAATACCAACTGGATTCAATTTGCAAAGCAGAAGACTTTGATGAAAGAAACTGGGCATTTTTACATGAAGGAGTGCAACATCGGCAAGAGGAAAGGAAAGATCAGAAACAAATGGAAGAAAAAACTGAAGAAGCAACTATACAAACAGAAGAACAGAAAGAGAAATCTGACCAAGAGAGTGAAGGAACTGCCTGAGTCAGAGGATCATGAGATTGACTAGACCTAAATATAAATAACTGAAATGGAGAAAAAAAAAGTGGAATGTTTTTAGTGAAAATAAATGGACTAAATTCCCCATCAAAAAGAAACAAAATTTTTAGGAAACTACAAAAATTAAATATAGATATAATTTGTTTGCAAGAGACACATATATAAAAACAATATTATAAGCTGTTGGAATATGCAAAAATTGGGAAACTTTGTCATGCATCAGTGCAACAGAAAAAAGGTGTTGCTATATATATGTCAGAAACCATTGATATTTCATTTCTAACTATCTCCTCTGAGCTAAACCCAAATCTCATCTTCCCCTGGATTCTGCCATTCCCAAGGGAGAGAGGGAACAGGCATGGGGCTTTATGGCTTTCACTTCCTCCCTTAAATGTAATGTTTCTTTATTCCATCTGCCTGCTATCTATCACAATATAACCAACTGCTTTCTTACTAGGCATTCCCTCTCAACGTACGGGCAACTAGGAAAGGGAGTGGGAAAGGGAGAAATGCAACCCTCTGGGATCTAGTTTGTTTCTCCAAATGAAATGGGAGGACGATGGAAATGATCCTGCTGCAAACTGACTGTTATCTCTCTTTCCCACAATGGGCTTACCACCTGGAGCTTGGCTGATCCAGAACTGACCAAATGAACATTGGGATGGGGTTTCCTTGGGGACATTTTAAAAATATCAATCTCTGAGGGAATTTCTCAGATCCTGTCTATTATGGCTGCTATCTCCTATTTCTTAGTAAAAGTTCCTGCTTGGAAAATCTTGTCTCCAAGATATGGAGACAAGATGTGGGCTGAGGTGGGTTCTGATATTAGACAGGATCTGCATTAAGAGTCAACCTGGAAGGAAGAACCTTACTGGGGGACTTTGCAAAAAATACAATGTCTAACGACGAGGCAGGGAAGGAGGAAAGCCCTATGGAAAGGGAGCCGTCCCCCCGAATGAAATTCCACCAACTATTGGGAACTGAAGCATCATATTCCTCCGGGGAAGAGGTGGTGGAGATGCACGACCACAAACGGAGGTGGTTGATGGGCATTGGAAGGAAAAGTGAGTGGGAAAAGGTATCGAGGAAAGTGACCCTGAGACAGGGCAGCCACAAATGGAAAAAAGAGATAGAGAATTCCCTACACATCAGTGGAGAGGATGGGAGTTATGTACCACACTCAAATTGGATACCAGAGAAAGCTATTAACCTGATAAAAAAACCCATGGCTCTCTAATGGAGGAGATACCTGAGTCCTGCAGCCACACCAGCACCTGGAGCTGCAGTTGGAGAGACAGTTGGTGGGGGATCTGGAACCTGTAGCACCAGGGATGTCCACTGAACTGGGAGCTGCCAACTCAGCAGCCCCCACCCCCACCAACCCACAGATGGGGATCAGGATGGGGGGCAATACCACCAGTGGCGGAGGCACCAATCCATTCAAAGACTCCCACCTCTGGAAGTGAAATTCAGGAGGGAGCCACCACGCTTAGGGTTTTTTCTAACTCAAGTCCTCAGTTATATGGAAGAATATAGACGGGACATCCCCAGCAACAAAGCCCATATCCATATCATGCAGCCCTCTCTGGATGGGGTAGCCACACACTGGGTGGTGAACCTGCATGATTCCAATGCCCCAGAGCTCAATGACTTCAACTGTTTCATGTCCTCTCTGAGAAGGCGATTTGAGGACCCCCTGGCTGATTGCAAGGCCCTTGAGAGAATCAAAATGGTGAGACAGGGCAGACAGTCGGTGGCTGAATATATACAAGAATTCCAGGCCATTGCCAACAAGCTGAACTGGCTGGAAGACATCCTCGTTAGCCATTTCAAATATGGGCTAAACTATGACCTGTATGATGCTCGAGAGGACCCACACCACCTCGATGGCTGGTACGTCCTGGCAGAGGAGGCAGAGATAGACCTACTAAACAGGCACCGCCGAGTAAAACCATGGGCCCACCTGCCTCCTGAGCAGATGTGCGAGCCAGCGAAACTGAAGTGGCTGAAGGACCACACAGGGACGACAGGTTGGCTAACTGGGTTTATTTAGGAACAAGGCAAAGAAGGGTACAACTTGTCCGGCTTTTATAGCCGGCTGCTGTCAGATTAGACGAATCAGGTTCTTGTCTTTTGGCGCCGCGTCTCGTTGTCCAATCATCGGCGCTGCTTCTTTGACAGCTCTTCTCTCCGCGTGGTTAAACGGCTTCTGTGTTATGACAGCCGTGAGCTGTCAGATGGCTGCGCCTGCACTCTGGCGGGGAACTTTGACAGCTGTCAAAGTTCCCGCGTGTTCTCCTGTCAGAGGAGTTACCTCATAGAGTTTAACGAGTTTAACTTCTTAATAACATTTATACATACATATATACATATATTACACCCCTTACCCCTCCCCAGGATTGTTTCTTCCCCCTTGTTGTTGGTTGTTAGTGCCGGCCCATTCATAGTCCTGTAAGTATGCTGGTGCTCTTCTGTTCTGGGTAGATCGTCATGGGGGAGGTGCGTTTCCGTGTTCTAGGGGAGGTACATTTCCTTGTTCCCCTTCCCCCTGCGGTGGTGCAGGTAGTATGTCCACAAGGGGTGGGGGTTGGTTGTTTGTAGTAGGAAGGTCTGGGTGGTGTGGTCTGTGTTCCGGTTGTCTTGGTCTGAGCTGGTCTATGTGTCGCCGTAAGTTGCCGTCTGTTATTGTGTGTATTAAATAGGAAATGGGTCCTGTTTGCTGTAAGACTGTCCCTTGGACCCATTTGTTGTTGGACGTATATGATCGTGCCCAGACCATTTGCCCTGGTTTGAATGTGCGGGGTGGGGGGGTGATCCGGTTCTGATATATAAGTGTCGGGGTGCAGTCTGTCGAGACGCGTTATCAGCCTCCTTCCCCACCTCAGTTCCGCTGGTGTTTTGCCGGTTGCCGTGCAAGGTGTGGTGTGTTGTGCCATGAGGAACTGGCTGAGACAACGCTGCCAGTCCCCTTTTACAAACTTTTTTAATGCTTCTTTGGTTGAGCGCACCATGATTTCAGCCATTCCGTTCGTCGATGGGTGGAACGGCGCTGAAGGGACCAGCCTAATAGAGTTCCTCATAGCGAACATCTGAAATTCACGAGAAGTGAACTGTGGTCCGTTATCTGAGACTATGGTGTCTGGAAGGCTATGGGTAGCGAAGACCTTCCTTAGGGCTTGTATGGTGAAAACTCTGGCCCTGGATTGGTCCCGCAAAATCTAAGTGTATGCGTGACCATGGGTTTTTTGTTGTCTCCCATCTGTGCACTGGGGCCTGGGGTGGTTCACTTCTTGTCGCTTGGCAGGGATAGCATCCTCCCACGTGTCTTTCTATATCTTTGTCTATCCCTGGCCACCATACATAACTCCTGGCAAGTGCTTTCATTTTAACTATGCCTGGATGTCCTTCGTGGAGGGTGTCTAGGGTTTGTGCTATGTTTTTATTCGGTATTACTACCCTGTTTCCCCATAAGAGGCATCCCATGTGTGATGACAATTCATGTTGTCTATTATAGAATGGTTGAAATTGTGGTTCTGGGCATTTGGCTGGCCATCCCGTGGTTGTCCATCTGAGAACCCTGCTTAGAACCTTGTCTTTGGCTGAATTGTCGGCTATGATTTTAGCGGAGAGGGGGCAGTCTGGTAGTTGGGATATTGCTAGTATAAGTCCTGCAGGAGCTGGGTCAGCGTCATTGGTTTGAATGGGCAGTCTGCTAAGGCAATCTGTGTGTCCCAATTCTTTCCCCGGTTTGTGTATTAATTTGTATGAATACGCTGACAAGAAGGTAGACCAGCGCAAAATTCTGGGAGATAGAATTTGGGGGGTTGTTTTGTCCCATGTGAATATTCCCAGAAGGGGCTTGTGATCAGTAAATATGGTGAAGGGTCTTCCGTAGAGATAGTCGTGGAACATTTAACCCCTGCGACTATTGCTAGCGCTTCTCTGTTGATCTGCGCGTAGTTCCTTTCCGCTTTGGAAAGTGTGCGGGAATAGAAAGCTATAGGTCTTTGGGTGCCGTCCCTATACAGGTGGCTTAGTACCGCCCCGATTCCATAGGGTGAGGCATCACAAGCGATGCACACTGGTATGTCTTCTCTAAAGAGTGTGACAGTTGAGCTGTTACAGATAATGTTTTTCAGTGACTGAAAACTATTTTCGTGCATCCTGGTCCAAGACCAGGTGGTGCCCTTGTCCAGAAGCCTGTGGAGAGGTTCTGCTATAGTGGCTTTGTGTGGCAGGAACACGTGATAGAAGTTTAGCAACCCCAAAAAGGCTTGTAGCTCTTGCTTATTTTTTGGACTTGGGGCAGTTTGAATAGCTTTTAATTTTTCTGTAGTGGGGTGGATGCCTTGGGCATCTATTTTATAGCCTAGGAATTCTGTGGAAGTGACTCCGATGGAGCACTTTTCTCGTTTTAATTTGAGACTGGCTTTCCTGAGCCAGTCCAGCACAGCTGACAGTCTGTCAGCTAAGTTTGCTTTGTTTTCTCCGGCGATGAGGACATCGTCGAAGTATGGGCAGACCCCAGGTATTCCCTTTAAGGTTTTCTCCATGATACCTTGGAAAATTCCCGGGGCTGCCAAAATGCCAAACTGAAGTCTTTTTACTTTAAAAGCCCCGCGGTGCGTGACGATTGTTTGGGCTTCCGCGGTTTCATTGGTTACAGGCAATTGCAAGTACGCCTGCGTGAGGTCAAGTTTGGCGAACATGGTGCCGGAGCGGATGGAAGCAAGGACGTCTCTCACCGCTGGAATCAGGTAAGCGTGGGGGCTTAGAGCTAGGTTAAGGGTCGCTTTATAGTCAGCACATAGTCTAATTTCCCCATTAGGCTTTACTGGGGTGACTATTGGGGTTTCCCAGCTTCCCCCTTCGGTAGGTTCCAGTACCCCTAGTTTTACGAGGCGTTCCAGTTCATCCTCAATTTTTTCTTTGAGGGCGAATGGAACCCTCCTGGCCCTTATCTTAATGGGTTGGATGGTTGGATTTAATTTTAGGGAGATGGGAGGGCCGGTGTATTCTCCTAGTGAGCCGTCAAAGATGTCCGCATACTTGTTGCAGACGGCTTCGAGGCTTGTGGCCTGCACTACGTTTACCCCGGTAATGGCAATGCCCAGGGGGCTGAACCAGTTCAGCCCAATTAAATTGGTGCGATTCCCTGGAGTCACTAGGACTTCTAGGGGTCCCTTGAATTTTTTGTATTCGACTGTGAACCTAGCCTTCCCTTCTAGTGGAATGGGGTTTTTTTGGAAGTCTGCTAGGTGGACCTGGGGTTTTTTAAGAGGGATTTCCCTGTTACTCTGTTGGCAGATTTCCTGATATGTTTTAAATGATATCAGGGAGACTGCTGACCCGGAGTCGACCTCCATGTTGCAGGTGACTCCTTGTATTTTTACCTTAATTTTTATTTTTGGGCTTAAACTGTGCACCTTGTCTATGGTTTCCACTAGGCCCCCCTGTGTTCCTCCCTTGTTGTCGTGGGTGGTGTTCCTACCTGGGGGGTTGGCCTCCAGTTCGTGCACGTTGTCGCGGGGCCGGCTTTGGCATACAGGCTTGATGTGGCCGGTTTTGCCGCAGTTGTGGCATTTTGCATTTCGGAACCGGCAGCTGGCCCTGGCATGGTTGCCCCCGCAGCTGGCACAGGTGGGCCGTTGATCGTGTCGCAGTGGCAGGGGGTTTCTGGTTTTTTGGCAGTCTGAGGCGTCGTTCCTTTGGGGTTGTCGTCGCTCCATCCTACGCTGTAGGGCGTCCCCGTCAGTGAAGTCTACGGACTCGTTGTCATCACTAAAGGTTGTGTTTTCTTGATATACGGTTGCATGACTTTCCGCTGTAGTTGTGGTCGATCTTTTACGATGGTTGTCTTCGTAGGCCATTATTTCTCAGGTAAGCTCGGCTAGACTCATATCGGGTTTCGATGTGAGCTTTTTCTGGAGGCGTTCGTCGCTTAAGCCTATCACCACTTGGTCCCCTGTTGTTTGAAAATCACTTTAGTAACCATCCTCTCCCCCCCCCCTCGGAGAGATGGCAGAATCCCCAGTAATAGCACGTTGTTCTACCTATACAATTATGAAATGTGATATAAATGGATTCTGACATTCAGCTCTCCTTTCAGAAAAAAGATGAGTCCATCTGTGGGGAAAGAAAACATATAAATGTTAGCCTGGTTTGTTTGGATATTCTGTATGAAACCTCTTAAGCAACTTAGGTGCTTTAACATGGAGTTTGTTAACCCACTCATTTTCTGAGGAGGGGAGGTGTTTCCATGCCACTAAATATTGTATCGTTCCATGGTGTTTTCTGGAATCTAAGATTTCTTTCACTTCAAAATGTTGTTCTCCTTCCACCATGATGGGGGGTGGTGGTGGTGGGATTTTTTCTCGTAGTGGTGATTGTTGTTCTCTCTTTAATAGACTGCAGTGGAAGGTTGGGTGTATTCGTCTAAGATTTTTGGGTAGTTCTAATTCAACTGTTACTGGGTTTATGATTCTTTTAATTGGAAAGGGTCCAATATATTTTGGTCCTAGTTTTTTACAGGGTTGGAGTGATTTCAGGTATTTTGTGGATAAATATACCATCTCTCCTACCCTAAATGGTGTGGGATCGGTTCTTTTTTTGTCTGCCTGTGTCTTGTATGCTTTTCTGACATCTTCCAACGCTTTCCTAACGATTGGCCATGTATTTTGTAATTGAGCAATCCATTCCTTCAGATCAGGGATAACCGGTTCTTTTGGGGTTAGTTCTGGTATTGGGTTGAAACTCTGGCCTGTAGCTACTTGAAAAGGACTGTAACCTGTGCTTGAGTGGACTGCATTATTATATGCTACTTCTGCAAAAGGCAGTAGGTCCGTCCAGTCAGACTGCTGAAAATTAATATAGCATCTCAGATATTGTTCAAGTATATTATTAAGTCTTTCAGAAGCTCCGTCTGTCTGAGGATGGTGACTAGATGACAGTCCTTGGGTGGTTCCTAAGAGGGATAAAGATTCTTTCCAAAATGCCGACGTAAATTGCACCCCTCTGTCAGATATGATGCGTTGTGGTACCCCGTACAATCTGTAAATATGCTGTACAAAAAGTTTTGCTAATGCTTTTGTAGTCGGGATTTTTTGGCAAGGTATGAAATGTACTTGCTTAGAGAACAGATCTGTGACAGTCCAGACTACGGTGTTTCCATTACTTTCTGGCAATTCTACGATAAAATCCATGGCTATTTCTTTCCATGGGGCTGAGGGGTTTGCCACCAGTTGTAACAGACCTGGTGGTTTCCCTTACAGTCTTTTGGCCATCGCGCAAATTTGACAGCTACCCACATAGCTTTCTATGTCCTTTTTCATAGATGGCCACCAAAATTGCCTTTTAGTTAAGTGTAAGGTTTTTACAAAGCCAAAGTGTCCTGCTGATTTTGTATCATGGCACAGTTGCATGAAATTGATTCTCTGTGTGGCAGGTATATATAGCTTCTCCCCCACCCATGGCAGTCCATCTTTAATTGTGCACACATGTTTATTTTTCTGGAACCATTCATCACTTTCCAAAGATTTCCTGAATTCTATTCCAGTTTGGCTATCTACCTTCGGTTTCATTTTTTCTTGTGCCCTGGTGGTGACTGGTGCTGCCAGTTGTTGTTCCAGTACAAGTGGTTTAAAGTCTTGTGCTGTTATATTGGGGCATGCGGGATAATGCATCTGCCAGGAAGTTCTTTCCCCCCAGTAAGTGTTTGAGAGTGAAATTGAATCGGTGAAAATGTTGGGACCAGCGGGCTTGCTTAGGAGTGAGCTTCCTGGGCGTTTTTAGTGCTTCCAAATTTTTGTGGTCTGTCCAGACCTGGAAAGGTATTTTATTTCCTTCTAAAAATTGGCGTCATGTTAGTAATGCCCACCTCAACGAGAATGCCTCTTTTTCCCATATTGGCCAGTGTTGTTCTGTTTCTGTGAGTTTTCTGGATGTGTATGCGCATGGTTGCAATGTCCCCCCATCATTTTCTTGTAATAGTACGGTTCCTACCGCTACATCACTCGCATCTGCCTGTATTACAAAAGGTTTGTCGGGATCTGGGTGTTTTAGGACAGGTTCAGCAGAAAAAAGTCTCTTTAGCCTCTCAAATGCTGCTTGACATTCCATTGACCATTTCAGAGGCTGGCTGGGTTTCACGGGTGACCCCCCCCTTCGTTTTCAACAAATTTGTGAGGGGCATGGCTATTTGGCCAAATGCGGAGATGAATTGGCGGTAGAAGTTTGCAAACCCCAGGAAACTTTGCAATTGCTTCCGTGTGCGGGGGGGTGCCCACTCTAGTACTGCCCTGACCTTCTCAGGGTCCATTTCGATGCCCTCTGGAGATATGTGATATCCCAGGTAGTCGATTTTTTCCTGATGGAATTCACACTTCGATAATTTAGCATATAAGTGGGCAGCTTGCAACTTCTTCAGGACTGCTCTAACTAGTTTGATATGTTCCTCTTTGGTTTCTGTGAAGATAAGGATGTCATCGAGGTAAACCAGGACCCCCTTATATAGGTGCTCTCTCAACACATCATTAATTAATTGCATAAAGACTGCGGGGGACCCTTGCAGTCCGAATGGCAATACTTTGAATTGATAGCACCCCATTGGGCAGTTGAATGCAGTCTTCCATTCGTCTCCTTCCTTAATCCTAATACGGTAGTATGCTTCCCTCAGGTCTAGTTTGATAAAAATCTTTCCTTTCGATAGGTGGGATAACATATCCTTCATTAGGGGAAGGGGGTACAGATTACATTCACTAATTGTGTTCAAATTTCTATAGTCCACAACCAAACGAAAGGACCCATCCTTCTTCTCCCTGAACAGAACCGGGGCGGCCACTTTGGGTTTGGCAGGCTCAATAAATCCTCTTTCTAAGTTTTTCTTTATGAATCTCTCTATTTCTGCCATTTCCCTTGGGCTCATGGCATACATCCTTGGTTTTGGGAGTTTTGCCCCAGGTTTGAATTCTATGGTGCAGTCTGTGGGGTGGTGGGGGGGAAGCTCATCTGCTCTTTCCTCACTGAAAATCTCAGCCAGGTCCCTGTATTCCTCCGGTATCTCTGGTAATCCCTTCTCTTTCCCCACTGCTGCTGTCTCCTCCCTCTGGGTTGGGGGGGTGCTTTTGGAGTCTAAGTTCTTCTGCCCCCCCTTTGGGAAATTGAGTTCTGCTGTCCTCCAGTTTATCCCGGGGTTCCATTTCTTCAGCCATTCCAGTCCTAGGATCATTGGGCATTCCATGCCTGGGGCCACTATAAACGTTATGTCCTCCTCATGGGGCCCCAGTGATAGGTGGATTGGTAAAGTGGCTAGGGTGGCTGGTCCTCCCCCTGCTATTGTCCCATCTAATTGACTAAAAGAGATTGGTTGTTTTAGCCTCCTCACTGGGATGCTCAATCTCTCCACCAGCGTTGGGCTGGTAAGGCAGCGGATGCACCCAGAGTCTATCAGAGCTTTTATTTTGGCTGCTTCAGGCATAGGGGAAGCTAATATAGTCACTGTCTTAAGTATGGGTGGAAGGGGTCCACTTACCAATGGTTCTCCCTCTGAGCTGTCTTCCGAGTTGTCCACCGTCCCTGCGGTGCAGGCCGGAGTCCAGTCCCAGTTCCTGGCAGGAATTGTGGACTCTACAGCCTCTGTCCCCTTCATGGAAGATTCTTTTGTGTTGCCTTGGGGCTTCCCCGGCTTCTTGGAGGATGATGCCTTTGGTTTTCGTAGGGGGGCTTTTGAATGACATTCTGCAGCACGGTGGCCCTCTCTCCCGCAGTTGAAGCAACTTGTTGATTTTTTGGCTGTGGCTGGTGGTTTTTCCCCCTCGCGTGTTTGCTCGGGTGGCAGGCGGCCCCATGGTTTTCCTCTGTGGTGTCTCTTCAGTAGGTCTATTTCCACTTCCTCTGCCAGGATGTACCAGTCGTCGAGGTGGGGTGGGTCTCCTTGAGGCAGGCAAGCATCATACAGGTCGTAGTTCAGACCATCTTTGAAATGGCTAAGGAGGATGTCTTCTGGCCAGTTCAGCTTGCTGGCAATGGCTCGGAATTCTTGGGTATAATCAGCCACTGCTCGCCTGCCCTGCCTCACCGTTTTGATTCTCTCCCGGGCCTTACAGTCAGCCAAAGGATCCTCGAACCGCCACCTCAAAGATGACATGAATCGGTTGAAGTCATTGAGTTCTGGGGCATTGGAGTCATGCAAGTTCACCACCCAGTCTGCAGCCATCCCGTCCAGGGCAGATTGCACAATTCGGATGCGTGTTTTGTCACTGGGGATGTCCCGTCCGTACTCTTCCATGTAGCTGAGGACTTGGGTTAGGAAAAATCCCAGTCGTGATGGCTCCCCCTTGAATTTGACTTCCAGGGGCGGGAGTCTTTGGCTGGAGCGTTGTCTGTGCCGTGGCCGGTATCGCTCCTCATCCTGGTCCCCATCTGTGGTTCTGGGGGGGTACTGCTGAGGCAGCAATTCCTGTTCCATTGGATGGCCCCAGGGTTTCAGGTGTTGGATCCCCTCCGTTACCTTTCCAGTTGCGTCCCCAGGCGCTGCCTCGGTTGCGATTTTCAGCTCTCTCCTCCCTCAGTGAACTCAGGGTTGCTTTCATCAGATCAATGGCCTTTTCCAGGATCCGCTCCTCCTTGCTGGCGTGCAGGGAACTCTCCATCTCTTGCCTCCATTCTGGTTGGTGGTTACTACGCCTCAGGGTCTTTTCTCCCGAAGCCTTTTCCCACTCACTTTTCCTTCCAACGCCCATCGACCACCGGGGTTTTCGGTCGTACTGCTCCACCGCTTCTTCCCTGGGGGAATATGCTGCTTCAGCTTCCCATTGTCTCTGGGATTCCATTTGGGGGGAAGACTCCCCCTCCATGGGGCTTCCCTCCTCTCTTGCTTTGTCGCCAGACATTGTATTTGTTGCAAAGTCCCCCGGTAAGGTTTTCCCTTCCAGGTTGACTCTTAAAGCAGATTCCGTCTACTGTCAGGACCCACCTCAATCCACATCTTAGGAAATAAGAACTCTTGGATGCAAGTTTAGTCCAAAAGGAAAATGTTTACTAGGATGGAATCGATTGTGGGAATACAAGATGGAATCTGACAAAAGTTACATTTCAATCCTATATAAACCATTCCCATTTCAGCCCCTCCCCTCATCCATTTGGTCAGGCTGTCGTCAGTTGCTAGGTGTCAGGTCCTTCCATGGGAAAGGGAAACCTCCTTGGTTTTATGGTTATTGCTTTCCTTTTCAGTTGTAAATGAAGATACAAACCAGACCCGTCTGTCCCCCTCCCTTCCCCCGTTAAAACATCCCCTGTTGTTTGAAAATCGCTTTAGTAACCATCCTCTCCCCCCCCTCAGAGAGATGGCAGAATCCCCAGTAATAGCACGTTGTTCTACCTATACAATTATGAAATGTGATATAAATGGATTCTGACAGATACCTATACTCAAAAAGGACTTAAATCTGGAGGAATGGCAAAAAGGAATTAATAAATTTGTCTGGGCAGGGAAAAAGCCACGAGTTAAATTTAAGATAATGCAAGATACGCGTGAAAGAGGCGGTCTTAAAATGCCTAATTTTAAATTATATTATGAGGCTGCTGCTTTGTCAGCGATAAGTGACTGGTTTAATTTAACGCAAGGGAGATTATTAAATCTTGAGGGTCATGATTTGTTATTTGGTTGGCATGCATATTTATTGTATGATAAGAAGGTGGATAATGTGTTTAAGATACATATTTTAAGGTATGCTCTGTTGTGGGTTTGGGAAAAGCATAGACATAAGTTAAATTATAAGATACCCATTTGGGCAATACCTAAACATGCAATAGAAAATATAAATGTGGGATTTAAACATGATGTTACTACATATAAGGAAATTTTAAGTTTAGAGAGGAATGTATGGAAACTAAAGTCATATAAAATTTTAAAAGAAGAAAAAATTGTACAAACTTGGTTTCAGTATGGGCAATTACAGGCTAGATAGAAAGAGGACCAGAAAGTTGATTTTTCGATGACTGATGAAAATTTGGTAAAACAAATTAGAGATCAAGGTCAAGCACATATAAAAAGGATATATAATGCATTGATAGAGAAACGGAACTTGTTAAAGACTGTATGATAAAGTGGGCTCAGAATTTTCAAGAAGTTATAACAATGGATACTTGGGAAAAGATCTGGGTTAGAAATGTAAAATTTACACAAGCCCAAAATTTAAGAGAGAATTTTTATAAAATGTTTTATAGGTGGCACCTAGACCCTAAAAAATTAGCAGCCCAAATGTTTGAGGTGTGGTTGTGAGGATGCAATGTATTTTCAGATATGGTGGACTTGTAATAAGGTTAAAGCTTTTTGGATACTATTGTTATAGATGTTAAGTTGATGTTGAATTTAATTACGGCAGCGAGACTTTTAGTAGCTCAATATTGGAAGAAGGAAGAACTGCCAACTATAGAAGAATGGACTTTAAAAGTTTCTAACTTGGTGGAAATGGCAAAGATTTCAGCGTATTTGAAAGACCAATTGCAACAGAGATACATTGTGGAATGGAGGAGATGGATTGAATATATTCAGAATAAATATGGGACTAAAAAGTTTCATTTAGCATTTGAATAAGTAGTGGATCTATATGATGTATAATTAGTTAATAGTTATTTTATTAATAATTTGATGATGGAGAGTTAAAGTGCGATAGAACTTAATGTTTTATTGTTGTTAGCATATTTTAGATTATGTTTGTTTGTATTTTTATACCCTGTATTCAGCTCTGGGAAGTCGGGGAGGGGGGAGGGGAGGGAAGGGCTGGGGAGAGGGGAGGGGGAGGAGGGGGGCTTTTTTGTATTTAAAAATGTATTGTAAAACTTTTCAATAAAAAAGTATTTTTCATTTTGTTTAATTTTAAGTAGCACATAGCTCAAATGAACTATATTTTTTATATTTTACAGAGAATTATTGGAATTCTGCATCATTTGTTACTCGATCTTCATATCTCCACTTCTCTACCTTCCAAGGAGAGACCAGCGCTGACATTTCATTCTATTTCAAAACATCAGCCCCTGATGGAGTCTTCCTTGAGAATCGGGGGAATTCAGATTTCATCAAACTTGAGCTAAAATGTAAGTATGTCCACAGCATGAATAAGAGTATCAGATGAAAGTAAGATAAGGTGTTAAATTTTTATTATCAGGCATACTGTATGAACTCTCCAATGAAACATAAAATATGACTCTGGGTATCCTGTCTTAATCTAGAATGTTTTATGCTTAATTTAATGCAGTGTTCCAATATTTGAGAGTTCTCCCAGAGAGGAGGGGGTCAATCTAATTTCCAAAGCACTTGAAGGCCAGACAAGGAATAATGGATAGAGACTGATCAAGGAGAGATTCAACCTAGAAATAAAGAGAAATTTTCTGAGCATGAGAACAATCAACCAGTGGAACAGATTGCCTTCAGAAGTTGTGGGAAACTTCATCACTGGAAACTTCCAAGAAGAGACTGGACTGCAGAAATGGTGTAGGATCTCCTGCTTGAGCACGTGGGGGTGGGGGTTGGGTAGGCTTGGACTAGATGACCTACAAGATTCCTTCCAACTCTATTCTATTTCTATTTCTATTTTTAACCCAGACAGCTCAGAAGTAGTTCTGCTTACATAGCTATTCTAAGTAATGATGCCACTTTCCTTTGATTTTAAAATCTTTCTTCCAATTATTTAAGGAGATGGACATGATTCTCTTCTTCACAATTACACTACACAATAATTAGATTAAAATTTTCACTTAAAATGAGGAATTCAAGGATAGGTGGGAATTTGAGGAAAACTGCACATTCTAATAGTTAGTTTAATATATTTATCTTTAGTCCATTTAGGGACACAAAGTGTTACATACTGAGCTTCCGGTGGTGACGCGACGCTGAAGACAGCCATCTCCGGGCTGTCCGCTCCGCAGCTTTTTTGTTTCACCGAAAACAGTGCCGATCCGCTGTTTAGGTGGATCTGAAGCCCCCTCCTCAGGAGAAGAGGAGGGGTGAGGCCTCAGGTAGGGGTTGAGCTCTCCGGGGCCGCCTGAGCTGAAAGTTTGGGCGGCTGAAGGATCGAGCTCCCCCGAAGCCTGGGTTAGCTCCGAGCTGCGCAGCGTCTCTGCGCTGTGATTTTTGGAGCAGAGCCAAGCGTTAGCAACCACCCCTGCCAGAAGGAAAGACTCTTGAGTTTTAAGGAGCAGGCAGAGCGGTACAGGAGGTCAAGGTGAAGTGGACTTTTATCTTTACTCTCTAGCTCAATGGATTTTATAGCTTTAAAGTGAAAGTGTGCAACAAGTGAAAGTGGGGGAAGATGGCGGCTAAAACTTCCAAAGCTCTCCGGAGTACAGGGGCTTCCCCGGTGCAACAGACCTCGTTGCAAGCTTTGCTTCCTCCTGCACCTCCTCCGGCATTGACGCTTAAGGATTTACAAGATGCCTTTGAAAAGCATTCACAATTAATGTCAGATATGATGGATGAAAAGATGGAAAAGCTGGAGGAGAAATTGGAGGAGAAGATGGAAGAGAAGTTTAGAGCAATGAGGGCAGACATTTTGTCTACAATTGAAAGTGTGGCTGAATGTGTGCAACGTTTGGATGAAAAAGTGGAGGATCTTAGTCAAAAGAACTCTATATTAGAAGTAAAGGTATTAGAGAATGAAAATATAAGGGATAAAATGGATGGAGAATTGAGCCTTGTCCAGTTCCATCAGATGGAGTTTGCTATTAGAATCAGGGGCTTAAAAGAGAATCCTAAAGATTTAAAGCAGCTGGTCTCTGAGGCTTTGGAAGCGGTACTGGGCCAGCCAGCATCTGAAATTGAGGGAAGTATGGATAAAATCTTTCGTGTAAATTCATGGATTGCAAGACAGAGGAAGCTACCTAGAGATGTGGTGGTCTACTTTACAAAGAGAGCAATTAGGGATGAAGTTATTCAAGCTGCTTACGATACTAAGTTTGTGGTTGCTGAGCAAGAAGTCCTGGTTTTAAAAGAGATTCCTCCAAAGATTTTAAGGAGAAGGAAAGATTTTGCATTCCTTGCACAGGAACTTAAGAAATGTGATATCAAGTTTAGATGGGAGATTCCAGTCGGAATGGTGGTAATGCACGAAGGTAAAAGACATCGTCTGGTTACTGTGACTCAGGCACGTGATTTTTACAGTAATGTGTTAAAAGCAACCCCCCTATCACTTCTGGAAGCTGCAAAGGGATATGGCGAGGGAAAGCCTCAAGACGCTGAAGGAATACAGACAGAGGAGAATGGTGCTGGAGGGGATCAAATTACAGTTTCATCGGCTGCTGCTGGAGAGCAGAGGATGACGCGTGCCGCCCTAAGACGAGCGAGACAAGAGCAAGAGCAAGACCAGCAGAAAGTTATGGAACCTCCAAAGTGTACTTACAGTGAAGCTGTGGGAGGGGCGCGGCCTAAGGAAGTTACAGGGGTCCTCGCAGATGTGCTCCAAAAGCTTCGGGACGCCAAGAATGGCGACTAAATTTCTAACCTGGAATGTCAATGGATTAAATTCACCACAGAAGAGAAAGAAAGTTTTTTCAATATTTAAAACAATTTAAGACTGATGTTATTTGTTTGCAAGAAACGCATATTAGGGTTATGGACCAAAAGTACTTATTGAACTCAAGGTTGGGTACGCAATTTGTTGCTTCTGCGATGAATAAGAAAAATGGAGTGATTGTCTACGTTAAGAGTACTCTGACAGCGGAACTAATTGAAGTAGATAAGCAAGGAAGATATGTTATGATAGATTTGCTGCTAGAAGGTAAAAAAACGCTTTTAGTTGGACTGTATGCTCCTAATCAACAACAAGCTGACTTTTTTAACCTACTACATACAAAGGTCACCCAATTGGATTATAAATCTTTTATTTTTATGGGAGATTGGAATGGTGTCCTAGACGTACAGATGGACAAAGCTGGTTTTTTTAAGCGTGCCCCGAGTCATGCTAGATTGCCTAAATCTTTTTTTGAAATGAAGGATGATTTGGAATTGCGAGACATTTGGCGCGATACACATCTACATGAAAAGGATTATACTTTTTTTTCTGATAGACATCAATCCTTTTCTAGGATTGACTTTATATTACTGACTAATGACTTCTTTTCTAGGATCAAGAAGGTAAAGATCTGTGCAAGAACTATTTCTGACCATAGTCCAGTTTGGTTAGAGATCAACAAGGACAATAGAGATAGGCGCTCCTGGCGCGTAAATGAGAATTTGTTTAGAAATTAGAGAAATGTGGAAGAATGTAAAAAGCAGATGAAGGATTTTTTTGAAATTAATATGAATAAGGATACTTCCATGGACATGGTTTGGGATGCTAGCAAGGCCTATATGAGAGGGGTGTTGATATATATGAACAATAAATACAGACGTACTTTGGAAGCCAGAAGGAAAGAACTGGAGAATGAAATTAGGGAAAAAGAAAAGGCCCTAATTTTGAACCCATTGGATGTGAAGATTAAGGAGGTCATTAACCTATTAAGAGGACAATTTGATAAGTTGATGGCTGATCAGGTGGCAACTAATTTACGGTTTGCTAGGCATAATACTTTTTGCAATGCTAATAAGCCAGGTAGATGGCTAGCCTACAGGTTAAGGAAAAAGCAAAGGGCTTCTAATATAGATAAAATTGAATATAAAGGAAAGGTTGTGTTTCAACAGGATCTTATTAAGAAAGCCTTTGTGGATTTTTATTCTAAACTATATGCTAAGGAGAAGATTAATGAAACAGACATTGATGTATATTTGAAGAATGCTAGCATCCCGGTTCTTACGCAAGAGCAAGAGGAGGAGATTAATCAATTGATAACAGAAGAAGAAATTCTTATAGCAATTAAGGAACTGAAGGTGGATAAAGCGCCAGGCACGGATGGTCTGACTGCGGCTTACTACAAAAATTTACAATTGGAGCTGATAAAGCCGTTAAAGGAATTGTTTCAGACAATTCAGAGGGGGGGAAGGGTGCCTCCGTCTTGGAGAACTGCTTTTATTTCTTTGATTCCGAAGGAAGATCAAGATGGTACTCAAGTTAAAAATTACAGACCAATATCACTTTTAAATACAGATTACAAGATATTTGCTAAGGTGTTAGCTAACAGGGAGGGTTAGGTAGGGGTGGGGGGAGGGGGGATTGTTAAAGTTAAAATGTACTGTAAAACTTTTCAATTAAAAAAAAGTGTTACATACTGACATTATATGAACAATCTCCCAGCCCAAAAAGAACCAGGGAATCTCTAACGCGGCAGCCGTTGACAGATGACAGCTGTCAAAAGGCTGCTGGAAGAAACCGCGCACGCACACAGCCGGCAGCAGCCACTGACAGTGACAGCTGTCAAAAGGCTGTGCAGGCACAAGAACCAGCCCGGCTGACAGCCGCGAGCTGTCAGAATGCTGGCTCCCAATACACGCCTCCCCTCAGCCGGCAAGCCAGCCAGCTGACGGATTCCCCGGCTAAGCCGCACAATTGCAATCGCCCGGGAGCTGTCAAAGCTACCAGCTGACTATTGGTCACTGCCCTCGAGGCGGGAGAATACAGTTTCCTGATTCATTGTTACTGTTGACAGTTCACTATGAAATGACATGTTTCTCCGCTTGTCAGCTGTCTAGAGCTGAAGCGAATAAAACATTGAAACCCAGCCTGCCATCTCTCTGGACATTGTCCGAGATACTTCACTGGTGACGAAGGTGGGATCCCGGTACAACAGAGCTAGTCACTGAGCTAAGTCACGGCTAGAAGGAGCTCCATCCCTCCAGCCACTCAAGTCACTGCTGAAGTCACTGGCTGAGGGCAAGGACAACCCTTCTACTCACTCGAATGGTACCGCAGACCCAGACTATGGCCAACCTCGGACACATCAGAGAGTTTGACGTCCGACACCCCGAGGGATGGGAGTCACACTGGGGGCAAGTCGAGGGGTACCTCGTCGTGAACAAAATCACGGAAGATCGCCACAAAGCTGCGGCACTACTCTGCCTCAGTGGACCGGCCGTCTACGACATCGCTGTAGGACTCTGCAGCCCAGATCCAGTCGCCACGATACCCTATGCAGAGCTGACTGAACGCCTCAGCAAGCACTTTATGCCCAGGCGGTCAGAATTGTACTGGCAGCTCCACTTCGCCCGCTGTTGACAGCAACCGGACGAGGCATCCACCGCATTCATCACAGGGGTCCGTCACGCCACCCGCAGGTGCCAATTCCTGGACCTGAAGGACCACATCAGAGACCAGATCATCGGCGGACTCCAGAATGAATGGCTTCAGTGGAAGCTGGTGGCGAAGCCCATGATGGATCTCGCAGAGCTCACCCTGGAGATCATGGTGTACGAAGATAGCCATCGCGAAGACCCCTCGGTGTTCGGAGACAGCCCCAGTGGTTCTGTCCATCAGGCCAGGGAGGCAGACTTTGAGCACCCAGAGGTCAATTCCGGTGTTGACGCGATCATCCCCCGTTTCAACCGAATGGCCGCCGGCCGTGAGGGAAGCCACAGACCAACCAAGCCAGGGGGCGCCGGCCAAAAAACCATCCCTGCAGGCACTAGGGGCAGGTGCACCAGCTGCGGTGGGGGCCACGCCAGAGCCACTTGCAGATTCAGAAACGCAAAGTGCCATGGATGCGGGAAGACCGGGCACATCTGCTCCGTGTGCTGCAGCCAAAACCGGGAGACCCTCCACGAACTTGAGGAAATTCCGTCAGGTAGGACTAAGTTTTCCCGCCCTCCCCAAAAGAGCATACTATCCATTCTCTCCAGCCAGAAGCCCTGTGCCACCCATCATGTACAGGCCAAGATTAAGATCTGGGTTAAGATCCAGGGGGTCCTATGCGAGATGGAAGTTGACTCAGTTGACTCCGTCTCTATCCTATCCTGGGACACTCTCCCAAAAATCAGTTCTAAGTGCAAATGCCGCATTCCCCTACAGCCTTCCAAAATCTTACTTGCTGACTTTCAGGGCGCTTCCATAACCTTAAAGGGATAGGCTACGTTAAAAGTAGAATTCAAAAAATTTCAAGGAAACCTCCTAGCTCAGATCACGGAGGGACCCAGAACCAGCCTCATCGGCCTGGACTGGTTCGAGGCTCTGGGCATCCGCCTAGAAGGGACGAACGACATCCAGTCTCAGACCCTGGAAACCGTCTGCAAAACTTTTGCTGATGTTTTCGATGGGACATTAGGCAGGTACACAGGCCCCCCCATAGATCTCAAGCTCAAACCTGAGGTCGGTCCTATTAGAATCAAAGCCAGAAGGGTCCCCTTTGCACTAAAACAAAAGATTGACAGGGAATTAGACCCCCTAGTCACCCTAGGGGTCCTGGAACCCACTGACAGTGGGACATGGGAGACCCCTATAGTCACACCGGTCAAGCCAAATGGGGACGTGAGGATCTGCGTGGATTACAAAGTGACCCTCAACCACGCATTGAACCCCCATGCTTACCCAGTCCCCGCAGTCAAAGACATCCTGTCAGAAATTGGTTCAGGCTCCATTTTCGCAAAACTCGATCTGGAGCATGCGTTCCTGCAGCTCCCTGTCAGTAGGGAAACAGCTGATGCCCAAACTATCATCACACACTGAGGGGCTTTCAGGGTGACCCGCCTCCAATTTGGAATTTCAGTGGCTCCTGGCATTTTCCAGGAAGTCATGGAAAGAACCCTGAAGGGAATCCCAGGGGTCTGCCCCTACTTCGATGACATCCTCATCGCAGGGGATTCTGAGAGCACTTTAGCAGCCAGACTGCACGAAGTGCTAACCAGATTCTGCAGAGCAGGATTAAAACTCAAATGGGAAAAATGCTCCATTGGAGTCCCCTCCACTGAGTTCTTGGGCTATAGAATAGACTCCCAAGGAATCCACCCCACAAATTCAAAAATCCTAGCTATCAAGGCGGCCCCAACCCCTAAGAACAAAACAAAGCTCCAAGCATTCCTGGGGCTCTTAAATTTCTATCACACCTTCCTACCCAGTAAGGCAACGATAGCAGAACCCCTCCATAGGTTTCTAGACAAAGGGGCATCATGGCAGTGGACAGCAGTCCACGATGACAGTTTCAAAAAACTCAATCAGATGCTGTCAAGCAACACAACCATTTCCCATTACAAGGAAGATAAACCCCTCTGCACAGCATGCGACGCATCCCCATATGGGATCGGAGCAGTCCTGAGCCACCTTTTAAGTGACAGGAAACAAACGCCCGTTGCTTACTATTCAAGGACCCTCTCCAAAGCTGAAAGGAACTATGCCCAGATCGACAAAGAGGCACTGGCCATCGTGGCGGGCATAAAAATATTCCATGATTATCTTTATGGCAGGCCATTCACTATATTCACAGATCATAAGCCCTTACTAGGGCTATTCACCTGGGACCATCAAACTCCCCAAATATTGTCCCCTCGAATGCTGCGGTGGACTACATTCCTCTCAGCTTATTCCTACCAATTAATTCACAAACCAGGCAGGGAAATGTGCCATGCAGATGGCCTCAGCAGGCTCCCTCTGCCCCAAGTAGACTCAGACCCAGCCCCGGCGGGTCACATCTTAGCCATTCAAGAGCTCCTAGAGTGCCCCTTGACAGCAAAGGATATCACTGACACCACTGGCAAGGACAAAACCCTCAGCAGAATACTAGCATGGGTATCCTCTGGGTGGAAGTCTGTTAGCCCTGGTCCTGACTTCCAACCGTATTTTACTAGATGGCATGAGCTAACCTCTCACTTAGGCTGTATACTCTGGGGCTGTAGAGTGATAGTGCCGCCTATACAGAGACCCAAAGTCCTACACACATTACACGAAGGGCACCCTGGCATCGTAAAAATGAAAGCCTTGGCACGAAGTTACGTTTGGTGGCCGACAATTGATAAGGACATTGAAACTCACGCAGCTGGCTGCTACCTATGCCAGCAGTCCAGACCAGTACAGCCCCAGGCCCCTATTCACAAATGGGAAACCACCCGAAATCTTTGGTCCCGCGTCCACATTGACTTTGCTGGGCCCTTCCAGGGACAGGTTTTCCTCATTATAGTGGATAGCTATTCAAAGTGGTTGGAGGTTCTCCCGGTTTCCAGCACAACAACGGCTGCCACCATTCAGGCTCTCAGGGGAGTTTTCGCAACACACGGCCTCCCCGACATACTAATTTCCGACAATGGGCCTCAATTTACCTCTCGTGAATTTCAGAACTTTATGAGGAACAACTGTATTAGGCACGCCACGTCGGCCCCCTTCCACCCTTCATCCAACGGTCTTGCAGAGGTCATGGTGAGGGCCACCAAAGATGCCCACTGAAAGATCATCGCAGGAGACTGGCACCACCGCCTAGCCCAGTTTCTTCTAGCTCACCACTCTATGCCCTGCTCTACCACCAGGAAATCCCCTGCCGAACTGCACTGGGGCCATCGGCTGGTGACAAGACTTGACAGACTTCATCCTGACAGACCGGTAGCCAAAGAAGCCAACAAGCCCTCACCCAGAACATTCGCTCAAGGACAAAATGTCTGGGCCAGGGACTATGGGGGAAAGACTAAATGGACCCAGGGTGTCATCCTGGAGCAAATGGGGCCCTTATCCTACACCACAGACATCGGCGGGGGACTCACGCTCCGCAGACACACCAACCAGCTCCGTCCCAGGTCACTTCCAAACATCCCCCTGAGACCACTACCTGGAGATGCCGAACCATCCAGCAGCGACAGCACCGGCGTGCCACAAACATCCCCGAACTTACAATCCCCACTCCACCATCCCCAGAGGACACTCCAGCAGCAGAAGAGGGCCCCATCCTCCGCCGCTCCAGCAGGACTAAACAGCCTCCCGCCTACTTCGCGAACTTCGAATGGGCTGGAAGCACGCCGATGATCAACAGTTGTGGTTGAATACTTCTATGTTTATTGTTAAAAAGTTCAAATCAAGGGGGGGAAGGGGTGTTAAATACTGACATTATATGAACAATCTCCCGGCCCAAAAAGAACCAGGGAATCTCTAACGCGGCAGCCGTTGACAGATGACAGCTGTCAAAAGGCTGCCGGAAGAAACCACGCACGCGCACAGCCGGCAGCAGCCGCTGACAGTGACAGCTGTCAAAAGGCTGTGCAGGCACAAGAACCAGCCCAGCTAACAGCTGCGAGCTGTCAGAATGCCGGCTCCCGATACACGCCTCCCCTCAGCTGGCAAGTCAGCCAGCTGATGGATTCCCTGGCTAAGCCGCGCAAGCGCAATCGCCCGGGAGCTGTCAAAGCTACCAGCTGACTATTGGTCACTGCCCTCAAGGCGGGAGAATACGGTTTCCTGATTTGTTGTTACTGTTGACAGTTCACTATAAAAGGACAAGTTTCTCCGCTTGTCAGCTGTCTGGAGCTGAAGCGAATAAAAAATTGAAACCCAGCCTGCCGTTTCTCTGGTCATTGTCCGAGATACTTCACAAAGGTATACTGGTGGAACTTGATCTCTTATGCTAACTAATCTTTCTTCTGCCTTGGTAATGAGGTCAGTGAGTAGTGCTTAAAGTACCAGCTTTAATGTAAAACATCTATCAATCACTTTCCTGAACATGGGCTGCCAGCAAAGACAAGGAGAAGGATTTTGCAGCTACTACTCCCCCCAGCTTTTGGCATGCAGATTGCTTTGGACAGACTTTGGAAGCTGTCTGCTGGCTTGCAGCTGTTTTGGAGAGCTCTGAGGTAAAGTTCTTTGACACACACTGACCAGTGGGTCTTAAAAACTGAAGAAATGCCAGTCCCTTCAGATAAAAGGTTGAAGAGCTACACTCCAGGAAGAAATCTTTCAGAGATATCTCCGCAGTGATGCCACCAATTGGCTGTCTTCCCAGAAGTCAAATTAAACTAATCTTCAAATCCCTCTGTTAACTATCTGTCATTGTATTTAACTCATAGAAAGTCCACACATGATTTCCAATCTCTTATAAAGCTGTCTAATCCATTGTCTCTAATAAAGCAGTTAGTTTCACCATCTCTGCTTGTTCAGTCAATTTTAAAATCCATATTACCACTGTCAGCAACTTTTTCTTTCCAGTATTTAACAGTCACCATGTAAAGAAATAACATACCAAATAGTTTTTCGATTGGTTTATCCATAATATCTAAAAGAAAAGCTTCAGGTTTCATTAGTATTTGTATCTTAAATATTTTCTGCATTATCATTATTATATTTATACAGAATGTTTTTTGTTCCCCAAGATGTTCCCCACTGATGGCAGCCTCGGTAAAATGCTGTCTGATCGTTTTGTTGTTTTTTATTATTCTCTGTGTCTCACTTTTGATTTCATATTCAAGAGAACAACTCTTAAGCATCAAGCAACCCTTTTTCAAAGAGCAGCTGTCTGTGACTACACTCCCCCCCATCTTTACAAATGCAGGTGTCAGGACCCACTTCAATCTCACATCTTAAGAAAGCAGAACTCTTGGAAACAATTTCTTCCAAAAGGAACTTTTATTAAGAGTAGTTGATAGCAGGCATAATAGACAGGATCTGAGATTTCCCACGCAGAGTGGTAGATTAAAGTATCCCCAAACAAGACCCCAACCCATAGTCCACCTGCCCGATATGGGACGGCCAATCCACAGGTGTTATGTCTATCATCGAAAAAGGGGAGATAACATCAGCCCATCTCCAGTTTATGCAGCAATGGTCAGCGGCTTCTTCACACCTTCCACTGAGAGCATAGAATTAAACCAGGCACTGCGGTTACATTCCTTATTTCCTCCCTTGTTCTAGCTGACAGTTTAAGGAAATAAAGTTCAAAGACAGAGATAATGCAGGAAGCAAATTGTTACATTGTGGCGGATAGAGGAAGCAAAGGCAATAACCCCATGGACACATCTCCCCTCCCCCTTGGGAGTATGGCAGAACCAAAGGAAAGGTGCAATTTGATTTTGGGTCAGAGGGGATAGATAGAAATGAAATAGGAATGGGTTCTGACATCCTGCCCACCTATTGGAGAGATTCACCTGTACAGAAAACAAAACAGGTATAGAGGTTAGTCTCGTTTGTTGGGATATTCTGTATGAAACTTCTTTAGCAGTTTGGGTGCTCTAATATGACGTTTGTGGACCCACTCATTCTGTGAGATGGGAAGGTGTTTCCACACTACTAGGTATTGGGTTGCCTCATGATACTAGAATCTAGGATTTCTTTTGTCTCAAAGTGTTGTTCTCCTTCAACCATGATTGGAGGTGGGGGGGATTTTTGGCCGTAAGGGTGACTGTTGTTCTCGTTTCACTAAGCTACAGTGAAAAAATGGGTGTATTTGCCTGAGGTTCTTGGGTAGTTCTAATTTTACTGTTACTGGGATTATGATTCTTTTAATTGGAAAAGGTCCTATATATTTTGGACCAGGTTTTTTAAAAGGGCTGCTATTTTGTAGACATATATACCATTTCTCCTACAGTGAATGTTTAGGTTTGACTCCTTTTTTATCTGCTTGTGCTTTGTGTGCTTCTTTAGCTACATCTAAGGCAGGGCTTTTCAACCTTTTCACCCATTGTACCACTTTTAGGATATGGCAACATCCGAGTACACCAGTCCCCTAGCAAGGTGTCAAAAACCTGATGACAAAAAAAGGAAAACACTGATGAAGTACACGTAGTCCTCAACTTACAACAGTTCACTTAGTGACTGTTTGAAGTTACAATGGCACTGAAAAAGTGCCCCCTAAGCCTCAGCCAAGCAAGAAACCTGCTTCCCCACCCGGCCGCACTCTTCCCTGTCCCATGTTTTCATTGTTGTGAGCATTTCTATTGAGGAATGGCAGCTGGGGTGGGGGTGGAGTTGTTTGCTTTTCATTCCCCGTCTGCTGAGTGGTTGCAGCAGGTTTTGGTCACTTCACATGACCCTGGAACACTGTGACTGTCATAAATATAAATCAGTTGCCAAGCATCTGAATGTAAATTACAAGACCCTGGAGATGCTGCAACATTCCAGCTGATTGGCACTTTTTCTGGGCTCAGCAGAAGTGCCAGGATCAGTGCCAAGTTCCACCTGGATCCTGGCACTGATCCTGGCACTTCCACTGAGCCCTGACAGCCCTGAAGAAGCAGTGATCCTGGCACTTCCACTGAGCTCTGACAGACCTGCAGCTCCAGCCCTCTCTTGCTCAGGCTTTTGTGGTGCTGCCACCAGTACAGCTCATTCCCCTCCCCGCTACCAGGATGGTTGTGTACCACCTGCCAGGTGCCAATGTACCACAGGTGGTACCTGTACCCTGGTCTAAGGCTTTCCTAGCCACTGACCAGGTGTTTTGTAATTGGGATATCCATTCTTTCAGCGATGGGATTGCCATTCGTTTGGGGTTAGTTCTGGCATAGTTCTGGCTGGGGGCTACTTGAAAAGGAGTGTAGCATGTGCTGGAGTGGACTGTGTTATTGTAAGCAACTTCTGCAAAAGGGAATAGGTCCGTCCAATTCGTTTGCTGGAAATTAATAAAGCATCTTAAGTTTTGCTGAAGTACTGAGTTAGAACATTCTGATTGGCCGTTACATTGAGGGTGATGACTAGATGACAGTCCCTGAGTGGTTTCTAAGAGGGATAAAAGTTCCTTCCAAAATTTTGACATAAATTGCACTCCCCTATCAGATATGATGTTGGAGTGCCCCTTGCAGTCTGTAGATGTGCTGCACAAATAGTTTCACTAAGGTTTTTGCAGTGGGAATCTTTTGGCAAGGGATAAAGTGCACTTGTTGGAAAACAAATCCGTAACTCCCCAGAGGACAGTGTTTCCGTTGCTTTCTGGTAATTCCACTATAAAATCCATGGATATGTCTTTCCAGGGGGCTGAGGGATTTGCCACTGGTTGTAGCAGTCTGGGTAATTTCCCTTCCCTCTTAGCAGCTGCTAAGTTGGACAGCTGGCCACATAGCTTTCTATGTCCTTTTTCATGGGTGGCCACCAAAATTGCCTTTTAATTAAATGTAGTGTTTTTACAAATCCAAAATGCCCTGCTGATTTTCTGTCATGGCACAGCTGCATAAAAGTGACACTCTGGGTGGTTGGTATATATAACTTCACCCCCAACCATGGCAGACTGTCCTTGATTGTGCACATGTGTTAATTTATCTGGAATCATTCATCTGTTTCTAAAGTTTTCCAGAATTCAAGTCCGGTTTGGCTATTCAGCTGTGGCTTTATTTTAGCTTGGACCCTGGTGGTTACTGGCTCTGCCAGGTTTTTGGGCATAAGTGGTTTAGAGTCAGTGGCTCACATACTGTAATATTGGTGTATCTGCCGGGAGGTTTTTTTCCCCCCGGGCAAGTGTTTGAGCATAAAATGGAATTGGTGAAAGTGCTGGGACCAGCGGGCTTGCTTAGGAGTGACCTTTCTGGGTGTTTTTAGTGCTTCCAGTTTTTTGTGGTCCATCCAGATCTGAAAAGGGATTGTTTTCCCTTCAAGGAAATGGCACCACATAAGTAATGACCATCTCACAGTGCACACTTCCCTTTTCCCACACAGGCCAGCATTGTTCCATCTCAGTGAGTTTCTGGATGTGTATGCACATGGTTGCAGTACCCCTTCATCATTTTCTTGTAATACTACAGTCCCCAATGCCTCATCACTTGAATCCACCTTTATTATGAAAGGTTTATCTGGCTCTGGGTGCTTCAGTATGGTTTCAGCAGGAAAGAGTCTCTTTAACCTCTCGAATGTCACTTGGCATTCCATTGTGCATTTTAGTGCCTGGCTGGGTTTCACTGAGGTTTCCCCCTTCATTTTTAACAAGTTCATGAGGGGCAGGGCTATTTGGGCAAATAAAGGGATGAACTGGTGGTAAAAGTTTGCAAAACCCAGGAAACTTTGCAATTGCTTCCTTGTGCGAGGTGGTGCCCATTCTAATATTGCCCTGACTTTCTCAGGGTCCATTTTGATGCCCAGTGGGGATATGAGATAGCTCAGGTAGTGTATTTTTTTCTGGTAAAATTCACATTTCGATAATTTTGCATATAGGTGGGCGGCCTGCAATTTTTTCAGAACTGCTCTGACTAGATTAATATGCTCCTCTTTGGTCTCAATGAAGATAAGGATGTCATCTAAGTAAACCAGGACCCCCCCCCTTAAACAAGTGCTCCCTTAGCACCTCATTGATTAATTGTATAAATGCTGCGGGGTGGCCTTGCAGTCCAAACGGCAAAACTTTGAACTGGTAGCATGCCATTGGGCAATTGAATGCGGTTTTCCATTCATCCCCTTCCTTCATTCTAATGTGGTAGTATGCTTCCCTTAGGTATAGTTTGGTATAGGTATAGTTTGGTAAAAATTCTTCCTCTTGATAAGTGGGATAATTCTTCCTTTCGATAAGTGTCCTTCATGAGGGATAGGGGGTACAGGTTTCTTTCACTGATTGCATTCAGAGTGCGGTAATCTATGCACAAGCGACTGGCTACTTTGGGCTTGGCAGGTTTGATAAATCCACTTTCTAGGGATTTGATTTCTATTGCACAATCCATGGGTCAGTGAGGAAGAAGCTCATCCACCTGTTCCTCACTGAAAACTGCAACAAGGTCTCGGTATTCCTCTGGTATTTTGGGTAACCCCTTTTCCTCTCCCAATGATGCTTTCTCCACTCCTGGGCTTGGTAGGGCTCCTTGGGGTGTTAAATTTGCATGAGCCCCTTTGGGGAAATTGAGCTCTACCATCCTCCAATTTACCCAGAGGTTCCATTTCTTTAGCCACATCAGCCCTAGGATCACTGGGCATTCCCTGCCTGGGGGCACTTCAAACGTTATGACCTCCTCATGGTTCACCAGGGGCAAGTGGACTGGGAAAGTGGCTAGGGTAGGTGGCAAAGCCCCTGCTATGGACCCATCTAACTGGCCAAATGAGATTGGTTGTTTTAGTCTCCTCACTGGAATGCCCAAGTTCCCCACTAGCATTTGGCTAATGAGGCAGCAGTTCAGCCAGAGTCTATTAAGGCTTTCGCTTTGACAGCTTCAGGCATGGAGGGGGCTAATATAGTCACTGTCTTGAGGATGGGTGTAATGGGTCCACTTACCAGGGGTTCATCCTCCAAGTTGTCATCTGAGGTATCCACCAGCCTTGCAGTGTAGGCCAGAGTTCCCTGCCGATGCCTAGCAGAGGGCAGGGACTCTACAGCCTCTGTTGCCCTAAATGGCAGGTTCTCATGGCTTGGCTGGGGACTTTCCTGACTTACTGGCCGGTGATCGAGCTGTGTTGCATTGAGGGACTTTTGAGCAGCACTGTATGGCATGATGCCCCTCTCTCATGCATTTGAAATAGCCTGTTGACTTCTTGGCCATGGCCAGTGGTTTTGCTGGTTCACACAATGCTCAGGAGGTAAGTGGCCCCACAGTTTTCTTTGGTGGTACTCTTCAGTAGGTTGATCTGTGCTTCCTCCACCAGGGCGTACCATTCATCTAGTCGGCGTGGGTCCCCTTGAGGCAGGCAAGCATCATACAGGTCATAGTTTAGGCCATCTTTGAAGTAGCTAAGGAGGATGTCTTCCAGCCAGTTCAACCTGTTGGCGATGGCCCAGAATTCTTGTGTATATTCAGCTACCGGTCAGCCAGGGGATCCTCGAATCGCCTTCTCAGAGAGGACAGGAAGTGGTTGAAGTTGTGGAGCTCTAGGGCATTGGAATCATGCAGGTTCACCATCAAGTCTGCAGCCACCCCGTCCAGAGCAGACTGCATGATACGGATACAGGCTTTTGTCACTGGGGATGTCTCGTTCGTATTCTTCCATGTAGCTAAGGACTTGAGTTAGGAAGAACCTCAAGCATTGTGCCTCTCCCCTGAATTTCACGTTCAGCGGCAGGAATCTTTAGATGGATTGATACCTTTGTCACCGATGGTGTTGTTTCCCATCCTGATCAGCAGCTGTGGGTCAGCAAGGAGTGGGGGCTGCCAAAGCAGTAGCTGCTGGCTTGGTGGTCTTGATGGATGTACCCAGGACTTCAGCTTCTGATTACCCCTCAGATATGGGCTTTATCGCTGGGGATGTATCGTCCATATTCTTCCATGTAGCTGAGGACGTGGGTTAGGAAGGTTTAAGGTTTAAGGTTTATTAAATTTATATGCTGCCCTTCTCCCTGAGGACTCAGGGCAGCTCACAACAATAAAAAGTTAAAAGATATAAATACAAAAATTAAAAGAGGATTAAACAATATAAGAAATAAGAACAATTTAAACCAATAAAAAACCAAATTTAAAAACCATGATCAGTCCAGGCCCGCTTGTTGAAATAACTAGGTCTGGAATAACCAGGAAGAACCCCAAGCATTGTGACTCTTCTCTGAATTTTGCATCCAGCGGCAGGAATCTTTGGATGGATCAGTACCTTCACACACACCCGATGGTGTTGTCTCCCATCCTGATCAGCAGCTGTGGGTCAGCGGGGAGTGGGGGATGACAAAGTGGTAGCTGC
Organism: Vipera ursinii; assembly: GCF_947247035.1. Taxonomy (NCBI): domain Eukaryota; kingdom Metazoa; phylum Chordata; class Lepidosauria; order Squamata; family Viperidae; genus Vipera; species Vipera ursinii. The sequence continues at coordinate 62,386,342 of NC_139517.1, read as the reverse complement.
TGTCTCTGCAGTCTTGGCAGACATCCCCAGGACTTCAGCTTCTGATTCCCCCTCAGTGTCTCTCCAGCTGCAGCCCAAGGTATTGGTGCGGCTGTGGGGTTCAGGTTTCTCATCCCCGAGAGAGCCAAGGTTTCTTTTCATCAGGTCAATAACTTTCTCTAGGATCCAGTTTGAGTGCTGCACACAATCTCCTTCCTCTTCGCTAAGGTGAAGGGATTTCTCCATTTCTTGCTTCCATCTGGGTTTGTGGCTGCCTCATCTCAGGGTCACCTTTCTTTATTTTTTTATTTTTATTTTAATCCCATTTATATCCCACCCTTCTCTGAAGACTCAGGGTGGCTTACAATTTAAGCACAAACCAATGTGCTTAGCAATAGCCTTCATTCTATGTATATGCCTGCTTATTAGGGCTTTCGCGCCCCCCCAAAGTGGCATTATTACAAAGTCAGCTTATTGCCCCCAACAATCTGGGTCCTCATTTTACCTACCTCGGAAGGATGGAAGGCTGAGTCAACCTTGAGCCTGGTGCGATGCGAACCTGCACTAATTGCAGGTAGCTGGTGTTACTTAAGGAGGCATTAGCCCACTGCTCCACCAAGGCTCCTTGATCTCTTTTCCCACTCGTCTTTCTTTGCAACATCCATTGACCACCGAGGTTTGTGGCTGCACGTTTCCACCCCTTCTTCTTCTTAGGAATAGGACTTCTCGGATCCTGACAGCTGGCAGGGTCCCTGCCGGAGGGAGGGCTCCCACTTTGCAGTGGGTTCTTCCTTCCCTGCCCCATTGTCTGACACTGTAGATTTTGCAATGTCCCCCGGTAAGGGTCTTACTTCCAGTTTGACTATTACTGCAGATCCTTTGTAATGTCAGGACCCACTTCAATCCCACATCTTAAGAAAGCAGAACTCTTGGAAACAATTTCTTTCAACAGGAACTTTTATTAAGAGTAGTTGATAGCAGGCATAATAGAGAGGATCTGAGATTTCCTGTGCAGAGCGATAGATTAAGGTATCTCCAAACAAGACCCCCCCCCCATAGTTCACCCGCCTGGTATGAGACAGCCAATCCCCAGGTGTTATGTCCATCGTGGGAAAAGGGGAGATAACATCAGTCTGTCTCCATTTCATGCAGCGATGGTCAGCAGCTTCTTCACACCTTCCTCTGAGAGTGTAGAAATAAACCGGGCACTGAGGTTACATTCCTTATTTCCTCCCTTGTTCTAGCTGACAGTTTAAGGAGATAAAGTTCAGAGAGAGAGAGATAACGCAGGAAGCAAATTGCTACATTGTAGCGGGTAGAGGAAACAAAGGCAATAAATGAAGCAAAATGTTACATTGTAGCAGATAGAGGAAGCAAAGGCAATATCCTCACAGGCACATCTGCCCTCCCCCTTGGGAGTATGGCAGAACCCAGGGAAAGCTGAGATTTGATTTTTGGGTCAGAGGGGATAGACAGAAATGAAATAGGAATGGGTTCTGACAGTAGAGGAGATTCTCATCCAGGAAGTGGCAGCTCTCTCTGAACAATGGAAAAACAAAAACCAAAGGACGAGATCATTGAGGTGGAGAAAGGTTAAGAGGACAGGGGTTTAAAATAAGACTGAAGAAAAATGGAATAAAAATTCATCTTCTTTCATTCTTTCTGATGAATTTACATTCATTCGCTAATAAGATGGATGAAAGACTTCTTGTAAACAGATGCAACTCTGATTTTTACAACTCAGCAGCCCTCTGCTTCAATGAAACCTGGCTAAATGAGTCAATTGATGGTAGCAGCTTATATATCCCAAGGTTTCAGATACAGAGGGCAGACAGAATTGCAGAAACATCCAGTAAAAAAAAGGAGAGGGGGGGGGGTCTCTGCTTTTTTATCAACAACCGATGGCACAAAAATGTAACTACACTAAATAAATTCTGTGATGTCAACTTAGAGACATTAATTATAAACTGCAAACCATTTTTTTCTCCATGAGAGAATACACTGCAAATAGAAGAAAGGTCTATTTCACAGACAAAAGCCTGGAAAAGCACCAGGCCCAGACAAGATAATTCCTTCTTGCTTGAAAGCTTTTGTTAGCTTTCAAGCAAGAAGGAATTACCTTGTCTGGGCCTGGTGCTTTTCCAGGCTTTTGTCTGTGAAATAGACCTTTCTTCTATTTGCAGTGTATGTTCTTCCACAAGCTTTGGGTGTACAAGCCTTGGTGTACAAGCCTTGGTGGAGCAGTGGGCTAATGCCTCCTTAAGTAACACCAGCTGCCTGCAATTAGTGCAGGTTCGCATCCCACCAGGCTCAAGGTTGACTCAGCCTTCCATCCTTCCGAGGTAGGTAAAATGAGGACCCAGATTGTTGGGGGCAATTAAGCTGACTTTGTAATAATGCCGCTTGGGGTGTGTGTGTGAAAGCCCTAATAAGCAGGCATATACATAGAATGAAGGCTACTGCTAAGCTTGTAAGCCGCCCTGAGTCTTTGGAGAAGGGCGGGATATAAATGGAATTAAAATAAAAAAATAAAAAATAAATGCTTCCATAGTTGACAACCACCCTGGAATTTTCAAGTATATTTTACTTTTTATTTTTCCCCATATTGCTAATAATGTATTTCTTATATAATGATTTTGAAAATATTTATGAACTTTATTTTTCCCATACCATGAAAAGGCGTGCCACCCCAACTGCAAATCATGCCCCTCCAGATATAACAGCCTTTTATTTCTAAGAGTTATCCATTCTTTTACCAATGTTAATGCTGATGCTTGATAATATAAAACCCACTCCGGTAATCCTCCATTTTCCTTGGCATCTTGTAACATTTTCATCTTAATTCTAGCTTTCTTCCCTTGCCAAACAAATTTCAAAATTAGTGAATTTAAGTCTTCAAAAAAAAGTTTCTCACGTTTTTTAGGCATTGTTTGAAATAGGAATAATATTTTCAGTAGTACATTCATTTTCACTGTGGCTATTCTTCCTAGTATTGACAAATGGCAAGTTTATCCATTTTTCAAGACCAGTTTTATTTGATTCAATAATTTTATATAATTGTCTTCTTTTATCATTGAACATCTTGCTGTTAAATGTATTCCCAAATATTTAACCTTTTTAACTATCTGTAATTCTGTTTTTTCCAACATTTTTTTTGTTTATCTGTAAGATTTTTAGCTGTTACTTTGGTTTTTTCTGTTTATTTTCAATCCTGCCATTTCTCTATATTGTTCTATGTTTCCCAGTAATTTAGGAATCATTTCCAAAGGTTCTTCTAAAATAAATACCAAATCATCATCAAATGCTTGTAATTTATATGTTTTTGCCTTTTATTTCTAATTTTGTATCTTGTCTAATATTTCTATTTAAAACTTCCAGAGTGAAAATAAATAACAATGGAGATAATGGATATCCTTGCCTTGTGCCTTTTCTTATCCCAAAGTTCTCAGTATAATCTCCATTTCGCTGTTTATTGTGTATTATTTTTATCATATTTATAAAGTTCTGTCCAAAGTCCATTATTTGTAATTGCTGAATCATAAATTGCCAGGAAACATTATCCAATGCCTTTTGGGCATCTAGAAATATTAGTGCCAGTTGTTTCCCTGGATGTAGTTCATAATATTCTAATACGTCCATTATCACTCTTAGCTTGTTTTTAATTTGTCTCTTTGGTAAAAAAAACATTTTGATCTGGATATATAAATTCATTTAAGTATCTTTTCAGTCTCTCTGCCATTATTGAAATAAAAATTTTATAATCCACAATCAGTAACGATATCGTTCTATAATTTTTATCTGTGTCAAATGTGAATCTTCTTTTGGTGTTAAAGTAATATTTCCCATGTGTCTGGGAGTTTAGCCTCCAACAAAAGTTCATTGCAAATGTTTTTCAGTGGTTCACTTAGTATATCTTGTAGGGTTTTATATAACTCTGCTGGCAATCTATCTTGCCCCGGTGTTTTTTCATTTTTTTGCCTTCTTATGGCTTCTGTTATTTCCATCACTGTAATTTTTTCTCTAACATAGTCTTAAAAGTTTCTGGAATTTTTGGAATGTTATTTTCTTCTAGGTATTGGGTCATTCTCTCTCTTGGAATTACGTCTATATCATACAGTTTTTTGTAATATTATTTAATTATCTTTTTTATTTCTTCATTTTTAAATTGTAGAAAACCTTTTTCATCTACTAAATTGTACATTATTTTCTTCTTTTTAAAAAATTTGTAAGCTAACCATCTTCCTGGCTTATTTGCATTTTCAAAAAAAACCTTTGTTTTGCTCTTTTTATTTGCTGTGCCAATTTTTTCTGAATCCAACAGATTTAGTTTGTATTTTATTGTTTCCATTTCTCTTTTCAGAGTATTCATCTGCGGATTCATTTGCAATTCTGTTTTTAATTTTCTAAATTTTTCTTTTAATAGTACATATTGCTATCTTTTCTGTTTGTTTTTCTTTGCCATGTATATTATAGCTACATCTCTAAAATATGCTTTGGCTGTGTCCCATACATTTTGTAATGTTGTATCTTCTTTTTTGTTTTCTTTAGAGAAAAACTCCATTTCTTTTTTGCTGATTCTATAAATTATCTTTCTTTTAATATAGATTGGTTCATCTTAGGTTTTTGTTTGGTTTTTTGTATTCCTCTCCATGTCACTTTTAAAAGGTTATGGTCTGCCCATGTACCTGCTTCTATCTCAATTTCCTGTATATTAATCCTCAGTTCAGATGTCATCCAAATCATATCGATTCTGGACCAGGATTTTTGACTGTTTGAATAAAATGTATATCGTAGTTTTCCTGGATTAATTTCCTTCGAAACATCTTCTATCATATTAAAAAAGTCTTAGGTAGTCTTCTTCCAGTTTTTCCTGTTTTACTGCTTTTATAATCTGTTGTCCCATCTACTATTGCATTATTTTTATTAAAGAGTTTTACAAAAAAAAGTTTTTTGCAATACATATCCCCAAAGCCCACCTGCCCCAAACCACCCCCCTCTCCCCCACTTCCCAGAGCTGAACACAGGGTTATAGATATAATAATCATATTCTAACTAAGATTAACTCCCCTTTAACATACATACATTCAAATTATTAAAAACATAATAATAACTTAAACAAAAATATAATCAATACTAATACTAAAATTAATAACAATCTAAAATCTACTCATAAGCTAAATGGAACTTTTTAGTCCCATATTTATTCTGCATATAATCTATCCATCTCCTCCAAACTGAAATATATCTTTCTTGCGAGTGATCCTTCGAATAAGCAGAAATCTTAGACATTTCTGCAAGATTCGATACCTTAAGTACCCATTCTTCTATAGTAGGCAAACTATCCTTCTTCCAATATTGTCCCACCAGTAACTGTGCTGCTGTTATCAAGTTCAACATCAAATTGATTTCTTTAGTATCACAATCTACAACAATACACAATAAAAACAATTGCGGAGAAAACTTTATCTTTCTCTTAAAAATCTTTTGAATGTTCCACCAAATTTTAATCCAAAAAGCTTTTATATTTCTACAAGTCCACCACATATGAAAATAAGTAGCATCTAAACTACCGCATCTCCAGCATTTAGACTGTAGGTTAGGATACATGTTAGACAACTTTTTGGGATCCAAATACCATCTATAAAACATTTTATAAAATTTTTCTCTTAAATTTTGAGCCTGAGTAAATTTAACATTTCTGACCCAGATTACCTCCCAAGTATCCAACAGAATTGGTTCCTGTATGTTTTGTGCCCACTTTATCATACAATCTTTAACTAATTCCGTTTCCGAGTCCAATTCAATTAAAACATTATATATCCTCTTTATATGCACACGATTTAAATCTCTAATTTGTTTTACTAAGTTTTCATCTGTAATTGTGATGCCAACCTTCTGATCCAGCTTCCACCTAGCTTTCATTTGGGTGTATTGGAACCAAGAGTAACTTATATTTTCTTGTTTTAACTCATCTAATGATTTAAGTTGCCAATTATTCCCTTCCAATCTAAGTAATTCCTTATAGGAAAACATATCCAAACTCACTCCCATAGATACACCTTCTATCGTGTGTCTGGGAATTCCCCAAATTGGTATTCCATAATTTAACTTATAATAATACTAAATCGACTAAAACGTTCCATTTAGCTTATGAGTAGATTTTAGAGGGATATTGTTATTAATTTTAGTGTTAGTACTTTGTTTGTATCTATGTTAAAGGGGAGTTAAAGCACATTATGAATTTGGTTAATTTTATATTATGGATAATTTTTAGTTAGAATTTGATTATTATAACTATAAGCCTGTATTTAGCTCTGGGAAGTGGGTGGGGAAGGGGGGGTGGTTTGGGGTGGGTGGGTTTTGGGGATGTAATGTAAAATCTTTTTTTGTAAAACTCTTTAATAAAAAATAATAATAATAATACTTTTTCCAGACACACAGCAAGGCACTTCTAAGAATATGAGATTTAAAAGCCCTGTCTACCTTTTTATCATAAAGCAAATATGCATGCCATCCATATACCAAATCCCAACCCTCAAGGTGAAGTATTCTTTTATTAGTTAAGTTAAGCCAATCGCTAACCCATGTCAAGACCACTGCATCATAATACAATTTCAAGTTAAAAATATGGAACGCTTCACGAATTTGCGTGTCATCCTTGCGCAGGGGCCATGCTAATCTTCTCTGTATCGTTCCAATTTTAGTATATGTGCTGCCGAAGTGAGCACCCATCTACTATCGCATTGAAGTCTCCTACTTAACAAATATTTTGGTACTCCATTTCTATTACTTTTCTATGGAGATTTGGTAGAATTCTTCCTGGTTATTATTTGGTGCGTAGATTACTACTAACAATGTTTGTTTTTGATGCAAGTATATTTCTACCATCACAATTCTTCCTTCTTCATCTGAGTAAATCTATTGTCTCTTTAATATATACAACAACACCTTTTTTCCTGCTGTGTTGATTCATGATAAAGTTTCCTAATTTGGGGGTATTCCAACAGCTTATAATATTGTTTTTATATGTGTGTCTCTTGGGAAAAATATATCTATATTTAATTTCTGTAGTTTCCTAAAAATTTTGTTTCTTTTTGATGGGGAATTTGGTCCATTTATATTCACTGAAAACAATCCATTTCCTTTCTCCATTTCAGTTATTTGTATTAGGTCTAGTCGATCTCATGATCCTCTGTTCTCTGGCAGTTCCTTCACTCTCTTAGTCAGGTTTTTCTTTCTGTTCTCCTGTTTGTATAGTTGCTTCTTCAGTTATTTCTTCATTTGTTTCTGTTCTTTTCTCTTCTCTTGCCAATGTTGCACTCCTTCATCTAAAAATGCCCAGTTTCTTTCATCAAAGTCTTCTGCTTTTCAAATTGAATCCAGTCGGCATGTTGTGTTATTCCAGTTGATTAAAATCCCTTCTGGCATTAACCTTCTGAAGTTTATGCCTTTTGCAATCAGCTTTGTGGTTAAGAAATGATATTGTCTTCAAGTATCTCTTATTCTCTTAGGTATCTGCTTTAAGACCACAATTTCTTTATTTTTGTATTTTAATGGCTCATCTCTAACTTTTCTCAGTATTTCATCTTGTTGTTTTCTTTATAAATCTCACACACACTTCTCTGGGTGGTTTGTATTTCCTTGCATAGCTTGAATTCGTTCGAAATATTTCATCTACCTTCATTTGCATCTCTGCTCTGCCTGCTTTCAAAGCCTCTGCCAGAAGCTCAATAATCACAACTGCTATTTTCTCTATCTTTAGGGATATTTTGAAATCTTGAGTGTTCTACCTTCTCCATTTCTAAGATTGCCACTTCATCTTCTAGATTTTGATTTGCTTGTTCTAATTTTTTATTTTCTTGCAATAGTATTTCCATTTTTTATCAATATCATCTGATTTATTTTCTATTTTCTGAATTCTTTGTTCGTTTTTGACAATCATTTAATGGTGAACTTCAAATTGTGTCTTTATATCCAAAATTTCTTCACTTAATTTATCAAAGTTACTTTTTGTCTCTTCATAATTTTTTTGCATTGACTATTGAATCAATTTTAATGTAGTTTGCATCTCATTTTGGGCTGTGCTTATTTTCTCATGCTACAACATTGTTTCAATGGATCCCTGGGTTGTTGGGCTAGGTCACAGGTTGGCAACCTGTGGATCTGGAGCCACATGTGGCTCTTTCAGCCTTCTACTGGGTTCCCAGTCCTCCTCCACTATTTGCAGAGAAAAAGACAGAAACAGAGAGAGGCACTTGCACATCCCTTCTCTCTCTCTCTCTCTCTCTCTCTCTCTCTCTCTCTCTCTCTCTCTCTCTCTCTCTCTCCAATCTTCTGCTCACCTAGCCAACTGGCCTCACGCTGTTCTCTGACAAGCTGACTAGCTTATTGGGCAAGCTCCCTGCCCTTGCTGCATCTCCGCAGGAAGCAGAAAGCAGCAGAAAGCAGAAAGCAGTGCTCTCTCTCTCTCTCTCTCCCTCCCTCTCTCTCTCTCTCTCTCTCTCTCTCTCACACACACACACACACACACACACACATACACACATACTTTTACTTACTTAGTGGGGGAAGAGGACTGGCAGACCAAGGGAAGGAGAGAGCCAGCCCAATAAGAATGTGTGTCAGCTTGTTGGAGAACAGCATGAGGCCAGCTGGCCAGGTGAGCAAAAGATCAGAGAGAGGGAAAGAGAGACAGAAAGAGCGAGGGAGAGGAAAGAGAGAGAGAAAGAAAGAGAGGGAGAGGAAAGAGAGAGAAAGGGAGAGGAAAGAGAGAGAGAAAGAGAGAGAGGGAGGGAGAGAAAAGAGAGAGAGAAGGGAAAGAGAGAGAAAGAGAGAGAGGGAGAAAGAGGGAGGGAGAGGAAAGAGAAAGAGAGAGATGGGGAGAGAGGGGGGAGAGGAAAGAGAGAGAGAAAGGAAAGAGAGAGGGAGAGGAAAAAGAGGGAGAGAGGGAGAGGAAAGAGAGAGAGAGAGAGAGAGAGAGAAAAATATGAATATATGTTGTCCTTACTGGATTTTTTAGTAAAGAACGTTTATTGAAATATTTTGATTTTTTTTATTGAAAAGTTTTACAGTACATTTTATTTTTAACAAAACAAAACAAAACCCCTCCCAACCCCCTCCCCTCTTCCCAACCCTCCCCAACACCTCCCTCCCTCCCCCTCCCCCCTCCCCGACTTCCCAGAGCTAAATACAAGGTATAAAAGTACAAACAATCATAGTCTACCATATGCAAACAACAATAAACTATTAAATCTATCGCACTTTAACTCTTATAAAATAACTACAAGCAATATAAATATCACATCAATACTTATTCAAATGCTAACTGAAACTTTTTAGTCCCATATTTATTCTGGATATAATCAATCCATTTTTTCCACTCCACAATATATCTCTGTTGCGAATGGTCTTTCAAATACGCTGAGATCTTTGCATTTCCGCCAGGTTGGAAACTTTTAAAGTCCATTCTTCTATAGTCGGCAGTTCTTCCTTCTTCCAATATTGCCCTAGTAAAAGTCTTGCTGCCGTAATTAAATTCAACATCAACTTAGTGTCCACAACAGTAGTGTCAGTAGTAATGCCCAGTAAATACAATTGTGTACAAAACTTTATCCTTTTCTTAAATATCTTCTGCATATTCCACCAAATTTTAATTCAAAATGCTTTAACCTTTTTACAGGTCCACCATATATGAAAATACGTTGCATCTTCACCACCACACCTCCAACATTTAGGCTGGCAGTTCGGATACATACTTGCTAGTTTTTTAGGATCTAAATGCCACCTATAAAACATTTTATAAAAGTTCTCTCTTAAATTTTGAGCTTGTGTAAATTTTACATTTCTCACCCAAATCTTTTCCCAGGTATCCATTGTAATGACCTTGAAAATTCTGAGCCCACTTTATCATACAGTCTTTAACAAGTTCTGTCTCTGAATCAATTATTTTGATTTTTTTTAATTAAGCGATGAGGTATGAGGATAATTATTCTGTATTTAAAGATGGTAGATAAGCTACTAAAATTGTTTTCACTTGTTGGGATGAAGGAGAAAGGGCTTTTTCCCCCTCTTTCTCTAGCATAAAAGTTTGTTTTCTTTATAGCAGTTCATTGATTTCATAAATGCAACACAGTATAGTTTTTATACAGAGCATAAAGGTAAAAAAAGGATATATGCAGTTTATCTTCATTTTAGATGACAAAAGGGTTTTGTGGCTCCCAATGTTTTCTTTTCTGTGAGAAACAGGTCCAAGTGGCTCTTTCAGTGTTTAAGGTTGGTGACCCCTAGGGTGCAGAGGAAGTCTTTTTCATAAGTCTAGTGATGTTTGATGTACTTATTTTTTCAGTATCTCAAGGAGAAAAAACAAAATGCAGCAAGCAAAAAAACAACAACACCCAACTGTCTTAGGCTAAAATCCAACCAAAAAGAACGAGCCAAATACTTTAGGCCAAATCCAACTCATCCAGTCGGGTCTCAGATGTGAAACACTTGCTGTCTCCAAATGATTCCTGTTTTGGTTGTATCCAGAGTCAACAAATATAGTTACAAGAAGTCTTTTCACTTGTAGACTCACACAAAGGCACTTTGTTTACAGAAAATTATAACATGTATATTTCTTGTTCCCCTTCATGGATTACTGCCTTGTCATGGAGAAGGGGCTTGCATAATTCAAGGAAGCTATGAGCTATGCCGTGCAGGGCCAACCAAGATGGACAGGTCACAGCAGAGAGTTCTGATAAAACGTGATCCACTGGAAATGGCAACCCATTCCAGTATCTTTCCCATGAAAGCCCCATGGACAGTACCAAAAGCCAAAAAGATATGATGCTGGAAGATGAGCCCGTCAGGTCAGAAGGCATCCAATATGCTACTGGGGAAGACCAGAGGGCTAATACTAGTAGCACCAGAAACAATGAAGCAACTGGGCCAAAGCTGAAAGGACGTTCAGCTGTGGATGTATCTGGTGGTGAAAGGAAAGTCTGATGCTGTAAAGATATTTTTTTTTGCCATAGGAACCTGGACTATAAGATCCATGAATCAAGGAAAGCTGGATGTGGTCAAGCAAGAGATGACAAGACTGAACATCGACATCTTAGGAATCAGTGAGCTAAAATGGACAGGAATGGGTGAATTTAATTCAGATGCCCATCAGGTATACTACTGCGGGCAAGAATCCCTCATAAGAAATGGAGTAGCCTTCATAGTCGATAAAAGAGTAGGAAAAGCAATACTGGGATACAATCCTCAAAATGACAGAATGATCTTAGTTTGAATCCAAGGCAAACCATTCAATATCACAGTAGTCCAAGTCTATGCCCCAACCACCGGTGCTGAAGAGGATGAAATTGACCGGTTCTATGAAGCCCTACAGCACCTTATAGAACTAACACCAAAAAATGATGTCCTTATCATCATGGGGCATTTGAATGCTAAAGTAGGAAGCCAAAAGATAACCAGAATAACAGGCAAGTTTGGCCTTGGAGTACAAAATGAAGCAGGGCACAGGGTGATAGAATTTTGTCAAGAGAATACGATGGTCATAGCAAACACTCTTTTCCAAGAGATGGCTCTACACATCACCAGATGGTCAACACAAAAATCAGATTGACTATGTGCTCTGAAGCCAAAGATGGAGAAGCTTGATACAGTCAGTAAAAACAAGACAAGGAGATGACTGTGGCTCAGACCACGAGCTTCTCGTTGCAAAATTTAGGCTTAAACTGAAGAAAGTAGGGAAAAGGACTAGGCCACTCAGGTATGAACTAAATCATATCGCTGATGAATATACAGTAGAGGTGACAAATAGATTGAAGAATTAGATCTGATAGACAGAGTGCCTGAAGAAGTATGGATGGAGGTTCGCAACATGGTACAAGAGGTAGCAACTAAAATCATCCCAAAGAAAAAGAAATGCAAGAAAGCAAAATGGCTGTCTGAGGAAGCTTTGCAAATAGCTGAGGACAGGAGGGAAGTGAAAAGCAAGGGAGAAAAAGAAAGATACACCCAATTGAATGCAGAATTCCAGAGAATAGCTAGAAGATAAGAATGCCTTCTTAAATGAACAGTGCAAAGAAATAAAAGAAAACAATAGAATAGGGAGGACTAGAGATCCCTTCAAGAAAATTGGAGAGATGAAGGGAATGTTTCATGCAAAAATGGGCATGATAAAGGACCAAAATGGCAGGGAAGCTAACAGAGGCAGAAGAGATTAAGAAGAGATGGTAAAATTACACAGAAGAACTATACAAGAATGAACTTAAAATCCCTGATAACCATGATGAGGTGGTCACTGACCTCAAGCCACACATCCTAGAATGTGAAGTGAAATGGGCTTTAGGAAATCTGAGCAACAACAAAGCTAGTGGAGGTGACAGTATTCCAGCTGAGCTATTCAAAATCTTAAAAGATAATGCAGTAAAAGTGCTACACTCAATTTGCCAGCAAATATGGAAAAGGATTGGAAAAGATCAGTTTACATTCCAATTCCAAAGAAAGGCAGTGCCAAAGATTGTTCAAACTATTGCACCATTGCACTCATTTCTCATGCTAGTAAAGTTATGCTTAAAATGCTACAAGCTAGACTCCAGCAGTATGTGGATCGAGAACTACCAGAAGTACAGGCAGGATTTCGAAGAGGCAGAGGAACTAGAGATCAAATTGCCAACATACCCTGGATCATGGAGAAAGCTAGGGAGTTCCAGAAAAACAACTACTTCTGCTTCATTGACTATGCTAAAGCCTTTGATTGTGTGGATCATAACAAACTGTGGTAAGTTTTTAAAGAGATGGGAGTACCAGACCATCTTATTTGTCTCTTGAGAAACCTATATGTGTGTCAAGAAGCAACAGTGAGAATTGGGAAAGGAGTCCGACAAGGCTGTATACTGTCACCCTGCCTGTTTAACTTATATGCAGAGCACATCATGAAAAAGGCAGGGCTAGATGAATCAAAAGTTGGAATTAAAATTGCCGGGAGAAACATCAACAACCTAAGATATGCAGATTATACCATTCTAATGGTAGAAAGTGAAGAGGAACTAAAGAGCCTCCTGTTGTTGGTAAGGAATGAGAGTGCAAAAGTTGGGTTGAAACATTAAGAAAATCAGGATCATGGCATCCGGCCCTCTCAATTCCTGGCAAATAGATGGGGAAGAAATGGAGGTAGTGACAGATTTTATTTTCCTGGACTCCAAGATCACCGCAGATGGGGACTGCACCCAAGAAATTAAAAGACACTTGCTCCTGGGGAGGAAAGCCATGGCAAATCTAGACAGCACACTAAAAAGCAGAGACATCACCCTGCCAACAAAAGTGCATATAGTCAAGGCTATGGTCTTCCCAGGTACAATGTATGGCTGTGAAAGTTGGACCATAAGAAAAGCTGAGTGCCAAAGAATTGAAGCCTTTGAACTATGGTGCTGGAGAAGACTCCTGCGAGTCCCTTGGACTGCAAAGTGATCAAACCGATCAGTCCTAGTGGAGATCAACCCTGACTGCTCTTTAGAAGGCCAGATCCTGAAGTTGAAACTCAAATACTTTGGCCACCTAATGAGAAAGAAGGACTCACTGGAGAAGAACCTAATGCTGGGAAAGGTTGAGGGCAAGAGAAGAAGGGGATGGCAGAGAATGAGGTGGCTGGATGGAGTCACTGAACCAGTAGGCGTGAGCTTAAATGGACTCCAAAAGATGGTAGAGGACAGGAAGGCCTGGAGGAACATTGTCGATGGGGTCGCGATGGGTTGGACACAACTTCACAATTAACAACAATAAACATTTCTTGTTTACCTCACAATACTGTATCATCATATGTTAGCTTTTGTGCTGACTAGAAACCTGTAAGTATACATTAACAACTAGCCTTGGTTCACAGCTAAACTCAAGCAGCTATGTCAAGCCAAAAAGAAGCCTACAGGCAAAGAGATAGAATGCTGTATAATAAGATGAGAAAAATGTAAAAAAAGGGAGATCAGAGAAGCAAAAAGAAGCTGCTCTGAAAAGCTAAGGAATCAACTCTCAACAAATAAACCAGCAAATATGTGGAAAACTCTTAAAAATATCACAGGTTACAGCAAACCTGTGAACAATTAATACATTAAAGGCCTGGAGACTAAAACATATGAAGAATGGTTACAGGATTTGGAAATGGCCAGTCTAGAGAAAAGAAGGACTAGTGGAGACATGATAGCAGTATTCCAGTATTTGAGAGGCTGCCACAAGGAGGAGAGGGTCAATTTATTTTCCAAAGCACCAGAAGGCAAGACAAGAAACAATGGATGGAAACTAATTAAGGAGAGAAGGAACCTGGAATTAAGGAGAAACTTCCCAACAGTGAGAACAATTAACCTGTGGAACATCTTGCCTTCAGATTTTGTGGGTGCTTCATCACTCGAGGTTTTTAAAAAGAGAATGGACAACCACTTGTCTGAAATGACATATTGAATACTGCTTGAGAAGGGGGCTGGACTAGAAGGCCTCCAATGTCCCTTCCAGCTCTATTCTGATTGACAACTGGCAGTTGACCTGAATGTGTTTTACTGTAGGTTTGACACCAAAAGCAATACATCAAAAGGTAGAGAGAACAAAGTAAAGGAAATACTGTACATCCATGAGCCATCCTCCCAACAGAGCAAAACCTCCCACCTCCTATCAGAATGGCAGGGCCCTGAAATATGATTATGAAGGGGTCCTGACACTTGTGGGAGGTTGAACAACTAGCCTTGTGGTGCGGCCAGAATAATCTTGAACTGAACACACTCAAAACTGTAGAAATGATAGTAGATTTTAGGAGAAATTCTCTTATTCTACCACCTCTTACAATACTAGACAACAAGGTATCAACCTTTAGGTTTCTAGTTTCTATAATATCTCATGACTTAAAATGGACACCTAACATCAAAAATATTATCAAAAAAGCACAACAGAGAATTTTCTTTTTGTGCCAACTCAGAAAGCTCAGACTGTCCAAGGAGCTGGTGATACAGTTCTATAAAGGAATTGTTGAGTTTGTCATTTGCATCTCTAACTGTCTGGTTTGGCACTGCAACCAAACAAGACAGATATAATCTTCAACAGATAGTTAGAATTGCAGAAAAACAACTGGCTCTCTCATTACTCTTGATGCCATTAGGTTAATCAAAAGAACTTTTACTGAGAAACAATGGTTGCTGTAAGGTCAAGTGGAATCTAACATTCCCACACAAAGCACCAAGCTATTTTTTCCACTTTGAAACCCAACCCCCTCCAACCAGCAAAAGCATGAAGCTTTAATTTATAATCCTTTTGCCCTGTTGCTTGTCTAATATTCCTATTTAACCGTTCCGACACCAGAATAAACAAATTTACCATAATCTGAGCTTTCTAGAATGTATAAATGGACTTCAAACTGTATAAAACCCAAACCAAAATCCATCCATTACATAAAGTTCAGTTCAAATTATCAAATGATTTTGCTGCATCTACAAAAATTAATGTGACCTGTTTGTTGCTACATTGATGCAAATGTTCAGTTATATCCAAGATTACTCTTATATTATGTTTTAGTTGTCTTTTGGGTAAAAGAAACCATATTGGTCTTCCTATATATAATCCTGTAAAACTTTTTTTAAGTCTTCCAACTAAGATAGATGTGCAAATATTGTAATCATTTTTAAGAAGAAAAATTGGCCTATAATTCTTCACAGAGATTAAGTTCAGTCCTTCTTTAGGTATTAAAAAATGTAGGCATTCTTCCATGAATCACTGGGTTTCCATGTAAAGTAGAGTTCATTTAGTCCATCAGAAAAAGTAATCGATCTTCAAAGATTTTATAAAATCTTAAATCTTAAATACAATAATAGATTTATAGAGGATTTTTGAAGTTTATTTCTGCTGTTGTGTTACTTGTTAACAGTTTTGCCTTTGTATCTGGTAACTAAATGACAGGTCAAATAAGTTGCAAATAGATATAAAAGTTTATAAATTTTGGTCCCACGTTGCAAGCTGGGTAGGGGACTAATATTGTTGCAATATATTTATCAGTATTCAGCTAGGAGGATAGCAATAGCAATAGTACTTAGACTTATATATAGCCCCATAGAGCTTTACAGCACTCTCTGGACAATTTACAATGTCGGCATATTTCTCCCAACAACCTGGGTCCTCGTTTTACTGACTTTGGAAGGATGGAAAGCTGGGTCAACCTTAAGCCCTGTTAAGGTTGAACTATGTTTGTTTATCATACTGCATTCTAACCACTGTGCCACCAGGACTCCTAGGTTAATATATATACTGTATATATGTTTTTGTGTTTTGTCTTTTTAATACACTTTTTTCAATGTTCTGTTTATTATTATTTTTGTCTTGCTTTAATAATGCTTCTGTATGAGCACACACATTTTGATTTGGTCAGCTTTTTACTATTTGTGTACTCTGTGATTGGCATACTGCATATATAAAGTTTATAAAAACTGAACATGTTTATTAACTAAATTTGATTCTGAAACCATCCAGATATTTTAAAAATTGGCCTACTTATGGCATTCCAAAATGGATCCTCAATATCAATTCTTCTTTTGGTATTTTTTAAAGTAACTTTATTGCGTGGCATTTTAAACTTTTATAAAAGTTGGTACATCTCTGTTGCAGATTATCCTTAGTTATCTTTAGCTTGAATCTGAGTTGTTTAATTTTGGCCGTAAGAGTGGCTGTTGTTCTCTTTTCAGCAAACTGCCGTGAAAAATTTGGTATATTTGCCTAAGATTTTTTGGTAGTTCTAATTCTACTGTTACTGGGTTTATGATTCTTTTAATTGGAAAAAGTGCTATATATTTTGGTCCAAGTTTTTTACAGGGCTGCAGGGATTTTCGGGATTTTGTAGATAAGTATACCATTTGTTCTACACTGAATGGTATGGGTCCAACTCACTTTTTGTCTGCTTGTGCTTTGTATGCTTGCCTAGCTTTGTCTAAGGCTTTCCTAACGATTGGCCAGATGTTTTGTAATTGTGCAATCCATTCTTTCAGCAATGGGATTTCCAGTTCATTTGGTATTAGTTCTGGCATAGGGTTCAAACTTTGACTGGTGGATATTTGAAAGGGAGTGTAGCCTACGCTTGAGTGGACTGTATTATTGTAAGCAACTTCTGTGAAGGGGAGTAGGTCCGTCCAATTTGTTTGCTGGAAATTAATAAAGCATCTTAAGTATTGCTCAAGTACTCAGTTAGAACATTCTGATTGGCCGTTACATTGAGGGTGATGACTAAATGACAGTCCCTGAGTGGTTCCTAAGACAGATAAAAATTCCTTCCAAAATTTTCATGAAAATTGCACTCCCTTTTCAGATATGATGCATAGGGGTGCCCCATGCAGTCTGTAGATGTGCTGCACAAATAGTTTCACTAAGGTTTTTGCAGTGGGAATCTTTTGGCAAGGGATAAAGTGCACTTGTTTGGAAAACAAATCCGTAACTCCCCAGATGACAGTGTTTCCATTGCTTTCTGGTAATTCCACTATAAAATCCATGGATATTTCTTTCCAGGGGACTGAGGTGTTCACCACTGGTTGTAACAGTCTGGGCTCCTTCCTTGCAACCTCTTAGCCATTGCACATGTTGGGCAGCTGGCCACATAACTTTCTATGTCCTTTTTCATGGGTGGCCACCAAAATTGCCATTTAATTAGATGTGATGTTTTTACAAATCCAAAATGCCCTGCTGATTTTGGATCATGGAATAGTTGCATGAAAATGACTCTCTGGGTAGTTAGCATATATAACTTCTCTCCCACCCATGGCAGTCCATCTTTGATGGTGCACACATGTCTATTCTTTTGGAACCAATCATTTGTTTCTAACTTTTTCCAGAATTCAATTCTGGTTTGGCTACCCAACTCTGGCTTTAATTTAGCTTGGGCTCTGGTGGTTACTAGTGCTGCCAGTTGTCTTTCAAGCATGAGTGGTTTAAAATTGTTGGCTCACGTGCTGTTATATTGGGTCATGCAAGTTCTGCCATGAAATTCTCCCCCCCCCACAAGTGCTTGAGTGTAAAATGGAATTGGTGAAAATGCTGGGACCAGCGGGCTTGCTTCGGAGTGAGTTTCATGGGTGTTTTTAAGGCTTCCATGTTTTTGTGGTCCGTCCATACCTGAAAAGGGATTTTATTTCCTTCAAGGAAATGGTGCCACATAAGTAATGACCAGTGCACCCCATATGCCTCTTTTTCCCACATGGCCCAGCGCTGTTCCATTTTGGTGAGTTTTTTGGACATGTATGCTCATGGTTACAATACCCCTTTGTTGTTTTCATGTAATAATACAGCCCCACTGCCACATCACTTGTGTCTGCCTGTATTACGAAAGGTTTATCAATGTCTGGGTGCCTCAGTCATGATTCGGCAGAAAAAAGTCTCTTTAACCTCTCAAACGCCACTTGGTATTCCATTGTCCATTTTAGTGACTGGCTAGGTTTCACTGAGGATTCTCTCTTCATTTTTAGTAAGTTAGTGAGGGACAGGGCTATTTCGGCAAATGAGGGGATGAATTGGCGGTAAAAGTTTGCAAAACCCAGGAAACTTTGCAGCTGCTTCCTTGTGCGAGATGGTGCCCATTCTAGTACTGCTCTGATTTTCTTGGGGTCTATTTCGCTGCCCTGTGGGGATATGCAATACCCCAGGTAGTCTATTCTTTCCTGATAGAATTCACATTTCGATAATTTGGCATATAGGTGGGCAGCCAGCAATTTTTTTAAGACCACTCTGACTAGGTTGACATGCTCCTCTTTGGACTCGGTGAAGATAAGGATGTCATCTAAATAAACCAGGATCTCCTTAAATAGGTGCTCCCTTAGCACTTCATTGATTAATTGCATAAATACTGTGTGGGGGGGCTTTTAGTCTGAATGGCAAAACTTTAAATTGGTAGCATTCCATTGGACAATTAAATGCGGTCTTCTATTTGTCCCCTTCCTTGATCCTAATATGATAGTATACTTCTCTTAGGTCTAGTTTGGTAAAAATCCTTCCTTTCGATAGGTGGGATAACATGTCCTTCATGAGGGGTAGGGGATAAAGGTTACTTTCACTAATTGCATTCAGGGTGCAGTAATCCATGCACAAATGCAAAGTGCCATACTTATTTTCCCTAAAGAGGGCTGGGTGGCCACTTTGGGTGTGGCAGTTTCAATAAATCCCCTTTCTAAGTTTTTATTTATGAATCTTTCCATCTCCTCCTTCTCTTTAGGGCTCATGGAGTACAATCTGGGCTTCAGGAGTTTTGCCCCAGGTTTGATTTCTATAGCACAGTCTGTGGGTCAGTGAGGAGGGAGCTCATCCACCCATTCCTCACTGAAGACTTCAGCAAGGTCCCAGTATTCTTCTGGTATTTCTGGTAACTCCTTCTATTCTCCCACTGATGCTTTCTCCACTCCTAGGTTTGGTAGAGGCCTTTGGGCTGTTAAGTTCACATGATCCACCTCTGGGAAATTGAGCTCTGCCATCCTCCAATTTACCCAGGGGTTCCATTTCTTTAACCATTCCAGCCCTAGGATCATTGGGCATTCCATGCCTGGAGTCACTATAAACATTATATCTTCCTCTTGGTTCTCCAGGGGCAAGTGGACTGGGAAAGTGGCTAGGGTAGCTGGCAAAGCCCCTGCTATGAACCCATCTAACTGGCCAAATGAGATTGGTTGTTTTAGTCTCCTCACTGGAATGCCCAAGTTCCCCACTAGCATCAGGCTAATGAGGCAGCGGGTGCAGCCAGAGTCTATTAAGGCCTTCACTTTGACAGCTTCATGTATGGAAGGGGCTAATATAGTCACTGTCTTGAGGATTGGTGCAATGGGTCCACTTACCAGGGGTTTGCCCTCCGAGCTGTCATCCAAGGTGCCCACCACCCCTGCAGTGTAGGCCAGAGTTCCCTCCTCTTGTTTGGCAGGGGTTGGGGACTCCACAGCCTCTATTGCCCTCATGGCTGGTTCTTTTGGTTTAGATGGGGACTTTCATGATTTCCTGGATGGATCTGGTTTGCACTGAGGGACATTTGAGTGGCATTCTATGGCACAATGCCCCTCTCTCCCACATTTGAAACAGCCCATTGACTTCTTGACCATGGCTGATGGTTTCACTGACTCGCACATTGGCTCAGGAGGTGAGCAGCCCCAAGGTTTTCCTTGGTGGTGCCTCTTCAGTAGATCGATCTGTGCTTCCTCCACCAGGATGTACCATTCATCGAGTTAGCTTGGGTCCCCTTGAGGCAGGCAAGCATCATACAGTTCATAGTTTAGGCCATCTTTGAAAGGGCTAAGGAGGATGTCTTCTGGCCAGTTCAGCTTGTTGGCAAGGGCCTGGAATTCTTGTGTATACTCAGCTACTGGGCATCTGCCCTGCCTCACTGCTTTGATTCTCTCACAGGCTTTGTGTTCAGCCAGGGGGTCCTCAAATTGCCTTCTCAGAGAGGACATGAAATGGTTGAAGTCGTTGAGCTCTGAGACATTGGAATCATGCAGGTTCACCACCCAGTCTGCAGCCGCCCCATCCAGAGTGGACTGCATGATACGGATATAGGCTTTGTCACTGGGGATGTCTCGTCTGTATTCTTCCATGTAGCTAAAGGCTTGGGTTAGGAAGAACCCCAAGTGTTGCGACTCTCCTCTGAATTTTGCATCCAGTTATGGGAATCTTTTGATGGATTGGTACCTTCACTGCCGACAGTGTTGTCTCCCATCCTGCTCAACAGCTATGGGTGGGTGGGGAATGGGGGCCGTCGAAGCAGTAGCTGCTGTCTCGGCAGTCTGAGCGAATATCCCTAGGACTTCACCTTCCAATTCCCCCTCAGTGTCTCTCCAGCTGCAACTCCAGGTGCTGGTGAGGCCGTGGGGCTCAGGTTTCTCCTCCCCTAGAGAGCCGAGGGTTCTTTTCTTTCTTTCTTTTTAATACAAGTTTTATTGATTTTTTTAGTTTTACATCCAGATATTTATGAAGCAATATGGTGATTGGGTAGTTAAAAGTAAACAATAGTAAATAATAAAGTCATTTGTAAATAGGTCAAGTTACATCAGCAAGAATTCCCTCTCCAATTCCCTTAGTTATGATAGCATAGTCAAATTAATCAAGTTAATACACTTCTAATTATAACACAATCAATTAGAACAATTTTCATTATATTTTCACATATGCATATCCATGTCCTGTTTTTACATTTTACCTAATTGGAATAAGATAATTCGAACCAGTCTAAAATATATAAAAGAAAACTTAGTTTTTGGGTAGCCCACATTTCCCCATTTCATTATATAAGAGTTATCCTGTCTAAAATACATATATTGTTCATTTTGGTGCATTCTTATGTTATACAAATTTTTTCTATTTAAGGTCTTTAAAAGTTCACTAATTATTGAGAAAATATCTTTTGTTGTATCCTTCCAAATTCTGTAATATTAGTCAATTCTAATAGCTAACTTTCCTTTCCTTTAAAGTTCTAAAAGTTAAGTATAAAATCAATGTGTATCTTTTAAAGGTTCCCCTTAGCCCATTAAGAAAATGTTTTAACTGGACTTCCAGGTGGCAAGGCCCCGTCGATGTTGGCCGTCTCGACCGTCAGCCCCGTTGTTCTCCACTGAACCACAAAAACAGTGACAATCAGCTGTTTTGTGGTTCAGAAACACCCCCCCCTCAGGAAAAGAGGGGAGGGGGAGCATTCAGGTAGGGGTAGAGCTCCCCTAAACCCCTAGAATTGTTATTCTGGGAGTTGAAGGGTGAGAGCCCCCCATAGCCTGAATTAGCTCCGGACTCAGGGACTCCTCTGTTCCAAGGCTTTGGAACAGAGCAGTACGCTGCAACCATCCCTGCAATCAACACTGTATTTGGGACTACTTGGATGCAGGCAGAGCTGTGCAGGAGAATTTTGAAACAGCAAGTATATGATCTTTAACTCCGGTTTATACTAAAAGAAAGGAAGAAAGATGGCGCAGGAGTGAATTGTTAGTGAAAAATAAAAGGACAAGGAATGTATTGTAAAAGACTGAGAAGGAAGAAATTGGGGTTTTTTAAAGTCACTGCGCAAAATATTTGAAATATTTAAAAGTAAACTTAAGGATTTGTATATTTAATAGGGAAGAAACAAAGTTGCAAGCTGAGTGGAAAAGTGAAAGTGCGCAACGAAGATTAATTGGGTGTCAAAATGGCCTCTAAATCAGCTAAAGCTTCTGCTCCTAGAAGTACTGGTGCATCACCAGTTCAACATTCTTCATTACAGGCACTGATGCCACCCCCTGCGGTACCTGCACCTGCATTAACATTAAAAGATTTACAAGATGCTTCAAAAATCAATCTCAGCAAATAACTGAACTTATTAATGAGAAGAATTAAGAAATACGAGAAGACATATTAGTGGCCTTTAAGGGGCTGGCAGTTTGCATTGAGCGTTTGGATGAATGTGTGGAAGAGGTGCATCAAAATAATTTGAGATTGGATGCTAAAATGTCAGAAGCTGAGAATAAAATAGATAAGACTGAGGACAAGGTGGTTATGATACAATATAGAGATATGGAGTTTGCTTTGAGGATAAGAGGATTGAAAGAGGATCCAAGGGAAAACTTGAAAGTGTTACTGGCAGAAGCCCTGGAACCAATTTTGGGCTGTCAAGCGGAAGAAATTATAAGGGATATAGATAAAATATTTCGTGTTAATTCTTGGATTGCCAGGCAAAGGAAACTACCTAGAGATGTGGTTGTTTATTTTACAAAGAAATCAATCAGAAATGTGATTATCCAAGCTTTTTATCAAAATAGATTTAAAGTTGCTGATCAAGAAGTTTTAATTTTGAAAGAAATTCCACCGAGAATTTTAAGAAGGAAAGAATTTACTTTTTTGGCAGATGAACTAAAGAAACATCAGCTTCAGTTCAGATGGGAGATACCAATAGGCTTGGTGGTGAATTATTCAGGCATGAGATACCGTCTCAACACAGTTTTGAAGGCACGAGACTTTATTCTAATATATTGAAAGCAGGTTCTCCGCCAACCCCAGAATTTAAAGGAAGGAAGGAAGGAAGATGGAGGGCGACAGACACAAATGGAGAGTACACAGGGAGATGAAGAAGTCATTTCGCGGATGGTTAAAGAACTTCAGCAAACTTTGGAAACTGTGCAGCCCCAGGCATCATTAGAAGAGGTTAAGGAACAAAGAATGACATGGGCTGCAACCAGACAAATAAGACAAGAACAAGAAGAACAGAAATCTACAATTATATCTCTTATAGTGAAGCAGTGGGAGAAGCGAGACCAAAGAGGCAAGTGCTTGTGGTTTTGCAAGACGTGCTCCGAAAGCTTCAGGTTGCAAAACATGGCGACAAAGTTTCTAACCTGGAATGTTAATGGCTTAAACTCCCCGCAAAAGAGAAGGAAAGTATTTCAGTATTTGAAACAATTTAAAAATGATGTTGTGTGCTTACAGGAAACGCACCTTCATGTATCAGACCAAAAATATTTGATAAATTCCAGACTGGGTGTACAGTTTAGTGTACCTGCTTTAGATAAGAAAAATGGAGTAGTTATTTATGTAAAAAAGAATTTAACAGCCAATTTAATTGAAGCTGATAAACAAGGAAGATATGTTATAATTGAACTTTTAATAGAAGGTAAGAAAATACTTTTAGTTGGACTATATGCACCTAATCAACAACAAGGAGAATTTTATAAATTTTTACATAATAAAATAATTCAGTGGGATTATAAATTGTGTATTTTGATGGGAGATTGGAATGGAGTCTTGGATGCACAGAAAGACAAAAAAGGTCTTTTTAAAAGTACTCCGAATCATGCCAGATTGCCTAAATCTTTTCTTGAGATGAAAGATGATTTGGAATTGAGAGACGTTTGGAGAGAACAAAATCTGGAAGAAAAAGATTTTACCTTTTTTTCTGATCGACATCAATCCTTTTCTAGGATTGATTTTGTATTAAGTACTAATGATTTTTTTTCTAGGGTTAAGAAGATCAAGAATTTTCAGGAGCCCATAGCGATGGATATCTGGGAAAAGATATGGGTCAGAAATGTGATCCAAAAAAATTAGCATGTATGTATCCGAATTATCAGCCTAAATGTTGGAGGTGTGGTTGTGATGATGCAACCTATTATCATATATGGTGGACTTGTAAAAAAGTTAAAGCTTTTTGGATTAAAATTTGGTGGAATATGCAGAAGATATTTAAGAAAAAGATAAGGTTTTCTCCACATTTATTTCTGTTGGGTATTATTACAGATTGTACTGTTATAGATATTAAATTTATGTTAAATTTAATTATGACAGCAAGACTTTTGGTAGCACAATATTGGAAGAAGGAGGAACTGCCTACTATAGAAGAGTGGACTTTAAAAGTTTCAAACCTGGTGGAAATGGCAAAGATTTCAGCATATTTTAAAGAACACTCGCAACAGAGATATATTTTGGAATGGAGAAGATGGATCGATTATATTCAGAATAAATATGGGACTAGAAGGTTTCATTTAGTATATGAATAAGTATTAGTATTATATGATGTATTATTAATTAGTTATTATTATTTAGTTATTTAGTTATGTTAAGAGGTGTTAAAGTGTGATAGAATCTAAAGTGTCTTTTTTCAGTTGGTTAGCATATTTTAGCTTAAGTTGGTTAAAGTTTATACCCTGTATTCAGCTCTGGGAAGTCGGGAGGGGGGAGGGGAAGGGTGGGAAAGTGGGGGGGGAGGGAGACAGAGGGAGTTTATGTTTTTAAAAATGTATTTTAAAACTTTTCAATTAAAAAAAAGAAAAATTTTAGCTCTATCATTACAACAGATATATTCTATTTAACATCTTCGTAGTTCATCCATTTTTAAAATAATATCTTTTATTATATCATTGCAAATTCTATAATATAATTCAGAGTTATGTTCTGATAGCTAATCTATTTCATTATATAGTAATTATCATATCTGAAATTCATGCATATGCTATTTGTCATCCTAATAATTATCTATAGTTAAGAAAATATTTTTATTATTTGTAGCTAATTTTCATTCCCTTAAAGATCTAGATCCTAAATATAGACTCAGTTTATATCTTATAACAATTGAGAGAAAAATTTAAGCTTTATTATTGCAAATCCTAACACTTACAATAGAGAAAGGAGAGAAGTTCATTTAAGTCTAATTCTAGCTCTTTTTTTGTGCCAGGCAGGCTTCCATATCATTGCCTTTAGCTTCTCCCTTTCTTTCTATGCATGTTGTTTGAACCCAGGGACATCATCCAGTTATCAATTTATCATAGAGAGTGACCCCTTTGTAGTCATTAAATTTTCATTCCACTTAATCCAATCTCCATGTTTGGTGTAGTGCAGTTGTTCTGGTCTTCTTCTTTCCAATCCATTTGGCTTACTTAAGAGGTCATATCTGGTGTTGTAATTATTGTTTGGTTGGTTGAAATCTTGGTGTACTGTATTTGAAAGCCTTTGGCATCCTCCATCTTTGTATTGCTTTCCTCAGCTTCTGTTGCTTGTTGGAATGTATGTTTTATAGCTTAAGTCAAAGTTTGGGTTTCAAGGCTCTCAGTAGATTGTACTTGTTGTACTTTGAAGTGCCCTGTTTTGTTGTTAATTTCCCCATTCTCTGTTCATTTTTGGATTGTCAATTCATCAATTGAAGTAATAGTCTCATTTGGTGAGTTTGTGCTATCAAATTTGTCTTTAAGTTTGGCTTTTATTTCTGCAGTCATTGCCAGAATTGTATCAAGTATAATTTTATAGTCAAGTGGTGGGATATAATCTTCCATTTCTTTAATATTTTACAGATAGGCCTTTAGTGGAGGCTATTTTAATAAAAGTCAATAAATGTCCACCTCCACTATTCCAAAAGGTTGTTTTCAGTGCCAGGTGTTCCCAATTTTTATCTTTAAAGTTAGTGTCAAGGACAAATCTGTTAGAGCCAAGTCTCAAAGTAAAAAAAAAAAAAGGTTTACTTGCTCTACCAGGTTTCACCACAAGATGTCCTCAGTGACATGTACAATTCTTTTGCAGAGTAATATAAGTCTTTTATCCAATTAATTCATTTTAGCATTAAATAGGATAGTAGGTCCCCATAAAAATAAACAATAAAAATTTTTAGTGGCCCAAAAATTTCAGAGGTACAGATAGAGTTTCTTAGTTATTTAGCTTAGTCATTTAATTTCTTTTGAGGCTTTAAAGTTGTAAATCCCCAAGTAAGCAGTCGCCAAATTTTCAAGAAGGGGGGAAGAGATTTTGAAGAAAGTCCCACAGGAAAATAATTAGGGAAGTAAGAAGGTAAGGTCTCATCCAAATCCTCCAGATTGCTTCGTTGTGCTTGAGGGTGATTTTTGCTTTTTGCAGGGAACGGCTTAATGATTGGTCATGTTAATGACCAATGTCTTCTTCTTTGGGCCACAGGAGTAACTCCGGATCAAAGAGAGAGATAGCCTCCTCACGGTGGTTGCCCTTCCAGGGCAACTTTTAACCCTTTGCAGGGTCCTCCGATGAAGTAAGACCAGACGGCAATGGGAGAGCTTCTCCCAGCACATCTGCCAGCGCCACATGTGCAAACCGGAAGCCCCCGAGAGTTCTTTTCATCAGGTCAATAGCTTTCTCTAGGATCCAGTCTGAGTGTGGTGCTCAACTTCCTTCCTCTCCACTAACGTGCAGGGATTTCTCCATCTCTTGCTTCCATTCGGGTTGGTGGCTGCCCCATCTTAGGGTCACCTTTCTCGATATCTTTTCCCACTTGCTTTTTTTCCAATGCCCATTGACCACCAAGGTTTGTGGTCATGCGTCTCCAGCACTTCTTCTCCTGAGGAGTATGATGTTTCAGATCCCAACAGCTGGCAGGATCTTGGTCAGGGGAAGGCTCCCTTCCCACTGGGTTTTCTTCCTTCCCTGCCTCATCGTCCAACTTTGTATTTCTTGCAATTTCCCCTGGTAAGGTTCTTCCTTCCAGGTTGACTATTAATGCAGTTCCTGTATAGTGTCAGGACCTACTTCACCCACATCTTAAGAAAGCAGAACTCTTCTAGAAAGTTTCTTCCAAGCAGGAACTTTTACTAAGAAATAGGAGATAGCAGGCATAATAGACAGGAACTGAGGGATTCCCTTACAGACCGATATTTTAAAATGTCCCTAAGCAAACTGTACCCCACAGCTCATCCAGTCGGTTCAGACTGGCCAATCTCAAGGTGGTAATTCCATTGTGGGAAAGGGAAGATAACATCAATCTGGTTTCATTTGCAGCACGATCATTCCACAGCTCTTCACACCTCCTTTTGGAGAAATAAAGATCCTGGAGGTTTGTATCTCTTCCCCCTCCCCCTTTTCCTAGCTGCCCGGTAAGAGAGAAGTTCAGAGAGATGCATGGTATAGGAGGCAATTTGTTACATTGTAATGGATAGCAGACAAATAAACAAAAGGTTACATTGTGGTTAATAGAGGAAGTGAAAGCAATAAAATCCACATGCATATCTCCTCTCACCCTTGGGGGTATGGCAGAATCCAGGGAAAGGTGGGATTTGGTTTTAGATCAGAGGAGATAGTTAGAAATGAAATATAAATGGATTCTGACATATAATGCCATTTGCCAAAATTTCTGAAGATTCAAACTGAACAGAATAACAGCTCCCTGACAGTCCAGGAAATCTACAATTATAGTTCAAAAGGGCTTTCCTTTATCTTTGAAATAAAGAAGAAAAGGGAAAACATCACAAAGAAATTTCATCAGACAGATCTCTGTACAGGCTTTTCTTATATCAAATATTTTGCACTAAAAGAAAATGATATTCAGAAATGGAACTCAGTGACAGATTTTTACAAAAGAAAAATACAAATAAAAGAATATATGGAACCAGGTGGTTTTCTGAATGAAATAGCAGGAAACCAGGAAGGTTGTAGTCTTCAACTTACAAAATTTCACTTAGTGGCCATTCAAAATTATAAAGGCACTGAAAAAATATAACTTATGACCATTTTTCATATTTATGACCATTGCAGCATCCCCATGGTCACATGATCAAAATTCAGATGCTTGGCAATTGGTTCGTATTTATGATGGTTCCAGTGTCCTGGAGTCATTTAATCACCTTTTGAGAACTTCTGACAAGCAAAGACAATGGGGAAGCCAGATTCACTTAACAATTATGTTACTAATTTAACAACTGCAGTGATTCACTTAACAATTGTGTCAAGAAAAGTCGTAAAGTCGTAAAATGGGGCAAAATTCACAACAACTGTCTTACTTAGCAACCAAAATTTTCAGCTCAGTTGTGGTCATAAGTCAAGGACTACCTGTAGATTGTTCTTAATTTAATCCCCAATGGTCTCTGGGTTATCTAAAAAAATTGAACTAGAAAGTAAAAAGTGTCAGAGGTGTATATCATAATCCTACTCATAGGTAAAGGTAAATGTTCCCCTGCACATGCATGTAGTCATTTCCAAATCTAGGGGCTGGTGCTCATCTCCTTTTCAAAGCCAAAGAGCCAGTGTTTGTCCAAGGACGTCTCCATGGTCATGTGGCTGGCATGACTAGATGCCAAAGGCGCACAGAATGCGGTTATGTAGTGGTCCCTATTTTTATACTTGCATTTTTACGTGCTTTCGAACTGCTAGCTTGGCAGAAGCTGGGATGAGTAACAGGTGCACACTCTGCTACACAGCACTTGGGATTTGACCCGCCAAACTGCCGATCTTCTGATCAACAAGCTCAGCATCCTAACCCACTGAGCCACCGCATCCCTGTCAATTCTACTCATAAGGTAAATGTAAAGGTTCCCCCACACATGCATGCTAGTTGTTTCTGACTCTAGGGGCTGATGCTCAACTCCGTTTCAAAGCCGAAGAGCCAGCGCTTGTCCAAGAATGACTCTGTGGTCATGTGGCCAGCATGACTAGACACCAAAGGCACACGGAATGCTGTTACCTTCCCACTGGGGTGGTCCCTATTTTTCTACTTGCATTTTTATGTGCTTTCAAACTGCTAGGTTGGCAGAAGCTGGGACGAGTAACAGGCGTTCACTCTGTTATGTGGCACTTGGGATTCAACCCACCAAACTGCCAACGTTTTGATTGACAAGCTCAGTGTCCTAACCCACTGAGCCATACAGATACACTACTCATACACAGAACTAATTTAAAGACAACTCGGTGCCTAAAAATTCACTAATTGTTTCAGATTTTTTTTCTGTACTGTACCTTTAAAAAATAACCTAATATATTGTGCTTACTCTGGTAAGCTAGCAGCAAAGGATGTTATGCACAAAATCAACAGACACCTAAATACAAAAGAAAAAGAAAAAGAAAAAATAAGAGAAGGAAATGTCTATACAATTAAGTACAAAATAAAATGCATGCATTTTTAAAATATATAAAGCTGTTGTTAGTTACGAAGTCATGTCCGACCCATCGCGACCCTATGGACAATGTTCCTCCAGACCTTCCTGTCCTTTACCGTCTTCTGGAGTCCATTTAAGCTCACACCTACTGCTTCAGTGACTCCATCCAGCCACCTCATTCTCTGTCGTCCCCTTCTTCTATTGCCCTCAATCTTTCCCAGCATTAGGCTCTTCTCCAGTGAGTCCTTCCTTCTCATTAGGTGGCCAAAGTATTTGAGTTTTAGCTTCAGGATCTGGCCTTCTAAAGAGCAGTCAGGGTTGATCTCCTCTAGGACGGACCGGTTTGATCGCCTTGCAGTCCAAGGGACTCGCAGGAGTCTTCTCCAGCACCATAGTTCAAAGGCTTCAATTCTTTGGCGCTCAGCTAGCAGCTAGGAAATAAAATATCTACGTTTGTGGTATAGATAGCTTTAAACATTCTGATGGAGAAATAAAAATCATCTGCTATATATTATCCTATAATAATTGTTGTAATATACATGATGATGATGATAACTTTATTGTCACTTTGAATGTACACCAATCGGCATACATCAAAATGAAATTTCGTTGCATACAGCTCTCAAAGGGTCACCACCTCTGATATATACTTCTTGTTCGGGGCCCGCTCAAATTTCACATTGTCCATTTTAGTCTCTAGGGAGTGAACGATGGCAAACAGGACAGATGGAAATGGGGCTCCATGTGGATTAGCCCTCAAATTTGCTTGTATTCTGACAACCTCACCTTCTTTCCTTTTTTCTGATCCTGACTCTTTCTAC
The DNA here is from genome assembly GCF_947247035.1 of Vipera ursinii. Taxonomy (NCBI): domain Eukaryota; kingdom Metazoa; phylum Chordata; class Lepidosauria; order Squamata; family Viperidae; genus Vipera; species Vipera ursinii. The sequence continues at coordinate 62,356,227 of NC_139517.1, read as the reverse complement.
ATAAAATACTTTAGCATTCAAAAATATTTCAGTAAATCTTTCATGAAGCATTACTTTAGACTTACAGTTCTCTGAATTCCTATTGTAGTTTTAGGTAAATAGATAATATAAAATGCAAATGAATTTTACAAAAAATATTATTGCCATTATAATAATCAGGATTCAGGCTAAAATACCAAACTTATAATGGGAAAGTGTAATTGAATACTGTATATAGAACAATACTGCATGCCATACTGATTTAACATAATAGGGAATATTGATCTGAGACATTCCTGAGTCATATTACAATGCTATTGGCAATGGATTCAACTCTCTTTTATCTATTTTCTTTCTTTTTTGCATCTTTGATCTATGGTCCCCAGTGATGCACAGATAGAGCTCAACACATTAGCTTGTAAGCAGCAAGTCATTATTAAGTTTATCTAATCTATGTCATTGTCTGTCCCCACTCCAAAAAAAGAAAGAGGAAAAACGGACACCTTGAGGCATGTTATTTGGAACACAGCATATCTTAGAATGCCAAAAACAAATGAAGTATTTTAAAAAAAATAAGAACACTTAGTCAAAACAGTAAATGAGTTGCTTCATAGGACTGGAGAGTCTCAAATCCAAAAAATTACAACAGAAAGAATATATCTTTATCATGAAATGTTTTACAATAGAATATTTGAGGGTTTTGTGCTCTTTTGCGTTTGTTTTACATCAGAAAGTAAAATGTAGAAGCCAACTGCATTCTTGCACAAATACTTAAGATGCATATTTTTCCCATAATTTTAATTATTAATTTTAATTATTAAAAATGAAACTCATTTACGAGGTAAAAACTCAGAGGGTCATCATCAAGATTTCAACATGAAAGTGTTAAAATGTGCCATGGTTACGGTGCTATAATTTGTTAAAATATGTTCATGAACTTATTTATTGATTTAGTGAAAGACTGAATAATTTAGAGTATGCTTTGCAACCTTTGCAACCCACGTCCTCCCCAAAAAGTAAGATAAAACTGTTAGATGTTTTTGTGCCAGCCATGGCAGTTCCCCAAAAGGTCATCAGATGGGAGCAAAGAGGCATCTTTGCTCTCACTGGTGGGTCAGGGGTCTCCAGCCCCTGCAGCCCCATTGGAGAGAGTTAATGGCCCTCCAGCCCCCTCACTCTCATTGGTAAGGGAGGGGCTGGGGACCCCCATAAAAACCTCTGCTCAGGGGCTGCTCTCTCTCTTGTTGCTTTCTTCTTCAAGCTCCCTCTGGGAATGATCCATGAGCTCAATCCAGGCATGGATGTCTCCATGCCAGGGAACTCTTTCCCTTTACTCTATCTTTAAATAAAGCTTCATCTGATTGCATCCCTGCGTGCTGCCTTTTTCTTGGAAGCACCTCAACGAACCATCGGTCTCGTGAGGCCATCTCACAAATTGGTAGCAGAGAATGGTTTGAGGCAACGCTTCCAAGCCAGGAGCTAGAAGCAAGATGCCTGGAGGTTCCAGCAAGAACCCATTTGAGACGGATGGCAGGAGATCCCTGATTGTAACCAGGAGTCTTCAATCAAGGACAGCAGCCCTGCATCCAGCCCCTGATGCAAATTTCGCTCCAGGTGAGAATACAGATGACCTCTATTTCCCCAGAGGAGCACCAGGGACCCCTTCGCATTCCTCCCTACAGCTGCAAGTCACAGAGGGAAGCATGGAAGGCTTACAGTCCACCCAAGACTGCCCAGACACCGGGGAAGCGGCCAGGGACCAGGCCACCCCCAACGTGGACCAGATGACTGAACAGGAATGCAGGGAGCTGCTCCGAACGTTCCTTGCAGCACAAAAGATGCCACAAGCCTCTCCACGAGGGATACCAGTGCAGGGGGCCTCTGGACACCAGGTAAGTCCTTCCCCAGCGCCCACGAAGCCCCCTAACATGGCACCAGCCACCCTGAGGGACCCCGGGGCCCCAGAGCTATTGGCGGGAAATTTCCCGCCAAACTGTGATCTGCAGCTTCCGGGGCCAACCAGAAGCAAGATGGTGGCCCCCAGGACACCAACGTGGTTTGATAGGCCTCAGCCAAGCCTCAAGGCCCAGCAATCGGGGGTAGCCAGCCTCTCTCGCTACCCCAGGAGCCTCCCGGATGTGCAACCATCTCCCTGGGGCCTAACTGCCGGGAGGCGTCTGGCCTGGAGCCTCCCAGCTACATCTTGCAATGTCAGAGGGCCCCCAGTGAACCCCAGGGCCCTCCGGCCTACTTTTTGCCGCCGCCTAGACGCCCTGCTTGCCAGATGGTCTTTGGGGGGCCTCCAAATGAGGCCCCCTCCTCCAGCGCCATCTTCAGCTGCCTCCAGGGTCTTCAGGAGCAGCGATGGGCTCCTCTGGGTGATCCTGGGCGTCCCTGTGCCATCCCGGCCCCATCTTGCAGTCTTCACCCCCGCGGTGAGTGTTCCAGTGCCGGGGGGGCTTCAGGAGGAATCTTTGGGGCTTCTGCGGCCTTCAGCCCCCCTTCAGGCCCAACTCCCGGCCTGCAGGCCTAGGCCTAGGCCTGGCCCAGAGGCGGAGAGAGAGACATCCGCTCCCTCCACCTCCTAGGCTCACATGAGTTCTGAGCATGCCCAGTCGGGGCCATCCAAAAATCAGAGAAAAATAACACCACCTGCCAGCAGAGGGATCCCTTTTCCATTCACCTCAATGGAGAACTCACAGATGTATAGAAATGGACAAAGAGCTAAGGAAAATTCCCTTTTATCTGCTTCTGCCCTCCAAAATAATTTTGCAAAACTGCATCTTGGGGGGGACAATTACAGCAGTTGGAGTAAAGAAGTGCAGATATGTCTATTAAAGGAAGGGACTCTTGAGATGGTTCTGGATCCCCCACCTCTTCCCTGGGGACCCCAAGAATAGTGGTATCATAGACAAGCATATACCACTCTACTGAGCTCACTGAATGCTAACTTGTACCCCAGCATTCCATATGGGCTCACAGCTGGCGAACTTTGGGGGTTATTATACAATTTATTCAACAGCGACAGCATTGGTTCGATCACCAGACTCACAACTCAGTTTTACACCACCAGGCTGAGGTTTGGGGCTAACATGGCTGAGCACCTGGGAAAATTGAAGGCACTCAGGGCAGAACTGATGTTCAGAGACTACCTTGTACCTGAGGCGAACATGGTCGCTGTCATTCTGGCTTCCCTGGACAAAAATTGGAGCAGTTTCATTGTTTCACTGGAGGGGACAATGAAGGAAGCCATGACTCTGTCCTATGTCACAGGGAGGCTCATTGAGGAGGACAGGAGGCATAGAGATGCAGGAGAATACACCAGAGCCACCACTCAGCGAGCCAGCAGGAGGCACCACAACTCAGAGCAGGTTAATGCTCTACTTAAGTGTTTCATCTGTGGCTCTGAGGGGCATCTGAAGAAGGACTGCCCCCATCACCAACAAGGCCCCAAGCGTAGTCCCAATCAAGGAAGGGGCAAGGGGCAAGGAAGGGGGCGTGGCAGGGCAAAGGGCAATTTTGTGTGTACTTGTGCCCTCACCCCCACCACAAAGGCTGATAGCCCCACTGGCTTATGGTTACTGGACTCTGGAGCTTCATCTCACATTACCAATATGAAACAAGGGTTTAAAAGGTTGAAGAAAATTAACTCATCTGTCAAGGTGGCCAATGGTGATAAGGCTTTGGTTGTTGGGGAGGGCACTGTCTCTGTACCAGGGCTGGGAAATGTTGAAGGGGTATTACATGCTCCCTCCATTGCCAACAATCTGTTAAGCATTATCAAATTATGTGACGATGATAGGGTGGAAGTTTTATTTTGCAAAGGGGGAGGTCATGGTACCCGGAACCAGAGGGTCATTGGAAGTATTGCCATCATAAATGGTTTGCCATACTTCTCCCCTGAGAACCCAGCCACAGAGGACAGTCCACCGGGTGCCACCTCAGAAGGGGCCTGCACACGGAAAGAGAGAAAGCCCCCACAGCCAGCCCCAAGGCTGTCTAAGGAGCGCAAGGCCGAAGCGGTTGCACCCAAGCCACCTCAGCCAGCCCCACGGCTTTCCAAGGGCATTGTGGACAAGACACCTGAACCTCTGCAGGCACCTAAAGCACCGCTCAAGGCAACCAGAGCCAAGAGGGTGTCAGTGGGGAAGCTGCTCCATGATAAGTGTGCCCATCTCTTACACAGAAGATTAGGTCATGCGAGCTTCCCTGTGGTTAAAAAGATGGGAGAGTTTGCTGAGGGAGTCCAGCTCAAGGATTGTGAGGTGTTCCTGGACTGTGCCATCTGTAAGAGGGCAAAGAGGAAGGCTGCCCCCATCCCTATGGTGTCACTGCGTAAGACTCAATACCTGTACATGTTGATTTGGTTGGGCCATTCACACCATCCCTAGGGAAAAGACAGTATTTTCTCACTGCCGTTGATGATTTTTCATGGTACGGCCACGTGTATACCCTCACAGAAAAATCCGAAGCTTTTGACGCCATAAGATCACTGTACAACTTTGTAGAGACCCAGTATAAGACCAAGATCGCACAACTGCAAAGCGACCGCAGGGCTGAGTTCATGTCCCGAAAATTCCAGGACTGGGTAAGGCATAAGGGCATCCGCCATTTTCTTACAGCACCCTTCACTCCTGCTCAGAACGGCATGGCAGAGAAAAGAAATGGAATCCTGCAAACTATGGTGCGTAGTCTGATTGCGGACGCTGGGGTCGCATAATCATACTGGGCAGAGGCGGTAAAATACGCCAATTACACCTTAAACCACATCTGGAGCAGCGTTGTGGACCAGACCCCATATTTCCTGATCCACGGTAGGAAGCCATGTCTGGGACACTTGTGTGTGTTTGGCTCCTACACTTGGGTGCATATCCCCAAGCAACTGTGGAAGAAGGGGAGATCTGTCTTCCAGAGACTAAGGTTCTTGGGCTATGCTCCTGGCTCCAAGGCCTACTGTTTCCTGGGAGAGGGGGGCAGGACTGTGACTTCCCAATCTGCCTCCTTCGAAGAGGACTCCAATTGGACCCAGATTCACTCAAATGATCTGAGCCCATATGTCAACTGACCCAGCAAGGACACACCGACCATGACAACACCTGAGATGACCACATACCCTGCCACCGACGAAAGTGAGGAACAAGACGAAGATGTCATCCTACCTGGTTCAGATGGGGAGGATGAGCTGTCCAGTCTCAAGGGGAAAGACACGCTGTCTTCACCCCCAGCGACGCCTCAGAGACCCGTGATGCCCAGCACCTGGGACCAAGGGTCTACACATCCCAATTATGAAATGCTGGCAGACGTGGAACCCGCAGAAGAAAAGGGCGGTGAGTGGCAGAAGGTCAGGAGATCAAAGCGGTCTAACAAAGGGGTCCTGCCAAAGAGAATCGACATTGGGCACATCGTGTCCATCAACAGCCTTGTGGTCACCCCAAAATCCTTCTCTGACATCCAGGAGCTGCCCATCGAAGAACAGGAGAAATGGCAGCTTGAGATGGAGCAGGAGATGGTGAGCCTGAAAAAGCTCAAGGTCTTCACCCCCCAGCAACCACCAAAGGAGAGGAAAATCATTGGCACAAGGTGGGTTTTCAATGCTAAACCACTTGCCAATGGCCTCTACCTGTATAAGGCCCATTTGGTAGCTCAGGGGTTCGCCCAGCGCTACATGGAGGACTACGGGGAGACCTACTCTCCAACCGTCTGGGCAGAGAGCATCAAGGCTGCCCTCATAACTGCAGCCGCTCTGGGGGAGGAAGTCTTCCAATTCGACATCCAGACAGCTTATCTCCACGCCAACTTGGACCGGCAGATCTATGTGAGGGCCCCTCCTGGCTACCAGCAGGAAGGGGGAAACACATGGCTGCTCCAAAAAGGGTTATATGGCCTTAAGCAGTCGGGGACACTATGGTATGACTGTCTTAGAAAAAGTTTAGAACGAGTTGGTTTCAGTGCATCCCATGCAGATGAATGTGTTTTCACACGCAACTCCAAGGGTACCACAGAACGGGTGTTAGTTTATGTGGACGACCTTCTATATCAGACATGTCAAACACAAGGCCCGGGGGCCGGATCCGGCCCGTGAAGTGGTTTCATGCGGCCCGCGAAGCCATCTTGGAAACAGTGAGGGAACAGCCCCCACTGCCGTGGCCCTGGCCCAGAGACCCTCCTCCTGCCAGAGACCCTCAGATCTATCCCACTCCTGACCAGGCCCCCATAGGCACCCTTGATGTGAATGATGTAGAGCTGGCCAGGCCCACCCAGTAGGTTACACCCACTCTAGCCACACCCACCCAGTAGGCCACACCCACCCAGGCCATACCCACCCGGCCCCCTGAGGGCAACCGCAATGCTGATGCGGCCCTCAATGAAATTGAGTTTGACACCCCTGTTCTATATGTAGGGCCTGATAAGGAAGGGTGTGATAAATTTGCCAAGGCCCTGGGGGAAAAGTTTACCCTGAAGTCTTTGGGGTGGGTTGACAGGTACTTGGGTGTGCACATCTTGGCCACTAAAGAGGGGTTTGCCCTATCTCAGAAAGAAAAGATTGAGGAGTTATTGGCCAAATGCAAAATGGCAGAATCTAACCCAACTCGTAGCCCGATACAAAGTGACTATTACAGTCACACTCACAAGGACAGGCCTGAGTTCACAGATAATAAGCTTTACAGATCTGTGATTGGCTCCTTGCTATATATCAGCAATTGGAGCAGGCCTGACATAGCTTTAGCTGTGAATCTACTGTCCAGGCATGTGGAACACCCAAAGGAATTCCACTGGACTGCTGTTAAGAGGGTACTTAGGTACCTCAGGGGCACGACCGATGCTCTCCTTGTGCTGGAGCAATAGAAGGGGTCGACGGCCCAGCTCTCCGCTTACTTGGACGCAGACTGGGCTGGTGACACCAAGAGTAGATGGAGCACCTCTGGTTTCCTCATATTGCTAAATGGCTGTCCTATCCATTGGCATGTTAGGCAGCAAAAATTTGTTTCTTGCTCCACGGCCAAGGCGGAATATGCCAGCCTGTCGGACATGGCCAATGATTTGATTTGGTTCGATGCTCTGATAACGAGCATCTGGGCACCTCCTCCTCTGCCCATCCAAATTCAAGAGGATAATACGGCTGCAATTGCAATCTTGGGGGCATATGCAGTGGGCTCTAGGTCCCGCCACATAGACATATGCTATAAAAATGTCAGGCAGCTTGCCAAAATGGGGTTTATACATGTTGAGCATTGTAATACAACTGACCAGATAGCTGACCTGTTCACCAAACCTGTTCCCATTGACCGGCACAACCTTCTGTGTAAATGTTTGTGTTTGGTCTTCTGAACATGTATCTGCATGTCTATGACACCTGCTCACCCCCTCACATACATTCACTGGTCCCTGTCATTGGCTGGCAAGAAGGGGAATTGTTAGATGTTTTTGTGCCAGCCATGGCAGTTCCCCAAAAGGTCATCATATGGGAGCAAAGAGGCATCTTTGCTCCCACTGGTGGGTCAGGGTTCTTCGGCCCCTGCAGCCCCATTGGAGAGAGTTAATGGCCCTCCAGCCCCCTCACTTTCATTGGTAAGGGAGGGGCTGGGGACCCCCATAAAAACCTCTGCTCAGGGGCTGCTCTCTCTCTTGTTGCTTTTTTCTTCAAGCTCCCTCTGGGAATGATCCATGAGCTCAATCCAGGCATGGATGCCTCCATGCCAGGGAACTCTTTCCCTTTACTCTATCTTTAAATAAAGCTTCATCTGATTGCATCCCTGCGTGCTGCCTTTTTCTTGGAAGCACCTCACGAACCATCGGTCTTGTGAGGCCATCTCACAAATACAATATTAATAGATCTTTTATTTAGATACAAAATAGCATGAGACTTAAGACCTGAAGGCTGAAGTTTATAATAAAAATGATCATGAAAATGATTCAGTAAACCAATGTATTTTATATATTTTATATAATTGTAGACTTTTATAATATGGAAAAACAATATATTTTAAACTATAGAATAGTAGCATAGCAGTAAAAAAAGTCTTTTTCAATTTATATCACAAAGAAAACAAGATTTCCATAAATGAAACAATTAGTATAGAATTAATAAAAATGAAAGTATACTTTCCAACCCTTTTCCTTTTTAAAATTTTAATAAATATTCATATATAATATACAAACTTGAAAAATACAAGAGATTGGCACAAACTCCTGCTAACTTGATATTAATACAATTTAGATTCTGTATTTTTCAACAGAAGTAACTTCTTTGCTTTTCATTAACTAGGCGCCTATCAAAAAAGGTCCCATCATATTATCACATGAAGAATAGAATAGAATAGAATAGAATAGAATAGAATAGAATAGAATAGAATAGAATAGAATAGAATAGAATAGAATAGAATAGAATAGAATAGAATAGAATAGAATAGAATAGAATAGAATAGAATAGAATAGAATAGAAATCTTTATTGGACACACAAGGAATTTGTCTCCGGTGCATAAGCTCTCAGTGTACATACAAGCAACAAGTGATAAATCATGATTATAATCATAAAAAACATTGATCATAAATCATAAGATACAACACTCAGTGAGGGTCATAGGATACTAAATAAGCAATCAACATAGATCATACAAGGATACTAAATAAAACAATTAATATAAATCATAAGATACAAACAACAAAGAAAAGGAGATCAGAAATAAGAAAGATGAGAATAGTAATACAGCCTTACTAGGTAGTTTGACAGTGTTGTGGGAATTAGTTGTTTAGCAGAGTGATGGCCTAGGGGGAAAAACTGTTCTTGTGTCTAGTTGTCTAGTTGTTTTGAAGTGCAATGCCCAATACTGTCATCTTGAGGGAGGAAGTTGAAACAGTTTATGTCCAGGATATGTGGAAGTTCTGTAGATATTTTCACAGCGCTCTTTCTGGCTTGTGCAGTATATAGATCCTCAGTGGAAGGTAGGCTGGTAGCAGTTGTTTTTTCTGCAGTTCTAAGTATCTGTTGAAGTCTGTGTCTGTCTTGTAATTACATTATTTTAATGTGTAAGAAGATTTCATACTATTAAAACCTTATTTCTATATTTTAACAGTAAATTAAAGCAAACTAGATGCAACTGAGTAGTGATAACACTCATATTCAAACTTTCTGTACTTGAAGATTCCTAACAGGCAACTCTGCTCTTTTAGGAAAGGATATAGAGGTGATCTGGATGACATTGCAGATTTTCATGTGGATAAAGTGGTTGTTTCATTTTTTATGTGGTTGGATATGCCAGTTGTCATGAACAGAGTAATGTCTTGTAATGCTGTCTTTAGAACTTGTGTAAGTAAGATAGGGTTCCCTATCAAGGACTGATCCATGCTTTCCTTCCTTCTTCAGATGGCATATTGTGTGTGGCTAAGAGATAGTAAATGCTTCTTTAAGGGAGGACAATTAGTGGGACTGTACAATGTTGGCCAAATATGTTTCTAGGTTCTGCCTTAGTTTATCTTTTCCAATAAGTAACCAAGCAGAAGATCATTTAAAACCAATTTATTAGTTAAAGTGAGGTCTCCCTATGAAAAGGGGGAACTGGGGAAAATGAATTACAATTACTTTTATAGACAGCACATCTAAGAACTTCAAAGCAAAAGTTGATTAGTTTAGAAATAGTTATCTGTTCAGTTACATTACAAGGATTAAGTCATCTAATAATATGTGAGTATAGCCATAGAAAAGAGCATTATATTCTGAGTAAAAGAAACATTTGCAAAGGAAAAACATCAAAATGGTATGTGTAAGATACCTTCTCAGCACTTCCCAAGGCTGAGCTGGACTGTTTTCTTTGTTCATAAAGACTTGAGAACAGCTAAAAAGGAAACTGTTATCTACAATGTATTGAATGGCTTCCTGCCAGTCCTAGTTTCTGAAAGAGAGATATTTTTGAAGGTTAAGGCTTATGGGAAATTCTTAGCAATACAGTTGAAAAAGCAAATTTAAAATGCAAGAAAGCTCATATTAGTTAGTCAGTGCAACAGTACTACAAAACCCATGTTTCATGTTATACATCCTGTATGGCCCTCAAGAGACACACCCATTTTGAGGTTGCTGTCTTCATTGCTAGGTCTAATTCAATGTGTTGGTTATCATCTCTGAGGCCCAATATGGTCTGAACATACAGGAAAGGCCTGCTGATGGTTACTTCAAAAGTCTGTAAAGTGTAGGCAAGAGAAGGTAGGCTTTCTCAGCAATAGCCCCATACATTGGGACGTACTTCCCCTGGAATACACTTAGTCCTGATCAAGTTCTAACAATCATCCTGTTTAATAACTAAATGACTAAAGCCATTTTTATCATGTGAATTAATTGTTATAGGGATATTGCATTCAGTAGATTATTTTTTGTTGTATACATTCAAAATCTATATTGTAAATTCCATTAAAATAAACCTAATTGCAAGTAGAGATCTTTTTAAAAAAACACACAAAAAAGTAGCAGAATCTGTATTAAATTATATTTCTCCAACCTTCTCTCATCAGCTGCCACAGATGTATCTTTCTCATTTAATGTTGGAAATGGCCCAGTAGAAATTATTGTCAAGTCACCCCATCCACTCATTGACGATCAGTGGCATCGAGTGATAGCAGAGCGCAATGTCAAAGAAGCCAGCCTGCAAGTAGATCAGCTCCCCAGAGAAATCCAGAAGGCTCCCACTGAAGGCCACACTCGACTAGAACTCTATAGCCAGCTCTATGTTGGTAAGCAGAAACTATATGTTGAACTGAAAATGCAGTGTCTTTTCTGTATGCTTGTGGTCACTTCAGATCCTGTTCATACTGTATATACTTCAAATTTATTTATTTATTTACTTACTTACTTACTTACTTACTTATTTAAAATATCTGTATGTCATTCAGTACTCATTGAATAGTCCTCAATGGCACTACATCCACATGGAGAGAAGTAAGCAGTTGGGTACCAACTGCTCCGTCTTAGGCCCAGTACTCTTCAAATCTACATAAATGATTTAGATGAGGGAATAGAAGGGAAACTAATCGAATTTGCAGGTGACACCTAACTTGCAGGAATAGCCAACACCCCAAAAGACAAGCTCCAAAAAGATTTTGACAAATTCGAACAATGGGCCCTATCCAACAAAATGAGTTTCAATGTGGAGAAAAGCAAAGTCTTACCCTTAGTCAGGAAAAACCAAAGGAACAAATACCAATTGGGTGAGATGTGGCTTGGAGGCAGGAGTCCAACAGGACTCTAAAGTCCCCCTCATCTTTGATTGCAGCTTGCTGAAACGAGAGCAACAGTCACCCTTGGAATCCTGGGACCTTGGAGTCCTGGTGGACAATCACTTAACTATGAACCAGCAGTGTGTGGCAGCAACCAAAAAAGCAATCCTGGGTTGCATAAACAGAGGCATAGAATCAAGATCATGTGAAGTATTAGTACCACTTTATAAAGCCATAGTAAGACCACACGTTGAATACTGCAGCCAATTTTGGTCACCATATCACAAAAAAGATGTTGAGAGTTTGGAAAAAAATCAGAGAAGAGCAACTAACATGATCAAAGGCCTGGAGACCAAAACATATAAAGAACAGCTGCAGAACTTGGGTTTGGCCTGTCTAAAGAAAAGAAGAAATAGGGGAGAAATGATGGTAGTGTTCCAGTATCTGAGGGGCTGCCACAAAGAAGAAGGGGCCAGGTTGTTCACCAGAGCACCAGAGGGAAGGATGAGAAACAATGGTTGGAAGCTGATCAAAGAGAGAAGCAACCTGGAATTAAGGAGAAACTTCCTGAGACAGTAAGGACAATCAACCAGTGGAACAGCTTACCTCCAGAAATTGTGGAGGTACTCACTGGAAGTTTTTAAAAAGAGACTGGACAATCACCTGTCTGAGATGATATAGGTGCTCCTGCATGTCCAGCAGACTGGACTAGAAGACCTCCAAGGTCCCTTCCAGTTCTATTCTATTCAAGAAACAGGGGCAACATGATAGCAGTATTCCAGTATTTGAGGGGCTGCCACAAAGAAGAGGCCATCTATCCTCCAAGGCATCAGAGGGCAAGACAGGAAACAATGGTGGTAAACTGACCAAAGAGAGAAGCAACCTGGAATTAAGGAGAAACTTCCTAACAGTGAGGACAATTAACCAGTGGAACAATTTGCTTTCAAAAATTGTGGCCACTCCCTCACTGGAGGTTTTTAAGGAGAGACTGGACAGTCACTTCTCTGAAATGGTATAGGTTCTCCTGTTTGAGCAGTGGGCTGGACTAGAAGACCTCCAAGGTCCCTTCCAGCTCTACTGTATTCTCTATTCTATTCTATTCAATAATTCCACAACTCCCCAATCTGTTCAAAATAGAATACTAATCCTAGACTTCAGGTTTCTTAAATAGAACATTTAACAAACAAAACACAATAGATGAAAATATTATTTTTACTCCATTCCCATCAGACAAAACAGGATTCAGACAAGCTTGCCACTGCAATCTTAGTATTTAAGCTGGCTCATGCAACAGAAGTTTCATTCAAAATACATTTGGAGTTTTGAATACAGGTACTAGCTTTTTGGGTTTTTTACTTGAAAAATGTTGTGCTAGCTTGCACAATTTAAGACTTGTAAAAGATGATCTAAAAACCAGTTCCAATAAACCAGTGCTCTTATGCACTGCATAAATCTAATCCAGATTCCACCAAATAGCAGTATTCAAATGTATCTGTCTCATGACAGCCAAAACAAAGTACTTTATGGTATGGCTGCCCTTTAGTTGTTTAGTTACAATATACAGTATATCAGTAAGCACCCTTCAAACCACAAATCTAATTTAAGATATGACTAGATAATCTTTTGGTGATCAGGGACTTCATTTAATATTTTCACTGGTTCAGAATCTACAATACATAATGGTGCAATTTGGAGATAATCATATCATGTGCAAGGATGGGCTTGGGATTTGGGGTTATTTTCCCCTACTTTAAAGGCTGGAGTTGGATTTTCTTTGTTCTTAAACAGCATAACGAACAGCTATCATATGGCTTTATGGTTTAATTCACATTTTATATGATTCCTGCCACTGACACACCTCTGATTTCTAGCAAATGTTACCAAAGAAGTTTCCAAACCCAGACAAAAGGGACTTAGGGGATGCATTCCTTTTTTAGATGGAATGCAGAACAAATCACTGAATATCAGATGAAGGAAAACATACATTTCACTGAAAGTAGTAATTAGGAAACTAAAACTTAAATATAACACAGAAGCAAGTCATTGAAGAAGAACCAGATGCTTACAAAAATTGAAAAAAGCTGTCTATCTATTCTATCTATCCTCTCTGATCTAAAAACAAATCCCACCTTTCCCTGGGTTCTGTCATACTCCCAAGAGAGAGGGGGGATGTGCCTGCAGGGTTATTAATTTCACTTCCTCTATTCGCTACAATGTAATCCTTTACTTTGTTTATTGGGTCTGTATCTTCGACCTGCCTGCTGAAATGTAACAACTTGTTTCCTGCGTTATCTCTCTCTCTGAACTGTATCTTTTAAACTGTCAGTTAAGAACAAAGGAGGAAATAAGGAATGTAGCCTCAGTGCCTGGTTTATGTCTACACTCTCAGAGGAAGGTGTGAAGAAGCTGACGACCCTTGCTGCATGAGCTGGAGATGGGCTAACGTTATCTCCCTGTTTCCCACAATGGACTTAACACTTGGGGATTGGCCAACCCATATCGGGTGGTTGATCTATGGGGTGGGGACTTGCTTGGGGATACTATGATCTACTGCACTGCACAGAAAATCTCAGATCCTGTCTATTATGCCTGCTATCAACTACTCTTAATAAAAGTTCCTGTTGGAAGAAATTGTTTCCAAGAGTTCTGCTTTCTTAATATGTGGAGTTGAAGTGGGTCCTGAGAGAAACTAAGAAAGACTCAAGACTATCCTGACTAGGTACTACCAATGCTGACACAAGCATAAGCACACAAGATTTCAAGAAGCAGTTGCTAACAGAATCCTGGCAAACTGATGTCTGTTAAATCATGAAGACTTGAAAGCAACCAAATAGCAGACTACCACTTCAAAAATTAGCATAGTCCTCTAAAGCAAATCATTAATCCCACAAGGAAGATGAGTTCTAGACACTGATCCAGTTCTTTGAAGAAGGGAAGAGTAGCTTCAACAGAATAGTTATCTTGTATAATTCTGTATAACGTGATACAGCAGCTTTATGTACATGTTGATGAAATCAACAATTCAAATGCCAGAAGCTTGTATCCCAATAACCCGTTATGACAAATGCCAGCTAAGCCTGCTAATGAAAATCTTCAGTCACTTGTTACAATTGCTCATTATATCTAAATGACTTTGGGTATAACCTAAAAGAGAAAGGTCTTTTGGCTTCAGTGCCAAACAAATCACAGATTTATACTTAATGAAAAGGTTGTTATATAAGATCAAGAAAACTTTTATTTCATAAATTCCATAAACAAATCTGTGTTTCTATTTAGTATTTGAAAATAGTAGTACATTATTATATTGCATTATCATCATCAGATCAATATGAGATAATTATCTAATAATTATTGATAGCAATTTGGGATCATGTTGATTTGGGTTATTATTACTAGATATTCTAATAATGGAATGCAAAGAATCAATCCAACAGCTGTTGGAGGAATAACTTTAGAAAAAAATTCCACTCTTCACGTTGAACAATAATGCATTTGCAGATAAAATGAACATTTCTTTTATCTGCTTCTTCCTTTTGCAGATTATTAATTGTTGAGTCCACCATTTGTATTCTGGTGTTCTGCCATTGTGCTGAAGGGGAGGAGGGATGGCATGCTTGGGATTTTTTGCTTCTGCTATTCGCTTGGGAATTAGGGAGAGGGGCTGTCTTCAGAGACAGGAAAGACTCCTTCTCAGCCAGTTTTCAGCAAGGCTGTTGCACACTGAGTGTGAACTGTTATCTACCTAGCACCTCAACATTCTCAAAACATCTTCTCAGCACCACATTGGCTACTGGTGGAATGGTTGGGGGGGTTGAGATTGGGAAACTGAAAGAATCACTTTGCGCTTTGCATGGGATCTTCAGATTCTTTTTGACTTTAATGCATCTAGTTTCTCTCAGTAAAAGTTCATTTGATTCAGCTTGATGGATTCCAGAGTTTTGCTTTCTTGAGGAGCCAACTGGGGAAGGTCTGACATTAGGTGGAATCTGCAACATTGGTCAACCTAGAGGACCATACACATGATATTGGTTCAGAGCAGTGACCAGGAGGAAGCCAAATGCTGGGGATTTTGGGTTTCCCCCCCACCTCTGGACTGGATCTCTCTGAATGGATGGAGGAGGTTGGGGGCCTGGGAGACTTGTCAAGACCCACGTGCTCCATAGACATCAGAAAGAAGGAAGACTGGGACAGAAGGGCCACGGGAGTAACCCTTACCTATCATAGCTGGAGTGGCAGCGCCTGGTAGCAGGAGTGGCAACTGGAGCTGGAATTGCTCGAGGAAGAGGAGGAGACAGGCAGAGAACCCAACCATGCTGACCTGGAGATGAGGCAAGCCATAAAGTTCATGATGAATACCTTCCAAACCCTCAAAGTATGTGAGTTCCTTACCAAGGCCACTACCAGTGAGGCCTGGCAGACCACAGCAGAGGACAGCAATGAGAGGACATCATTGACAGCTTCCATGCCAGATGCCTTGATGACCCCAGCCACCAACACCATGGCTGCAGGAGGAACACTGAGGGTGGCTGCTATAATCACCACCCCAGCTGGAGCTACCTCAGCCAGGGGAAGAGTCACAATACCCCACCCCTCAGGGTGAAATTTGATGGGGACCCTCAAAAACTGGGGTTCTTCTTGGCCCATGTCCTGACCTACATGCAGAGTTATGGCCACAAAATAGCTACTGAAGTTGCTAAGATATGGACCATCACTTTGGTGTGAGTGACAGCTTGCTTCAAATGCAGTCAGAAGGGGCACTGTGCAGCATAGTGCAGGAACTGTGACCCACCAAGAAAACCATCCCTAGTCCTACAGGGAAATTTGCTAAACCTCCACAATGATCCCAAGAAATGGCATTGAAAGAGTGGAGGTTTTTGAGTTCATCTCATCTCCCGAAAGTGGCAAGGGAACTCCGATCCCGCCAACCAAGGGCCAGGGTCTGGATGACACTGAAACCAATGACAATCCCTTGGTAAGTAGCCTGATGACCCTGGTAATGGTCACACCTAAAAGCCAACCTACCAGCCCTCCTGGACTCAGGTTGTACCTGATGCTTGGTTAACCCAGTCCTACTGGAATGATTGGGGATACACTTAAAGCAGCTGATGGTCTTTAGAAATATGGATGGTGAAGGCATACCAAGATTCTAAGCTTTATAGTGGCTCCCAGAATGGAGTGCCCCTTGGTCCTGGCTCAAGAAGTGGAATCCCTATGTAAATTGAATGAAGAAGCTGCTGAAAATCTGACAAGGTTGTCAGCACATGACCCAGAACAAATTCAGGAAGCTAATCCAGCAGGCCACAAGGTGGGGTCATAGTGCAAGAGCAGGAAAGAGATCTTGGCTCTATCCCTAAAGAATACTGGGATTTGAGGGAGGAGTTCAATGAAAAGGGGTTGGAAGAGCTCCCACCTCACCTCACCCTTTGCTATAGAGATTTTACAGAGGGGGGCTAAACTACTTAAGCCAAAACTCTACTCGATGACCTCAAGGGAATTAAGGAATTGTGTTCCTTCATTGATAAAAGCCTCACAAGTGGATTTATCCAACCAGTGTGACCTCCGGTAGCTGCCCCCATTTTATTTCAGTGGGGGGGGAAAGATGGATTGCTTTGCCTGTGTGCAGACTGTAGAGGGTTAAATGGAGTTTGCATGGAAAACATTATCCCCTTGTCTTAATGAAGGATATGCTAGCCCACTTGGCAAAGGGCAAGATTTTTATTAAGTTGGACCTATGGGGAGGCTTATTATCATGTGAGGATCAAAGAAGGGGATGAATGGAAAACTGCTTTTAATTGTCCACTAGGATGTTTCCAGTCCTTCCTTTTGGCCTCCAGGGTGCTCTGGCCATCTTTATGCAGCTAATTAATAAGGTGCTGCAGGAGCACCTATACAAAGGGGTCCTGGTGTACTTAGATGATATAGTGATATACACTGAAACAAACCTGAGCATGTAAAATTGAGTGGTGCACAAAAAAACTAAACGCTGCTAAGCTGTATGCCAAGCTCTCCAAATGCGAGTTTCACCAGAGTGAAATAGATTATTTAGGCTACCACCTATTGCATGAAGGAGTTGATATAGACCCCCCCCCAAAGGCCCAAGCAATATTGGATTGGGCCCTACCATGCACCTGAAAGCAGTTGCAAAGCTTGCTAGGTTTCACCAATTTTTACCGCCAATTTATCCCATCTTTTGTCCAGATCACTCTCGGCTTCACTTTGTCTTTTAAAGACAAAAAGGGGAAGACAAGCCAAAGCCTAGACAACTTCTAAAATGGACTATGGAGTGTCAGGCAGCATTCAAGAAACTTAAACACTTAAACACCCAGACAGAAGCTAGTGATGTGGCTGTAGGGGCAATACTATTGCAACAAAACAAACAAGAGAACCCACAACCCTGTGCCTATACTGTCAGAGACTGAATGGAGATGGGCAGTCTGAGAAAAGGGGACTTAGGCCATGCTCTGGGCACTATTAACATGGAGGCACTTCCTTGAAGAAAGCAAAGTGCCTTTTGAGGTGTGGACTGACCACAAAAATCTAGAGGCATTGAAAACCCTGCAGAGGCTGTCACCCAAGCAAGTCCAATGGGCACAGTACTTCAACTGATTTACTTTGCACTACCTCCCGGGATTAAAAAACCTGCTAGGCATTATGGTTTTGTGAAAACTTTATATTTAATTAAAAGGCAGTTTTGGTGGCTGTCCTTAAAAAAGAACATTGAAAGTTATGTGGCAAGTTGCCTGATTTGTGCCTCTGCCAAGCAGCAACAAGGAAAACCCCCACAGCTCCTCAAGCCATTGGCTGAGCCAATGGCACCATGGAGAGAAATCTTCATTGATTTTATAGTAGAACTCCCAGAAAGTTTAGGAAATATGATTATATGGGTTATAACTGATTTATTTTCCAAGCAGGTACACTTTGTCCCATGCCAAAAAATTCCTTCGGCACATGCACTAGCCAAGCTTTTTGTGCAACATGTCAGCCAACTGCTCAGAGTCCCACAATGCATAATCTCCAATAGCAGGGTGCAATTCACTTCGAAGTTCTGGCAAGCATTCCTAAACCTTCTGGGGACTGATCAAGGGCTTAGCTCCAGTCACCACATCCAAACCAATAAGAGGTGCAAATGCACAAACTCTGTATTGGAAAAATATCTCAGGTGCTACATTAATTATTAACAGGACAACTAGACAAAACTTTTACAATCTGCAGAGGTGGCATACAATAACTCAATTCACCCTTTTCAAGGTGGCTATGGGACAAGACTTCACTCTCATGCCTGATTTACCTTTGAAAGATCCCCCTGTGCCTTCTTTACAAGAATGAGTCTCCCAATTATGAAATACTTAGCCAGTTGTGAGGAAATCCCTTGCAGATGCTAGGAAAGCAGATAAAAAGCAAGCTGACAAAAAGTGCATGGTACCAATAACTTCTAATGTTGGTGACCACATTTACCTATTCACCCAATACTTGCGATCTCTGTAACCATCAAAGAAGTTAGGACCTAAATATGTAGTTCTCTTTCCCATCAAGCACATTATTAACCCAGTAATGCTGGAACTAGATTTGCCTAAATCTCTTCAACATATTCACCCAGTTTTCCATTGCAGTTTGCAAAAGACCGAGATTACCCCCCACACACATACCTTAGACCTGAATTGCTATCACTGCCTGAGCCTTTAATGATAGAAGGGGAACAACACTTGCAATTAAGGACATTTTAGATTCATGCAGAAATCAGGATAAGGTTTAATATTTAGTTACGTGAGAAGATTTTCCTGAATCCCAAAATGAATGGGTTGATCAACACCATGTTAAAGCTGCTAGGCTCCTTAAACAGTTTCATAATCAATATCCTAATAAACCAAAGTAAGCTATCAACTCTAACCCCTTTTTTACCTTCTTTATTGTGTTTTGTGTTGTAGGACTAACATTGCTGTTCAGGGGGGGACCATTTGTACTCTGGTGTCCTACCATTGTGCTAAGGGGGAGGGGGTGCCATGCTTGGAACATTTTGTTTCTGCTGGGAAGGAGGGAGGTTATCTTCAGTGCCTGGATGGACTCCTTCCCAGCCAGTTTTCACCAGGTTCCAAGGCTGTCATGCCCTGACTGTGAACTGTTATCTGCCTAGCACCTCAGCATTCTCAAACACCTTCTGCACTGCATTGGCTGCTGGTGGACTGGTCAGTGGGGTTTGGATTGGGAAACCAAAAGAATTGTGTTGTGCTTTGTGCTTGATCTTTAGATTCAGGCCGACTTTACTTCATCCAGTTTCTCTCAGTAAAAGTTCTTTTGATTCAACTTGATGGATTCAAGAGTGTTTCTTTCCTGAGGGACCAGCTGGGACAGATCTTATATTAATTACAACTGTCATTTTTTAATATTGCTGTGCTTAATTAATTTAATTTGAGTTCTATACTTCCTATTTCTTTTTCTAGACTTATTTTAAGGCCTAAAGGTTACCCAGTCACTATTTAGCAAAAAAAAATAAATTTCTCTCTATCAGGTTAATGTGCTGTCCTATGTTTGCACATTTAGAAAGACAATTTTGAAGAGGGCAAATCTCAGTTTTCTCACCCCAAAATTTAATAGAATCTCAGTTAGACCTAATGAAATAGTTAGCCTTCCACCTATATCCTGATATCTCCAGGAGGGTAACTGCGAATGAACAAGATTCTACTTACAAGGCTTTATTTGGCTTCTGGATTTCAGCTGAAACTATTCTTCATTTTTTATTAAGTGGTAATTTTCTGTTCATTCTATTTATTTTTAATTCATGTTCTTCAGGTGCTGCAGGTGAACAGAAAGGTTTTTTGGGTTGCATTCGCTCTTTAAGAATGAATGGATTTACTCTGGATTTAGAAGAGAGAGCAAAAGTTACCCCAGGTGTGAAACCTGGTTGTTCTGGCCATTGCACGAGCTATGGAATACATTGCAAAAACCGTGGCAAATGTGTTGAAAAATATAATGGATACTCATGCGACTGCTCCCAGACAGCTTATGATGGTCCTTTCTGCAGTAAAGGTAAAGTACAGCTTTATATACCATCTGAAAAATAAATGGAACTGAAATATGATTATTCCTGAGTAACTGACAATACGAATGCATGATCATTGTACTATGTCCAAGAATAATGCAGAAATGTTACTGTTTTCCATCTATTAAATCTTAAACACTTCAACACAAAGAAGACTCATAACTTTTCCTAATTGGTGTATAGGAAACATGGCTTGCTATTATCTGCAGAATCACCTTTTTAAATTCACAAATTTACATGGAAAGATATATGGAAATATATATACTTGAATCTATCACCATGAAAATACAAATGGGGAGGGAGGGAGAGAGAGAATTTAGCAATCAGAAAAATTAAAATGTGAAAGAAAAACCTATTATTTTGTACTTAGAGAAACTTAGGAAATAGGCAGATGAGAAAGGTAGCTGAGCTGCTGGTTGGATCTCTATTGCACTTGAACTTACTTCCTAGAGCAGGGGTATCAAACTGTCGGCTCACAGGCCAGATGCGTCATGCCAAAACTGCACCCACCCCATTACCGGCAATGTAAAAAAAGTCATGACACATCACATGATGTTGCAAGTTTGATACCTCTGTCCTAGAGGCTGCTGGGAAGAGCTGCAAGCTGTGAGTTAAGGGGGAGTGCAGAGGAGAAAGGTAGAGGCCCACACTCCTAACAGCATACAAATCATATCACTAAAAATCTAAAAGAGCAGTAGTACATTCAGGGCAAGTGCATCTGAGATTGTGATTTTATTTTATTTCAGAATGTCTGGCTTAGTTCAGTGCAACACATCTTTTGCAGCTGGCTTTTGCAGTACTGTTTTCCAACTTGGATACTGTCCTATCCTATCTGTAAATAAATCACTAGTCTACAAGGACAGATTACTTATCTAGGGTCTGTTATCTGTGCTCTTCAGGCAGAAATTAGGTGTCCAATTCAGCCCCCTCTACCAAAGATCCTGCAGGAGAAGGGCATTATGAGTAACCGTGGGATCTGGCAGGGTGAGAGCTGGGAACCATAAACACAAAGCTTTCACTGTGTCCCTCCATAACAGATACAGTGCCCTTGCTGATCTTAATGGGGACACTAAGGAGACAGGTCAAGGTAGTTGTGATGATGATAACTCAAATAAGCAGGGGGTCATAGTCCAAGTTGAAGAACTTGCTTTGGACAGGGGAAAGTGTGAATCAGGTATTACACATCTGTCATACAAGAAGAGCAAGGCATCAAAAAGAGAAGCCACCTTCTGCTTGGTGATTCAGTTATAAGGGATGTAAATTTAGGAAAGGAAACAGAGGTTTTTGAAAGAGGTCAGGTGTCTTCCAGGTGCTACTGCCAGTAGGAACAAGAAGCATATTTTTAAGATAATCAAGAATGCCAGCAAGGACTGACATGTGGATGCTATTGTACATCTTGGCACCAATGATCTGTCCCAAAAAGATGTACTCTTTGTGCAGAAGGATTTCCAGAGCTTTGGGCAGGAACCTAGCAGGATAGGCTGTAGGCTTACTTTTTCAGAGATTTATCAGAGTATAAGGAACAAAATGGAAAAGCCAGCATACAGCAGAATTTAATAAGTGGCTAAAAGAGTGGTATAAAAGGGAAGGCTTTGGTTATATTAATCATGATGTCTGCAGATGGTCCAATGAAAAAGTGTACAAAAGAGATGGTTTGCATCCATCATAGAAAGGGACTGAGTTACCTGGCAATAAATTCACAGATTTTCTGGAGAAATATTTAAACTGAACAATGGGGACAGTGAGTTACGTAGTTGATACAGAACATTCCCCAGCAATCTAAAAATTATAGGGTTATCAATGCATGTAACATAGATGTGTGTACAGATTAGAATATCAACCTTTTAATAGTGAGTATCACACCAAGTGCACTAATCAAACAGGTGGTAAGAAAATGGGGGAACTCAGGCATCACATCAGCCCTTTTCCAATTCTTAGGTAGTTCCCCTGTGCTCCAGGATTTTTGAAAGATGTGGTGCAGTGGTTCTGAGATAACATCTGCCAGCTCCTTCAGAACTCTGGTATATCATCTATCAGGCCCCAGTAATTTATTTTCATCAAGATAGATGTTCATTTTCTTGCTTATTTTAATTTTTATTTCTAATTTGTCTTTTCCAGTGGGGTTTTTTTTGGTATGTTGGGCTATGATTCCTTTTGTGTAAAGACTGATGTAAAGTATGAGTTAAGGAGCTCTGCTTTCTCCCTGTTGCCTGTTATTTCCTTTCCATCTTCTCTCTTTAGTGGACCTACAGTTTACTTGAGTTTTTTCTTGTTGTTTGTCAGAACCCACTTCAATCCACATCTTAAGAAAGAAAGACTCTTGGAGACAAGATTATCCAAGCAGGAACTTTTACTAAAATATAGATGATAGAGGGTATAATAGACAGGATCTGAAGAATCCCCTCACACATTGATATTTTTAAAATGTCCCCAAGCAAACTCCACCCCTCAGTTCATTCAGTCAGTTCCAGATCAGCCAGCTCCAGGTGGCAAGCCCCTCATGAAACAAACAGGATCATTCCCACCCCCTCACATTTTATCCGGAGAAACAAACCAGATTCTGGATGCATTCCTTCCTCATTTACCACCTCCTTTCTTCGCTGTCTGCAAAATAAGAGGAGAATGCCTGGTAATTGGTTATATTGTGATGGATAGCAGGCAGGGGAATACGCAAAGGTTACAATTAAGGAAGGAAGTGAAAGTAATAAAATCCCATGCTTCTTCCCTATTCTCCTTGGGAATGGCAGAATCCAGGGAAGGAAGGGTGAGATTTGGGTTTTGCACAGAAGAGACAGTTAGAAATGAAATATCAATGGATTCTGACATCCTGCCCCCCTTCAAAAATAGGAGAGATCCACCTGTAGAGGAAACAAAAATATAGATGTTAGCCCAGTTTGCTGGGATATTCTGTATGAAAACTTTTTAGCAACTTGGGTGCTCTCGTGTGACGTTTATTGACCCACTCATTTTCTGAGGGAAGGTGTTTCCAAGCTACTAAGTATTGAATTGCTTCATGGTGCTTTCTAGAATCTAGGATTTCCTTTACCTCAAAGTGTTGCTCTCCTTCAACCATGATAGGTGGTGGTGGTGGATTAGTCTTAAGGGTGACTGTTGTTCCCTTTTTAGTAAAAATTGGGTGTATTTGCCTAAGATTTTTGGGTAGTTCTAATTCTACTGTTACTGGGTTTATGATTCTTTTAATTGGAAAGGGCCCAATATATTTTGGGCCATGATTTTTACAGGGCTGTAAGGATTTTAGGTATTTTGTGGATAAATATACCATCTCTCCTACCCTGAATGGTGTGGGATCGACTCCCTTTTTGTCTGCCTGTGCTTTGTATGCTTGCCTAGCTTCGTCTAAAGCTTTCCTAATGATGGGCCAGCTGTTTTTCAATTGTGCCATCCATTCTTTCAGCAATGGAGTTTCCAGTTCATTTGGTATTAGTTCTGGCATAGGGTTGAAACTTTGACCGGTGGCTCTTTGAAAAGGAGTGTAGCCTGTGCTGGAGTGGACTGCATTATTGTAAGCAACTTCTGTGAAAGGGAGTAGATCCATCCAATTTGTTTGCTGGAAATTAATAAAGCATCTTAAATATTGCTCCAGTACCAATTTCTTGCATTCCGATTGACCGTTCCCCTGAGGATGGTGACTAGTTCCTAAAAGGGATGAAAATTCCTTCCAAAACTTTCATGTAAATTGTACTCCCCTGTCAGATATCATGCGTTGGGGTGCTCCATGCAGTCTGTAAATGTGCTGCATGAAGTGTTTCGCTAAGGCTTTTACAGTGGGAATCTTTTGGCATGAGATAAAATGCACCTGTTAGGAAAACAAATCTGTGACCACCTCCCCCCAGATGACAGTGTTCCCATTGCATTCTGGTAATTCCACTATAAAATCCATGGCTATTTCTTTCCAGGGGGCTGAGAGGTTTGCCACTGGTTGTAACATTGGGGTGAATTTTCCTGCAGCCTCTTAGCTATTGTGCACTTTTGGAAGCTGGCCACGTAGCTTTCTATGTCCTTTTTCATGGATGGCCACCAAAACTGTCTTTTAGTTAAATGTAAAGTTTTTACAAATTCAAAATGTCCTGCTGATTTTGTATCATGGCACAACTGCATGAAACTGACCCTTTGGGTGCCAGGTATGTATAACTTCTCACCTACTCAGGGTAGTCCGTCTTTGATTGTGCACACATGTCTATTTCTCTGGAATCATTCATCGTTTTCCAAAGATTTTCAGAATTCTATTCCAGTTAGGCTATCCACCTTCAGCTTCATTTTAACTTGGGCCCTGGTGGTGACTGGTGCTTCCAGTTGTTGTTCAGGCAGAAGTGGTATAGAGTCAGTGGCCCGTGTGCTATTATATTGGGGTATGTGAGATAATGCATCCACCAGGAAATTCTTTCCCCCCGGTAAGTGTTTGAGCGTGAAGCGGAATCATTGAAAATATTGAGACAAGTAGGCTTGCTTAGGAGTGAGTTTCCTGGGTGTTTTTAGCGCTTCCAAATTTTTGTGGTCTGTCCAGACATGGAAGGAGATTTTATTTCCTTCAAGGAAATGATGCCATATAAGTAATGACCACCTCATAGCGTATGCCTCCTTCTCCCAGACTGCCCAACATTGTTCTCTCTCCATGAGTTTCCTGGACATATCTACACACAGTTTATTTATTTATTTTATTTTTATTTAATAATATTTATATACCGCCCTTCTCCCGAAGGACTCAGGGCGGTGAACAGGGCAAGAATAAAAATACAAAGTTACAAAAATTAAAAAAGGATTAAATACATGCCCACTAAAAACAGTAAATACAATATTAAAACAACAATAAAAAACCCCACCAATCCCCCCATCAGGCCAGGCCGGCTTGTTCGAATAAGAATGTTTTTAGATCACGACGAAAGGAGCGGAGATCGGGCACCATCCGGAGCTCAACCGGTAACTGATTCCATAGCTCCGGGGCACCCACAGAGAAGGATCTCCCCCTGGGGGCCACCAATCGACATTCTCTGATCAGTGGCAACCTGAGGAGGCCCTCTCTGTGGGAACGTACAGGGCAAAGGGAAGTTGATGCCGGCAGCAGGTGTTCCCTAAGGTACTCCGGACCCCTGCCATGTAGGGCCTTAAACACCATTTCTAGTACCTTGAATCTCACCTGGAAGACAACTGGCAACCAATGCAGCTCACGGAGCGGAGGTGTAACATGGGAGTATCGGGAGACTCCCAACACAACTCTCGCGGCTGCATTCTGTACCAGTTGGAGCCTCCGGGTGGTCCTCAAGGGCAGCCTTGAGAGCGTTGCAGTAGTCCAGACGTCAGGTCACGAGCGTGTGAGTGACCGTGCATAAGTCATCCCGGCTTAGATAGGGCCGCAACTGGCGCACCAGGCGAACCTGGGCGAAAGCCCCCCTAGTCACAGCCACTATGTGATCTTCCACAGTGAGCCGTGAATCTAGGAGGACTCCCAAGTTGCGAGCCCTATCTATGGGGGGTAATAATTCACCCCCCATAGAGAGAGATGGAATATCCGAATTAACCCGGGATGCAGGTATGCAAAGCCACTCAGTCTTGTCGGGGTTGAGTTGAAGTCTATTCCTCCCCATCCAGACCCGAACCGCCTCCAGGCAATGGGACATCACGTTGAGGGCATCACTGGGGTGGTTTGGGGTCGAAATAAAAAACTGGGTATCATCAGCGTACTGATGATACCCAACTCCAAAGCCACGAATGATCTCACCCAGCGGTTTCATATAGATGTTGAACAGGAGAGGTGAGAGGACCGACCCCTGAGGAACTCCACAAACGAGAGACCTCGAGGTCGACCTCTGCCCCCCTGTCAACACTGATTGTGAACGTCCCAGGAGATAGGAGGAGAACCACTGCAAAACCGTGCCTCCCACTCCCAATCCCCTGAGATGCCGCAGCAAGATACCATGGTCGATGGTATCGAAATCCGCTGAGAGGTCTAATAGGACTAGGACAGAGGAATGTCCCCTGTCCCGAGCCCTCCAGAGATCATTCACCAGCGCGACCAATGCCGTCTCCGTGCTGTACCCGGGCCTGAAACCCGATTGGTACAGGTCTAGATAATCCGCTTCATCCAGGACCAGAGGGAGCTGATGCGCCACCACACTCTCAACAACCTGCAATGCCCCCTCATCATTTTCCTGTAATAATACAGCTCCCACTGCCACATCGCTCACGTCTGCCTGTATTATCAAAGGTTTATTGGGGTCTGGGTGTCTCACTACAGGTTCAGCAGAAAAAAGTCTCAAATTCCGCTTGACATTACATTGTCCAATTCAAGGGCTGGGTCAATTTCACTGAGGGACACCCCCCCCTCATTTTCAACAAGTTCATGAGGGGCAGGGCTATTTGGGCAAACAAAGGGATGAATTGCCGGTAGAAGTTTGCAAACCCCAGGAAACTTTGCAATTGCTTCCTTGTGGGGGTGGTGCCCATTCTAATACTACCCTGAATTTCTCAGGGTCCACTTTGATGCCCTATGGGGATATGCTATCACAGGTAGTCTATTCTTTCCTGTTGGAATTCCCAGTTTGATAATTTTGCATATAGATGGGCGACCCACAATTTTTGCAGAACTGCTCTAGTCAGATTAATATGCTCCTATTTGGTCTCAATGAAGATACAGGTGTCATCTAAGTAAACCAGGACCCCCTTATATAGGTGCTCTCTTAGCACTTGATTAATTAATTTCATAAAAACTGTGAGGGGTCCTTGCAGTCCAAATAGCAGAATTTTAAACTGGTAGCAACCCATTGGACAATTGAATGCAGTCTTCCATTCGTCCCCTTCCTTGATCCTAATGCGGTAGTATGTTTCTCTTATGTCTAGTTTAGTAAAAATCCTTCCTTTTGATAGGTGGGATAGCATATCCTTCATTAGGGGTAAGGGATACAGATTACTTTCACTAAATGAGTTTTGTTGTTGTTGTTGTTAGTTGCGAAGTCATGTCCGACCCATCGCGACCCTATGGACAATGTTCCTCCAGGCCTTCCTGTCCTCTACCATCTTCTGGAGTCCATCTAAGCTCGCGCCTACTGCTTCAATGACTCCATCCAGCCACCTCATTCTCTGTCGTCCCCTTCTTCTATTGCCCTCAATCTTTCCCAGCATTAGGCTCTTCTCCAGTGAGTCCTTCCTTCTCATTAGGTGGCCAAAGTATTTGAGTTTTAGCTTCAGGATCTGGCCTTCTAAAGAGCAGTCAGGGTTGATCTCCTCTAGGACTGACCGGTTTGATCGCCTTGCAGTCCAAGGAACTCGCAGGAGTCTTCTCCAGCACCATAGTTCAAAGGCTTCAATTCTTTGGTGCTCAGCCTTTCTTATGGTCCAGCTTTCACTGCCATACATTGCAACTGGGAAGACCATAGCCTTGACTATACGCACTTTTGTTGACAGGGTGATGTCTCTGCTTTTTAGTGTGCTGTCTAGATTTGCCATGGCTTTCCTCCCCAGGAGCAAGCGTCTTTTAATTTCTTGGCTACAGTCCCCATCTGCAGTGATCTTGGAGCCCAGGAAAATAAAATCTGTCACTACCTCCATTTCTTCCCCATCTATTTGCCAGGAATTGAGAGGGCCAGATGCCATGATCTTGGTTTTCTTAATGTTTAGTTTCAACCCAAGTTTTGCACTCTCCTTCTTCACCCGCAACAAGAGGCTCTTTAGTTCTTCTTCACTTTCTGCCATTAGAGTGGTATCATCTGCATATCTTAGGTTGTTGATGTTTCTTCCGGCAATCTTAATTCCAACTTTTGATTCATCTAGCCCTGCCTTTCTCATGATGTGCTCTGCATATAAGTTAAATAGGCAAGGCGACAGTATACAGCCTTGCCAGACTCCTTTCCCAATTTTGAACCAATCAGTGGTTCCGTGTCCAGTTCTCACTGTTGCTTCTTGGCCCACGTATAGATTTCTCAAGAGGCAAATAAGATGGTCTGGTATGCCCATCTCTTTAAGGACTTGCCAGAGTTTGTTATGATCCACACAATCAAAGGCTTTAGCATAGTCAATGAAGCAGAAGTAGATGTTTTTCTGGAACTCTCTAGCTTTCTCCATGATCCAGCGTATGTTAGCAATTTGATCTCTAGTTCCTCTGCCTCTTCGAAATCCTGCCTGTACTTCTGGTAGTTCTCTATCCACATACTGCTGGAGTCTAGCTTGTAGAATTTTAAGCATAACTTTACTAGCATGAGAAATGAGTGCAATGGTGCGATAGTTTGAACATTCTTTGGCACTGCCTTTCTTTGGAATTGGAATGTAAACTGATCTTTTCCAATCCTGTGGCCACTGTTGAGTTTTCCAAATTTGCTGGCAAATTGAGTGTAGCACTTTTACTGCATCATCTTTTAAGATTTTGAATAGCTCAGCTGGAATACTGTCACCTCCACTAGCTTTGTTGTTGCTCAGCTTTCCTAAGGCCCACTTCACTTCACATTCTAGGATGTCTGGCTCGAGGTCAGTGACCACCTCATTGTGATTATCAGGGATGTTAAGCTCATTCTTGTATAGTTCTTCTGTGTAATGTTGCCACCTCTTCTTAATCTCTTCTGCCTCTGTTAGGTCCCTGCCATTTTGGTCCTTTATCATGCCCATTTTTGCATTGAACGTTCCCTTCATCTCTCCAATTTTCTTGAAAAGATCTCTGGCCCTCCCTATTCTATTGTTTTCTTCTATTTCTTTGCATTGATCATTTAAGAAGGCATTCTTATCTCTTCTAGCTATTCTTTGGAATTCTGCATTTAATTGGGCATATCTTTCTTTTTCTCCCTTGCCTTTCGCTTCCCTCCTTTCCTCAGCTATTTGCAAAGCTTCCTCAGACAGCCATTTTGCTTTCTTGAATTTCTTTTTCTTTGGGATGGTTTTGGTTGCTACCTGTTGTACAATGTTGCGAACCTCTGTCCATAGTTCTTCAGGCACTCTGTCTATCAGATCTAATTCCTTAAATCTATTTGTCACCTCTACTGTATATTCAACAGGGATATGATTTAATTCATACCTGACTGGCCTAGCGCTTTTCCCTACTTTCTTTAATTTAAGCCTAAACTTTGCAACAAGAAGCTCATGGTCTGAGCCACAGTCAGCTCCTGGTCTTGTTTTTACAAATGAGTTTAGGGCCTGGTAAGCCATGCATAAGTGCATAGTGCGGT
The DNA here is from genome assembly GCF_947247035.1 of Vipera ursinii. Taxonomy (NCBI): domain Eukaryota; kingdom Metazoa; phylum Chordata; class Lepidosauria; order Squamata; family Viperidae; genus Vipera; species Vipera ursinii. The sequence goes on along the minus strand of NC_139517.1, from coordinate 62,326,838 downwards.
CCTTCTTCTCCCTGAACAGGACCGGAGTGGCCACTTTGGGTTTGGCAATCCCCTTTCTAAGTTTTTATTTATGAATCTTTCCATCTCCACCATCACTTTAGGGCTCATGCAGTACAGCCTGGGCTTCAGGAGTTTTGTCCCAGGTTTGAATTCTATAGAACAGTCTGTGGGTCAGTGAGGGGGGAGCTCATCTGCCCGTTCCTCACTAAAAACTTCAGCAAGGTCCCAGTATTCTTCCGGTATTTCTGGTAACCCCTTCTCTTCTCCCACTGATGCTGTCTCTGCTTCTTGGATTTGGGGGGGGTCTTTTGGGGTTCTGAGTTCACACACTCTCCCTCTGGGAAGTTAAGTTCTGCTGTCCTCCCATTTACCCAGGGGTTCAATTTCTTTAACCATTCCAGCCCTAAAATCATTGGCCATTCCATGCCAAGGGTCACTACAAATGTTATGTCTTCCTCATGGGTCCCCAGGGACAGGTGAACTGGTAAGGTGGCTAGGGTAGCTGGTAACCCCCCCCCGCTATGGACCCATCTAACTGGCCAAAGGAGATTGGCTGCTTTAATCTCCACACCAGAATGCCCAAATTCCCCACTAGCATTGGGCTAATGAGGCCATGGTTTTGCCCATGCGGTGTAGGCCGGAGTGCCCTCCCAATCCTTGGCAGGGGTTGGGGACTCTACAGCCTCTATACCCCTCATGGCAGGTTATTTTGGTTTGGCTAGGGATTTCCCTGATTTCCTGGCTGGTGGTGGGTCTGATTTACACTGAGGGACTTTTGAGCAGCATTCTGTGGCATGGTGGCCCTCTCTCCCACATTTGAAATAACCTGTTGATTTCTTAGCTGTAGCCTGTGGTTTTGCTGGCTCATGTGTTTGCTCGAGCAGCGGGTGGGCCTATGGTTTTCCTCAGCGGTGCCTCTTCAGTAGGTATATCTCCACCTCCTCTGCCAGGATGTACCAGTCATCAAGATGGTATGGGTCTCCTCGAGGCAGGCAAGCAACATACAGGTCGTAGTGTAGTGTATCTTTGAAATGTCTAAGGAGGATGTCTTCCAGCCAGTTCAGCTTGTTGGCAATGGCCCGGAATTCTTGTGTATATTCAACCACTGACCATCTGCCCTGCCTTACCATTTTGATTCTCTCCCAGGCCTTATGATCAGCCAAAGGGTCCTCAAATCACTTCCTCAAGGATGACATGAACCGTTTGAAGTCATTGAGTTCTGGGGTGTTGGAGTCATGCAGGTTCATCACTCAGTCTGCAGCCAGTCCATCCAGGGCAGGTTGCACCATGTGGATGGGGGCTTTGTCACTGGGGATATCCTGTCCATATTCTTCCATATAACTGAGGACTTGAGTTATGAAAAACCCCAAGCATGGTGGCTCCCCCTTGAATTTCGCTTCCACAGGCAGGAGTCTTTGAATGGATAGGTGCCTACACCATTGGCGATCTTGTCCCCCATCCTGATCCCCATCTGAGGGTTGGCGGGGGTGGGTGCTGCTGAGGTGGTAGCTCTGGGTTCAGCCCCCAGTGCTACAGGTTCTGGAACCCCTGCACTGTCTCTCCAGCTGCAGCTCCAGGTGCTGGTGTGGCTGTGGGACTCCGTTTTCTCCTCCCTTAGTGAGCCAAGGGTTTTTTTCATCGGGTCAATAGCTTTCTCTAGGATCCAGTCTGCATGTGATGCATAACTCCCATCCTCTTTGCTGATGTGCAGGGAGCTCTCCATCTCTTGCTTCCATTTGGGTTGGTGGCCACTCCCCCTCAGGGTCACTTTCCTCTTTGCCTTTTCCCACTCATTTTTCCTTCCAACGCCCATTGACCTTCGTGGTTTGTGGTTACATGTCTCCACCACCTCTTTCCTGGAGGAATATGATGCTTCAGCTTCTGATAGTTGGTGGGATTTCAGTCAGGGGGAAAGTTCCCTTTCCATGGGGCTTCCCTCCTTCCCTGCCTCATCGTTAGATATTGTATTTTTTGCAAAGTCCTCCGGTAAGGTTCTTCCTTCCAGGTTGACTCTTAATGCAGATCCTGTCTAATGTCAGAACCCACTTCAATCCACATCTTAAGAAAGAAGGACTCTTGGAGACAAGGTTGTCCAAGCAGGAACTTTTACTAAGAAGTAGAAGATAGCGGGTATAATGAACAGGATCTGAGAAATCCCTTCACAGATCAATATTTTTAAATGTCCCCAAGGAAGCCCCACCCCACAGTTCATTCAGTGCGTTCCAGATCAGCCAAGCTCCATGTGGCAAGCCCCTCGTGGGACAAACAGGATCATTCCCACCTCCTCACACTTCATCCGGAGAAACAATCCAGATTCCAGATGCATTCCTTCCTCACTTACCACCCGCTTTCTTCACTGTCCACAAGGTAAGAGGGGAATGCCTGGTAATTGGTTATATTGTGATGGATAGCAGGCAGGGGAATACACAAAGGTTACAATTAAGGAAGGAATTGAAAGTAATAAAATCCCATGCTTCTTCCATCTTCTCCTTGGGAACAGCAGAATCTAGGGAAGGGTGAGATTTGGGTTTTACACAAAAGAGACAGTTAGAAATGAAATATAAACGAATTCTGACATTTATTGGAAGAAACTTTTTATTATCCATGATTTCTCTTGCAAGTCTTTGTTCGTTCTGAGCCTTTGCTTTCGTGATTTCATTACATGTTCTGGCTGTCTGCTGATAATTGGCCTTAATTATGTGCCCCTCTTTCCATTTTTTGTATTTGTCCTTTTTGTCTTTGTCAGAGAGATCTTTGTGCAGCCATGCTGGTTTCTTCTTTAATTTCTTGTTTTTCTTTTTCAGTGGTATTGTACTTATATGGGCTTTTATGATCTCATTTTTGAGAGTTTCCCATGCTTCTTGGGTTGTTTTCAGCTTTAGGATTTGCATCCATGGGATCTTTCCTAATTTCTCTCTGAGTTTGTTAAAGTCAGGTCTTTTGAAGTTCAAGACACTGGTTGGATTGTTTTCTGTTGCTACTGTTTGCATTATATTAAATTCCAGTATGACATGGTCACTTTCACCCAAGATTCTGGCAATTTCAACTCCCTCTATCACTTCTTCTCAATTAGTAAGAATTAAGTCCAGTATGGCTTTACATCTAGTTCTCTCCTCCACCTTTTGGATGACAAAGTTGTCAGCTAGGTTTGGTTAGGAATCTGTTTGATCTCCTGCTCGCTGCAGAGTTTGTCTCCCAGTTGATACCTGAATCGTTGAAGTCTCCCATTACTATTGTGGTATACTTCCTACATACATTTGTTAACTGGTTGGCAGAGTTCATCTATTTCTTCTGATTATATTGACGCATATACATTCTGGAGGGATTTTTATCTTTGATCATGTGTGTTTCTGTAGATATGTAGTATTCTCTTATATATAGTGGGACTCTCCTTTCTCTTCTTGTAGACCTGTTCCTTTTGAACAATTTGTATCCATCCATCAGTCCATTCTATTCATGGGTTTCATCCCTCCAGGTTTCTGTAATGCCAGCTATGTCATACCTACCTTTGTGTACTATTGCTTCTAGTTCACCCTCTTTGTTCCCCAAGCTTTGAACATTTGTATATAAGCATTTAAGGCTTTTATGCCTGTGTGTGGGTATGTTTCTTGCACCTCCTGAATATTGTTTGAGTTTTTCTTTTTTCTTTCCATCTCTGCCCACCTCATTGTTTGATTTGTTTTCTTGGGATTATGATTGGTTTTGGGTTCTAGAGATTCTGAAGATTGGTCAGCATCCCCCTTCAATTTTAGTTTAAAGCCCTCCTGATCAGTTGGGACAGTACATTTTTCCCTGTTTTTGTGAGGTGCAGCCCATCCTTTGCCAAGAATCCTTCATGAAGGAAATACAGTCCATGATCCAGGAAACCAAAATTTTCTTGGTGACACCAACCCTTTAGCCAATGGTTTATTTCTAAAATTCTTTTTTCCCTCAATGGGTATTGGCCTTTTGTTGGGAGTACTGATGAGAACAGTACTTGTGCTCCTACCTTCTTAACTTTATTGCCTAGGAGTTGTTTGTAGTCACTCACTATTGTACTCAGGTTCTTTGTTGTGTCATTTGTCCCAATGTGGAGGAGGAGGAAAGGGTAGCAATCTGTGGGCCTAATTATTTTGGTTAGTTTCTCAGCCACATCTTTGATTTTTGCTGCCTAGAGACAACATACCTACCTGGATTGTATGCAGATGGATGATTCTATTTCTTTTTAAGGGATATTTGAAGTTGTTTACTTGCTAGGTGTCAGCATGTTTTTTTTGAGGGGAAGGTTGTGGGTCTGCATGTTTCCATCTAGGGGAAGAAATTGATTGCTCAGTTTTAATGGGGCTGCTTCTGGTTGGGTTGGGTTGGACTGGGCAGAAGAGGTTTGTTAATTATAGGCTGTTTCTTTCTTTGAGTATTGTGTTTCCTTCTGTGTGTGACATACCTCCCATTGTCTTCCTCCAAGGATTTATCAGTAGGGTCAAATCCCCTGGGAGTTATTTGTTCATTAATTGGTTCTATTTGGGTAGAACTTTCTTTGGTACATTGTGGTTTGGCTAGAGTTAAGATAAGATAAGATAACCTTTACTGTCGTTTTTTTTAATGTGGGCACAACGGCACACATCAAAAATGAAATTTAGTTGCCCGCTCTCAAAGTGAAACACATACATGACACACACGTAACCATACTATATACAACATATGTATAAACCCACATCCCTACATTACATAACAAATAAATATTAAATACTGTCTATCTTGAATATATAATGGAAGGAGGAAGTTTGAGAGTTCACAAGGTTAATGCTGTGTGGAATGAAACTATGCCTGAATCTGGATGTTTTGCTACAGATACCACAAAGCCTCCTCCCAGAAGGTAACAAGGAAAACAGGTTGTGAAGAGGATGTGTAGTGTCCCAGATAATCTTATGGACCCTGCTCAAGCAACACTTCTGTGCTATGTCCTAGATGGAGGAGAGGGAACTGCCAGTGATCTTTTCGGCCATCTTCACCATTCTCTGCACTGCCTTCCTGCCTGAAGCAGTGATGCTTCCAAACCAGACATCTTCTATGCACTTTTGGATATATGCAGACCCCATGGTGGCATACTCCTCAACATTTGTATGTTGGTTATCAGGAGCTGCATCCTTAAACGTGCCCCAATCTGTGCACTCAAAGCAGTCTTGTAATGCTTCTATAGCTCCCTCTGTCCAAACCCTCACCTGCTTTACTGTAGGTTTCACTCTGACTAATAAAGGTTTATATGTTGGAATAAGCAGCACTGAGAGATGATCAGAGGAGCCCTGGTGAGGGCAGGGGTTAGCTTTGAAAGCCTTCTTGATTTTGGAATAAGCATGATCCAGTGTATTGTCCCCTCTAGTTGTAAAGTTCACATATTGATGGAAATATGGCAGGGTAGCTTTCAAATCCACTTAGTTAAAGTCTCCCACTGCAATAAATGCACCCTCTGGATGAGTAGTTTGTAAATCACTGATGGTGTGACAGAGAGCCTTCAGGGCCTCTTCTATGTTTGCATCAGGGGGGATATACAGAACTGTGATAATGGTAACAGAGAATTCTCTCTAGGCAGATAGAAGGGTCTGCATTTGATGGTCAGAAGCTCCACATCTAGGGAGCACATACATGAGACCACCTTGGCATTATTACACTATCTGTCATTTATATAAAAACAGATACCCCCTCCCCAGGATTTGCCACTAAGAGTAAAACTCCTGTTCAGCCAAAATGTTGAAAATCCCATAAAACTATTAGCACTATCTGGGACAGAGGGCTTTAACCAAGGGTCTGTTACAGTGATGACACAGCAAATTCTCACCTCCCAGTTTGTTGTTAAATCCAGCCCCAAGTAATCCATTTTTGGTTCTAAGGAGCAAGCATTTGCAAACAAAATAGATGGAAGAGACACTCTGTAAGGTCCAGCTTTTAGTCTAGATCACAGGTCTGCAACCCACGGCTCCAGAGCCGCATGTGGCTCTTTCAGCCGTCTCCTGCAGCTCCTGGTACTCTGCCATGTGCAGTCCCCCCCCAAAAAAAAGCGGGACTAAAAAAGTTCAACCAATCAATTCAAATATGCAGGGTAGGTGCATATCTCGCCTTGGCTCTACTCTTCACTCAAACCCTGTTCTGCGCATGTACGCGCATGCGCACATATTTTTTGTGGCTCCCAGTTTTTCCTTTTGTGAGGGAACAGGTTCCGAGTGGCTCTTTCACTGTTTGAGTTTGCTGACCCCTGGTCTAGATGTTAGGCCTCAGCATTTGCCATGCTTCCTCTTATGGTCACACCTCCTCCTTTTTTTCTTCCGAAGATCGTCAGCAACTGAGGAAAACTTCCCAGCTGCAATGGCTGCTCCTCCACTCTGCCCCTGCAGTCCAAAACGCTGCCTTCACTGCTCAAAACACTGAGCACAATGCTGTTTCCACCTCCAGCAATTTCTTTTCTTCCTCCCTGCTCCTCCAGACATTGCAGGTGATCTTTCACCCTCCATGTCAGCTGCCAGCATATCCATCATTGATTTTCTCCTCCATAGCAATCCGAGGCCATGCAGACTCTCCCGAACAGTTTCCTCCACCATTCCTTTCATGCTGAATTTCTTCATCTCCAATATGGACTGATGTTCGTATGAAAGTTTAGCAGCCTAACTTTGCTTAGTTGTGCCTATTTTTGAAAAGTGGTTCAGTCCGGATTGTTCATTTCCCTCCCTAACCCCCACACTTTTGACAGCTGAAGCAGCTGCAGCCAAGCAAGGCACCACCATTTTTCTATCTGACTATCTATCTTGCCTCTATTCTATTGTATCTTGCCTCTAAGTTCCTTATCTTTTCCTGTAGCAGTTCACATAGTTTACATCTAATGCATGTATAGTTTGGGTGTTCTTTGGGCATGAGCACATACATGGAATATTTATTGCATACCACAATAGTGTCAGTCATCTGTTCCATGAGTATGTTGTTTGAAAATCCATCTTTTTGGTTGGTGAATGTGCTTTGCTGTTAACCTTGTTTCTAGCTTCTCTGTTCTGGGCAATTATGCCTATTTTTTCTGTCCTTTTTTCTGCCTGATTGTGCTTGTTTTTCTGTCTTGGTATTTGGTGTAGATAAGTATGTGGTGGTATGCCCTTGGGTTTTGGAATAGGGCTATTTAATGAAGGGAAGGGCTGCTTTCTCCTCCACAAGGAGTTTGCTTTTAGCTTTCTGCTCTCTACTTAAAAATTCTTCACTATCCTTCCCTTTCTTAATTTACTCCTTATTTATCTCTGCCCTCTCTGCTTTGGTTTTGACTGCCTTTCTGTGCTCAGCCAGTCTTTCTAGCTGCCCCCAGTTGCCTCCAGCCATTTCTGGTTTCCAGGTTTAGTAACCAAGTTTTCTTCACTGGGCCTTGCCACCAACTGCTTCCATCTGTCACTCTGTCTGTGCTGCCTTCAGCTGCTTCAACATCCGTAGCATCACGTTGCCACCGGCCACCACCTCTGTGCTGCCCCCAGCCACCTCACCAGTCAGTAGCTTCACTAATCACTAAGCGTTTACTTCTGCTGCTCTGATAAAGCAAAATAATCTAATGCTGGACAGCCTGAATTGATGAAATGCATTATCTCTGTATGTATATGTCTTTCTCTCTCATCATCATCATCATCATCATCAGTATAATTAATGTATTTATTTTTCAGCCAAAGATCAGTAAAAAGGTAGGTTCAGGCACGACTGGTAGAAACTGTTTTTCCTGTTGGCCAAATTATCTACAAAGGAATTTGGAGCTTTAATACTGAGAATAATAGAAAGAGGATCCAAAGGAAAACTTGAAAGTGTTACTGGCAGAAGCCCTGGAACCAATTTTGGGCTGTCAAGCAGAAGAAATTATAAGGGATATAGATAAAATATTTTGTGTTAACTCTTGGATTGCCAGGCAAAGGAAACTACCTAGAGATGTGGTTGTTTATTTTACAAAGAGATCGATCAGAAATGTGATTATCCAAGCTTTTTATCACAATAGATTTAAAGTTGCTGATCAAGAAGTTTTAATTTTGAAAGAAATTCCACTGAGAATTTTAAGGAGAAGGAAAGAATTTACTTTTTTGGCAGATGAATTAAAGAAACGTCAGCTTCAGTTCAGATGGGAGATACCATTACATTTGGTGGTGAATTATTTAGGCACGAGATATCATCTCAACACAGTTTTGAAGACACGAGACTTTTATTCTAATATATTTAAAGCAGGTTCTCCACCATCCCCAGAATTTAAAGGAAGGAAGGAAGATGGAGGGCGACAGACACAAATGGAGAGTACACAGGGAGATGAAGAAGTCATTTCGCGGATGGTTAAAGAACTTCAGCAAACTTCGGAAACTGTGCAGCCCCAGGCATCGTTAGAAGAGGTTAAGGAACAAAGAATGACGCGGGTTGCAACCAGACGAATAAGACAAGAACAAGAAGAACAGAAATCCACAATTATATCTCAAGAATCTACTTATAGTGAAGCAGTGGGAGGAGCGAGACCGAAGAGGCAGGTGCTTGTGGTTTTGCAAGACGCACTCCGAAAGCTTCAGGTTGCAAAAGATGGCGGCAAAGTTTCTAACCTGCAATGTTAATGGCTTAAACTCCCCGCAAAAGAGAAGGAAAGTATTTCAGTATTTGAAACAATTTAAAAATGATGTTGTGTGCTTACAAGAAACGCACATTCGTGTATCAAACCAAAAATATTTGATAAATTCCAGACTGGGTGTACAGTTTGGCGCATCTGCTTTAGATAAGAAAAATGGAGTAGTTATTTATGTAAAGAAGAATTTAACAGCCAATTTAATTGAAGCTGATAAACAAGGAAGATATGTTATAATTGAACTTTTAACAGAAGGCAAGAAAATACTTTTAGTTGGACTATACGCACCTAATCAACAACAAGGAGAATTTTATAAATTTTTACATAATAAAATAATTCAATGGGATTATAAATTGTGTATTTTGATGGGAGATTGGAATGGAGTCCTGGACGCACAGAAAGACAAAAAAGGTCTTTTTAAAAGTACTCCGAATCATGCTAGATTGCCTAAATCTTTTCTTGAGATGAAAGATGATTTGGAATTGAGAGACGTTTGGTGAGAACAAAATCTGGAAGAAAAAGATTTTACCTTTTTTTCTGATCGACATCAATCCTTTTCTAGGATTGATTTTGTATTAAGTACTAATGATTTTTTTTCTAGGGTTAAGAAGATCAAGATATGTCCAAGAACTTTATCAGATCATAGTCCAGTATGGTTGGAATTGGATAAGGAGAGGAAAGATAGAAAATCTTGGAGATTAAATGAAAATTTGTTTAGATATCAAGAGAATGTGGATGAAAGTAAAAAACAGATGACAGAACTTTTTAATATAAATATGCATACGGGTACTCCTATTGAAATGATTTGGGATGGAAGTAAAGCCTATATGAGATGAGTGTTAATATATTTGAATAGTAAATATAGACATAGATTGGAATACAAGTGGAAAGAGTTAGAGGAGGAAATCAAGAGGAAAGAGAAGGCTCTAACTTTGAATCCATCTAATAAAAGCATGAAGGAAGCAATTACTTTGTTAAGAGGTCAGTTTAATATGTTGATGGCAGATCAAGTGGCATCTAACCTGTGGTACATTAAACACAATACTTTTTGTAATGCTAATAAGCCGGGTAGGTGGTTAGCTTATTTGTTAAGGAAAAAACAAAGGTCACGTAACATAGATAAGATAGAATATAAGGGTAAAGAGCTTTTTTCCTTTGCCAAGTTATCTTCCATGTCCTTGTTTCTGGGTCATCAAACCAATCTTCTTGTAATGTTGTATATATTATTTGATGTTGGCAAAACCATCCAGTCACCATTTTTTTGAGAGGACTTGTAGATCTGGTGGGTCGTCTCTTTATTCTTCTGTATCAATGTGGTTGTTCTGAATTGTTTATCTTCTCTTCCAACTGTTATTTTTCTGGATCCTCCAATTCCTTCTGATTTGAATAGGAAACCTTTTCCTTTTTCCAAGTTGTCAGTGTCTTTTCTTTTCTTTTCAATATTTGTTAAGCAGTTAATTCTTCTGTCATATTTGAATGTTCCATTATTTCCATTGTATTTTGTATAGATGATTCTTTAATTATGGTCAAAGTTTGGGCTTTCATATCTGGGCTGCATTTTTGTTCCTTCCCAAGCCTCTTAATTTTTCATTGGCTGTGATGAGAATTTGAATTATTGTTTTCAACATAGAGAGAATTTGTTGATCTTTATCCATAAAGAGATTTTGTTCCTGATCTTATTCCTTATTAGTATTTTAGACTACAAGTTTTACAGTTAGGAAATCCAAAAGAAAGGAAAAGTTTGGTGGTTTTTTTTGGGTAAGGAACATGGAGCCTTTCACAGCTGTTGTTTCAAAATTTTCAAGTTATATGTCTTATCTATTTCCCTGGGCTGTCAGCCAAGCCCCTGAAAAATAACTGTTGTGATTCAGGGGCTGCCACCCAGAATCTGGCAGGCTGGATGAAATCCCAGGCTAGGTTCTTGTCAATGAACCTGTGGAACTCATCTAATTCCCTAGGGGTCATCAAATACAGCTTGGGCTTTGGCAACGTAGCCCGGGGGACGATCTCAATAGCACAGTCCATAGGTTGGTGATAAGGAAGCTCAGCTGACCTCTTCTCACTGAAAACCTCAGCCAGGTCTTGGTACTCTTTCGGGATGCCCTGAAGCTCTTGCTCACTCAGCGTGGAGGCAGGTTCCTGCTTTGGACCCACCATCTCATCTCCAGGCAATCCCTTCTTCTGGGGAACCTTAGCCGGCCTTCTCTCCAGTCGATTAAGGAGGGTCCATTTCTTTAACCAAGTTAGCCCCAGTACCAGGGGCCATTCCATACTGGGAGCCACAATGAATGCTAAAGTCTCTGAGTGGCTTCCCATAGTCTCAAGGGCTTGATTACAAAACTGGCCAGGATGCCTCTGGCTATGGACCTATCAAGCTGGCAAAAAATGATGGGGTCCTTGAGTTTTCTTAGGGGAGACTCCAACTTCAGTTCCTTGGGGGAGTCCTCTCTCTAAGTGATCATTGGGTCCGAGCTCTGTGGGGGGTTGCTTGCGGAGTTGTCTCCACCTTCTCTGTGGCACCTGTGGCTCCCGCCTGCAGGTCCAGATCTTCCTCATCAGACAGCAGTCCTGTTCTGAACCAGCCCTCTTCTCGCACCCCTAATCAAAAGAAGAGTCTGGAAAGCGTCCAAGACCAAAAGGCTTCTGCCAAGTTTTAATTACACTGTTACAAGAATACAAGAGCTTGACTTCTCAAACGGAAAAGTTGCTTTCAGCAACCAGCCCCTCCCCAAACACTTCTTTTATAGAGAGCTCAGGGCGTGGTCTCCCTGTGCCTCCTCCCGAGGAGTCCCATAGCCTTTCTTTGTTTGTCCCTGCTCGTCTGCCTCCTGCGTCGGGCGTCCTTGAACAGGGCCAGCTGTGGGTCATCATCCTCCGCACTCTCGGGCTCACACAGCTGAGAAGAGGTTCCCGGCTGAGGACTCTGCAAAGTCTCCAAATCATCATCAGCCGGTTCGTTTCCCTCCTCCCCCACATCTGAGTCCTCCGATACATCGGACCCGGCTGTCGGACCCACAGGCTGGCCCTGAGTCACAACACTATCCCGCACCGCAGGGCCCTTCCCCCGGGTCTGCCGATCCGGATGCGGTCGGGATGGGAACTGTTCGTGAAACGCAGTCACCAACGCAGGGGCATGAACGGCGGTCGCGTCTTCCCATGTGAAGTCCTCCGGCCCGTACCCTTTCCACTCGATCAGGTACTGGAAGCGACCTTTCAACCAGCGGGAATCCCTGATGCTGGCGACCTCGTACTCGGGGGTGCTGTCGCCATCACGAGGTCCTGATGGGGGAGGTTCCGCTTGGCGAAGTGGACAAGCCGGTTGTTCGGGGACCAACAAGGACCGATGGAAGACGGGGTGCACGCGCAGGGAACGTGGCAGAGTTAAACGATAGGCGACCGGGTTGATGACGGCCTCGACTGGAAACGGTCCAAGGTAACGGTGGTCCAGCTTCCTCGCCGGCCGAGTGGATGGTAGGTTCCTGGTGGACAGCCAGACCCGATCCCCCACCGATAATGGAGGCGTATCCCTTCTCGACCGATCGGCGAACCTCTTGTAGTCGGCCTTGGCCTTCTCCAGCTGCCGTCGCACCAACCGATGGATCACCTGTAACTCCGCCATGAATTCGTTCGCTGCCGGCTCCGGTGAGTCCACGGGAGAAAGGGGGAAAAACCGAGGGTGATAACCCACATTGGCCAAGAACGGTGTCATCTGCGTGGAGGTGTGCTGCGAGTTGTTAAAGGCAAACTCGGCTATGGCCAAATAGTCCACCCAATTGTCCTGCTGCAGGTTAACGTAGCAGCGCAGATACTGCTCCAAAATGCCGATGACCTTCTCGGTACCCCCGTCGGTCTGAGGATGATGCGCGGACGAGAGGCAAACCTTAATGTCCAACGCCCGCATCAACTCCTGCCAGAAGCGGGCTGTAAACTGGGCCCCCCTATCGGAGACGACTCTATCGGGAAGGCCGTGAAGCCGGAACACCTGTTGGATGAACATGCGACTAGTGGCGCGAGCTGACGGTAAGCCGCGACAGGGGATGAAGTGCGCCATCTTGGTCAACATGTCCACCACCACAAACACTGTCGTGAAGCCGGAGGATGGGGGTAGATCCGTCAGAAAGTCCATGGACACAGCCCCCCAGGGTCTCTTGGGCGTTGGCAAAGGCTGCAGTAAACCAGGCGGGGCCCCTGTCGCTGACTTGGCCTGCCTGCATGGGACGCAGGAGGTGACATAAGACTGGACATCGTGTCGGACTCGGGGCCACCAGAATGTACGGGAGACCAGGTTCAGAGTCTTGAACAGGCCAAAATGCCCCGCAGCCGGGTTATCATGACATTGGCTGAGGACGAGTCCCCTGAGTGGCCCTCCTGGAACATAGAGCCGGTCACGATAATACAGGAGTCCATCCGTGACCGACCAAGGCGAATCTGGCCCCACCTCTTCCTTCCGCTGAGCCACCCACGCCTCCTGCTGCTGCGCCTCCCGGATCCGAGCCCGTATATCCACCGGCTCCCGCACCGCAGCAAAAGACTCGACGGGGATCACGGTCCTGGGCGGAAGCTTGTCTTCCACTCGGGTGTACTCGGGCTTCCTGGACAGAGCATCCGCTCTCTGGTTGTGCCCGCTTGGTATGTACCGCACCCGGAAGTCAAACCTCGCAAAGAAGAGGGACCACCGGATCTGGCGTTGGTTCAAATTCCGAGCGGTCTGCAGGCTTTCCAGATTCTTGTGGTCCGTCCGGACCTCGATTTGATGCCGCGCCCCCTCCAGATGATGCCTCCAAGCCTCGAACGCCGCCTTGATGGCCAGCAGCTCCTTCTCCCAGATGGTATAGTTGCGCTCCGAGGGATTCAATTTCCGTGAGTGATACGCGCAAGGGAAAAGGGTACCGTTGGGCGTCGCTGCCTGGAGTAACACGGCCCCAATGGCAATGTCGGAGGCGTCCGCCTCCACGACAAACGGCCGTTGCGGGTCAGGATGCTTCAAGATGGGCTCCTTCATGAAGGCGTCCTTCAAAGCTTGGAACGCCTGTTGTTCGGGGGCGTTCCACTGGAACCGAGTCTTCTTCTGCAGGAGCCGGGTGAGGGGGGCTGTCAAGGCAGCAAAGCCAGGGATGAATGTCCGATAGTAGTTGGCAAATCCAAGAAGTCGCTGAATATCCTTCACGCGACGCGGGGGTTGCCAACTCTGCAACGACTCAACTTTACTCGGTTCCATGGCGATGCCCTCAGGAGAAATGCGGTGACCCAAGAAATCAATGGTCACCTGGTAGAACTGGCACTTCTCCAACTTGGCAAACAGCCGATGTTTCCGGAGGCGCTGCAGGACCTGACGGAGATGCTGATGATGCGCTTCACGCGACGGGGAGTAAATCAGGATGTCGTCCAGGTAAATCACAACAAACTGGTCCAACAGATCCCGAAAGATGTCATTCATAAAATGCTGAAACACAGCGGGGGCGTTGGTCAGGCCAAACGGCATCACCGTGTACTCGAAATGTCCATAGCGAGTACCAAACGCCGTCTTCCACTCATCACCCGGCCGAACCCTGACGAGGTTGTAAGCTCCACGCAGGTCCAGTTTCGTGAAGATCTTAGCCTCCCGGAGTCGGTCCAAGAGCTCGGGGATGAGGGGCAGCGGGTAGCGGTTACGCACCGTGATAGCGTTGAGTTTCCGGTAGTCACAGCAAAGCCGTAACTCGCCCGACTTCTTTTTGATGAAGAGCACGGGCGCAGACACTGGCGAGGACGAGGGCCGGATGAAACCACGAGCCAAGTTCTTCGTCAGGAAGTCCCGCAATGCAGCCAACTTGGGCTCCGACATGGAGTACAAACGCCCCACTGGGAGAGGCGCATCAGGGACTAGGTCAATGGAGCAGTCGTAGGGCCTGTGCGGGGGTAATTGGTCCGCCTCTGACTCGCTGAACACGTCAGCAAAGTCGGACAGTTCGGGAGGCAAGGAAACCCCTGGGGAACCCTCCACCTGGCCGGCACAGATATGGCGGGTGTGGTCCACGCACTGCAAACTTGGGAAGGTGACCAAGTTCTGAGACCAATAGATCTGTGGATCATGCGCCCGGAGCCACGCCAGTCCCAAGACCACGGGGAAGTGCAGATCCGAAGTGACGTAGAACTGAATGGCCTCCACATGGGTACTGATGGCCATACACACGGGTTGCGTGGCGGCCGTGATAGGCCCGGACAGGAGCACTCGACCATCGATGGTCTCCACAAGCATGGGCGGATCCACTGGACACTGGGGAACAGCCCATTTGGCCACAAAGGCCGAATCCATAAAGTTAGTGGTAGCCCCAGAGTCAATTAAGGCATGGACTGGAATCCCCTCTGGCTTGCCAGGAAGGATCAGACGTGCCTCCAAAATCAAATGCCGTGGAGGTTCACAGGCACCGTCGGAACAACGTCGCTCGGTGTGGATGTTGTGGGTCGCCCGATCTTTCACACCGTCTAGATCGGGCTCGGGCCGTTTCCCGATAGCAAAGCAGGGGACTTTCTCGGGGCAGGCTTGGTCACTGACGCCCGCTGACGCTTCTTCGGGCAAGAAGCAGCCAAATGTCCAGGGTCCCCACAGTAAAAACACAACCCCTCCGATCGTCGTCTGTCTATTTCCGTCACCGATAGACGGGACCTGGCGGCACCCAGCTCCATTGGCTCCTCCCTCTGGACTGGGGGCTCACGCACAACAGGGGCGGCAGGGGTCTGTGGGGTGGCACGGCGACTCTTACGCTGCTGCAGCCGGGCATCGATCCGCAGACAAAGATGGATCAGCCCATTCAGGTCTGAGGGAATGTCCACGCGGGCCAGCTCATCCAACATCTCCTCTGACAAGCCATCCTGAAAGGCATCCACGAGCGCAGCCTCATTCCAGGCGGAATCCTGGCTAAGCAGCCGGAAATCGCTGATATAGGCCTGTAGAGGGCGCTGACCCTGCCTCAAAGCTTTCAGGCGTCGGGTGGCCGTCTGCGCCTTAATCGGGTCCTCGTACATGAGGCGCATATGGTCACAAAACCCCCCAAAGTTATCCAACAAAGGGCTAGGCTGTGCCAACAGAGGCGTGCCCCAACGAGCTGCATCTCCCGACAGAAGGCTCAATACGAATCCCACCTTATCTCGGTCAGTGGGGAAATCAGCTGCTCTCACGCTGATATAAAGCTGGCATTGTCCCAGGAAGGCAGGAAACAGTTCTGGTTTACCAGCAAATTTATCCGGCATAGCTATCTGACATTTCCTCCTGGGTGGGGGGGCAGCATGTACCTGAGCCTGCAGTTGTGCCACCTGAGTGGCCAGCAAGGTGAGTTGCTGGTTGAGCTGGGCATTCTCGGCAAGAAGCTGCTCCATCGTAGTATTAAGGGGTGGGTGGCTGAAAGCAAACTGTTCTGAACCAGCCCTCTTCTCGCACCCCTAATCAAAAGAAGAGTCTGGAAAGCGTCCAAGACCAAAAGGCTTCTGCCAAGTTTTAATTACACTGTTACAAGAATACAAGAGCTTGACTTCTCAAACGGAAAAGTTGCTTTCAGCAACCAGCCCCTCCCCAAACACTTCTTTTATAGAGAGCTCAGGGCGTGGTCTCCCTGTGCCTCCTCCCGAGGAGTCCCATAGCCTTTCTTTGTTTGTCCCTGCTCGTCTGCCTCCTGCGTCGGGCGTCCTTGAACAGGGCCAGCTGTGGGTCATCATCCTCCGCACTCTCGGGCTCACACAGCTGAGAAGAGGTTCCCGGCTGAGGACTCTGCAAAGTCTCCAAATCATCATCAGCCGGTTCGTTTCCCTCCTCCCCCACATCTGAGTCCTCCGATACATCGGACCCGGCTGTCGGACCCACAGGCTGGCCCTGAGTCACAACAAGTCCCATCTTTTTCTTGGGAGTTCTTTCCCCCCCCCTCCTTGGGTGAGGGTCACTTTCTGGGATCTTTCCTTGCAGTCCTCTTTTTCCCCAACCCTGAGCAACTATCTTGGTCTTGAGGCTTCTTCTAGGGCAGCAGCTTCCTCCACCCAGGCAGAGGTGCTTTCTCTGGGATAAATCCGAACGGCTGCCTCACTGCAATCTTCATTCCAAGAGACATGCTGTGCATGATCCCCCTCAGTAGGGCAGATGCCTCTCTGGGTTGAGCTTTACTGCAGATCTTGCTTTATGTAACGACCTGCCTCAACTATATCACCCAAGTAAATAGAACTCTTGAAACAGGCATTGTCTCAAAAGGAACTTTTTATTGAGTTACTGATGGCAAGAGAGCAAAGCAAGGTCTGAGATTTGGCTTGCAAAGGATTATATCAAAAAGGCATTTTACAACTCCACCCCAATCCAATTCCATCCAATCCACAGGTGCCACCGTGTTATGAGAAGCTGGAGATTCAACGGGCTTCTCAAGGTCTATCTTGGTTTTGTTTCCCAATGGCCCCAGGTTCCGTTGTCTGTAGATAAGGCAGATGTGTTTTCAGGTCACATTCCTTTCACCCAGAGGGAGGACATCTCATATAAAGCAGAGCAATAACAATTCCCCTGCAAGCTCCCTCACCCCATAGTATGGCAAGGCCAGAAAATACATAGGCAAAAGCAAGAGAGGGAAAAGAGGAAGGGGTTAAGGTAAATACATTTGAGGGGCTCTGACAATACTTTCTAAGGATACTTGATGATACCACTTTTGATGATGTCTTTTTTCTAGGTATCTGCATGCTGTATCTGCATGCTGTATTTCAGGGGTATGCTATGAAATCAACTGCAGTGGGGCAGCACTGGAGGGGACTGGATTAGACAGTAGCAGGGGCATTGTTTTTGGTTGTTGTTTTTTTTCTATGAATTACATATTTCCATCTGTCTTCATCTAAAGATTCATATACAGAATTATTTCTTTTAGAAGTTGTTTGTTGCTTATTATGTTCAGTTTGGATATAATCTTCTTGCTCAGTTTGGAGTTTCTCATTTTGTAGGCTTAGTTTCAGAGTGATTAGAATTACCTCTAGACCCTTTACTTTGTCTTCCAGTAATTAAACTAGTTTACTTTTGGTACACATGTAGCTTCAATCTTCCATGAGCATGTACATACATGGAACATATTTACAAATCACAATAGTGTCAATTTCTGTTTTCATGACTATGTTTGTTTTGCTACTGGGATGGGGCTGCTTAACAAAGGAAGGGTTGCTTTTTTCCCCACAATGAGGACCCAGATTGTTGGGGGCAATTAAGCTGACTTTGTAATAATGCCGCTTGGGGTGTGTGTGAAAGCCCTAACAAGCAGGCGTATACATAGAATGAAGGCTACTGCTAAGCTTGTAAGCCGCCCTGAGTCTTCGGAGAAGGGCGGGATATAAATGGAATTAAAATAAAATAAATAAATAAATAAAATAAAGAGAGTTGAATTCTCAGGCTACTTTTTAGGAAGTGCTTTTGTCAATGCTGCTAACATCGAATGTTATTGCTTGACAAGAGATTTAGTTTAAGGTTGGGAGGGGGGACGAGTAGGATTGCACCTTTCAAGGCCATCTCTAACTAGAGAAGATAAGACCTTGCCGGGTTTTCTAACAGAAGGGGAATTGATTCTTTAAATTAATTGGAGAATATGATTAATGGAGAATTGTGTTTTAATATATTGTGCAAGGGGCAGAGATTTCAGATTCCAGCTTCCTTCGAGCAAGCATTTGCTGGTGTATTAGGCTAATAAAGGAATTTTAAGGTAAACAATGCCTCAGAGTCACTTGAAAAGCACATACGTCAGAAACTTGACAGCTTTGTTCTTAGCTTTCAACTGTATGCTTTTAAGATTTTTATGAAATGGGTCTGGGTTACTTGAGGAATTGTCTCAGTCCCCTGGGACTGGCTCATCCCACTCATGCTGGCAGAGGTGGCATGCTACAGCCCAATTATTCCAGCTGCTGTACTCCTTTTTTGTTGTTGCTCCTGCCCTTTGGAATATTTTGCCTCCTCCTAATGTTAGGTTGGCCCCAATTCTCCTATCCATTCATACCTGGCTTTCCCAGTTGGCCTGGGGCCCCAGTAGGGGAACAACACAGTGGAGGTGGTTGATTGTGTAACAACATCCCATCTCTTCCCATTCTGTCCCTGCCCTCCTGTGTCCTTGATTTTAATCTATGGTCTTAATTTATTCAGGTATCAATGTAGATATATTTTTTATATCTGTAAGCTGCTCAGAGTTACTTTATGGTTTAATGGGTGACTAACAAATTTTATAAAGAGAGAGAGAGAGAGATGACAGATAGATCAATAAATGTGATTGCAGTTTTTGCTTCCTATACAGAAAAATAAATCTTCAATTTCCATTGAAATAAATAACATTTTATTTCACCTGGATTATTTCTTTTTTTAATTGAAAAGTTTTACAATACATTTTATCGTTAACAATCCCTCCCCCTCTCTCCACCCAACCCTTCCTAACCCTCCCTAACCCTCCCCCCACCCCTTCCCCCTCCCCCCTCCCCGACTTCCCAGAGCTAAATACAAGGTATAAAGGTAAAAACAATCATAAACAACCATATGTTAACAACAATAAACTATTAAGTCTATCGCACTCTAGCTCATATAAAATGACTACAAGCAGTACTAATATCACATAAAAAACTTATACAAATGCTAAATGAAACTTTTTAGTCCCATATTTGTTCTGGATATAATCAATCCACTTTTTCCACTCCATAATATAACGTTGTTGCGAATGGTCTTTCAAATAACCCGAAATCTTTGCCATTTCCGCCAGGTCAGAAACTTTTAAAGTCCATTCTTCTATAGTCGGCAGTTCCTCCTTCTTCCAATATTGACCTACTAAAAGTCTTGCTGCTGTAATTAAGTTCAACATCAACTTAGTGTCCACAAAAGTAGTATCCGTAGTTATGCCCAATAAAAACAATTGCGGACAAAACTTTATCCTTTGCTTAAATATCTTCTGTATATTCCACCAGACTTTAATCCAAAAAGCTTTAACCTTTTTACAGGTCCACCATATATGAAAATACGTTGCGTCTTCGCCACCACATCTCCAGCATTTAGGTTGATAGTTCGGATACATACTTGCAAGCTTTTTAGGATCTAAATGCCATCTATAAAACATTTTGTAAAAGTTCTCTCTTAAGTTTTGAGCTTGCGTAAATTTTACGTTCCTCACCCAAATCTTTTCCCAAGTGTCCATTGTGATAACTTCTTGAATATTCTGAGCCCACTTTATCATACAATCTTTAACAAGTTCTGTTTCTGAGTCAATTTCTATCCATGCAAGATATATCCGTTTGATATGTGCTGGACCCTGATTTCTAATTTGCTTTACCAGATTTTCATCAGTCATTGAGAAACCAATTTCCTGGTCTTCTTTCCACCTGGCCCATAATTGACCATATTGAAACCAGGTTTGAACAATCTTCTCTTCTCGTAAAAAATTGTACAGCTTCAAACACCATACGTTCCTCTCCAAACTTAAGATTCCTTGTATGTAGTCACATCATGTTTGAAGCCAACATTTATGTTTTCTATTGCATGTTTTGGTATTGCCCATAAAGGTATCTTGTAGTTTAGCTTATGTCCATACTTTTTACAAACTCTCAGCAATGCCTGTCTTAAAATATGCACTTTAAACACATTATTTACCTTCTTATCATACAATAAATATGCATGCCAGCCAAATAACAAGTCGTGGCCTTCAAGATTTAATAATCTCCCTTGTGTTAAATTAATCCAGTCACTTATCGCTGACAACGTAGCAGCTTCATAATATAATTTAAAGTTGGGCATTTTAAGACCACCTCTTTCCCGCGTGTCCTGCATAATCTTAAATTTAACTCGTGGCCTTTTCCTGCCCATACAAATTTATTGATACCCTTTTGCCATTCCTCCAAATTTGAGTCTTTTTTAAGAATCGGTATCATTTGAAATAAGAATAGAAATTTAGGCAAAACATTCATTTTCACTGCTGCAATTCTTCCCAGTAGAGACAATTGCAATTTTTTCCAACTCTCCAATTCTTTTTGAATTTTTCCCCATAACTTTTCATAATTATTTTTATATAACTTTGCATTTGAGGGTGACAAATACACCCCCAAATATTTAACCCTTTTAACAATCTCAAATCCAGTTAACCCTTCTAGAAGGGCCTTTTGCGATACTGTCATATTTTTGGCTAATATTTTAGTTTTTTGTATATTAACCTTAAATCCAGAAACCTTTCCATATTACATTATTATCTCCATCAGGTCCACAACAGAATTTTTTGGCTGGGTCACCGTAACAACCAGATCGTCTGCCTCAGTCTATAATCCTGATCTCTAATTTGAATTCCCTTAATTTTTTCCAAATTCCGTATTTTAATCAGTAATATCTCCAATGTTAAAATAAATAATAAAGGTGATAATGGACACCCTTGTCTTGTGCCCCTTTCAATATTATGTACTTCAGTCAAACTATTATTTACTATTATTCGGGCTGTTTGTTTTTGATATAATGCCCTAATTGGTTGTAAGAATTTATCCCCAAAATTCATTTTATCTAAAACTTTCATCAGAAATTGCCAATCCAGTTGATCAAAGGCTTTTTCGGTGTCTATAAAGATCAGTGCCGCAGGGATCTGGTTGTTCCTTTCCAAAAATTCCAACAAGTCTACTATATGCCTCACATTATTTTTCATTTGTCTACCACTAATAAACCCAGTTTGGTCCCCATGAATTATCTGTTGCAAAACCCTCATCAATCTGTTAGCTAAAACCTTAGCAAATATCTTGTAGTCCATGTTCAAAAGTGATATTGGTCTGTAATTTCTTACTTGAATGATGTCCTGATCTTCCTTCAGAATCAGAGAAATAAAAGCAGTTCTCCAAGACGGAGAACTCCCCTTTGAATTGTCTGAAACAATTCCCTTAGTGGCTTTATCATCTCCAGTTGTACGTTTTTGTAATACACCGCAGTCAGTCCATCCGTGCCTGGCGCTTTATCCACCTTCAATTGTTTAATTGCTAAAAGAATTTCTTCTTCTGTTATCAATTGATTAATCTCTTCGTTTTGTTCTTGTGTAAGAACCGGGATGTTGGCATTCCTCAAATATACATCAATATCTGCTTCATTAATCTTATCTTTAGCATATAATTTGGAATAAAAGTCCACAAAAGCTTCCTTAATAAAGTCCTGTTGATACACAACCTTACCCTTATGTTCTATTTTATCTATGTTAGAAGCCCTTTGCTTCTTCCTTAACCTGTAAGCTAACCATCTGCCTGGTTTATTGGCATTGCAAAAAGTGTTATGCCTAGCAAACCGTAAGTTAGTTGCCACCTGATCAGCCATCAACTTATCAAATTGTCCTCTTAACAAATTAATAACCTCTTTGATCTTCACATCCGATGGATTCAGAATTAGGGCCTTTTCTTTTTCCCTAATTTCATTCTCTAATTCTTTCCCCCTAAATTCCAAGTTACGTCTGTATTTGTTGTTCATATATATTAACACTCCTCTCATATAAGCTTTGCTAGCATCCCAAACCATGTCCATAGAAGTGCCCTTATTCATGTTAGTTTCAAAAAAGTCCTTCATCTGTTTTTTACATTCTTCCACGTTTCTCTGATTTCTAAACAAGTTCTCATTTAAGCACCAAGAGCGCCTATCTCTATTATCCTTGTCAATCTCTAACCAAAATGGACTATGGTTAGATATAGTTCTTGGACAAATCTTTATCTTCTTGATCCTGGAAAAAAAATCATTAGTCAGTAATATAAAATCAATCCTGGAAAAAGATTGATGTCTATCAGAAAAAAAGTGTAATCCTTTTCTTGTAAATGTCTTTCTCTCCAAATGTCTCGCAACTCCAAATCATCGTTCATCTCAAAAAAATGTTTAGGCAATCTAGCGTGACTTGGAGTATGCCTAAAAGAACCACACTTGTCCAGTTGTACGTCCAAGACGCCGTTCCAATCTCCCATAAAAATAAAAGATTTATAATCCAACTGAGTAATCTTGCTATGTAATGAACTATAAAAATCAGCTTGTTGTTGATTAGGAGCATACAGTCCAACCAAAAGCGTGTTTTTTTTTTTGCCTTCTAACAACAAATCTATTATAACATATCTTCCTTGTTTATCTGCTTCTATTAGCTCCGCTGTCACAGTATTCTTGACATAAATAACCACTCCATTTTTCTTATTCATTGCAGAAGCAATAAATTGTGTACCCAATCTAGAGTTCAATAGGTACTTTTGGTCCATAACCCTAATATGTGTTTCTTGCAAGCAAATAACATCAGTCTTAAATTGTTTTAAGTATTGAAAAACTTTCTTTCTCTTCTGTGGTGAGTTTAAGCCATTGACATTCCAAGTTAGAAACTTAGTCGCCATCCTTAGCGACCCGAAGCTTCTGGAGCACGTCTGCCAGTAGTCCCTTAACTTCCTTAGGCCGCGCCCCTCCCACAGCTTCACTATAGGTACACTTTGGAGGTTCCATAACTTTCTGCTGGTCCTGCTCTTGCTCTCGTCTCACTCGTCTCAAGGCAGCACGCGTCATCCTCTGCTCTCTGGCATCTTCCGATGAAACTGTAATTTGATCCACTCCAGTAGCTTTCTCATCTGTCTGCGTTCCTTCAGCATCTTGAGGCTTTCCCTCACCATTTTTCTTTGCAGATTCCAAAAGTGGTAAAGGGGTTGCTTTTAAAACATTGCTGTAAAAATCACGTGCCTGGATCACTGTGACCAAACGGTGTCTCGTGCCTTCATGCATCACCACCATGCCCACTGGTATCTCCCATCTAAACTTGATGTCGCGTTTCTTAAGTTCCTGTGCCAGAAAAGCAAAATCTTTCCTTCTCCTTAAAATTCTTGGAGGAATCTCTTTTAAAACCAAAACTTCTTGCTCAGCAACCACAAGCTTAGTATCATAAGAAACCTGGATAACTTCATTCCTGATTGCTCTCTTTGTGAAATAAACCACCACATCTCTAGGTAGCTTCCTTTGCCTTGCAATCCATGAATTCACACAAAAGATTTTGTCTATATTTCCCTCAATTTCAGCTGCTGACTGTCCCAGTACCACTTCCAAAGCCTCAGAGACTATCTGTTTTAAATCTTCTTTAGGATTCTCTTTTAAGCCTCTGATTCTGATAGCAAACTCCATCTGGTGGTACTGGACCAGAGTCAAGTCACCGTCCATTTTATCCATCACATTTTCATTCTCTAACACTTTTGCTTCTAATCTGGAATTATTTTGGCTAAGATCTTCCATTTTTTCGTCCAAGCATTCAATACATAAAGCCATACCTTGAAGTGCAGGCAAGATGTCTGCCCTCATTGCTGTAAACTTCTCCTCCAGTTTTTCCATCTTTTCATCTATAATATCTGCTATTTGTTGTGAGTGCTTTTCCAAAGCGTCCTGTAGATCTTTAACCGTCAGTGCCGGAGCAGGTGCAGGAGGCAATAAGGCTTGCAGTGAGGACTGTTGCACTGGGGAAGCTCCCGCACTCCTGAGAACTTTAGAAGTTTTAGCCGCCATCTTCCCCCACTTTCACTTGCTACGCACTTTCACTTTCAAAGTCCATAAAATCCATTGAACTAGAGAACAAAAATCCACTTTCACCTTGATCTCCTGTATCGCTCTGCCTGCGTCTTCGCACTCCAAAGTCCTTCCTTCTGGCAGGGGTGGTTGCTAACGCTTGGTTCTGTTCCCAAAAGCACGGAGCAGAAGCGCTGCGCAGGCCGGAGCAAACCCAGGCTTCGGGGGGGCTCGATACTTCATCCGCCCAAACTAAAAGCTCAGGCGGCCCCGGAGAGCTCAACCCCTACCTGGGGCCTCACCCCCTCCTCTTCTCCTGAGGAGGGGGCTTCTGAACTGCCAAAACAGCTGATTGGCGCTGTTTTCGGCGGTTCTACGAAGCCGCGGAGCGGACAGCCCAGAGATGGCTGTCTTCAGCGTCGCGTCACCACCGGAAGTCCTCCTGGATTATTTCTTTAATCCCTTCTTATAATTTGATTCAGAAGGATTCTTTAGTTGATGTATATAATGAGAGCAATTAAGCCTTACTGAATTTGTTGAAAATGGAACATCCAATGCATTTAGTTAAGAATGCAACTAAACTGTGTAACCAAAAGGAAACAAAAGTTATCTTGGCAGCAAATCAAATTCATCAAAAATTTCACAGATCAGTGGGGTTTTCCTGTCTCCCCATCCCTGCTCTTATGCTCTCTGTCTCTCTCTCTCTCTCTCTCTCTCTCACACACACACACAGAGAGACAGAGAGAGAGCAAAATCCACAAGAGTGGTAGCTTAACTGCAGGTAGTCCTCGCCGTACAACAGTTCATTTAGTGACCGAAGTTACAATGTCACTGAAAAAGTGACTGTTTTTCTCACTTATGATTGTTGCAATACCTTCAAGGTCATGTCATCAAAATTCAGACGCTTGGCAACTGACTCATATTTATGACAATTGCAACATCTTGGGATCATGTGATCACCTTTTGTGACCTTCTGACAAGGAAGTTAATGGAGAAACCAGATTCAATTAATAACCATGTAACTAACTTAACAACTGCAGTGATTTGCTTAACAACTGTGGCAAGAAAGATCATAAAATGGGGCAAAACTCACATAAAAACTGTCTCACTTAGCAACAGAAATTGTGGGTTCCATTATGGTTGTAAGCTGAGGACTATCTGTATTTTCTTTAACCAATGAGTTCCACAAAGGAAAGAAGGCTGTTCAGGATACAAAATAAAGCTCAATTATTTTTTCTACATCTTTTGTGAATTAGAATGTGCTCTTGAATTAGCACTGGCTGAACTTGTAGAATTACAAGATCTGTTTGCAAATTATTTCTTCTGACATTTTTTGTTTGTTTTTCTGCCATTTTGTTGTTTTTTTGAATCCTGAATTCAAAAACCTAGACCAGAATTCTATAATTCAGGCCTGTGAACCATGGGAGCACTCTCTGAATCTTTGTCAGAATTATATACTCCATCTACATAGAATCACTTTTTTCACATTCTGACTCTCCAATAAACTAGAATAAGATCTCAAGGTTTTTCTAGTGAGATCATGTGCCAGATTTACCTCCTTCTTTTTCACCACTTATACATCCCAAAGAAAGTTTCAGTGTCTTCCTTTTCTCCCAAAGGAAGAATCTTGACATGTAGAGGATGTCATGGACATAGCATGTGGATTGACCTAGTGTTTGGCACCTCTTCCCCTTCTTCCTCCTTTCCCTTCTCTCTCTCTCTCTCTCTCTCTCTCTCTCTCTCTCTCTCTCCTTGTTATATAGCCACTTCTATCTTAATCTCTTTTTAGTAAACTTGAGTGATCTTTTATCCTGTATCTCTTCAACAGCCAAGACTGATCAATTCTCACTTTGCTTACTAGTTATCTTTCTTCTCTTCCTTCTCCCCAGCTTCCACACAAACTACTTTACACCAGGTTCTAGTTCTTTTCAACTTTCCTCACTCTTTGTGAAACCCCTTATCTGTTTCCTTTTTACAAATTCAACCTGTTACCCACATAT
Source organism: Vipera ursinii (assembly GCF_947247035.1). Classification (NCBI taxonomy): domain Eukaryota; kingdom Metazoa; phylum Chordata; class Lepidosauria; order Squamata; family Viperidae; genus Vipera; species Vipera ursinii. Next base: position 62,300,764 of record NC_139517.1, on the reverse strand, counting down.
ACAGTTGGTAAGTGTGGGAGACCATTTGGCATGATGGCAGATAGTAAACTGTCTCCATTCTGTCAAAGTTCCTGTTTTTGGAGCATACAAATACTAATACTGGGTAAATGCATGCTAGAAATCTATTATTTTCAGGATTGCTGCAAAAGAAGCAAAATAAAACGATGTTGTATACAAATTTAGAAAGTAAACTAAATTCAACAATAAATCTAAGGACATATTTTATTAAGCAACTGAGATCACCCATGTGATCACCCATGTGAAAGCTATCAAATTTCCCAAATTTCTTTAGCAATCAGTGTTTAGCATTTTACACACTCATTGAAATATTTATATATTCAAGCTAAGAAATGTGTCTTTACTTACAGTCTGAAGATGAGCAGAGATTAACAAGGAGATATCATAAATTAAGGGACGCGGTGGCTCAGTGGGTTAGGACGCTGAGCTTGTCGATCTGAAGGTCGGCAGTTTGGCGGGTCGAATCCCGAGTGCCGCGTAACAGAGTGAGCACCTGTTACTCGTCCCAGCTTCTGCCAACCTAGCAGTTCGAAAGCACGTAAAAATGCAAGTAGAAAAATAGGGACCACTCCGGTGGGAAGGTAACAGCGTTCCGTGCGCCTTTGGCGTCTAGTCATGCCGGCCACATGACCACGGAGACGTCCTCGGACAAGCGCTGGCTCTTCGGCTTTGAAACGGAGATGAGCACCGGCCCCTAGAGTCGGAAACGACTAGCACGCATGTGCGGGGGAACCTTTACCTTTACCTATCATAAATTGCCTACAAAAACCTAGGTACCGTAGTTTCCGGTGTATAAGACTACTTTTTAACCCATGAAAATCTTCTCAAAAGTCAGGGGTCGTCTTATATGCCGGGTGCTGAAAATTTAGAGACAGGGCTGGCTGGAAAACCTGGAGCGGATCTCCCATTTAGTCTGCGCAGGGAAAGCGGGACCAATTGGAGAAGAAGCTGCAGTCTGTGATTTTTTACAGGCTGGGGTCTGGGCGTCTTTCCTTCTAAAGTTGAAGAGCAGCTGTAGTATATCCCAACTTGAAAGGCAGGTGGGGAAGGCAGCAGCCAGAGCAGTGGCTTAGCTCTAAGGACACATTTGACTCAGGAACTGGGCGGGCTGGCTGGAAAACCTGGAGCAGATCTCCCATTTGGTCTTTTTTTAAAAAATCCCATTTATATCCTGCCCTTCTCCGAAGACTCAGGGTGGCTTACAATTTAAAGCACAAATCAATGTGCTTAGCAATAGCCTTCATTCTGTGTATATGCCTGTTTATTAGGGCTTTCACACACACCCCAAGCAGCATTATTACAAAGTCAGCTTATTGCCCCCAACAATCTGGGTGCTCATTTTACCTACCTTGGAAGGATAGAAAGCTGAGTCAACCTTGAGCCTGGTGGGATGCAAACCTGCACTAATTGCAGGCAGCTGGTGTTACTTAAGGCTCTGCGCAGGGAAAGCTTTAGAGTGAATTAGGAAGAGTGAAAAAGTGAATTAGGAAAATAGGGAATGGTTGCTGGAATTGGGTATGTGTAGTTTAACGAAGAGAAGGGTGAGGGATGACATGATAGCAGTGATCCAATATCTCAGGGGCTGCCACAAAGAAGAGGGAGCCAAGCTATTCTCCAAAGCACCTGAAAGCAGGACAAGAAGCAATGGATGGAAGCTAGTCAAGGAGAGAAGCAACCTAGAACTAAGGAGAAACTTCCTGACAGTTAGAACAATTAACCAGTGGAACAACCTGCCTCCAGAAGTGGTGAATGTTCCAACACTGGAAGTTTTTAAGAAGAGACTGGACAGCCATTTGTCTGAAATGGTATAGGGTTTCCTGCCTTAGCAGGGAGTTGGACTAGATGACCTCCAAGGTCCCCTCCAAATTATTATTATTATTATTATTATTATTATTATTATTATTATTATTATTATTATTATTATTATTATTATTATTATTATTATTTAATCCACTTGCACTGTTTTATGTTTACATGTTTGATGACAAACAGCCTTATGTTTATAAGTGACAGTTCTCCTACTAAGCACCTGCATGTCATAAGCATTTGAATTAAAATTACCATATTAAAATCAAATCTGATGTTTTTTAATTTTTATTTGGTGTGCATTGGAAGAGGGGTAGTCTTATACGGCGAGTATAGCCCAAACCCTATAATTTAACAGGAAATGTAGGGGGTCGTCTTATATGCCCAGTCGTCTTATACGCCGGAAAATACGGTAATCATTAGATGGCACCAAAGAAATATAGAAAACTTGTGATCTTTGCTTCCATTTAGTGGGTGTCTGCATTTTTGTAGTTCAGGTTTAATAACCTTAATTAAAAACATTTTTAACTGTTGAGATGGCTGGAAATACCAACTGTGATTAATCCTTCATTACTAAGATCTAAGATGGCGGCGCCTGGAATGGCTGTGGCTGCATTGGTTCTTGAAGGCAAATAGTTTTGGGAGGGATAGTAAGGGCTATAGGCCACATGATCAGAAAGATTTTAATGTGTTTGAGAAACATGGTGGAACTAAGGTAACATACGACATACGACCGACAATCTTTGCTGGCATGGCAAGTTTCTAGTTGTTTTGGAACTGTTGGTGAGACCGTTAAAAATCGTTGGCACTGTTTGAATTTGTTCTACCAGCAGCAAGATCTGACTGCTGGCCCAGTGATGGATTGTATTGCAAATCAGGGCTGTTTCCGGAGGAGGCAGAGGAGGAGAGGACCTGGAGCTTATGGAGCAAAGGAACTGGATGAGGCTGTTGGCAGGCCCAGAGGAAGAGAGAGAGGCTTTTGCAGGAGTTGGTGGCAGTAGCAGCGTGCTCCAGGGACAAAAAGAAGCAAGGCCTCTTTAAGGAAAAGGTGGAAGAGTCAGGATCAGAAAAAGGAAAGAAGGCGAGGTTGTCAGAATACAAGCAAATTTGAGGGCTAATCCACATGGAGCCCCATTTCCATCTGTCCTGTGTGACATCGTTCACTCCCTAGAGACTAAAATGGACAATGTGAAATTTGAGCGGGCCACGAACAAGAAGTATATATCGGAGGTGGTGACCCTTTGAGTGCTGTATGCAATGAAATTTCATTTTGATGTATGCCGATTGGTGTACATTCAAAGTTACAATAAATTTATCATCATCACTTAAAAAATACTATATGATTTTTTGAGGCCATTTAGCAACTTCAAAAGCCGCTGCAGTTATTCCTGCCTATCCTGAAAAGTAAATGTGTCAAGAAGTGACTCATAAAGCCTTTTCCTTTTCATTGGTTTGTATAAAGATAAATCAGCCTATGATGATCATAAGAGTTTCTTGGGAAAAGACAGGGAGATTCTAGAATATGGATGTTTTTTCTATAATATTTCAACTATCTTACTCTTTATTATTTTTTTAATATATAAAAGCAATCACATTATTAATAGATTATGTAGTTTCAAGGTAGATAATTATATTTTTTTGACAATCCTAACTAATCCTAACGGTCTTCAGGGGGGACAAATATCTTTGCTCTAAATTTAAGGCAATCCTTGAGGTCTACTTATAAACCTATGGATATTGAATGTATTAAGAAAATGCCTGTACAATCAATACCAAGCTGGTAATCTGAGAAGTTTGATGCTGTGGGCAGAATGCCATTGAAACATAAAACAAGATAGGTTTTGGCTCATGGTTGATAGTACCCTCATGTAAATAAAACTTTAATTTTTAATAAAGTAGCCAAATTGGATATTGCAAGAAAGAAAGAAATAATGCGATTGATTTCTATTTGAATAGTTTTAATAATTTTTATTGTTTCTGCTGTAGAATTATAGCTATAAATTCACCAAAGACAGCTTTGTAAGGTCCTGCCTCAGCTATTCCCTCAGGAAAGCATGACTCTTGAAACAGGCATTGTTTCAAAAAGGATCTTTTACTGAGAGAAAGTGATTGCAGAGAAGAAAGCTGGAATCTGATGTTCCCGCACAAAAGCGTTAAACTGAAAGTCCCATTTATCCAGCCCCACCCCCAATGCCCCAATCCAGTAATGTCAAGATGTTTTGAGAACTTCAACCTGAAAAGGTGATAACCGGCCATTCTCTAGTGCTTCTTCCTTGGTTGCTGGCAGGAATTAAAACAGAAAGCCCTGAGTGTTTTCCTCCCTCCCTAATTCCCATGCAGATACATCAAAGTGAAAGTAAAAAGAATGCAGGAACATCCTCAATCCACAATAGTACGTGTTCCCCCTCCCCTTTGGAATGGCAACATTCTGTTAGGGACCTAACAACTTTGAAAATAGATTTGGTTGTTTTAACAGACTTCACCAGAGATACTTCTAACACATTTTTTTCTGAAATAGAATAAAACATAAAAACATGCTAGAAATCTGAAGAAGTCCCCTAAAATGTGTATACTGCTCCTTTTACATTATCTTTACTTAGCATTTATCCTCCCATTTTTAACATTACCCTTTTCAACCTTACTAAAACAAATGATTTCAATGATTGATAAGCAGAGGGTGTAGTAAACTTTGTGAAGCTAACTGGAGCCTTTAGGAAACCATCAGGCTTGGGCTCAGACACAAACCAAGGGCTCAGCTGTAGGTACTTGCCTAATATTTAAGTTTAAAATATTAGAATTTCATCTCATTCTTTGAGGTAGTACCAGGAATTTTCATGCATACTTTGGCTAGATGCCTGAAACCTGGAAGAAGCCTGGATCGTTTAGAACAGGGGTATCAAATTCACAACATCACTTGACGTGTCACGATGTATCACAACTTTTTTCCATTGCCGGCAATGGGAGGGGGGAACAATTTTGATATGATGCATCCAGCCTGTGGGCTGGCAGTTTGACACCCCTGTTTTAGAATCTCTGAAAGACACTGAAGGCCACAGCTAACTTTATATTTTTGCATTATGCATCTATTGGTAGATAAATTTAAAAATATACAAATTGAAAGTCATTCAGGAAATGTGAACATTATAATCACAGCCTCATAAAACATGGAAATACTAATTTATTTTAACAAAATGGGGACCTTTTTAAATGTCTGTTTACTCACCAAGATATTAAGGCAGGATGTAATCAGCAGGTAAAATGGTTTTTGATGAGAGGAAAAAAAAGAGAAATGTACCAATCCATTGCAATATAATGTATGAAGCTGTGAATCACATTTGCCCATGTCTTTAAAAACAGCACCTATATCATATGCTTATCAAAATATGTCCATTTTTGTCTTAATATTCTGTTTCTTCTTCACCAGATGTTGGAGCCTTTTTTGAAGAAGGAATGTGGCTCCAGTATAATTTTTCATCTGTAGGAAATAATGTAAAGGATTCAGGGAGCAGAACTCTCTTGAGCAACAAAGAATCAGAGAACTTTGTATCATACCTCAGTCTCGATAAAGAAGAAATCAGTTTTAGCTTCAGCACTAGCAAAGCTCCTTGTATCCTGCTGTACATCAGTTCTTATTCTCAGGACTATATGGCAGTGCTAGTGAATCCATCTGGTAAATAATTTGTCCTTTTTTCCTGCTATTTTACCTCTCCAGCATACTGTAAAAAAACCCGATGGTACTTAAAAGTGATATTTGAGAACATGTTTTGTATATAGGACAGAAGCATCCAGAAAAGACCCATAGTTACCCATTATTTACTGCTGAATTTTCTCACAGTTGTCTCTGTGGGATGTAAACTATCTCTTGGATTTCAACTCATTATAACAACCAGCGGTGACAGTACAGTGTCAATCTTGCTTGATTTCAGAAACTAAGAAGGATTGGCCCTGCTAATCAGAGATGAAACAACCTTCCAGGACTATTGAAAAATTCTAGAAATTTTAGACCATACAAGTGGTACTATAAGGCAACCAAAAAACCCTGCATTGATGCATTCACCAGGAGTTCAGCATGCTTTAGGTTAACTTTACATAATATTCTATAATGGTAAAGGGTATAAAAATTTAAAAGTAGGATTTTTAATGGAATAATCTAAGAATGAAATAAAAAACTCAATTATTTTTTACTTCATTCTATAGGAAGTTTACAGGTTCGATACAAACTTGGAGGTGCTAAAGAACCATACATCGTCAATGTAGATCACAGGAATATATCAAACGGACAGCCACACAGTGTGAATATCACACGGGCAGGAAAAGACATAATTCTCCAGGTAAATGCATAGCAATAACTTTATAAGAGATGAAGCTGAATAATAACATCACTGCTAAGTATTAAATATTCTGGAAAAATGCAAATTTACAGATTAAATGGAGACAAAATGTGGAGAAATCTTATGAATGAATTATATATGGAAAATTTATTCCATCTTTGAAATAGACTAGAGGATAAACATTGATCAGTGGATTTTTATTACTTATTTCCTATCATTTTTTTCAGGCAAGAAAGAATTTGGCTTATGTTTATAATTGCATCACAATACAATTGAATATCAAAGAAGGAATGAAAGTTGTGGTTTATTTATTCTACAAGGCTTGGTTAAAATTTTAATTTTTATCATTATATACCATTATTTTTTAAAAGCCTTAATATTTGACAGTGAAAATTATGTAGAGCTTCAGAGCAATTGTTTCATTTTGCTTTATTTTATGTGAACCTAGCCTCTCTCCTTCCTAGTTTATTTCATGTTTTCTGAAAGCTAAATGTGATTATTCTGTGTCCCTTGTCAGATTTTATTTAAAAGAAATATTATATTTATTATTCAATTATTCATTAGATTTAAATCCCACCTTTCCTACAGAAATATTACTGTGATACAGAATCATAATGTGCATAAACACTTCCATAGTACTGAATTTTGAGTTTACAACTTTTTATAGCAATAGCATCTATTTAGACATTCTTGCTAAAGAAATTTCTAAATATATTTTATATTTTATTTTATATTCATTGTACATAGATATTTTTACAGTTTTTTTCTAGATCATTTTTCTTTTTTAAAAAAAGTTATTAAATGCAACACCTTTTAAAATCTCAAACTACAATTAAATTTGCTTATTTATTTATTAAACATTGTATATCACTCAGAAGACTTTGAATAGTGTACAATATTATAAATGACAACTATGCTATTACATGTCTCTGCAAGTAACACATCCATATAGTATTTTGTAATTGTTAGTCATGCCCTTAAGTTTATTGAAAAAACTAAACCAAGAATGGGTGTAGTGCAGCCACGAGATGGCACCATATCACAACTTCCAGAAAGATTCCTGCCAGCAAAACAATAACTTCTATATTTCCAGGCCAATCAATCATCCTCTGAGTGCATTTTCCCAGAACTGCTGAGTCTTGTCAGCCATTTCATATGGAGACAGTGGTTTTTTTTAACTGTTGAGCCTGTGAGATCTATGATATGCATATTAATTGTCCATATACACATTAGTAGTGACTGTACATATTTCCTTGGGAAAAGATATCCACATTCCTGTAATACTGGAAAATAATAATATTCACAATGATATTCCTATAAATCCAATGGACAAATTTGCTTGCAATATTACCGCAGTACATCGTAATAAACCAACTCTGATAGGCCTGTATAATTATTATTTTTTATGATCTTGACTATGTGATAACTTTTCTTTAAAAATCAGATTGGGTTACTAAATTGTTAATACTGTAGTGTATTTCTGTCAAAGGATAAGAACACAACTCCCAAATGCACTGAATTTTTAACTTTCTATTTTCAAGTTCTCTAGCCAAGGTAATAATTTGTATTCAACTTTCTTCTTTGTTTGTGGCATTAACCAATTTCAGCATTTGGCCAAGAATATCTGAATACTTTTGTATAGATATATAAAGAAACTAAAAGGTCATTTTAAAAGGTCATTTTAAACATCAGAATATTGCATTTATAACAATATATCAAAATTTATTGGGCTATGAAATTTATGCTCTTTTCTCTACATTCCTATTTCTAGCTCGTCTTAACCCCCTAATATCAATGTATGTTAAAGTGAAAAATATTTAAACAACTTTTAAATTTGAATTTAACAGATTTTATGTATTTCTATGTTTCAAATAATAGAAATATAAAATTATCCCAAAATAAATATGGGGTTTTTTATTTTGTAATAAAGAAATCTAAATTTAACAAATCAAATTTGTTGAAAACAAAAAACATGAAAATGAATTTTAAACCTAGAATGCTGTCTTTTTTTTCTTACTCTAATTTCAATCTTAGCAAAATTTGATATCAAATTTACCATTTGGATCTGTGTCAAATCTGAATAAATTTATTTTGCAATCTTCCAAAAATATAATGAGAGATTAAATAAATCCCTCTCACTTCAGTTTCTCACTTAATTGATAACAGAAATTATTGTGTGTCTTATAGACAGACAACTATGTTAATCTATGGAGGCAGCTTATGAAAGTGTATGCCTTTTAGTAAAATGTATTAGTCAGTAAAGGTGCTACTAGCCTCCTGATAGTTGTGATTTTATGTGACCAAGTGAATTTGAGGTGGAGTGGGATTGTATGGATACCATATTTAGGAAGCACCTTTTCAAAGGAATGGCCTGATCTTGATTCTCTAAGTATAACAATGGTGGTAAACTGCTTATCAGGGAGGAAACAAGAACATCTGAAAGCATAGTAATGTATATCCTCAGGGAAGATCCATTTCAGTAACTTTATTAGCATGCAGCCTTCAAAGTCTGACATCTTTGTTTTCATGTTTCTCTAGCTGGATCTTTATCCCCCAGTAAGCTACACCATACCAGGACCATCAAGCCTTCAGTTCAGCTCACTGAAGTCACTCTTTCTAGGAAAAGTAATAGGTAAAAATCTCTTTCAGAACTTGTTCATGTTTATATGGATATTAGCTTTAATTAGTACATTATTCAACTCTTTTTAATTGTGAGTTATCCAGAGTTTAGAGTTAAACTCCAGTTTACAAAATAAATAAAATATACATACAATGCCAGTGGCTTCTCTGATATACAGTAAGTCCCATATATGATCAGATTTCAAAAAAATCAATGATTTCAGTTTTTATTATTTTCATCCTTCAATCTTCAAAAGGCCTGCCCTGTTAAAGTAATTGTGATATAAAAATGGAAATCAGATTTAATTTTTTAGCAAATCTGAAGAGCAAGGACTAGCCTACTCCCTAGGAAAGAACAGCCCTTAACTCCATAGGTGTTAGAAAAAAGGTACTTTTACTAGAGATATTTATATTTATATATGCCCTATTTATATATGCCCTGTGAACCGCCCTGAGTCCCTAGGGAGAAGGGCGGTATAGAAATACAATAAATGAATGAATGAGATGCTGAGTGCAGCTCGAGTGAAGCAAGCTCTGAAGAAAAACCATGCAAAAATCATATATTGAAAGCAATCCCCAATGCCCAAAACCCTGCCCGCAGTGAGAGTGTCCAATCAGGCTCTGTTCCAATGTTTTGGGAACTTGGTGCCTCAGGCACCATTGTAAATTCCTTTCCCAGGGCTGGTGTCCTTGAGGGCATGCACATGGCTCAGTTTGGTTCCTGTTAGTGTCCATACTCCCCAAATTCCCACAGCATTCTTTCATACCTCCAGCACTCTTCCCCTCCCAAATTTCCCTCCCCCTTGGTTATAGCAGTTGCTACTGAGGTTCAAAGAAAGCAAAGATAATCATCTGACAGATAAAAAATATACATAAATTATTAAATCAGCTCCTATCATTAAGCCACAGAAACGGACAATGAATCACTTCAGTATTTTCCGAACCCTGCTGCAGGGAAGGAGAAAGAAAAGTAGTAGCCATTACTTTTTCTCCATCCTTTAATGGGAAAGTAAGGGCAAATATATTTTTCCACTGCAAATCTATTGAAGCAGGGGCTGAAAGGCAAAGTCCAACAATGTGTACAGAGGAGGAGGAGGCAACTTTTAGGGTTTCAACATTATTATTTTTTTAGCAAATTAAAATTTATCTTAAAGTTCTGAATGATTTCTGTTATACTCCAGTTCTGTACTCCCAAATTCTACCTGCCTCCAATATCTTAAAGTTCTGAATGATTTCTGTTATACTCCAGTTCTGTACTCCCAAATTCTACCTGCCTCCAATAAATTCTTATGTCTTACTTGTCAAGGACTTACAAAGCTCCTTTTTTGATAACATTAAAGCAAGTAATCCATGTACAGATAGTCCTCAACTTACAACACTTCATTTATACATATATATAGAGAGAGAATGTATAGAGGTCTTTTGGCTTGAAATTGTAAATTTTTGGTGGTGATGGTAGTAGTGGTAGTGGTTGTGTTAATGGTAGTGGTGGTGGTGCCAAGCTTAGCCAAGTTTGATTTTGTATAAGTTCATACAACAATATTAATCAAAATAATAGTTTTGAAATATATTTCATAGATGTACTTCATATTCTTCATGAAATTAGATGAAAGCAGAGATGGCTGAATTATCTCTACAACCATTTTGAAATATGATTGGTTAAAAAACTCTCATCTGCTTAAAAAAATTAAGAGTCAAATGATAAAAATAGAAATATGTACTGTATGTATGACTTCCGGTTTGTCGATGAGACTGCCGCGGACTTTTGAAAAGCAAGCTCCGTCTTCCATGCCTGATTTCACATTGCTGGGGAACCCTGGAAAGGGCAACAAGCAAAGAGGGGATTCTCGGGAGGGTGGTAGCCCTTCCACTCAATCCGGCACAGTCGTCCAAACTGGTGGACAAAAGACCAGCCATAGCACTATGGCTCATCACTGGGCTGCAGACAGCCGAAGTCAAACTTACCACCAGGCGCCCATAAAGCAGTACAGATGAGACTGGGCGAGATCTGAACCTCTCTTCAATCCTAACTATTTTTTCCACCTGTATAAGTTACTCATTTTCCCCACTGTGGAGAGAGGGAAGGGAAACTCTATCCCACCCTCTAAAAACAGCAGTGACTGACTATCCAGGGGAGATTAAAACATTGAAGCAATAACCTGATTTAACTGGATTTTTAATCTTTCTAAAACTTGAGGACTAAAAGATTTCCTATTCTTATTGAAGATTTGGGTTTTTATTTACAGAAAATAAGTAAAATTGGAAAAAGGACTATAAAAATCTTGGATTTTTTTAAAAAAATCCTAAACAGTATGGGCAACATCTTGTGGCTAAACCTGATATTGCAATCTGTTATTGTCTAGAAGAGACTTGGCTTGAAGCCCAGACTATAGATAAGACTTTTGTAACCTTGGCAATCAGCTGTAAGAAGCCCAGCTGTGTTCTATATTCAGTGATAAAATTAATTTTTACTCTCTGGTTGTAAAGCTTTTAATTCACACCATTAAGAGAACATGGATGAAGCTCAGGAACAGATTTTATTTATGCTGAAAGCAATACATGAAACTATTCTTAAAGCCACTGATGAAATAAGAGGCTATAGAAAAGAACAAGATGTCAGTCTAGATATACTAACCCAAACTTTGATTATAACCAAAGAATTAACTACACAGAATAGAAGAAATGGAGAAATCAAATACTGTGATAGAAGATTCAACTGATCAACAAACACAGTTAAAGAAAAACTCAGGAAAGGGATTGACAACTTTGAAAATGGAAAAGACTTTCTATATAAACCAGAAGAAACCTGAGGATCAAGAGGAAGAACAGACCAAAGGGAAGATAAACATTTCAGGACAACTACGCCAAGAGAAAAAAATAGAGAGACGATTTGTTAGCTCCTTCAAAAAAAATGGTGATTGGATGGACTTTCTTATTTCAAACAATATATATATATAATAATAGAGGGAGATCTATGCAATGATTTAAAAGCACAGATATGGAAGGCGAGTTGGCAAAGAAACAAAGCTAGAATAAGGCTGAAGAAAATTGGGACTTTGATTTATTAGTAAGGATTAAAATAGAATATACTCGATTTGACAAGATAAGTACTTTGAATACTAGATTTTGTTATAAATTGAGATAAAGAAAACATTGGTTATTTTAAAATTTGGAAGTATAAATATTAAAAGTTAAATTTGAATATTGATTTGTTTATAAAGATTGAATGTAGAGCTAATTAAGATATATATAAGCTAAAATATATTAATAAATGTAATAAACATGATATTACTTAGCTGATATAATAAAAACTGTACTAGCTCAAATACGAGATAAATAGACATTAAGAGAAAAAGAGAGGAAGTATTTGATGTTGAAACAAGAGAAAATTTGGTTACTAAATTTAAGATGTTTGGAAATTAATAGAAAATAAAAATTTATACTGAATTATCAATTAGTTGATGTAAGATGGTGAGAAATACGTAGAATATATCCAAATAGATAATATGTATATTCTGAATATTAGACTTCATGATGAATTGTGATAACTGGAACTTTGTTTACTTAAAACTTGGAAATTATAAATACTAAATGTTAAACATTACCAGGAATTAAAAATTGGAGAAAACAAATTAGGACATTGATCATCTATAAAGACTGAATGTTAAAATAATAAGGATATCTATAAACCAAAAATTATTGATAAATGTAAGAATGTCATTTTTATTTAATTGATTTAATAGGAATTGTACTAGTTTAGACAGGAGACAGTGAATACTGAGGGGAAAAGAGAAGAAAAATTTGATTTAGTAGCTTGAGACTTGTAGTGAAGATACTTGTATATTATTTTATTATTAATTGGCCCAGCCGCCATGTTGCTTTTTGAATACAATTTAAAACTAGAAAATCAATAAAACGTTTATTTAAAAAAGAAATATGCATGTATTATATTTATCACAATCATAATATCAGTGATTATAAGTAAACGATAGCTTGAGAAACCTGTGCTCAGGTTTTCTGTCTCCTTAATTTTTGTTAAAATGCAGCTATGAAAGTTCCTGGATTGTTTTCTAATTCTGGCACTGAGATGAAAGTTGAAAGACATGAGGACAGGGCTGAATGTACATCTCAGCTACAGTCAGGAAAAGATGATCTCCCTAGAAATGCTCATGACCATTAGAAAAGCAAATGCTCATTATAAGATACGGGGCTAACATGATAGTTGCAGAACAAAAATAGTGCCACAGAAAGTAAAGAGGTTGGATATACAAACACTGCTTCCTGAAAAGGAGGTCTTAGATGCTAGATGAGTAAGCAGTTGACAAACTGGAATGTCAGAAAACTAGTCCTTTAGTGTTGTCATTTAAGTGTGTCAGTATAGTTTGCACTGGAAGAAGGAAAGAATGTCTATTATTATTGCTTAGGGCTTCGAGGGTCTATGCAGTGCATATTCAGCTGCACTCAATAGAGACTAAATCCTGGCACATCATTATATCAGTTTGAGTATACTGGCTTCCAGCTGCAAATAACATTATATAATGCATACTGTAGATGTAAAACAAATCTGTATTGCAATTAAGATCAAAGTGATTGCCATCAAACTCAACTAAAGATAACTGAATTGCTTATTCCTACCATGTTTCCCCCAAAATAAGACCCGCCCAGAAAATAAACCCTAGCTTGATTTTTTAGTGTGCTCCTAATATAAGCACTACCCCAAAAATAAACCCGGGGAGGTGGGCATGGCCAGCACAGGAAGCCACATATCACATCCAGATTACCTGCTTCTCTCCTGTGCCTCTGCTTCCCCCTGCTAATGGTGCCACCACGCATCCCTCCCACAAGCCTCTCATCAGCCAAGTGGCTACGTGGCACGTCCCAATTGCCTGCCTCCTCCCCCCATGTATCTGCCTCTGCATGCTGCTTGGACAGGTAATCAACTCGCTTGCAGCCCGAGTGTGCAGCCCCAGAGTGTCTGCTTCTCTGTTGTAAATAACCCTAATAAAGGTTTATGGTCAGTATTTATTTATTTATTTATTGATTGATGGGATTTATATCCTGCCCTATCTCCTGAAGGACTCAGGGCGGCTAACAACAAAACATATAATAAGCACAGAAATCAAGATAAAAATTAAATTAAAATCATCTGTGCAATAAATTAAAATTAAAAACTAAAAATAAATTAAAATTCTAAATATAATTAATTAAAATGCCCGTCAGTCCAGGTCAGCCTGGTGGAAAAGGAGTGTTTTGAGGCCACGGCGAAAGGATTGGAGATTTTGGGCCATCCAAAGCTCAGGGGGGAACTGATTCCATAGGGCTGGCACTCCCACAGAGAAGGCCCTCCCCCTGGGGGTCGCCAGCCGACATTACCTAGCGGACGGTACCCTGAGGAGGCCTTCTCTGTGTGAGCGTACTGGGCGATGGGAATTTGTTCCCAGCAGCAGATGGTCCTGCAAGTATCCCGGGCCTAAGCCATGTAGGGCTTTAAAGGTAAGTACCAGCACCTTAAATCTCACCCGGAGGGCAACTGGTAGGCAATGCAGCTCACGCAGGAAGGGTGTAATATGGGAGTATCGGGGTGCTCCCATCAAAACCCGTGCAGCTGCATTCTGCACCAGCTGAAACCTCCGGGTGGTCTTCAAGGGCAGCCCCATGTAGAGAGCATTACAGTAATCTATACGGGAGGTAACGAGTGCGTGGGTGACTGTACGTAGGGCATCTCAGTCTAAAAAGGGGTGCAATTGGTATATAAGGTGAATCTGTGCAAACGCCCCCCTAGCCACGACTCCAATATGATCTTCAAAACTGAGTCGTGAATCTAGGAGGACGCCCAGATTGCGTGCTCTATCAATGGGAGGTAACATCTCTCCTCCTATAGTCAAAGATGGAACCTCTTGGACTAAACGAGATGACGGTATGTACAGCCACTCAGTCTTGGCCGGGTTGAGTCGAAGCCTGTTTTCTCCCATCCAAATCTGTACCGCTTCCAGGCAACAGGACATCACATCGAGGGCATCACTGGGTTGGTTTGGGGTGGAGATGAATAGCTGGGTATCATCAGCATATTGATGATATTTCACCCCGAAGCCACGGATGATCTCTCCCAGCGGCTTCATATAGATGTTGAACAGGAGGGGCGAGAGCACCGATCCCTGAGGCACTCCACAACTAAGAGGCCTAGGGCTTGACCTCTGCCCTCCTGCCAACACCGTCTGTGAACGGTCCGAGAGGTAGGAGGAGAACCACCGCAGAACGGTGCCTCCCACTCCCAGCCCCTCAAGACGACGCAGTAAGATACCATGGTTGATGGTATCAAAAGCCGCTGAGAGATCTAATAGGACCAGGACAGAGGAATAACCTCTATCTCGGGCCCGCCAGAGATCATTCACCAGAGCGACCAATGCCGTCTCCGTGCTATGCCCGGGTCTGAAACCCGATTGGTACGGATCTAGATATTCAGCTTCCTCCAGGTTCAAAGGGAGCTGTCGTGCCACCACGCTCTCAACGACCTTCGCAAGCAAGCGAAGGTTGGAGACAGGACGGAAGTTGTTTAAGACAGCTGGGTCCAATGCCGGTTTCTTGAGGAGGGGCCTTACCACCGCCTCTTTCAAGGCGGCAGGGAAGTACCCCTCACTCAGTGAGGCATTGATAACTGCTAGGAGCCAGCCTCGTGTAACCTCCCGAGATGCATAGACTAGCCAGGAGGGACACGGGTCCAGTATAAATTAGAAATTCCCTACCATAAAGGTAGTCATGAAACTGTAAAAAAGGGGGGAAAGTATTGGTTTTAATTTCTTTGGTGGCAGTTCCTTTGCTGAATGACTTTCCATTTACATTGACAAATGTATGATGAATTTATCCATATTTTTTAATATGCACCACTACCAGGTGGCTGGTCAACTGTTCTTCCTCTCTCCCTGTCCTCTTCTTCTTTCCTGCCTTCTGAACTCTCCTTCCACTGTGTAGTAATAATGCACCCCCCTGTCCCTTCATTGTACCTCTAAAGACACAGGAATCAAGCGCAAAGTAAGAAAGGCTCACAAAAGCCTCCCAGAATAAAGAAACACAGACACTGGGTTTTTTCCTTCAAGCTGCCAAATAGCCTCAGGCATGTCTTAGTTTAAACAAAGGCTCAAAGGCTCCAGCAATTGCGAAAAATCGGTTTACCTACAAAGAAAACTTGCTAGAAGCCATAGACAGACTCAAAATAAGGGGATAAATTTAATTACATTTGTTTAAAGGAATTAAATGTACGTAAGCCAACATTTTGGACACATTGCAAACCTTTGTGAAACAGACTAAAATATTCCAATAACCAAAGCACACAAACCAAGCCTCTGAATTACAAAACACTGTAAAAATTGTATAAAAATCCTTATGGTAACCCAATCAAACTGCCAGCTGACCCAGAACCCACTGGCTTCTGAAATAAACCAACCTCCTTAAGTAACACCAGCTGCCTGCAATTAGTGCAGGTTCGAGTCCCACCAGGCTCAAGGTTGACTCAGCCTTCCATCCTTCTGAGGTAGGTAAAATGAGGACCCAGATTGTTGGAGGCAATAAGCTGACTTTGTAAAATGCCGCTTGGGGTGGGGGGCAAAAGCCCTAATAAGCAGGCATATACATAGAATGAAGGTTATTGCTAAGCACATTGATTTGTGCTTCTTAGATTGTAAGCTGCCCTGAGTCTTCAGAGAAGGGCAGGATATAAATGGGATTAAAAAAAAATCTCCCAGCTTTTCATTTCATCAGCACTGATTGCATTCTCTTGGCTGGAGAAAATGAACCAGGCGACCTTTTTTTCCCAGCAACAGCTTCTTCTTCCTTGTCTCTTTTTCTTCCTTCCCTATCTGCTGGGCTCTCCTTCCACAGCTGCTTCTCTGTCCCCTTCTCTTTCCCTGTCATCTTTTTTCCCCTTTCCCACCAAAACCACCTCCTTTTATATCCTCTCCTCTCTTCTCCCCCCCTCCTTTTCTCTTCGGCTCACCTCCAGTTATGTGCTGCTTCCAGAAGCACCAATCAGCTGGAGCCTGGTGGAGATCCTGGGGCCCAGACAGTCCTGCAGCTCCAGCTGCCTCTCCCTCAGGCTTGGGTCACTTCAGCTCATTCCCCTCCCCCACAACATTTGTCTAGGAGGGTCATGTACCACCTCCCAGGTGCCAAAGTACCACTGGTGGTTTGCATACCACTGGTTGAAAAGCCCTGTCCTATAGGAGTCTTAGCTTACAAATGGTAATTGGGACTAGGAACTCTGTCACTAAGTGATAGTCGGAAGATGCAATGTCATGAGACCACACTGACTTATGATGGAATTTCTGGCAGTCCCAGAACATCATAAGGCAAAACGTACGCTGCTGCAACATCCCACAATCAAAAGATTGCCATTTGCCAAGTCCTACCAGCTTCCCCATTAATTTTGATTGTTGGAAGCTGGTATTGAAAGTCATAAATGGCAACTATGTCTCTGGGGAACACTGCATAATTAAGAATGATTATAACTGACAATTGCATAGCTGCAGGGATGTTGTGACACCCACAATTACATGAATCCATTGTAAGTAACCAACCATAGTAAGCAACCAACCATACTCAGCATGTAGTCCTTTGTGGAACTACATGGAGGGAAGCATGCAGTGGGTTACCTCAAGGATCTGTCCAAATATTCACTGCAAAAAAATGAAATATAGATATTTCATTGGTTTTTAACTATAACAATCTTCAGTGCTTGGTGGACAGTGTGTTTTCTTGGTTTATATTTTAACAAGAAAAAAAGGACAGTAATAATTAATTAATAGTCATTAATGATTAAATTTGATAATTCCATAATTAATATATTAATTAATAATACATTTCTTTGATCTTCCCTTCTCCCCTTTGTATTTTCCTTCTTCAACCTTAGCCAAAATATAATTCTTAATATTTTCAATATATAAATGATTATGTATAGGCATTTTTTAAATTTATACAAATAATAATAATCTCTCTATATAACATATTTTTATCTTATATTATACTCATAACCATCATCTCATTAGTTCAGCATACATCCTATTTGTATAATTTTTGTTTGATTAGATTCCCTTATATTCAATCCAATTGTTATCAGTCATAATTTCTTCATATTAGTCATCTCACTGTCTAAATTTTCCCATTTAGGTACATCATCCTAATATTTTATGTCATGCATTATAAAAATACTATGCTTTTTATCTGTCTTATAGTATCAAGATATAACATCCTTTTTAATCAGTTTATATTTTACTTATATTTTAATAAAAGTTACATCAACCTACTATTTTAACATTTAATATATTATAAAACAAACTATATTACTTAAATCTCATTTTCCTTCTTGTTTTAAGGTCCCTTTATGTTTGAACCATATTCATACAATTGTTTATTCACATAATAGTCCATCTGGTAGGGTGAGTCAAATCTCTTGTATCTGTCTGTGATCTTCTTCTTTTGACAAGTAATTCTCCAAGTTGATGTAATCTGCTTACCCATTAGTTCCTGTATTTTTACAAATGTTGTTGGGAGAACAAAAGATGAAGTAAGTAAGATAATTTTTTTTCTGTCCCACAAACTTTAATAGTTCTCCTAATAATTCCATTTTTCTTGTTGTATCAGAACCTTGTAGATTTTTTCCTGTTTGTGTCAAATTGTAATTCTTTTCCTTTGTTATTTCATCAATTTGATCATATTCTTCTAGTTTGTAATCTGCTGTCTGATATGTTTGTTCCTTTGTTGTTATTTCCTGGGTATTTTTTAATTATAAATTTAGATTGGAAATATGCTTATTTAAATCCTCAAAGTTGTTTCGGATTTTGTCATGGTTTGAATCTATTGTCATTTGTATTTGTTCTAATATTACATATATTTCCTCTGGGAAAGTATTTATCTTGCCTTGAAGTATTGCTTCTGGAGGCCCTTGATTTTCCAGGCTAAGTCCTTCAAGAGAAAAATATTGAATGTGGCATCCTGTCATTTTTTGATACATATGTGATATTCATATTGTCTCCCCCCTTCAAATAATCTTTCATCAATGTTTTAATTCAAAAATTAATTTATCAGTCAGTCAAAATTACAGATTCAGTATATTAAGCCACGTTAAATCCTGCAAATTCTCCTTTAAAAGATTAGTCAAAAAGCCAAAGGTTTTTTTTCCCATAAACAGTTCTTAGTTTTAAGCAACAGTCCAGGTGTTGTTGTTTTTTTGTTCCAAACACTTTTTAATCTTATAGCTGGTTCTTCCTTTATTTCCAGCTGTCTTTAAGTTTATTTGCAATTCAAAGGAACAACTTTTTCTTTGTTTCTGGGCATTCTGCTAATTTTAGAGTCATTATTGTTAGTATTCTATTTGATTCTCCATTAGGTGCCAGCAGGTTTTTTTTTCAGTTTTTCTTTCCATCAAAAACTTATTTTTGTTATATATTTTTATAATTCCATCAGAATTTTTTTAGGTTATAATCTTGACACTGTTTAATTCCTAGATTTGTCAAGACTGAAATATTTTAAATCAAATTTTAGTATATCTCTTTCAACTTTTTATGTAAAGGAATGGGGATATAATTCCCTCCCACCACTTCTTGAAGTTTTCTTGCTTTGGGGAACTTTTCAAGGATTTATATAGTAGATAGAAGAAAGATCAGTACTCTCACCAATTCCAAGCATCCTGTTCACCAATGTTTAAATTTGTGTTCTGGGACTTTGGCTGCAAGCAGCTTGGGCTAGACACTGATCTCACGCTTAGTCTTTGTCCTGTTGGGTTTGGAGAGCTTTCCCTGGATCAAATGAAGTAATTGCCATCACTTCATGATCAACAGGGCCTGCCTCCTTCACAGTCTCCTCTCAGGGCAACTTCAGACCCATCTACAGTTCCCCAAGCAGGAAGAAACTAGCCGTGAGGAGAGGAGGTCCACTCTCATGTGCCATGCACTGCAAATACAAAAAACAGGAGGCTGACAATCTTGAGGAGGTCATAATTTTATTAAATTGTAATTGTTTGTAAAATCCAGATTAAGTGAAGATTCTTTTCACTGAGAAAAGATTTTTGTAGATAGATGGGATTTTTTGTCTCCTTAGCGCATTTTCTTACAACATGATGTAAGATGCTATTACACTCCAAATGACTCAGATTTCCAAAGAAATCCACACTATGGTGCAGAAAACAAAACAAAAAAAACTCAACATCTTTTTCAGTTCCAATATGGGATGAGTTCCTGTTTCTCCATTTTTTCCAAACACCTACACACACACACACACACACACACACACACAAACTGATAGGATAAAGGAATAATGCATTTCCATTCAGGTACATTCAGGACATTTCCCTAACCAAATTATTTTTCTTGGTATGCAGAAAGTTTCTCTTGACAGTCTAAATCTCTTTCTAGGATCACTGAAAGACCCTTCAGAACAACTCTCCAAATTTATTATATGTATTTAAATTCTCATGCTTTTCTTAAATCTTCAGGATTATATGGGCTATAAAATATTAACTCATGTTAAAGGAAAAGATCTAGTCAGGTGCTTCAAAACAAAAGCATCTACCCTGATATCAACTGGGAGACAAATTCTGCACCAAGTGGAAGATCTAACAGATTCCTGACAAACCTAGCAGACAACTTTCTCTCCCAAAAAGTAGAGAAGGGAACTAGGGGATTAGCCATATTGGATTTAATTCTCACTAACAGAGATAAAATGATAGAAAGTGTCGAAGCCACAGGAACCTTGGGGGGAAGTGATCATGCAATATTGGAATTCAACATTATGGAAGCACAAGCAATAGAACACAGCCAAACTAGAGTCTTGGACTTTAAAAGAGCTAATTTCAATAAACTTAGAGAGACCTTGGGAAGAATTCCATGGATGAGAATCCTAAAGGGGAAAACAACTCAAGAAGCTTGGGAAATTTTGAAAAGTGAGATAATAAAGGCCCAGTCTAGCACAGTACCAACAAAGAAGAAAAAAAAACAGCTCTCAAAAGAAACCAGCATGGCTGCATAAAGAACTCTCTGATAAACTGAAAGATAAAAAGGACAAGTATAAGAAGTGGAAAGAGGGGCACATAACTAAGGCAGAATATCAGCAAACAGCCCGTGCCTGCAAAGATGAAGTGAGGGAAGCTAAGGCTCAAAATGAACTAAGGCTTGCGACCAAAGTCAAAAATAGTAAAAAAAATCTTCTTTCAACATATAAGAAATAAGAATAAAGTTAAGGAAATGATTGGTCCATTAGTGGGGGAAAGTGGCAAGAAGGTGACAAGCAATAGGGAGAAAGCAGAACTATTTAATTCGTTTTTTGCATCTGTCTTTACACAAAGGGGAAAAACAGTCCAACCTGCCAAAAACAGTGCCATAAAAAACAGAATAGAAACGCAAGTTGAGATAGGCAAGAAAATGGTAAGTGAGCACCTGTCCAGCCTAGACGAGTTCAAATCACCAGGACCAGATGGATTACACCCCAAGGTTCTCAAGGAACTGGCAGACGTGAAAACTGAACCACTGAACTATATTTTTCAAAGATCCTGGAGCACTGGGGAACTACCAGAGGACTGGAAGAGAGCTGATGTAGTTCCCATCTTCAAAAAAGGGAAAAATAGATCCAGGAAACTACAGACCTATCAGCCTGACCTCAATACCTGGGAAGATTCTGGAAAAGATAATCACAGAACAAATCAGCAAACACCTTGATGCAAACAAAGTTATCACTAAAAGCCAACATGGGTTTGTCAAAAACATATCATGCCAGACAAATCTTATTGCATTCTTTGACCAAGTGACAAAACTAGTGGACCAGAGGAATGCTGTAGATATAATTTACTTGGACTTCAGTAAGGCATTTGATAAAGTAGATCACAACCTACTACTTGATAAGATAGAAAAATGTGGGTTAGATAGCATCATCACCAGATGGATTAGTAGCTGGCTGACAGGCCGTACTCAGCGTGTGGTCCTCAATGGAACTGCATCTACATGGAAGTGTGTAGGGGGGTGCCCCAGGGCTCTGTTCTGGGCCCAGTGCTCTTCAATATCTTCATTAACGATTTGGATGAGGGGATAGATGGGGAACTCATCAAATTTGCAGACAACACCAAGCTGGCAGGAATAGCTAATACTCCAGAAGATAGGCTTAAGATAGAGGAGGATCTGGACAGACTCGAACACTGGGCACTATCTAACAAAATGAAATTCAATTGTGAAAAAAGTAAGGTTCTACATTTAGGCAGGAAATATCAAATGCACAGGTATAGTATAGGTGGTACCTTGCTCAATAGTAGTAACTGTGAGAGAGATCTTGGAGTCCTAGTGGACAATCACTTAAATACGAGCCAGCAGTGTGCTGCAGCTGCCAAAAAAGCCAAAACATGCTAGGCTGCATTAACAGAGGGATCAAGATCACATGAAGTACTAATCAAGATCACATGAAGTACTAATACCACTTTACAATGCCTTGGTGAGGCCACACCTGAAATACTGCATCCAGTTTTGGTCACCACGATGTAAAAAAGATGTTGAGACTCTAGAAAGAGTACAGAGAAGAGCAACAAAGAGATTGGGGAACTGGAGGCTAAAACATATAGGGAACAGTTGCTGGAATTGGGTATGTGCAGTTTAATGAAGAGAAGGGTGAGGGGTGACATGATAGCAGTGTTCCAATATCTCAGGGGCTGCCACAAAGAAGAGGGAGTCAAGCTATTCTCCAAAGCACCTGAAAGCAGGACAAGAAGCAACGGATGGAAACTAGTCAAGGAGAGAAGCAACCTAGAACTAAGGAGAAACTTCCTGACAATTAGAACAATTAACCAGTGGAACAACCTGCCTCCAGAAGTGGTGAATGCTCCAACACTGGAAGTTTTTAAGAAGAGACTGGCCAGCCATTTGTCTGAAATGGTATAGGGTTTCCTGCCTGAGCAGGGGGTTGGACTAGATGACTTCCAAGGTCCCTTCCAACTTGTTATTATTATTATTATTATAATAAAGCCAGTAAAGTGAGGGTACTGTGTACCACCTGCGTTATCTGCCCGCAGTCAATAGTAGCTTTATCTATTTATTACAGTATATGCCCACCATCTCACATTCTGACTGGCAGCTTTATAATATGGACCACTGAAATAAGCATTAAAAATTCAATATATATATAGTGACTTGTGCCAGATATCCTTTCAACTATCTCTTGAATGATATCACTGCCTACTTCTCAGAATGAAGGTTAAAAACAGATAAAACTTTATGGTTGAAATGAATATAAATGAAATTAAATGACTTTATTTGTCAGGGCAAAATTCAGATCTAATCACAGTGCTGCAGTGCTCCATGATATAGTGATAATCAACCTTGTGTACAATATTTAATACCATTTGTATAATTAAAGATTCAATAGTAATATGAATGAAAGTCTTTTTAAGGATTACTGTTAGCACTTCAGCAAAGACCATTTCACGTGTTTGGAAAATTGGGCATCAACTGCTGAATATTTTATCAAAATAAATGCATTAGCATTTAGTCTCCAATTTTAACATCTCTACAGCATGATCTTGGCTTGGCACAAGAATATACAGGTGAAACTCGAAAAATTAGAATATCGTGCAAAAGTTCATTTATTTCAGTAATGCAACTTAAAAGGGAAAACTAATATATGAGATAGACTCCTTACATCAGACATGTCAAACACAAGGCCTGGGGGCCAGAACCAGCCCGTGAAGTGGTTTCATGTGGCCCGCAAAGCCATCCTGGAAAAAGTGGGGCAACGGCCCCCGCTGCCTTGGCCCCGGCCCAGGCCAGCCAGGAGTCAATGAACAATTTTGTGGTGGCCATCTATGCTGAAATGTATTCCTAGCTCCACAAGGCCATCTGGAAACAGCAATGGGCCAGCCCCTGCCATGTCAGCCCCACCCCCTGGGCACATGTTGGGGAGGCATCATCCTTTGTGAGGAATGAAGACATGCACCATTGCCTGGAAGTGGCCAGCAAATGGCCCTCGCCTACTTCACATATCTGGCTTGATGGGCTCTGGGGGACAGGTTTTGGCAGGCTATGGGGCATTCTCCTCACACTGCTGAGAGGCTGAGCCGGGCAGCATGAATAAAAAAAAAAGCACAATGCTGCCCACCCCCCAGCCTGCAATGTAGTGCAGGCTGAAGGACCACACAAGACAGCTGGCTTCCAACGAAGAACTGTTTTATTTAGTGCAGACCCAGACAGCTGACAGTGTGTTTAGGTTGCCCTTTTATACCTGAGCTGTCAAACCAATGACCAATCAGAGCAGGAGATTCTCCTGCCACGGAAACTCTGATCTATCCGCTCGCAGCTGCCCTGACAGCTCTGAGCTGTCAACTGGCCGCCGTGTGTGCGCAGTTACTCGGCGGCTGCTTTGACAGCTGAGAGCTGTCAACAGGCCACCGCACATGCGTAGTCTACTGGCGGCCGCTATTGACATCTGAGAGCTGTCAACAGCGGCCGTGTGTGTGCTGTCAGCAATTTACCTCATGCGTATTGCTTTTCCTAACATAATAATATAACACAACATAACACCCCTTTCCCCCCCTTAACTGGACTGAATAACTGGAACTGATTTTTTTACATTTGCTTGAGGACGTGAATTCTTTCTGGTGTTTCTCTAATTGTTCCTGGACCATTCATAATCTTTTAAATAAGCAGGAGCCCTTTTGCTTCTGCTGGAACGTCGGAGGGGTACTCTAGTATTCTGTTCCCCTTCCGCCAGAATGGGAGGAGAAGGTGGTGGTATTTGTTCGGCCCTATGTCCTCAAATGTTAGGTCAGCCTGTGGGGGAATGGCAGGGGTTAGGACTTGGGGCATATAATTAGATTCAGTGGGAGTCTGTTGCCCTTGTGGCCCCTTAGTCACACTGGGTGGTGACAAATTTTGTATTCCCCGTTTCCTTAGTTGGTCTACAGGCCTCCTGATGTGGCTGCCTTCACCCAAGTCAACAATGTAGGATAAGGGGCCAATTTGCTCCAGGATGACTCCCTGGATCCATTTGTTCCCCCCCCCATAGTTCCTTGCCCACACAAGTTGACCTGTAATGAATGTCCTGGTAGGAATGGGTTGTTCAACCTTGGCTGCAACTCTATTGGGATGCAGTCTGTCCAAATTGGTTACAAGCCGATGACCCCAACCTAGTTCTGCAGGTGACTTCCCTGTGGCTGTGCAAGGGGTGGAATGTTGGGCCAATAAGAACTGGGCCAAGCAATGGTGCCAGTCCCCTCTGATGATTCTGTGCAGTGCTTGTTTTGTAGATTTTACCATAACCTCTGCAAGGCCATTTGACGACGGGTGGAACGGAGCCGAGGTGACGTGCCTAATTGAGTTGTCCCTGGTGAAAATTTGGAAATCATTAGAAGTAAATTGGGGTCCATTGTCGGAGACCATCACGTCCGGGAGACCATGAGTGGCAAAGAGCCCCCTTAGTACTTGCACAGTGGCCGCAGTGGTCATGCTAGTAACAGGGATCCAGCCATCTAGAATAACTCTCCACCACAATAAGGAATACTTGACCCTGGAAGGGCCCAGCAAAATCTAAGTGTATCCTGGACCAAGGATTCCGAGTTGTTTCCCATTTGTGAACTGGGGCTTGAGGTTGTGCTGACCCAGATTGTTGACATAGATAGCACCTGGCCACATGTGCCTCAATGTCCTTGTCCAGGCCCGGCCACAATACATAGCTTCAGGCCAATGCTTTCATTTTGACTATCCCTGGGTGTTCCTCTTGTAATGTTTTGAGGGTTCTAGTTTTGTGCTTGTCAGGTATTACTACTGTGCTGCCCCAGAGTACACAACCAAGGTGGCAAGAGAGTTCATGTCGTCTGGAAAAGTAAGCCTGGAACTCTGTTCCAGGGCTATTTGTTCACCATCCAGAGGTAACCCAGGCCAACACTCTGCTAAGAATTTTGTCTGTGGCTGTTGCTGCTGCAATGTCCTTTGCTAATAGTTCAGGCAGTTCCTGGATTGCCAGGATGTGACCAGCTGGTATCGGGTCCGGGTCGTTACCAGGCAAGGGAAGTCTGCTCAACCCATCAGCATGACACATTTCTTTACCTGGCTTGTGTACTAGCTTAAAGGTATAGGCGGATAGGAATGTTGACCATCTCAGGATCCTGGGAGACAGGATTTGAGGTGTCTGTTTATCACAGGTGAATAATCCTAACAAGGGCTTGTGGTCTGTAAAAATTGTAAATTGTCGACTGTTATAAGTAGTCGTGAAACTTTTTTATGCTAGCTACTATTGCTAATGCTTCTTTGTCAATTTGGGCTTTGGAAAGTGTTCTTGAATATAAGCAACAGGTTTTTGTGCCCCATTTTCCTATAAGTGACTTAGGACTGCTCCTATCCCGTATGGGGAGGCATCACAAGCCACACAGTGTGGTTTGTCCTCTTTAAAATGGGTGATAGTGGAGTTGCTGGAGAGTAATTTTTTAAGCTGCCTGAAACTATTGTCATGAAGTGAAGTCCACTTCCAAGGGGCCCCCTTGTCGAGTAACCTGTGTAAGGGTTCAGCAATGGTCACTTTTTGGGGTAGGAAAACATGGTAAAAATTTAGAAGCCCTAGAAAAGCTTGCAATTCCATTTTATTTTTTGGAATTGGGGCTGATTTAATGGCTGTTACCTTGGAATGGGTGGGGTGGATTCCCTGGGCATCTATTCTATATCCTAGGAACTCAGTGGTAGTTACCCCAATAGAACACTTTTCCCTTTTAAGCTTGAGACCTGCAGTGCGGAATCTGCTTAATACTTCCTGCAGTCTCTCAGCTAAAACTTCTTCAGATTCCCCTGCAATTAATATGTCATCGAAATAGGCAAACCCCGGGAATTCCCTTTAAAGTTTTTTCCATTACCTCTTGAAATATGCCTGGAGCCACCAAAATGCCAAACTGGAGGCGTTTTACTTTAAAAGCCCCACGATGTGTCACAATAGTTTGTGCGTCAGCTGTTTCCTTGGTAACAGGGAGCTGTAAATACGCTTGTGCCAAATCAAGCTTGGCAAAGATGGTGCCGGACCGGATTTCAGAGAGGACGTCTTTGACAGCAGGGACCGGGTAAGTATGCAGATTTAATGTGCGGTTTAGGGTCACTTTGTAGTCAGTGCAGATTCTCACTTCCCCATTAGGCTTAACTGGGGTGACAATCAGGGTTTCCCAAGTGCCCCCCTCTACTGGTTCCAGGACTCCAAGTTTTATCAGCCGGTCCAGTTCATTCTCAATTTTATTTTTGAGAGCGAATGGGAGTCTTCTTGCCTTAATCCTGACAGATAAGACCTCAGGCCTTAGTTTTAAAGCAAAGGGGGGGCAGTGTATTTCCCTAAAGAGCCATCGAAGACATCTGCAAATTGTTTGCAGACAGCTTCGAGGCCTTTGGCCTGAGTGGAGTTGACTCCTTCTAATCTGATTCCCAAAGCTTCAAACCAGTCGAGGCCGATTAAACTGGCTCTCTTCCCCTCGGTGACCAGAATGTCTAATTTCCCTCGGAACCCTTTAAATTCAACCTGAATTTTGGCCACCCCCCCTTACTTTGATTGGTGCTTTTTGGAACTCCACTAATAGGATTTGGGTGGGTTGCAAGGGGATTTGTTGCCTGCTGTGGCTGAAAATTTCCTGAAAAGTTCCCTGTGAGATGATGGAGACCGAGGAGCTTGAGTTTACTTCCATCTCACAGGGGACCCCTTGTAACCGAACCCCAATTCTAACTTTTGGTCTTAACTGGTGGATTGATGGCGGCCCCCTAATCATGCTCACGGTTTGTACCGAGGACCAAGGGGCCTGTTCACTTTGGGACGGTGAGGGTCTCATACCTGGTGGGGATGCTTCGATCTCGTAGAGGTTGTCACGGTTCCGATTACAGCACGTGGTGCGGATGTGCCCAGTTTTACTGCACCCGTGGCACTTGGCATTTTGGAATCAGCAGGTGGCTCTGGCATGGGCTCCTCCACAGCTGGAGCATCTTGGTCTGGTGTTCTGATAACTGGAGTTTTTTGTTGGCTGTCCCTGGTTTGTTCTGTCTTTTCTCTCCGTTGCAGCGGCTTTGGAGCTTATCGAACTTCTGTAAGATAGCGTCGACCTCATCCTTGTTCTCATTTTCCCAGTTGTCACTCTCTCTTATGTTGACCTGATGGACTGACCCATTCGGCCCATTGCTGAGTTGAGCTGGATTTTCTTGATGGCTGTCTTCATGTGCCAAAATTTCCATGGTGATGTCCACTAAGTCCATCGTAGGCTTCGCAACTATTTTCCTCTGCAGCCGTTCATTTTTAGTCCAATCACTATTTGGTCACAGATTCTATCCTCAAGGTCGGGAAACTCACATCTGCGGGCAGGATGACGTACCCCCACAATGAAGTCAGTCGCGGACTCCCTCGGTAACTGACACCGGTGGGCAAAGTTTAGACGCCAAAATAGTTCTGATTTTTTCGGCATAAAATGTTTACAAAGACCCTCAGTGAGGTCCGCGTAAGATACTGTAGCACTTGGGTCCAGGCTGCAGAGTCTGATGGCAATGTCGTACACCACCAGTCCGCTGAGGCACAGCAGTGCTGTGGCTTTATGCCAGTCTTCTGTGATTTTGTTCACCAAGAGGTAGCCTTCCACTTCTCCCCAATGCGACTCCCAGCACTCAGGGTGTCGTATATCGAATTCTTGGATGTGACCGAGGTTGGCCATGCTGTCCTGGTCCTGGATACTGCTTTGCAAGAGAGTTTGGTGGGAGAGATTTCCTCTTCCACCACCCAGTGACTTCAGCTAGTGACTTCGTGGCCAGATCGGTGGAAGAGGTTTTTTTCCACGGTTCTGTGACTTCAACCAGTGACTTAGCTCTGTGAAGCAGTAGATCTCATCCTCGTCGCCAGTGCAATGTAGTGCAGGCTGAAGGACCACACAAGACAGC
Source organism: Vipera ursinii (assembly GCF_947247035.1). Classification (NCBI taxonomy): domain Eukaryota; kingdom Metazoa; phylum Chordata; class Lepidosauria; order Squamata; family Viperidae; genus Vipera; species Vipera ursinii. Next base: position 62,272,086 of record NC_139517.1, on the reverse strand, counting down.
TGGCTTCCAACAAAGAACTGTTTTATTTAGTGCAGACCCAGACAGCTGACAGTGTGTTTAGGTTGCCCTTTTATACCTGAACTGTCAAACCAATGTCCAATCAGAGCAGCGGATTGTCCTGCCGTGGAAACTCTGACCTATCCGCTCGCGGCTGCCCTGACAGCTTTGAGCTGTCAACTGGCCGCCGCACGTGTGCAGTTACTCAGTGGCTACTTTGACAGCTGAGAGCTGTCAACAGGCCACCGCGCATGCGTAGTCTACCGGCGGCCGCTCTTGACAGCTGAGAGCTGTCAACAGCGGCCGCATGTGTGCTGTCAGCAATTTACCTCATGCGTATCGCTTTTCCTAACATAACAATATAACACAACATAACACAGCCTGTCCAATTTTGGCAGGCAGTGGGGCACTCTTCTCACAGCGCTGAGAGGCTGAGCCAGGTCTCCTCCCATGGAGAGGGAGTGGGCCTCCCTCTGACTTTGCCCTTGTACCCTTCATGAGCAACCTGGCTAAGGAGAGTAAAATGAGGACCCAGATTGTTGGGGGCAATAAGCTGACTTTGTAATAATGCCGCTTGGGCCCGAAAGCCCTAATAAGCAGACATATACATAGAATGAAGGCTATTGCTAAGCACATTGATTTGTGCTTAGATTGTAAGCCACCCTGAGTCTTCGGAGAAGGGCGGGATATAAATGGGATTAAATAAATAAAATAAATACTCATTGATTATGTGATGGGCCTGCCTGTTCTAATTGACCATAGTTGCTGTAGTTGTCCCACATCTCCCTGTTCACATTTTAATCCTATCACCCTCTTTCTTCCCATCGTTTCTTTCCCTGCTTGTTTTGTTCCACTCGCTCCAATCAGTCCGGTCTCTCCTCACTGTGTCTTATCCCCTAATGTATATGCTAATTCTGGGGGTTCTTCTCTCTCTCTTTTCATCTTCCCTGCCCGCCTTTCTTGCACTTAGCCATCTAGTGTTGTTGCTGATCTATCCTCCAATGCCCTTCTTCCCTTGGCCATTGCTAACTGTGTATCCTGATCTGGTGATATGCATGTCTTTCTGCTATCACCCCACTCTCCTTCCTCTGTTGTGTCCACTTGTCGCCCCCATCCTCTGTTATTCGTTCCAGTCGATCGCGTCCTTCCCAGCCAGTTTTTGCATGCAAATGCATGCATGCATTGCTGTGCCCCTCCTCCCTGTCTTGTCCATGCTCAGCCAGCGGGAATTATTGCTGGATCACCCCTTGCTTTGCTCTGCTGTGCAATCTCAGCATGCCGTTTTTCATCTTGCTCCTCTTCCTCCTTGCAAGTCATGCCGCTTTCATCTCTTCATCATCCTTGCATCACTCTATCCTCATCCATTTGCAGAATCCCCTCCGATATTTGGGTTGCACACATCTATGTATCAACCTCATCACCCTGCCGCTCCTGCTTGTCATCACCTTTCATGGTCGATCCCATTTCCTCTGAGTGCCCCACATCCATCTGTATGTGTATTGGACACTGTCCTCTCTCCCCTTGCTTCATCCACTTCTGGTCATTGTAAGTTGCTGGATCATTCCTTATCTGTTCCTTTCCTCTAAACTTGGCAGGATGCTGTGCATCTGGTCTTCTTTCACTTGCATGGATTGTGTGGTCCCGATCTTTCTTAGTTCCTCTCTTTCTGAGCGTGGGTAGTGTTTTTGATCACTGTTCGTGCACCTTCAGTGCCTGGTATACCGGTGGTAATTCTATGTGTCTCTCCAGTATAATTGCACTGGCAGTCTTTACTTTGCACTCTATAGACCACTGATGACTTCTTTTCCTTGGGCAGTGGCTCCTTGGGACACATCAACAAGTGGACACAACAGAGGAAGGAGAGTGGGGTGATAGCAGAAAGACACGCATATCACTGGATTGGGATACACAGTTAGCAAGGGCCATGGGAGGAAGGGAATTGGAGGATAAATTGGCAACAACACTAGATGCCAGGTGCAAGAAAGGTGGGTGGAGAAGATGAAAAAACAGAGACAAGAACCTCCAGAATTAGCATATATATTAGGGGATAAGAAACAGCAAGGAGAGACCGGACTGATTGGAGCAAGTGGAACAAACCAAGCAGGGAAAGAAACGATGGGAAGAAAGAGGGCGACAGGATTAAAACACGAACAGGGAGATGCGGGACAATTAGAGCAACTAGTTGTCCCGCCAAACCCAGTCTGAACATCTGGCTGACTGTGCGATTAATAACAATAACAATAACAACAACAACAACAACAACGATGACGACGACGACGATGATGATGATGATGATGATGATGATGATGATGATGATGATGATGGAAGGGTCCTTGGAAGTCATCTACTCTAACCCCCTGCTCAGGCAGGAAACCCTACCATTTCAGACAAATGGCTGTCCAGTCTCTTCTTAAAAACTTCCAGTGTTGGAGCATTCACAGCTTCTGGAGGCAGGTTGTTCCACTGGTTAATTATTCTAACTGTCAGCAAGTTTCTTCTTAGTTCTAGGCTGCTTCTCTCCTTGATTAGTTTCCATCCGTTGCTTCTTGTCCTACCTTCAGGCGCTTTGGAGAATAGCTTGACTCCTTCTTCTTTGTCGCAGCCTTTGAGATATTGAAACACTGCTATCATGTCACCCCCTCACCCTTCTCTTCATTAAACTAGACATACCTAATTCCAGCAACCGTTCCTTATATGTTTTAACCTCCAGTCCTGTAATCATCTTTGTTGCTCTTCTCTGTACTCTTTCTAGAATCTCAACATCTTTTTTACATCGTGGTGACCAAAACTGGATGCAGTATTCCAAGTGTGGCCTTCCAAGGCATTGTAAAGTGGTATTAATACTTCACGTGATCTTGATTCTATCCCTCTTTTAATGCAGCCTAGCACTGTGTTGGCCTTTTTGGCAGCTGCAGCACACTGCTGGCTCGTATTTAAGTGATTGTCTACTAGGACTCTGAGATCCCTCTCACAGTTACTACTATTGAGCAAAGTACCCCCTATACTATACCTGTACGTTTGGTTTTAGTTGCCTAAATGTAGGACCTTACTTTTTTCACCATTGAATTTCATTTTGTAAGATAGCACCCAGTGTTCACGTCTTTCCAGATCCTCCTGTATCTTAAGCCTATCTTCTGGAGTATTGGCTATTCCTGCCAGCTTGGTGTCATCTGCAAATTTGATGAATTCCCCATCTATCCCCTCGTCCAAATCATTGATGAAGATGTTGAATAGCACTGGGCCCAGAACAGAGCCCTGGGGCACCCCACTACACACTTCCCTCCATGTAGTCTAGCATCCCAGACAATACTGCGGACTCTGCTCAAAAATTTCTTATATGCTATGTCCTGAATAGAAGGAAGTAAACTACCAATAATCTTTTCTGTCATCCTCCCCACTCTCTGTACCATCCTCGTGTCTGAAGCAGTAATGCTTCCAAACCAGACTGTAACGCAATATAACAGGATGCTCTCAATTTTCCCTCTATAGAAAGTGATAAGGACAGGGGGAGGAAGATGTACTTTTCTCATGTGATGCTGAAAATGCAGGCACTGCTGTGCCTGCTTCACCAGTGTATCGCTGTTGAGCACTCAAGCTAACCTACTGGTTAGCTGCACACTCAGAAACCTGATGCTGTTAACCACTTCCACAGGTGAATCATTAATACAAAGGGATATGTGGCTGTGCATGCCTTTTCTGAAATCAACAATAATCTCTTGCATTTTTCCAACATTTAAAATAAGGCTGTTTTTATTACACCAGCTCACCAAAGCCTCTATCTCTTTGCAGTAAGCAAGGAGTCATCCTCAATAAGGCCCACTACTGTTGTATCATCTGTACATTTCACAGTATGGTCATGGGTCAACAGGATGAACAGTGAACTTATGACACACCCCTGAAGAGAACCTGTGCTCAAGAAAATGGTGTTAGAAATATTAGTCTCAACTGATACATAATGGGTTCTATCAATAAGAAAATCAAGAATATAGTTGCACAAGGGAGTATTAAAGCCTAAAAGGTTCAGTTTGTTTACTAGATACAGAGGAATGTATTAAATGCCAAACTGAAGTTGACAAACAGCATTCACACGTAATTCTTTCCTCTAAGTGTGCCAAACTCAGATGGAGAATAGAAGAAATAGCATCATCTGTAGAGTGATTTGGACAGCAAAGAAACTGAAGTGAGTCAAATGCTAGAGAGAGGCTACATAATAATTTCCTTTATCAGCATCTCAAAATGTTTCATAATGAAGGATGTAAGTGAAATGGGAAGGTAATCTTTGAGAACTGTAATTGTAGACTTTTTTGGCACTGGAAAAATAATGCCATCTTAAAGCGCAATGGGGCCACTGCCTGCTGCAGTGAAGGACTGAAAATATATGTAAGAATGCAAGCCATCTCATCTGCACATTCCCTAAGAACACCCTCAGGAATATTATTTGGGACTGCTACCTTCCGAATGTTAACTTTCTACAGTTTCCCCTGGACAGAAGTAAAATCAAAGATAAATAGTTGCTTGTCAGGATGGGTCACAGCTTTCCTCACAGGGGTGCTATTTGATACCTCAAATCTTCCAAAAAATGTGTTCAGCTCATTTATAAAGTTTGTGTCACCCTTAGAACACAATGGAGCCATCTTATAGTCTGTGATGGACTGGATACCTTGCCACAAAAGTCTGGTGTTCATGGGGTCCTGAAGAAAGTTCTGAACTTTCTGACAGTGGGCTTGCTTTGCTCTTTTTATGGCACTTTTCAAATTAGCTCTGGTTGATCTTGAACAATGGGCCCTATCCAACAAAATGAATTTCAACGTGGAGAGGAGCAAAGTCTTACATCTAGGCAGGAAAAACCAAAGGTACAAATACTGATTGGATGAGACCTGGCTTACAAACAGCAACTGTGAGAGGGATCATGGAGTCTTAGTGGACGATCACTTGACTATGAGCCAACAGTGTGCAGCAGCAACCAAAATAGGTAATACAATCCTGGGTTGTATAAACAGAGGCATACTTCACGCAAAGTATTATTACTGCTTCATAAAACCCTAGTAAGACCACACCTGGAATACAGAAGCCAATTTTGGTCATCATATCACAAAAAAAGATGTTGAGAGTTTGGAAAAAATCATAGAAGAGCAACTAAGATGGTCAAGACTTGGAGTCTAAAACATACAAAAAATGGCTATGGGACTTGGGTTTGGTTAGTCTAAAGAAAAGAAGAAATAGGGGAGATATGATAGCAGTATTCCAGGAGCTGAAGGGCTGCCACAAGGCAGAAGGGGCCAGATTGTTCACCCAAGCACAGAGGGAAGGACAAGAAACAATAGTTGGAAATTGATCAAAGAGAGAAGCAACCTGGAATTAAGGAGAAAGTTCCTGACAGTGAGGAAATTAACCAGTGGAACAGCTTGCCTTCAGAAATCGTGGGTGCTCCATCACTGGAGATTTTTAAGAAGAGACTAGACATTCACTGAGCTATTCAAAATCTTAAAAGACGATGCAGTAAAAGTGCTACACTCAATTTGCCAGCAAATTTGGAAAATTCAACAGTGGCCACAGGATTAGAAAAGATCAGTTTACATTCCAATTCCAAAGAAAGGCAGTGCCAAAGAATGTTCAAACTATTGCACCATTGCACTCATTTCACATGCTAGTAAAGTTATGCTTAAAATCCTACAAGCTAGACTCCAGCAGTATGTGGATCGAGAACTACCAGAAGTACAGGCAGGATTTTGAAGAGGCAGAGGAGCTAGAGATCAAATTGCCAACATACGCTGGATCATGGAGAAAGCTAGAGAGTTCCAGAAAAACATCTACTTCTGCTTCATTGACTATGCTAAAGCCTTTGATTGTGTGGATCACAACAAATTGTGGCAAGTTCTTAAAGAGATGGGAGTACCAGACCATCTTATTTGTCTCTTGAGAAACCTATATGTGGGCCAAGAAGCAACAGTGAGAACTGGACATGGAACCACTGATTGGTTCAAAATTGGGAAAGGAGTCCGGCAAGGCTGTATACTGTCACCCTGCCTATTTAACTTATATGCAGAGCACATCATGAGAAAGGCATGACTAGATGAATCAAAAGTTGGAATTAAGATTGCCAGAAGAAATATCAACAACCTAAGATATGCAGATGATACCACTCTAATGGCAGAAAGTGAAGAAGAACTAAAGAGCCTCTTGTTGTGGGTAAAGAAGGAGAGTGCAAAAGTTGGGTTGAAAATTAACATTAAGAAAACCAAGATCATAGCATCCGGCCCTCTCAATTCCTGGCAAATAGATGGGGAAGAAATGGAGGTAGTGACAGATTTTATTTTCCTGGGCTCCAAGATCACTGCAGATGGGGACTGTAGCCAAGAAATTAAAAGACGCTTGCTCCTGGGGAGGAAAGCCATAGCAAATCTAGATAGCACACTAAAAAGCAGAGACATCACCCTGTCAACAAAAGTTGGGCTATAAAAAAGGCTGGGCGCCAAAGAATTGAGGCCTTTGAACTATTGTGCTGGAGAAGACTCCTGCGAGTCCCTTGGACTGCAAGGTGATCAAACTGGTCAGTCTTAGAGGAGATCAACCCTGACTGCTCTTTAGAACAGACATGTCAAACACAAGTAGGGCATGAAGTCAATTGGGTTTATAAGCAAACTCCCCATCCCCCTAATGCCTACTCTGATGACGCTGACAGTGGATCAGCGAAAGCTAAGACAGTTGATTTTTAAATTTTTAGATTTTATAAATGGTTGATTTTATTGTTTTATTGTTCTTAAACAATAAACAGCTGTTTTACAATTATCCCAGAGTTCAGGGATTTTATACATGTCATGGTTGCGATAAATTAGACAGTTCAAACAAAATTCAGGAATTGTTTATCTAAGTCTTAATATGAAAGGAGGCATCGGCACTTAATAATGAAAGGAAGCATCAGCACTCATGGAGGGATGCCAGAATCTGAAATCTCCTTCCCCCAAGCCCCTCGTATCATACACAATTCCCACCCTTATTTACACATCATTATCACATTATCCAATTAGTTTTACATATGAAGTTTCACTTCCCTTTCTGTGCAAGGACTTTTTCTTATCTTCTCAAAACATGTGGTTGACATTCCCCTCCCCTTCAGTGATTCAAAGTGAAGCAGTTAAAATAAAAGGTTGCCTCTTATATTGTCAGTGCAAAAACATGTTAATGTTTTCAGCATTGACATCCGGCCCCCCTTACAAAAAGAACAGATCCTAAAATGTAAACAAACACAAGTTAGGAGCTGGCTTTTGGTTTGTTGGGGTGTTTCTCATAAAACTTTGATAAGTCTGTCAGCTTTCACATTGCTAGACTTCACCCAAATAGCTTCAGACAATGGGTATCCTTTCCATTGTACTAGGTACTGCAAATTTCCCTTAAAGATTCCCTTAAAGATACATTTCACTTCATAATGGGTCTGACCCACTACTATGAGTGGTCCAGGTGCCTTCTTAGGGGGAGTCTTAAAGTGGAGGCCTGAAAAGGTTTCAGTAAGCTACAATGGAAAACCGGGTGAATTTTTCCCAAAAGTCTGGGGAGTTTCAATTTTACTGTGACTGGGTTGATGATTCTCATAATGGGGAAAGGACCCAAGAATTTTGGTTCCAATTTCTTGCTGGGTAATTTGAGATGTAAATATTTAGTTGACAGATAAACCTTTTTTCCAACTTGGAATGTTCTTTGGGGAGCCCTCTTTTTATCAGCCTGTTTTTTATAACTCTCAGAAGTCTTTTTTAATGCCATTTTTGTCTTTCTCCAAATCTTTTCCATCCCCTTACCCATTGATCAAGTGTCTGGGAAGTGGAGGGCACCTGAGGGTAGTCAGGCATTGGGCTGAACTCTTTTCCTGTGGCTACTCTAAAAGGTGTGTAGCCAGTGCTGCTATGAACAGAATTATTATAGGCCACCTCGGCAAAAGGGAGGAGGTCAGTCCAGTTTGTCTGTTGGTAGGAAACATAGCATCTGAGGTATTGCTCCACCATTTTGTTACTGGATTCTGCAGCCCCATTGGTAGCTGGATGAAAAGCAGATGTTAAGCCTTGAGATGATCCAATTAATTTGAGGAAATTCCTCCAAAATTTTGCAGTAAACTGCACTCCTCTATCTGAAATTATTCACTTAGGGGCGCCATGCAGTCAGTAGATATGTTTCAGGAACTATTTAGTCAGTCGTTGTGCAGATGGGAGTCCTTTACAGGTGATAAAATGAGCCTACTTTGAAAACAGATCTATTACAGTCCAGATGACAGTATTTCCTCTGCTGTTGGGTAGGTCTACAATAAAGTCCACAGCTATTTCTTCCCATGGTTGAGAACAATCTGCCACCTACTGCAGTAGCCCGGGGGTTTTCCCTGGAATTCTTTTCATGGTGACACATACGGTACAACTCCTGACATAGTTTTCTATATCTCATTTTATCCCCGGCCACCAAAATTGCCGACGGGTGAGGTGTAAAGTTTTTAAATATCCAAAGTGTGCAGCCTGTTTTACATCATGGCTGTGTTTGAGATCATTGAAATGGAGGGTTTCAGGTAGATACAATTCCCCCTCTTTATATGCCAAACCATCCCTGCATGTTATGGAGGTTTGATTATCATTGAACCATTGATCAGTAAGGAGCTCTCATTTTATCTTCTTTGCTCACGGGTCATCAGGATTAGGGGTTCTGTGAGGTGTGAGTTGTGCCGCAGGTTGTGAACTGGAGATAATTGCCTTGTAGATTTCATCGTGTTCGCTTTTGTACTGTGGCAATCGGGATACCGCATCAGCTAGGAAGTTTTTCCTTCCCAGTATGTACTTTAAAGTAAAATTAAAATGGTTAAAGTACTGTGCCCATCACACTTGCTTTGGGGACAATTTGCGGGGAATTTTTAGTGCCTCTAAATTTTTGTGATCTGTCCATACTTCAAAAAGCACTTTGCTCTCTTCTAAATAGTGTCGCCAGTTTAATAGCCCCCACCTAATTGCAAAGGCCTCCTTCTCCCAGACTGTCCATCTCTCGCCTTCCGTGAATTTCTTAGATGTGTAGGCACAACATTGCAGAACCCCACTTTTAATCTTTTGCAGTAACACCACTCCGACTGCCATGTCACTGGCATCTGCTTGAATTACAAAGGGCTCCCCTGGGCAGGGGTGCTTTAGGACCAGTTCAGCCGCAAATAGCCTTTTTAAATTCTGACAACCCATAGTCCATGCTAGTGGTTGGCCAGGTCATGGTTTTCCACTTCCCTTGCCCGTTTTGAGTAGTTCTGTAAGGGGTAGACCAATCTTGGCAAAAGAGGGAATGAATCAATGGTAGAAATTGGCAAACCCTAGGAAGTTCTGGAGCTGTTTGCGAGTCTTTGGGAGCTGCCATTCAATTATAGTTTTAACTTTGTCTGGGTCCATTTTGATGCCCTCGTCGGAAATTCTATAGCCAAGATAATCTAATCAGGTTTGGTGAAATTCACATTTCGACAATTTGACATAAAGTTTGGCATTCAGTAGTTTCTTTAACACTTCTCTGACCAGTCTTATGTGGTCAGTCATATTCGTACTGTATATTAGAATATCATCAAGATACACCAGCACCCCTTTGTATAAATGATCATGTAGGACCTCATTAATCAACTGCATAAATATGGCTGGGGCCCCCTGCAGCCCAAATGGCATGACTTTGAATTGGTAGCTTCCCAAGGGGCAGTTGAAGGCCGTTTTCCACTCATCCCCCTCCTTTTTTCTCACCCGGTAATATGCTTCTCTCAGGTCTAACTTGGTGAAGACACTCCCCTTCACCAAGTGGGTTAGTAAGTCTTTCAGGAGGGGAAGAGGGTATTTATTTTCCACACTCACAGCATTGAGGCCCTTATAGTCTATGCAGAGATGAAGAGACCCATCTTTTCTTTCTTTGAACAACACAGGGGCTCCCACAGTAGACTTGGCCCATTCAATGAATCCCCTCGCTAGGTTTGTATCCACATATCACTGCATCTCCTCCATTTCAAGGGGGGACATAGTGTACATTCTTGGTCATGAAAATTTGGCCCCCACAACAGTTCAATGGAACAATCATTGGCCCGGTGAGGAGGCAAGATATTGCATTCTTTCTCACTAAATGCCTCTGCTAGGTCCTGGTACTCGCTAGGGATGAGCGGCTCTCCAGGTGGCTGTAAGGTAGCCATGTGCACTCAATCATTGGGTGGGCTGAAATCCCCTGTAACATCTGTTGAATCAATGGGGGGATCGGGCCCTATAGGTAGTCTCACAGTTCTCATTCATTTTTACCACCAGATAAATGGTTTCCATTTGTCCAACCAGGCTAATCCTAAGATCACAGTCCCAGTCATTTCTGGGACAACCAGGAAGGGAATAAATTCCCAGTGCTCACCTATTTTTAAGTGTTGGGGCTCCGTTCATTGCTTGACTAAAGTCCCTCCCATCAAGGAGCCATCAACTTGCTTGAACCTCACAGGTTTGGAGAGTAGTTTTGCTCATATGCTCAGTTTCATGGCAAATGGCAAGCTAATGATGCATCGGGAACATCCAGAATCAACTAACACCTTTAAATCTGCCTGCATACCCAACTTAGGGATTATGAGCTTGGCAGGTAGTAAAGAAGGTGGGATGTGTCAGCTCACCATCAGGTCATTCTCTCCTTCGTCATCGCTGTCGAAAGAGGGTAGAATGGGGGTGTATCCAGTCTGAGTTCTGGCATCCTCCCGTGTGGGGGATGTGACCTGGACAACAGGTTCCTGTGTCATCCAGTTGGATTTCTCTCCCTTTAGCCACTGTGCAGGTCTGTTTCTCACTGCTGGTCCTGGTCTGTTCTGCTGTTGGGGGAAGGGGACTGGGCAGTTGGATGCTTGATGTCCCTGATGTCCACACCGGAAACACTTAACTGCCGGGTCTACAGGTGGCTTGGGTCTTTCAGCCATCACAGTAGTTGGAGATTTTCATGGGGGTGATTGCCATTCAGGTTGTTCTGACCTTGGCTCAGTTTCAGGTAGGAGAGGCTTCTTATAGCGTCGCCCACTATATATCTAATTTCACCGCTGCCTGGTACAACTCACGCAGTTGGTCAGGCACAGCTCGGTAGATACAGGCCTGAGAAAGGTGGTCATCTAACCCTTCTCTAAAAAGATGAATTATGGATTGCTCGGGCCATCTCTCTATCGAACCAGCCATCTTGCAAAACTCCCGCACTTACTCTAGGGCAGGCCAGCCAGCTTGCTTTATTTTATGGATTTGTTCTTCCGCTTTGAGGGCAATGGATGGGTGCTCAAATCTTTCCCTCAGCCCCAGGAGGAAAAGGTGGGGGTCCTCCAACTCAGGGGCCTGCTCGTTATATAAATTGTTCAACCATTTGGATGCTTCTTCCTCTAGGCTGGACACAATCACATCTACCATAGCACCTGGGTCTGGGTAGAGATGGGCCCAGCAATTCAAATGAGAGCATACTTGGTTAAGGAAGAAAATCAGTTTCTCTGGGTCCCCATCGAAGGTTGCTCTGAAGGGTGGGCTCATCATTGGTTGCTGGGGGCCCCATTGCTGCTGGCCCCACCCTGGTTGTTGGTTAAATGGTTACTGGGGCCCCTACTGCTGTTGTTGTGTCTCCAGTTGCTGCTGGCCCCACTCTGGTTGTTGATTTAATGGCTGCCAGGGGCCCCACTGCTGCTGGCCCCACTGGTCCTGCTGCATGTTCAGGGGTTGCATGTTCGGGTCCTTCTGCTGCCACCCTTGCTGTTGTCCTCCCACCAGCTTCTGATCTCCAGGCTTCTGCCCCACCCCCAGCTGTTGCAAGGCCTCTATTAGCTGGGGCAAGCTCAGAGGTTGTTGGCTTTTCACTTGTGGGGGTTCCCCAACCTCCCATTGCTTCAGAGGCCCCAGGCTGGGGTCCTCTGTCTCTGTGGGTCTGGAGGGCCTGGCAGGGGACTCCTGGGGCTGGCAGGCAGTCTGATCTGCAGACAGGATTTTCCACTCACTCAAATTCTCAGTGACAGATGGTCTGGAAGCTCTCCACTATTCTGCTTTTACGGGCTCTGGCTGTGCAGTCTCATGGTATGTGTAGTTTCTACTGGAGTGGTTCCAGCCTGATGACCAGCTGATCTCTGCTAACTGCTTGGGTTCTGCCCCCAAATGGGCATCCTGCAAAAACTCATCTTCCCACAGCATGCTGTCTGTTAATTCCTGCTCTGAGCTGTCAGCAGCTGCCAGGTCACTGTCTTTAAACCAATTCTCTTTTCCCATGATAAAGATTCTCACCTGAATCTTTGCCAGATTCTCTCAAGGCTAGAAACAGCGGCAGGTTGTTTGAAAGAAAATAGATTCTGGCATGATGTCAAGGTTCCAATAAATGAGACAGTTCAAACAAAATTCAGGCATTGTTTATCTAATAAGTCTTAATAATGAAAGGAAGCATTGGCACTCATGGAGGGATGCCAGAATCTGAAATCTCTTCCCCCCAAGCCCATCGTATCATACACAATTCCCACCCTTATTTACACCTCATTATCACATTATCCAATTAGTTTTACATATGAAGTTTCACTTCCCTTTCTGTGTGCGGGTTTTTTCTTATCTTCTCAAAACATCTGGTTGTCATTTTTCCCCTTCCTTCAGTGATTCAAAGTGAAGCAGTTAAAGTAAAAGGTTGCCTGTTATATTGTCAGTGCAAAACCATGTCAATGTTTGCAGCATTGACAATACCATTGCATAAATATGCCTGGGATTGATATATTTAGAATTATTAGGGAGATATATATATATATATATATATATATATATATATATATATATATATATATATATATATATATATATATATATATATATATATATATATATTGTATGTATGTGTGTGTATATGCTACTGCTACTGCTACTGCTACTGCTACTGCTGCTGCTACTACTACTACTACTACTACTACTACTACTACTAATAATAATAATAATAATAATAATAATAATAATAAAGTTGGAAGGAATCTTGAAAGTCATCTAGCCCAACCCCGTCAGGCAGGAAACCCTATACCATTTCAGACAAATGGCTGTCCAGTCTTTTCTTAAAAACTTCCAGTGTTGGAGCATTCACCGCTTCTGGAGGCAGGTTGTTTCACTGGTTAATTGTTCTGTCAGAAAGTTTCTTCTTAGTTCTAGGTTGCTTCTCTCCTTGATTAGTTTCCATCCATTGCTTCTTGTCCTGCCCTCAGGTGCTTTGGAAAATAGCTTGACTGTATGTATGTATATACATCTGTAAATGCATGTTATGTATGGATATGGGTAGATATATACTTTTTTTGAGAGTAGGCAACAGAATTTTATTTTTATTGTATGCCAGTGTGCCCGCAGTAAAAAATAACAATAAAAGCTATCCTATCCTATCCTATCCTATCCTATCCTATCTTACCTTACCTTACCTCACCTCACCTCACCTCATCTCATCTTATCTTATCATCTTTCTTATGAACACTTGTATCTCCTCATTTTGATTTATAATAGCAGATTGTTCCTGGAAGAATCCATGCTGTGTAACAGTCGTGATAATTTATAATTGACTTATGTCAATGTGTGAAATGTGGGTTTCCTGGGGAAATAAAAAATCCCACCATATCTTAGCAATTTCCTATTGTCTTTCAACCAAATGCTTTTTTCCAATTTCCACAGTTCTATGAGAGAAATTAATTCTATATCTAAATTAATATTGTATATGAGGTGTTGAAATAACAGTTTTGCGTAAGAGAAGAATTAATCAACCAGGAGTATTTTGAACTAATAAATTGTGGGATTTAGAGAAAGGTTCAAATCCTTAACTGTTGTAGAGCTCACTGAATGATTTGGGGCCAGTCATCCTCTCTTAACTCACAGGGCTGTTGAGGATAAAGCACTATAAATGCTGCCTTGAACATTTGGGGAAAAGATGAACAATAATCAATTCTACATAGCAGAATTTTTTTACTTTGGGGTTCTACTGTATCTTAATGCCATGGTAGCAGCTTTGTGTATCTACAGGGCATAGTTGTTTTAGTTATGGTCTAATGTGTACAATCATCACAACTTTATATGATATTACTTCATAGTATAACTATGTCCAGCGAGAAAAAAACTGTTTTAATGAAAGTAAGCTCTCTCTTCAAAGCATTAAAGTACTTTGTAAGACTGGTATGGCTGCCATGAAGACTGTACCCAGTTGTCTCAATGTGTGTACATGCACAGTCTCTTCACTTCCCTGGTGGTTTCATCAGGGAAGACTACATGGACAAATACTTCCAGACATCTAGAGCCAGACTATGAAGCACTCAACCCCACACCAGCCTTGCAAAATGTGATTGCTGTAATATTTAGATAGGGGTTCTTCCTTACACATATATTTTATTAAATGCACCTTCCAAATGCTTTGCACAGACCTAGTTCATGGTATCAGTTAGGGACCTGAAACCTTGTTCAAAACATGTAGCAAGCTTTTATTAAAAGTAAAAAAGAATTATTATAATATTCTGTCTAACTTACTAAAACATTATATTTTTCTGTTTCACTCCCAAGTTATTTATTTATTAAATTTGAATGCTGCCCATTTCTTTACCAAATTATTCTCAATGGCTTACAATATCATAAATAACAGAATAAAAGAATTACAGAATTAAAACATTAAAACATAAAACAATAACTGTCAAAAATATTAAAATTAATATTAAAACAGATAAGAACCAATGCATAGACAGTGCAGAAATGGGATCTTCTACAAGTCTACTACTTGTCAAAGTATACCACTCCATAATGCCTTGGTAAGACCACACTTGGAATACTGCATCCAGTTTTGGACACGACAAGGTAAAAAAGATACAGTATTGAGATTCTAGAATAAGAACAGAGAAGAGTAACAAAGATGTTTAGGGGACTGGAGGCTAAAACGCATAAAGAATGGTTGCAGGAATTAAGTATGTCTAGTTTAATGAAAAGAAGAGTTAGGGGTGATATGATAGCAGTGTTTCAATATTTGAGGGGCTTCACAAAGAAGAGGGGGTCAACCTATTCTCCAAAACACCTAAAGAAGCAATGGATGGAAACTAATCAAGGAGAGAGGCAACCTAGAATTAAGGAAACATTTCCTGACAGTTAGAACAATTAACCAGTGGAACAACTTGCCTTCAAAAGTAGTGGATGTTCCAACACTGGAAGTTTTTAAGAAGAGATTGGACAACATTTGTCTGAAATGGTACAAATTTCCTGTCTGAGTAGGGGGTTGGACTACAAGACCTCCATGGTCCCTTCCAATATTCTTTTATTCTGCTACTAGCCACCTCCAAAATGAGATGCCCCCATCGGGACCCCCAGCCAGTTGGCAGAGTCAGGCTCTTTCAGAAGGCTGAGAGGATGGGAACAGATCTCAACTCAAGAAACATGATATTCCAGTGGGCAGAAGCCATGGCAGAAAAGCATCTTGTCCACTCTTTCTGCTTTTAGAAAAGGAGATCAGGTGTTCCTGTTGAAGTTGAAGTTCTGAAGGAGCTGGCAGATGTTTTCTCAGAACCATTGTACCATAAACCTTGGAGCACTGGGAAAATACCTGAGGATTGGGAAAGGGCTGATGTGGTTTCCATCTTCAAGAAAGGTGGGGGGGAATGGACCCAGAAAACTACAGACCAATCATTTTAACATCAGTATCTGGGAAGATCCTAGAAAAGATAATTAAAAAAAACAGATCTGCAAACAACTAGAAGCAAAGTAACTAAGTAGCCAACATGGGTTTGTTAAAAACAGATCATATTATCTTAAGCATTTCTGGTGTCCCTTTATTATTCCATATGTTTATCAGTTAGAGTGAAATGTGTTAAAACAAATGGTAGTTGAACTGACTGATGGTCTTCCACTTTTCACTTTTTAAATAGCACTTCGAGGAGAGCGGGGAATCAGATCAAGACCATAGTTTTAATTACTTTAAGACTTAATTATTAATTAATTTAAGACTTAATAACTTTAAGAAATAGACACCTAACATTAGAACCATCATTAAAAAGGCACAAAAAATGTTTGTCAGGTTCCTTTGCAATGCTGCAATGAGAAGGGGAGGGGAACACCCATGGGTATGGATTGAGGATAGTTCTGTATTACTAGCATTTGTTTCTACTTTCACTCTGATGTCTCTGTATGGCAGGGGTGTCAAACTCAATTTCATTGAGGGCCGCATCAGCATTGCAGTTGCCCTCAGGGGGCCGGGTGGGTATGGCCAGGGTAGGCATGGCCTACTGGGTGGGCGTGGCTAGAGTGCATATGGCCTACTGGGTGGGCGTGGCCAGCTCTACATCGTTCGCATCAAGGGTGCCTATGGGGGCCTGGGCAGAAGTGGAACAGATCTGAGGGTCTCTGGCAGAAGGAGGGTCTCTGGGCCAGGGCCAAGGCAGTGGGGGCCGTTCCCTCACTGTTTCCAGGATGGCTTCGCGGGCCGCATTAAACCACTTCGTGGGCCGGATCTGGCCCCCGGGCCTTGTGTTTGACATGTCTGCTGTATGGGAATTAGAGAGGGAAGATTACCCTCAGGGCCATCTATTTCTACTCCTGCTGACTGTAAAGCAGGGCTTTTCAACCTTTTCACCCATTGTATCACTTTTAGGATATGGCAATATCTGAGTACCACCAGTCACCTAGCAAGGTGCCAAAAATTTGATGACCAAAAAAAGGGGAAAAGTGATGAAATGATGAAGTACAGGTAGTCATTGACTTACAACAGTTCACTTAGTGACAGTTCAAAGTTACAATGGCACTGATAAAAGTGTTCCCCCAAGACACAGCCAATCAAGACACCTGCCTGCCCGCCCAGCGGCGCTCTTCCTCCTGTCCGAAGTTTTCATTGTTGTGAGCATTTCTGTTGAGGATTGGAAGTGCGGGTGGGGTGGGGGTGTTTTATTTTTATTCCCCCTGTCTGCTGGGTGGTTGCAGCAGGTTTTGGTCACTTCACATGACCCTGGGACACTGTGACCATCATAAATATGAATCAGTTGCCAAGCATAAGAATATAAATCACAAGACCCTGGAGATGCTGCAACATTCCAGCTGATTGGCGCTTCTTCTGGGCTCAGTGAAGTGCCAGGATCAGTGCTGAGCTCCAGCTGGAGCCTTGTGCTGATCCTGGTGCTTCCACTGAGTCCTGACAGCCCCGAAGAACCGCTGATCCTGGTGCTTCCGCTGAGCCCTGACAGCCCTGCAGCTCCAGCCATCCCTCGCTCAGGCTTTTGTGGTGCTGCCACCATTCAGTTCATTCCCCTCCCCCACTACCACTTTTCTAGGATGGTCACGTATCACCTGTCAGGTGCCAATGTACCACAGGTGGTATCTGTACTACTGGTTGAAAAGCCCTGCTGTAAAGGACAAGGTGCCTGGGAAACAGCTGCTTATAACCTTTTCAGCTCAAAATTCTCATAACACCCTCACACCAGTGGATTGGCTCCAAATAGACTGGGCATTGGGGTGGGGCCAAAGAAATGGGACTTTTAGTGCAACGCTTTTACATGGGAACTTCAGATTCCACCTTTTTACTCTGCAATCACTTTCTCTCTGTAAAAAACTCCTGTTTGAAACAATGCCTGTTTCCTGAGTTGTGCTTTCCTGAGGGGACAGTTGAGGCAGGTCCTTACATTAGGCAGAATATGCAAAGTGGTCAACCTAGAAAGGCATCCGCCCTACAGTGGGGACTGCGCAAAAGATGTCTCACCAAGGCAGTGATCAAGAAGTGTAGTGCTGGGGAAAAGATGATGCCAAAATTCACTCCAGTGAAAACCCTGTCAAAGGGACAGAGGAAGCTGCCAGCCTGGAGGACACCTCATAACCAAGTGGTACATTGATGTGATGAAGAAGGAAGACTGGGAGAGGAAGATGAAGGGAGTCACCCTCACCTAAGGCAGCCATCAGCATGGAGAAGAGTGTCACTCAACGATGATGAGAAAGAGCCTAATCGTGCAGATGCCCTCATGAATCAAGCAATGCATTTCATGATGGAAGTGTTCCAAGACCTAAAGGTGAGAAGAGCTCAAACCATAGTAATGAGGGACCATAACTGATGAAAACAGACAGCAAATGGGGAGGAGAGATGATGAAGCAGTGGTCACTACCACTGGAATGTCAATGCCTGGGGGCTCCAGAGGGGTGATTACTCCCAGAGCTAAAGATGGGGGGCTACCAACACAAGCACAAAAGTCCCCCCTTAGAATGAATTTCAATGGAGACTCCCAGCAACTTGAGTTCTTCCTGGCCCAGGACCTCACCTACATGCAGGAGTATGGCTGTGAAATACTCACCGAGGGGGCCAGAGTCAGGGTTGTCACCCTGGCACTGGAAGGCACCGCTGCCAGATAGATAGTGACCCTCCACAATACAAATGCCCGGGAGCTACAAAACTTCAGTTGCTTCATGACTGCTCTGAGATGGCACTTCGAAGATCCACTGGATCACTGCAAGGCTTGTGATCACATTAAAACAATAAGGCAGTGGTACTGAGCAGTAGCCAAGTACACTAAGGAGTTTTTGGGATCTGGATTGCTGGCCCAATTGGCTGGAGGATATCCTCATGAGTTGTTTCAAGGATGGCCTAAATGACAAGCTATACAATGCTGGCATCATGGGGATGCCTACGGGCTGCATGCCTCCACATGCTTGCATGCTTGCTTGCGTGCATGCTTGCAGAGGAAGCCAAAATCAACCAAGCTCATAATAATACTGATCCAGCAGGGTTTGGAAAACATCATCCCCAGAAAGGAAGAGAGAGGTGACCAAAATTCAGCTGCAGCCAGTGTGTTCCTCTGCCTGTTTTAAATGCAGGAAGAAGGGCTATCAAGCAGCTGAGTACACAGCAAGAACCCTGACAAAGAAAGGAGAGCATGCAGCAAGTGGGAAAGCTGTCAAACCATAGCCTCACATGAAGGAGACAGCTCTGAGGAGCACTGAGGTCATGGAGTTCGAACATTCACCCAAATGGGGGGGACTCTGACCACACAGGAGGAAGACCAAGGGTTCTCAGACACTGACTATGAGGACAACACCTTGGTAAGTGGGCTGATCGCTCTGATCACATCAGTGACTGTGCCTATAGAATTATACCTCCATGAGGCTGGGAAGGGCACTTCCCTAAAAGCCCTGCTATTTGGGATGTACCAGATGTTTGGTTAGCCCAGCTTTAATGGAGAAGTTGGGGATCTGCTTGAGAAGGCTAAAAAAAAACATCGCCTTCTGCCAACTAGATAGGTCAGTCGCAGGAGGCATTCCAGCCATTTTTGCCACTCTGCCCCTGGGTATGAAAATGGGAGTCTTTAAGTTTCATATTATCACCAGGAATAGAGAGATCCCTCATCCTGGGCTTGACCTGGCTAAAGAAATGGAACCTACAGTTGGACTGGAGGAAAGGGATCTTGAAATTCCCAAGGAGAGGGAAAGTGCCATAGGGCATTTAGCATCAAGCCTCTCCACAGAGGGGCCCCCAACAGGAAGCAGTGGCAACTGCAAGGGGAGAGCAAATGTCAGACATAACAAAAGAATACCAGGACCTAAGGGATGTCTTTAGTGAGTGTGGGTCGGATGAACTCCCTCCTCACTGATCCACTGACTGTGTCATTGAGATTGTTCCCAGAGCTAAGTTGCCAAATCCAAACTTTACTCGATGACTCCTAGGGAGCTAGATGAACTGCATGCTTTCATTAACAAAAATCTGGCCCGGGGGTTCATCCAACCAGCTCAACCTAGAGTGGTAGCACCTGATTTGTTCTGAGAAAAGAAAGATGGTTTTCTTTGTCTCTGCACTGATTAAAAAAAAGGTAAAGGTTCCCCCGCACATGTGTGCTAGTCATTTCCAACTCTAGGGACCAGTGCTCATCTCCATTTCAAAGCTGAAGAGCCAGTGCTTGCCCAAGGACGTCTCCATGGTTATCTGGCCGGCATGACTAGACGCCAAAGGCGCACAGAACGCTGTTACCTTCCCACCATAGTTGTCCCTATTTTTCTACTTGCATTTTTATGTGCTTTCGAACTGCTAGGTTATCACAGATTAAATGCAGTGTGCGAGAATGAGTATCCCCTACCCCTCATAATGACATGTTAGCCCACCTGGCCAAGGGAAAAAAAATCAAAACTAGACTGGACTTATTAGTGCATGAGAATCAGGGAAGGAGATGAATGGAAAACAGCTTTCAACTGTCTGTTCAGCTGTTTCCAGTTCAAAGTACTCCCCTTTGGCCTGCAAGGAGCACCCGCAGTGTTCATGCAGCTGATAAATGAGGTGCTCCATGAACAATTATACAATTTACACCAAAATGAAAGCAGACCGTGTAAAACTAGTCAATGCTGTACTGAAAAACTCTGTGCAGCCAAATTTCATGCCAAACTATCCAAATGTGAGTTCCATAAAAAAATTGACTTCATAGGCTATCCAATCTCCCATGAGGAGATCAAGATGGATCTGAGAAGGTGCGGGCATTGCTGAAGTGGGCACCTCCATCAACCAGGAAACAACTGCAAAGCTTCTTGTGTTTTGCCAACTTTTACTGGCAGTTCATCCCATCATTTGCTCAAATAGCCCTCCCTATCACCAATTTGCTAAAGATGAAGTTGGGGGGGGGGGACAAACCAAAACCCAGCCAACCCTTGAAATGGACTATGGAATACCAGGCGGCATTCAAAAAACTCAAAAGACTTTTTTCTGCTGAGCCAATACTGAAACACCCAGACCCGGGAAAAACTTTGTCATCCAAGCAGATGTGGCAGTAGGAACTGTACTGTTGCAAGAGAATGAGGAGGGAAAACTGCCACTGTGCATGTACACATCACGAAAGCTGACTGAAATGGAGCAACAGTGGGCAGTGTGGGAAAACAAAACTTTTGCAGTTCGATGGGCTCTCCACACATGAAGGTACTTCTTAGAAAGTAGCAAAATCCCATACCAGGTCTGGACTGATCACAAAAACCTAGAAGCTCTGAAAAACCCTGGAGGTTGTCTCCTAAGCAAGCACACTGAGCTCAATACTTCACTTCCAGTGCTACACTACCTACCAGGAGGGAAAATGTCCTAGCCCACAGGTCTGCAACCCGTGGCTCCGGAGCCACATGCGGCTCTTTCAGCCATCTCCTGCAACTCCCAGTCCTCTGCCATGTGCAGTTCAAAAAAAAAAGTGGAACTAAAAAATTTCAACCAATCAATTCAAATATGCAGGGTAGGTGCATATCTCGCCTTGGCTCCACTCTTCAGTGAAACCCTGTTCTGTGCATGCGCACACATTTTTTGCGGCTCCCAGTTTTTCCTTTTGTGAGGGAACTGGTTCTGAGTGGCTCTTTCACTGTTTCAGGTTGCTGACCCCTGTCCTAGCCAATGCTCTGTCAAGAATGCCATAATACAACAGCTCCAAGATGGAAATATCAAGCCACTTCTCCCTATTTATCAGCAGGTGGCTCAAGTAACCACCAGAGTGCAACATTAAGGGGAAACACCCATAGACAACACTTTCATTGCCAATTTTTTAAAAGTCTTGGAAACAGATTAATGATCCTGTAGCCACAAAAAGCTGTGCTCCATGCAGGATGGATTGGCATGAGTAGGTGAAAAGTTATATGTGCCTGCCAACCAGAGACTAAAAACTATGCAAACATGCCATGACTCGAAATTAACAGGACATTTTGGGTTCTTGAAAACCTTACCCTTCTCAAAAGTAAATTTTGGTGACCCTCACTCAAAAAAGACATTGAAAGTTATGTGTTCAGCTTCCCCATATGTGCTTCAGCCAAATGGAGGCAGGGGAAAACACCAGGTCTACTCCAAACAGTAGTTGAGCCTTCAGCACCCTGGAGAGAGATTTCTATGGATTTCATCATAGAACTCCCTGAAAGCTCAGGAAACACAGTAATTTTGGTTGTGTCTCACTTATTCTCCAAGCAAGTCCATTTCATCCCTGGCCAGAAAATTCCCACAGCTAAAGCACTGGCAAAAATGTTTCCTCCATCACATTTACCGCTTACATGGAGCACCACAATGCATTATTTCGGACAGAGGGGTCCAATTCACATCAAAGTTCTAGAGAGCTTTTCTGGACCTCCTAGGAACTGACCAAGAACTCAGTTCTAGTCACCATCCACAGACAAATTGCAGGACAGAATGATTGAACTCAGTACTGGAGCCATATCTGCACTGTTTTATTAACTATCAGCAAGATGAATGGACAGACCTCTTGCCATTTGCTGAAATAGCATATAACAACACTGCATTTTGAGTGGTAACTGGGCAAAATTTTAACCCAATGCCTGAATTACAACCCCAGGAGCCCATGATCCCCTCTTTAAAACAGTGGATCATTCAATTGAAAAAAATATGTGGCCTGTGGTGTTCAAAGCTTTGGCAGATGCCCAAGCAGCTTATAGAGCCCAAGCTGACAAAAAGAGAGTGAAACCTAAACCACTCCAATTGGGGACCATGTATATTTGTCTACCCTGTTCCTACAATCCTTATAACCTTCAAAGAAGTTAGGCCCAAAATATATAGGACCTTTCTCTATAAAATGAATTATTAACCCAGTAACAGTGGAATTAGATTTACTCAAGTCATCAAGAAAAGTCCACCAGGTGTTCCATTGCAGCTTCCTCAAACCAGAAGTGATTTCGCCCTTAAGGCCAGCACCCCCTCAAATCCCCACACCTATTATGGTGGAGGGAGAATAGCATTTCGAGATTAAGGAAATCTTAGACTCATGCACACATCACTGAGTCACCCAATACCAAGTAACATGTAAAGATCCCTCTGGGGCTCAGCCTGACTGGGTGCAAAAGAACCACGTGAAAACTGCTAGACTAATTAAACACTTTCATGACTGTTACTCTGATAAACCTAAATAAATACTGCACCACTATTTCTTTTCCCATTTTTGTTATTTTTTTCTGTTCTCAGGTGGATCTTCCCTTCTTTTAGGGGGGAAGTATGTTAGGTTGGAACACTGCCATGAGAAAGGGGAGGGGAGCACACATAGATATGGATTGAGGATGGTTCTGTATTACTAGCATGTTTTTCTACTTTCACTTTGATGTCTCTGCATGGGAATTAGGGAGGGAGGAATACCCTCAGGGGCATCTGTTTCTACTCCTGTTGACTGGAAAGGACAAGGCGGCTGAGAAACGGCTGGTTATCATCTTTTTGGCTCAAAGTTCTCATAAAGCTCTCATGCCAGATTGGTTCTGGATGAACTGGGCATTGTCATGGGGCTGAAGAAATGGGACTTTTAGCTTAATGCTTTTACACAGGAATTTCAGATTCCACCTTTTTACTCTGCAATCACTTTCTGCCAGTAAAATATCCTTTTAAACAATGCCGGTTTCCTGGGTTATGCTTTCCTAAGGGGATAGCTGAGGCAGGTCCTTACAATGTTCTTCCTGTGTCAACTCAGAAAGTTCAGACTGCCTCAGGAGCTGTTGACACAGTTCTAGAGAGGAATTATTGAGTCTGTTATTAGTACTACTGTAAGTGTCTGGTTTGGTAGTAGTTTTACAGCTACTAAACAGGACAGATACAGACTTCAATGGATAGTTAGCACTGACTGCAAAAAGAACAACTTGCAATGAGCCTGCCTCCCACTGAGGACCTGCATACTGCACAAGCCAGAACGAGGGCTGAGAAACTATCTACAAGCCCCTGGATGTAAACTGTTTCAACTCCTCCCCTCAGGATGCTGCTATAGGGCATTGCATGCCAAAACAACTAGACACAAAGTTTTTTTCCCTTGTAACATTACTCTGCAGAACACCTAATTCTCATAGGATATTTACCCATGTAGTAGGGCTGTATTACTATTATCCTTCTTATCTTTTGTGATATTTCCTCACAAGCAGGCATATTTGGGTCACCTTGCTTGAAATTTGAAATTTGGTACTGTATTAAAAACAATGAGTCAAAGTGAATAGAATAGAATAGAATAGAATAGAATAGAATAGAATAGAATAGAATAGAATAGAATAGAATAGAATAGAATAGAATAGAATAGAATAGAGCTGGAAGGGACCTTGAAGGTCTTCTAGTCCAGCCCCCTGCTCAAGGAGAACCTAGACAAGTGACTAGACTAGACAAGTGACTGTCTAGTCTCTTCTTAAAAACCTCCATTGATGGAGTGCCCATGATTTCTGAAGGCAAGCTGTTCCACTGGTTAATTGTCCTCACTGTTAGGAAGTTTCTTCTTAATTCCAGGTTGCTTCTCTCTTTGATCAGATTCCAACCATTGTTTTTTGTCCTGCCCTCTGGTGCTTTGGTGAATAACGTGACCCCCCTCTTCTTTGTGGCAGCCCCTCAAATACTGGAATACTGCTATTATGTCTCCCTTATTTCTTCTTTTGTTTAGACTAATCAAACCCAAGCCCTGCAGCCATTCTTCATAGGTTTTAGTCTCCAGGCCTTTGATAATTTTAGTTGCTCTTCTCTGATTAAAGATATGGGTTAGATTTTTGCACTCAAATATGGCTGTGGCTGTATGTATTCTTTTTAATTCTTTAGTTATGTGTTTATATAAGAAATGAAGCACAACTGATACCTTGCTGATGACATTCCAATTTTTCTGGAATCAAAAACAGAATTGGACTCCAATATTACAGAAGAGGCATTGCAACAGCGTACTTGTAAATCCATTGTTCCCACACAAAGAATATTGGCTGAACATAAAACAGATAGGCCTGATTCATTTCTACTTCCTGTGCTTATTTCTTGCGGAATAATGCACTTAACATTTATTTTTAATGGAAATAATATATTTATTCTCCTGTTTACTCAGAAAAGGACACCTAACTTCTAATATGTTTTTTGCTTGTTTTGTTTTTTGTGCCTTTGAATCAGTTTTTGATTCCTGGTGACTGCCTGGTCAAGTTCCTACAGTTTTCTTAGCAAAGTTTTTCAAAAGTGATTTATCATTGGGTCTTTCTCAGAGTGAATGGCCCAAAGTCACACAGCTGGCTTTATGGCTAAGGAGTGGCCAGAACTCACAGACTCCTGGCTTCTGGCCTGATCGTTTAACCCAGGGGGGGGCTTCAAACCTGGCCCTTTTATGACTTGTGGACTTCAACTCCCAGAATTCCTCAGCCAGGCAAGCTGACTGAGGAATTCTCAGAGTTGAAGTCCACAAGTCATAAAAGGGCCAAGTTTGAAGATCCCTGGTTTAACCACAACACCAAACTGTTTTTAGCCACTCAAAATTAACTATTTTAAAAATATAAAAAAGTTCCAATTTCTAAATATGCTTTCCCACTAAAATTCTGAAATATTTCGCTCAAATGCTAAAGTGTTGCTTTTGATTGTAACTAAATCTTGTCTGATATGAAATGTCATGAATAAAGTATTAGTTTTCATTTCCATCTAAATTTTAAGATTTTAAAAAATGCATGCATTATAGTTATACCTAAGGGACAAAAATTCAATCCATGTTTTTCACTTTTCCTGCGCTGCATTTTTCCCCCTTATACCGAATTTCTACTAAAAGAAATAGTACTCCAATTACTTAAAAAATCCAGCCCAGATTTGCCATCAGCTCTTCACCTGCATTTCTCTGTACTCAGTATGTTTGTGTGTGTGTGTGTGTGTGTGTGTGTGTGTGTGTGTGTGTGTGTGTGTTTGTGTGTGTGTATTTCTGTGTGGCTTACTATTGGCTGCAGTTATTCGGCAGAAAATTCCTCTTGCCAACAAAAGGTTTATATATAAAGGTTTTCCAAGACTTGGCTATCTCCACATGAAAGAAGTGATTGCTGAAGGGAGCAGCAGTGAGTAGAGGAAAGAAAATCAGGTAAGAGTATAGGAAATTATTCTCAACTGTTCTTGTTTTATGAGCTCTTCCTTGCTTTCTTCTGATCCTAAACTGTTACCAGCCATAGACTGTATAATTGCTATTGTCCACACATTTAACTAGAAGAGGCTTTATTCATCTATAAATTCTATTTTGTGTGCAAAGCACTTTTAGGTTATTTCACTTTTAGCAAAAATGATTTTGTTTTGTTTTTGTTCTTCCCCAGACTGCAGCTAGAATTTGTTTTAACAAGACATAGGAATAAAATACCAAAAAAGATGCAATGTGAGTCTCCTAAAGCAAAATGACAGGTTAAATCCTTGACATACATAATGTAGAATATCATCCTAGTTTGCTCAGAAGATGAAAGATTTGTTCGATGATGCTCACAGGAACAAAAGGAATACAGCTGCCACAGATTCTCTCCCACCTGTAAATTTTCTACACTATAAGAATATGTAATAAGGCAATAAAATCATTAATATGTATGTTAGTTTTGTTTCAGTTACCAGAAATTAACTGCTTTCAAATGCAGTTTTTTTTTTGGATTGACATTCCAATAAAAACTTAAAATATTTGACCAAAACTTAACATAGAAAATTAAGAGAAATACACTAAAATCATCTAGTAAGAAAATAATTAACTAAAATATCCTATTATGCATTTTCTCAGGAAATACTTCTTAAATGTCCACAGTAACATGTCAGACTTTTTTAAAAAATGCAGCCTTAGTACAGACCCAGTATTGATAAAAAGCAATAATCTTAAACCAGTTTTACAGTATATACATCCATTGTGCACTAGCCTAAACTTCAGTGTCGAAGTTAATGCTATAAAATTTGATGAGGGTTACTACTTCAGTGATTTTAAAATAGATTAGGTAGTGACATGCTAAGCTAAATTGCTGAGTTCTTGAGCAAACAACACAACATGACAGTGAATTTTCCTTCTGCTTTTTAGTTTTCCAACAGTACCTTGTCAGCAATTGTTGGAAATATAGTTCTGAAACTATTGGATACATAGAGCTTGGTTCACTATTCTTACACACCCAAATTATCCCAAGCCTATTGTATCTTTATCTTTGTCCTCATATGCCTCAACTCTATAAGGCCTCTATCAGTATGGTAATCTTTTATCAAAGGAATTGCAACTATGCTGGAGGGTTAGAAAGCTACATATGCCTTCTAGAGAAAGTAAATGTTTCATATATTTTCCCCTTTGATAGTGTGAAATGTGATGTTACTGAATGACCATGGAAGATAAATATGGTGGACCAAAAACCAAATATTTCATTCTCTTTTTAAAAAACATATATTTTAATGATTTTTTTTAATGCAAACACCTTAATATTTGGCAAACAGTGTGTTGTCTGAGCTTATATTTACAAAATAATCACTAGAAATCAGTTTTTATATTCCAAAAGTCCACTTAATAGCTTTGCTAGATTTCCTCTTCTTCCAATAATATTCTCTTTGCCAACCTTCAATTAATACTATTCTTATTAATTCAATAGGTAACAATTTATATATTTTTTCTGAATTTTCTACCTATAATAATCACATCAAGATCATATTTCTTTTCTGTCTAGTCATCTTGGTTGCCTCGTCATGAATCCTGTTTACAATTCTTATTTAAATTTGTTTTCCTTACAAAGTTCAAAACATTCTTACTGGCTAAACATTTCTGAAGGTTAATTACATTTAAGTATTTAAATCTATTTTCATATCTTAAAAAGTAAATAAAAAAGACAGCAAAGAAAAAGAAAAAGAAAGAAAAGAGAGAGAAGAAAAAAGAAAAAAGGAAGAAAAGAATAAGAAAATAATATACTACTTAAAATACATATCCTTCTTAAACTGGTATACATTTATTTCCAAGTTTTTTTCCTGTTCTTTTTACCCATAATTAAAACTATGTTTAATTTTTAGATGTTCCATTTAATTAATCCAATCATCTAATCTTTTAACTATATTTAAAACATTTTTATTTATCTATTAAAATTTTCTTAAGATCAATTACATTTAAATATCTAAAACATTTTCTTTTTTATTATTAAATAGTTTTACAAAAACAAAATTTTACAATATATCCCCAAATCCCTCCCACCCCAAACCCGCCCACTTCCCCCCCCACTTCCCAGAGCTAAATACAGGATTATAGTTGCAATAATCATATTCTAAATAAAAATTATGCATAATATACAATTAACCAAATTCATAATGTGCTTTAACTCCCCTTTAACATAACTACAAACAAAGTACCAATAACAATATCCCACTAAAATCTACTCATAAGCTAAATGGAACTTTTTAGTCCCATATTTATTCTGAATATAATTTATCCATCTCTTCCAAACTGAAATATATCTTTCCTGTGAATGATCTTTCAAATAAGCAGAAATCTTAGACATTTCTGCAAGATTTGAAACTTTAAACACCCATTCTTCTATAGTGGGCAAACTATCCTTCTTCCAATATTGTCCCACCAGTAACCGTGCTGCTGTTATCATGTTCAACATCAAGTTAGTTTCTTTAACATCACAATCTACAACAATACCCAATAAAAACAATTGCGGAGAAAACTTTATCTTTCTCTTAAAAACCTTTTGAATTTTCCACCAAATTTTAATCCAAAAAGCTTTTATATTTCTACAAGTCCACCACATGTGAAAATAGGTAGCTTCTAAACTACCACACCTCCAACATTTAGACTGTAAATTAGGATACATATTGGACAACTTCTTGGGATCCAGATGCCATCTATAAAACATTTTATAAAAATTTTCTCTTAAATTTTGAGCCTGAGTAAATTTAACATTTCTGACCCAAATTATCTCCCAGGTGTCCAACGAAATTGGTTCTTGAATATTTTGTGCCCACTTTATCATACAGTCTTTAACCAGTTCCGTTTCTGAATCCAATTCAATTAAAGCATTATATATCCTCTTTATATGTGCACAATTTAAATCTCTAATTTGCTTTACTAAATTTTGATCTGTAATTGTGATGCCAACCTTTTGATCTGACTTCCACCTAGCTTTCAATTGGGTATATTGAAACCAAGAGTAACTTATATTTTCTTGTCTTAACTCCTCTAATGGTTTAAGTTGCCAATCATTCCCTTGCAATCAAAGTAGTTCCTTATAAGAAACCATATCCATACTCACTCCCATAGGTACGCCCTCTATCGCATGTCCAGGAATTCCCCAAATCGGTATTTTATAATTTAACTTATAATAATACTTTTTCCAGACACGCAATAAAGCACTTCTAAGAATATGGGATTTAAAAGCCCTGTCCACCTTCTTATCGTAAAGCAAATATGCATGCCATCCATATACCAAATCCCAACCATCAAGATGAAGTATTCTCTTATTAGTTAAATTAAGCCAATCAGTAACCCACGTCAAGGCAACCGCATCATAATACAATTTCAAATTCAGCGCCTTGAGTCCCCCTCTTTCCCTGGCATCTTGTAAAATCTTAAATTTAACTCTTGGTTTTTTCCCTGCCCAAATAAATTTGTTAATACCCTTCTGCCATTGATCAAGGTTGGCATCCTTTTTCAATATAGGTATCATTTGAAACAAAAAGAGAAACTTTGGCAGAACATTCATTTTAACAACTGCAATTCTTCCCAGTAATGATAATTGTAATTTTTTTCCAATTATTTAAGTCCCTTTGTACCTTCAACCATAGTGTGTCATAATTATTCTTATACAATTTTACATTTGAGGCTGCAATATATACTCCTAAATATTTAACCTTCTTCACTATTTCAAAACCTGTTAAGTTAGATAACATATCCCTTTCACTCATAGATAAGTTCTTAGATAATATCTTAGTCTTATTACTATTCACCTTAAACCCAGAAACCTTACCATACTGAGTTATAATTTCCATCAAATCTATAACCGACTGTAACGGTTGAGATACTGTCACAACCAAGTCATCAGCAAAAGCTCTCAGTCTATAATCATTCTGTTTTATTTTAATTCCCTTTATCATAGAGGACTCTTGAATTTTAATTAATAAAATATCTAATGTTAAAACAAACAACCCTGTCTTGTACCTTTTTCAATTTTAAAAGTCTCTGTTAATCCCCCATTAACTATAATTTATGCAGTTTGTTGTTGATATATAGCTTTACTAGCATGTAGAAAACCTTCTCCAAAATTCATCTCCTCAACAACTCTTAATAAAAATTGCCAATTAAATTGGTCAAAGGCTTTCTCTGCATCCAAAAATATCAATGCTGCGGAGACTTGGTTGTTCTTATCCAAATATTCAAGCAAGTTTACAATTTGTCTTACATTATATTTCATATACCTCCCAGATATAAATCCCGATTGATCACTATGAATCATTTGTTTCAAAACTTGCATTAATCTATTAGCCAATACTTTAGCAAAAATCTTATAATCTGTATTTAAAAGCGATATAGGTCTATAATTTTTAGGTTGAGTAAGGTCTTGATCCTCCTTTGGAATCAACAATACAAAAGCTGTCCTCCATGATGGAGGAACTACACCTCCAGTCTGAATTTCATTAAACAAAATCTTTAAGGGTTCAATCATTTCAGGCAACAACTTTTTATAGTAAATTGCTGTTAATCCATCTGTTCCCGGAGCCTTGCCCAATTTCAACTGTTTAATAACTAAAGAAATTTCTTCTGATGTAATTGGGCAATTCATCTCAAGTTGTTGTTCTTTTGAGAGTCTCGGAAAAAGAGCTCCCTGTAAATACTTGTCTATATCTAAAGCTTGTATATTTTCTTTAGAATATAATTTCGAGTAAAAATCTAAAAAACTCCTCTTAATCAAATTTTGTTGGTAGACTTCTTTTCCTTTATATTCTATTTTATCTATAGTACGTGATTTCTGTTTTTTCCTTAATTGATAAGCCAACCATCTACCAGCTTTATTGGCGTTACAAAAAGTATTGTGTTTGGCATAGCGCAAATTAGTTGCTACTTGATCAGCCAGTAGCATATTAAATTGTTCTTTCAATAAATGTATTGAGATCTTTAAATTATTATCCAATGGATTCATAATGAACTTTTTCTCCTTAGTTTTAATCTCTTCCTCAATATCTAAAGTTTTTGCATTTGCTTACGCCTATAAGCATTATTCATATAAATCAAAACCCCTCTCATATAGGCTTTACTAGCATCCCAAACCATTTCCATCGAGGTACCTTTATGCATATTTGTGACAAAAAATTCTTTCATATGTTCTCTACATTTCTGCAAGAACAAGTCATTTGAAAATAAATTCTCATTCAGCCTCCAGGATCTCCTACTAGCGTCTTCAGCAAAAAAACTCCAACCAAAGAGGACTATGGTCAGACATTGTCCTAGGAAAAATCTTAACGTTCTTAACCGAAGAAGAAAGATCAGTAGTAATCAAAATAAAGACAATCCTGGAGAAAGATTTATGTCTATCCGAAAAAAAAGTAAAATCTCTGTCTCTCATATTCCTTTCCTGCCATACATCTCTTAATTCCAGATCTTCCTTCAAATCAAAAAAAGCTTTAGGCAATTTTGAATTAAAAAATTTTTTAGAACATCCCTTCTTGTCTTCAGATGGCACCAAAACCCCATTCCAGTCCCCCATCATAATAACAGATTTGAAATCCAGTTCAATTAGTCTCTGATGTAAAAATTTAAATTTTTTTTGCTGTTGTTGATTTGGAGCATATAATCCAATAAGAAGAACTTTCTTTCCTTGTAGTGTTAATTCAATACTAACATATCTTCCCTGGTTTATCCGATTCAATCAATCTTGCCGAAAAGTCTTTTCTTAAGTAAATAACCACTCCAGCCTTCTTGTCCGAAGCAAAAGATGCAAAATGTGTTCCCAATCAGGAATTAATCAAATATTTTTGATCTTTTAATGCAATATGTGTCTCTTGTAAGCAAACAATGTCATTTTTATGTTGTTTCAGATAAAAAAATAATTTCTTTCTTTTCTGTGGTGAATTTAAGCCATTAACATTCCATGTCAGGAACTTCACCATCTCTGGTGACCATGAGCCTTTGGAACATGGCCTGAAGATCAGCTGTTGCTCTCTTAGGACATGCTCCTCCCACAGGCTCTGAGACAGCCGCGTCTTGCGTAGTTGGACCAGATACAGGCTTCTGTTTTTGTTCTTTTTCCATACGCTTATATGCAGCTCTTGTCATCCTCTGTTCTTTTGGATCTTCCTTTAATGCCAAACTCTGCTCCATGGCCTCCGCCTTCTGCATCTCCTCAAGAGGCAATGACATTGCCCCTTTACTCAATTGTTTATCTTCTTGTCTTGCTTCTGTTCTTTTAATTCGGGGAGATGGTGGTAAACCTGCTTTCAGGACCTTAGTGTAGAAATCTTTTGCTTTTAAGATTGTATCCAATCTGTATCTGGTCCCTGCATAATTTACCACAATTCCAATAGGTATTTCCCATCTGAACTGGATTTGTCGCTTCTTAAGCTCGTCAGACAAAAAGGCAAAGTCTTTCCTCTTTCTAAGAATTTTTGAAGGTATCTCCTTGGCCTGCAATCTGAATTTTTTCCCGATTGAAAGCCTGGATAATAGAATTTCTGGTTGATCTCCTGGAAAAATAAATCACTACATCTCTAGGTAGACTTTTTGCCTAGCAATCCAGGAGTTAACCCTAAATGTCTTATCCATTTCCTTAAGTAATTCTTCAGGTTCACATTTCAAAACAGGAGCCACTGCTCGTGCTATTTCCCATTCCAAATCTTCTTTAGGATTCTCTTTGAGGCCTCTGATACGCAAAGCAAACTCCATGTTCTTGTGTTCTGATATAGTAACCTCATCTTCTGTTCTGTCAATCTTGGCCTCTGCTCTATCAATCTTCTGTTCAGCATCAATAATTTTATTTTCCAAATTCTCCACATACTCCATAACTGAGTCCACACGAACATCCAGGCGTTCTATATGTGCAGCCAAACCCTGGAGTGCAAGCACTATATCTTCCCTGATCTGGTTGTTTTGATTAACAAATTCTTCCCTTGTTTTCTCTATTTCTTGCTGCAAAACGTGTGTTGACTGCATCACAACTTGCTGAATGTCTGTCAGTGTAAGTGCAGGAGGTGGGGGAGAGGGTGGTTGTAATGTAGGTTTCATCGAAGTCTGCCCTGCAGCTTGTGGTATAGGTGAGGAAATAACATTCTTAGAAAGCGGAGGCCCTCCCCCACATCTCTCAGCTATCTCTTCGGTTTCGATTTCCTCTTTCACCCAGCAGAATCAAAGTTCAGGAAAAAAAAGAAAAAAAGGGAAGAAAAAATAATAATTCTCCCAAAGTTCTTAACCTTCAATAAGAAGAAAAGGGAACAGGCTTTCAAATAAGCAAAATCCGATACTGGATAAAGTCAGTTGCAAATTGTATCTCTTGCTTTGTAGCAAAATATAACAGTTTTCCAACGCAGTCACTTCACACAGGAAAGAAACATTCCAGCGCCATTTTACTCCATTTCAAACTTGAAACTTGAAGAAGATAATGAAACTGAGTTAAAGTTAAAATCCAATTTGAAAATTCAGATCTTCCTGCTTTGCTCTGCCTGCTTTCCAAAGGAACAAAATACTCACAATCCCCTCTAAGCAGCAGGTGCAGTTGTCGTGTCTTGTTCCACTCCTTTTGGAGCGAAGACGTCCTGAGGGCAGAGAAAGACTGGGCTCTGAGGGGGCTCACCCTGTTATCCCCCAAACTACTTGGGAAAATCGCAGGGGAGCTCTACCTCTACCCAGTCCGGCTCGCCTCTCCCTCTTCTCCTGAGGGAGAAGCTCCAGCGCTGCGGGACAGCTGATTTTCGCTGCCTCCGGGCGCTTTGACACTTCCCAGGATCGGGCGGCTTCAGAACGCCGCCATTCGGCGCTGCAGCGCTACCGGAAGTCCTAAAACATTTTCTTTATATTAACCATCCCAAACATTTTTATATTTCCACAAATCAAAAAACAAACTAAAGAGAGAGAGAGAGAAAATACTACCTTACTTGGGATAGTCATCCCTCTTAAACTAAAATCTTTCTATTTCTTCAACCAAATGTTTCATTTTTAAGTATTCCCTCTGACACGCCCTGTCATCTAATTTCTCAATTCTCACTTTAGCCCTTTCCTTTTGTCAAACATCTTTCCCAATCAATCTATTCCGTTGAATCAAAGAGTCTTTCCATAATCTTGTAGATGTTGTTGTAAATATAAGAGGCAAATCAAACATCATGTCTTTGTAGAAAGATTTCTCCCCTTTATATTCATTGAAGATTTCGCTCATCATCTCTTGTCTCCCCATTTCTTGTAGAACTCCCAACAGCTCTGCAATCCATCTTGTCAAATCTTTTTTATTTTGTGCTCTTAGCATTTTCTTTTCCTTTTTTATTGAAAAGTTTTACAATACATTTTTTAAAAAGACAAAACCCCTCCCAACCCCCTCCCCTCTCCCCAAACCTCCCCAACTCCTCCCTCCCCTCCCCCTCCCCCTCCCCAACTTCCCAGAGCTAAATATAGGGTATAAAAATACAAACAATCATAGTCTACCTTGTGCAAACAACAATAAAATATTAAGTTCTATCGCACTTTAACTCTTATAAAATAACTACAAGCAATTTATATATCACATCAATACTTATTCAAATGCTAGGTGAAACTTTTTAGTCCCATATTTATTCTGGATATAATCAATCCATCTTCTCCACTCCACAATATATCTCTGTTGCGACTGGTCTTTCAAGTAATTTGCCATTTCCACCAGATTGGAAACTTTTAAAGTCCATTCTTCTATAGTCGGCAGTTCTTCCTTCTTCCAATATTGCGCTACTAAAAGTCTCACTGCCGTAATTAAGTTCAATATCAACTTAGTGTCCACAACAGTAGTATCTGTAGTAATGCCCAGTAAAAACAGTTGCGGACAAAACTTTATCCTTTTCTTGAATATCTTTTCCATGTTCCACCAAATTTTAATCCAAAAAGCTTTAACCTTTTTACAGGTCCACCATGCATGAAAATACGTTGCATCTTCACAACCACACCTCCAACATTTGGGCTGACAGTTCGGATACATGCTTGCTAATTTTTTAGGATTAAGTGCCACCTATAAAACATTTTATAAAAGTTCTCTCTTAAATTTTGGGCCTGTGTAAATTTTACATTTCTCACCCAAATCTTTTCCCAAGTATCCATTGTAATAACTTCTTGAAAATTCTGAGCCCACTTTATCATACAGTCTTTAACAAGTTCTGTCTCTGAATCAATTTCTATCAATGCAAGATATATCCTTTTAATATGTGCTTGACCTTGATCTCTAATTTGCTTTACCAAATTTTCATCAATCATTGAAAAACCAATTTTCTGGTCTTCCTTCCACCTGGCCTGAAATTTCCCATACTGAAACCAAGTTTGTACAATCTTTCCTTCTTTTAAAATATTATATGGCTTTAATTGCCATAGATTCCTTTCCAAACTTAAAATTTCCTTATATGTAGTCACATCATGTTTAAACCCAACATTTATATTTTCTATTGTGTGTTTCGGTATTGCCCATATAGGTATCTTATAATTTAACTTGTGTCTGTACTTTTTCCAAACTCGCAACAGAGCATACCTTAAAATATGTATCTTGAACACATTATCCACCTTCGTATCATACAATAAGTATGCATGCCATCCAAATAACGAATCATGGCCCTCAAGATTTAGTAATCTCACTTGTGTTAAATTAAACCAATAACTTATCGCTGACAAAGCAGCAGCTTCATAATATAATTTAAAATTAGGCATTTTAAGACCACCTCTTTCACGCGTATCTTGCATAATCTTAAATTTAACTCGTGGCCTTTTCCCTGCCCAAACAAATTTATTAATACCTTTTTGCCATTCCTCCAAATTTAAATCCTTTTTAAGTATAGGTATCATTTGAAATAAAAATAAAAATTTTGGCAAAACATTCATTTTCACAGCTGCGATTCTTCCTAGTAAAGATAATTGTAATTTTTCCCAACTATCTAATTCTTTTTGAACTTTTCCCCATAACTTTTCATAATTATTTTTATATAACTTTACATTTGAGGGTGATAAATATATCCCCAAATATTTAACCCTTTTAACTATTTCAAATCCCGTTAGCTCTTCTAAGACAGCCATTTGTGATACTGTCATATTCTTAGACAACATTTTAGTTTTTTGTATATTAACCTTAAATCCAGAGACTTTCCCATATTGCGTTATTATCTCCATCAATTCTACAACTGAATAATCAGGCTGAGTCACTGTAACAACCAGATCGTCTGCAAATGCCCTCAATCTATAATCCTGGTCTCTAATTTGAATTCCCTTAATTTTGTCCGAATCCCGTATTTTAATCAATAATATCTCCAATGTTAAAACAAATAATAAGGGCAACAACGGGCACCCCTGCCTTGTACCCTTTTCAATATTACATACTTCAGTCAGACTATTATTAACTATTATGCGGGCTGTTTGCTTTTGATATATTGCCCTGATTGGTTGTAAAAATTTGTCCCCAAATTTCATTTTATCTAATACTTTCAGCAAAAATTGCCAATCCAATTGATCAAAGGCTTTTTCAGCATCCAAGAAGATCAACGCTGCAGGGATCTGATTGTTTCTTTCCAAAAATTCCAACAAATCTACTATATGCCTCACATTATTCTTCATTTGTCTACCACTTATAAACCCAGCTTGATCACCATGAATTACTTGTTGCATTACCCTCATTAATCTGTTAGCTAAAACTTTAGCAAATATCTTGTAGTCCGTGTTCAAAAGTGATATTGGCCTATAATTTTTTGCTTGGGTGACATCCTGGTCTTCCTTTGGAATCAAAGAAATAAAAGCAGTTTTCCAAGATGGAGGTACCCCTCCTCCCATTTGAATTGTCTGAAACAGTTCCCTTAAAGGCTTCGCAATCTCTAACTGTAAATTTTTATAATACACCGCAGTCAGTCCATCCGTACCTGGCGCTTTGCCCACTTTCAATTGTTTAATTGCTGAAAAAATTTCTTCCTCAGTTATCAATTGGTTCATCTCTTCCTTTTGTTCTTGTGTAAGAACAGGAATATTAGCTTTCATCAAATATTCATCAATATCTGCCTCACTAATCTTATCTCTAGCGTACAACTTAGCATAAAAATCAACAAAGGTCTTTTTTATAAGACTCTGCTGGTACACTACCTTACCCTTATGTTCTATTCTATCTACATTAGAAGCCCTTTGCTTCTTCCTTAACAAAGAAGCTAGCCATCTACCTGGTTTATCGGCATTGCAAAAAGTATTATGTCTAACATACCGTAAGTTAATTGCCACTTGATCAGCCATCAACTTATCAAACTGTCCCCTTAATAAATTAATTACCTCTTTAGTCTTCCCATCCAATGGGTTCAAAATTAAAGCCTTTTCTTTTTCCTTAATTTCATTCTCTAATTCTTTCCTCCTAAATTCCAAATTATGTCTATATTTATTGTTCAAATATATTAATACACCTCTCATATAAGCTTTACTAGCATCCCAAACCATTTCAATAGAAGTACGTTTATACATATTAATTTTAAAAAATTCCTTCATCTGTTTTTTACACTCTTCCACATTTTCCTGATTTCTAAACAAATTTTCATTTAAACGCCAGAAGCACCTATCCCTATTATCTTTTTCTATCTCTAACCATAATCAGACATAGTTCTTGGACAAATCTTAATCTTCTTAATCTTAGAAAAAAAATCATTAGTAATTAATATGAAGTCAATCCTGGAAAAAGATTGATGTCTATCAGAGAAAAAAGTATAGTCCTTTTCTTGCAAATTTCTTTCTCTCCAGATATCTCGCAATTCCAAATCGTCCTTCATCTCAAAAAAAGATTTAGGCAGTTTAGCATGACTTGAGGTGCTTTTAAAAAAAAACCTTGTCCATTTGTACATCCAAAACGCCATTCCAGTCTCCCATAAAAATACAAGATTTATAATCCCACTGAGTAATCTTGGTGTGTAATAAACTATAAAAATCTGCTTGTTGTTGATTAGGAGCATATAATCCAACCAGAAGTGTTTTCTTGCCTTCTATTAACAGTTCAATTATAACATATCTTCCTTGTTTATCTGCTTCAATTAAAGCCGCTGTCAAAGTATTCTTAACATAAACAACCACTCCATTTTTCTTGTCCATTGCAGAGGCAATAAATTGTGTACCCAATCTTGAGTTAAACTAATACTTTTGATCCGTGACTCTAATATGTGTTTCTTGTAAACAAATAACATCATTCTTAAATTGTTTTAAATATTGAAAAACTTTCTTTCTCTTCTGTGGTGAA
Organism: Vipera ursinii; assembly: GCF_947247035.1. Classification (NCBI taxonomy): domain Eukaryota; kingdom Metazoa; phylum Chordata; class Lepidosauria; order Squamata; family Viperidae; genus Vipera; species Vipera ursinii. Next base: position 62,234,008 of record NC_139517.1, on the reverse strand, counting down.
TTTAAGCCATTAACATTCCAGGTTAGAAACTTTGTCCCCACCTCGGGGACCACCTGCTGCCGGCATCAACTCCCCTCCGCCCTATGCGTTCCCACAGAGAGGGCCTCCTCAGGGTGCCGCCAGTCAGGGAATGCCGACTGGTGGCCCCCAGGGGGAGGGCCTTCTCTGTGGGCGCTCCGGAATTATGGAACCAACTGCCAGTGGAGCTCCGGATGGCATCAGACCTCCGAACTTTCCGTCGTGGCCTGAAGACCCACCTATTTGAATTAGCTGGTCTGGCCTGACGGGGGATTATGGGTTTTAATTTGTTGTTTTAGATTTGTATTACTGTTTTTAACTGGGCATGGGTTTAATCTTTTTTTAATTTTTGTATTGTCTTTTTTATATATGCCCTGTGAACCGCCCTGAGTCCCTATCAAGGAGAAGGGCGGTATACAAATTAAATAAAACTTGAACTTGAAACTTTCGCAACCTGAAGCTTTTGGAGCGCTTCTTCCAAAATCACCTGCACTCTCTTAGGTCGCGCTCCTCCCACAGCTTCACTATAAGTAAGTTTTGGAGGTGCCATCATGACTTTCTGCTGTTCTTGTTCTTGCTCTTGTCTCATTCGTCTGGCAGCAGCACGTGTCATTCTCTGGTCTCTAACCTCCTCCGATGATACTGAAATTTGATCCACTCCTGTAGCTTTCTGAAATTCTCCATCTTTCATCTGCGTTGTTCCTTCAGCACCTTGTAGATTCTCACTTCGTGATTGACACTCTCCCTCACCATTCTTGTTTTTAGATTCCAGAAGTGGTATGGGGACTGCTTTTAAAACATTGATATAAAAATCACGTGCCTGCAACACTGTAAGAAGATGATGTCTCGTGCCTTCATGCATCACCACCATACCTACTGGTATCTCCCATCTGAACTTAATATCACGTCTTCTTAATTCTTGTGCCAGAAAAGCAAATTCCTTCCTTCTCTTCAGGATTCTTGGAGGGATCTCTTTTAGAATCAAAACTTCTTGTTCAGCAATTGCAAATTTATTATTGTAAAAAGCTTGGATAACCTCATTTCTAATTGCTCTCTTTGTAAAATAAACCACCACATCTCTGGGTAATTTCCTTTGTCTTGCAATCCACGAATTAACACGGAAAATTTTGTCTATATCCTCCATAATTCCTTCTGCTGGTCGCTCCAAAACACCTTCCAAAGCCTCTGAAACTATTTTTTTCAAATTTTCTTTAGAATCCTCTATTAAGCCTCTAGTTCTCACAGCAAACTCCATCTCTCAGTACTGTACCAAGGTCAAATCGTCGTCAATTTTATCCACCACATTTTTAGTCTCTGTCATTTTTGCATCTAATCTGATATTATTTTGGCTGAGATCTTCCACTCTCTTGTCCAAGCGCTTTATGCATACAGCTATGCCTTGAAATGCAAGTAAGATGTCTGCCCTCATTTCAGTAAACCTCTCATCCATAAGATCAACTAGTTGTTGAGATTGCTTTTTCAAAGCCTCTTGCAAAACATCTTACAAATCTTTAACTGTAAAAGTTGGTACAGGTGCAGGTGCAGGTGCAGAGGGGGGGCATTAAGGCTTGTAACGAAGATTGCTGCACTGGAGAAGCCCCCGTGCTTCTAGGAACTTTAGAAGATTTGGCAGCCATTTTCACCCACTATTGCCTGCTACGCACTTTCACTTTCATCAAACTCCACAAAGTCCACCGAGTTAAAGATCATAAATTCACTTTCACCTGGTTCTCCTGTATCGCTCTGCCTGCATCCAAGTTCTCTAAAGTTCTCTCTTGCTGGCAGGGATAGTTGCTGACGCCCTGCTCTGCTCCAAAAGCCTGGAGCAGAGGCGTCCCACAGTCCGGAGCAAACTCAGGCTTCGGGGGGTGGCTCAATCCTTCAGCCACCAGAATTTTAACTCTGGCGGCCCCGGAGAGCTCTACCCCTACCTGGGTGCTCACCCCCACCTCTTCTCCCGAGGAGCGGGCTTCCGAGCCATCAAAACAGCTGATCGGCACTGTTTTCAGCGGCTCTACGGAGACGACAGGGCTGACAGCCAGAATGGCTGCCAGTGGAGGAGCCTTGCCACCCGGAACCCTTAGCATTTTCTTTTCCATGTCCAGTGTTTCTTGTAAGTTCTTCTCCATTTGAGTCTCCATCTCTAAATTTCTTTTCACTAGTTTATATTCAGTTGTCTGCTTTACATAATCTCTTTTTTTGTTTTCTGATCATTTATTTGTTGTGACATTAAATTAAAGATGCATTCATTTAAGTTTTCAAATTCATTTTTAATTTCCTCATGGTTTGAAAATAATGTCATTTGTCATTGTTGTATCATAACATACATTTTCTCTGGGGATATATTTATTTTTTCTTGGTACATTCTTTCTGCAGACCTCTGATGCTCCATAATGACCAAAAATCCTTTTTCTGCCAATCGCTTTAAAGTCACAGTTTAAAATGTATAGTCCAGGAATGTCAATTTTTTCTACGTTTTATAGTTCTCACTTTGTAGATAGTCCACAAGTGTTCTCTTTTTAATATTATTACAGCTGTTCTTTGTTTAGTTAAGACTTTAAAGTCACATCAGGGTTTTTTTCTGGGCTGTATATTTAGGGCAGTATTTTCATCCACCACTAGATGTCAGCACCAGTCCATCTTTCAATTTTCAAAAGAAATAAGCCTTTTATCTCCATCAATAATCTTTTGCCAGGAAACTCTTAATATATTCCACTGATTTCACATTTTCCAGGTTTAAATCTTATATTACTTTTATTTCTATATATTTATTCCCCATAAATTTAATTCACCACTTCCATTTAGAGGGGGGTGAAGCAACACCACCACCCCCGTCTCACTTTCAGAAGATTTTTACTTCTCTGTTTTTTTCTTTTTTTCAGGAAATCAGTCAAGTAGAAGAGAGAGAATCAATATTCTTACATAGTTCAATCACACTGTTAATGATGATGCTTTAATTTAGGCCTTTTTGGCTTTGGCTGCATGAAGCTTGGGCTAGACTCTATTGGTTTCTGGAGGACTTTCCCCAGACATCTAGATTGACTGCCATCTCCCAGAATTCTTGGGGCTTCCCTCCTTCCTTGCCACCTCTCCAGGGTGGCTTTGGACCCATTTAGGATCCCCAAAGAGAGAGAAATCAGCTTTAGGGTGCGGAGCCCCATGATCCCTTGGCTGTTGCACTATGTGCAAAACCGGAAGCCCAAACATTTCATTCTCTGGGATGTTTAAAAACCACATTTTGCTTTGAATATTAGCATTTGCCACTGTCAAATTGCAACTGATAATGTAAGAGCTCAAAGGGGGAGGGTTTCTCTTCAGCAAACATAGGGCTTTCCTCATGTGTGATAAACTTCATAATCTGATCCAATCAGGTAGTTACTATGTTTTTAAAACCAAATTGGCATTTTATCCTTCCAGGATTTTGCCCTTGTACTGTGACATATATAAAGAAGTCTGGTGGCACAGTGGTTAGAATACAGTATTGCAGGCAAACTCTGCCCACAGCCTAGACCTCAATCCTCATAGGGCTCAAGGTTAACTCAGCCTTCCATTCTTCTGAGGTCAGTAAAATAAGATTCCAGATTGTTGGGGAAAATATGCTGACATTGTAGACTGCTTAGAGAGTACTATAAAGCACCATGGAGTGGTATGTCAAGCTATGAAGACCCCTTGCTTTAGAACTGCCATGAACCTTCTAGCTTGCCTACACCCCGGAGAGAGGGGGGAGAAGGTTTGGAATGCACAGATGGATGTTATCAGTGTGAGAGCCAAGGTCATTGAAGAGATGTTTTGGCAAATTAAAGCTTCCTTCTCATAATAGACATTTAAAGACTAATTGGACAATGTGACCTGAACAGTCAGAGAGGAGAGGAAAGGTTTTAATCTTTTAATTAACTTTCTCCCACCATATTTCCAGATCTGGTATTCTTTATACTGTGCCAGTATGCTATGCCTAATAAAGCTTTACATTAGAGATCACAGTGCCTCTGGTGGGTTTTTTTTATTAAAGTTTTACAAAAACAAAATTTTACAATATATCCCCAAATCCCCCCACCCCAAACCCACCCACTTCCCCTCCCCCACTTCCCAGAGCTAAATACAGGATTATAGTTATAATAATCATATTCTAAATAAAAATTATGCATAATATACAATTAACCAAAATCATAATGTGCTTTAACTCCCCTTTAACATAACTACAAACAAAGTACCAATAACAATATCCCTCTAAAATCTACTCATAAGCTAAATGGAACTTTTTAGTCCCATATTTATTCTGAATATAATCTATCCATCTCCTCCAAACTGAAATATATCTTTCCTGTGAATGATCTTTCAAGTAAGCAGAAATCTTAGACATTTCTGCAAGATTCGAAACTTTAAACACCCATTCTTCTATAGTGGGCAAACTATCCTTCCAATATTGTCCCACCAGTAACCGTGCTGCTGTTATCATGTTCAACATCAAATTGGTTTCTTTAACATCACAATCTACAACAATACCCAATAAAAACAATTGCAGAGAAAACTTTATCTTTCTCTTAAAAATCTTTTCAATGTTCCACCAAATTTTAATCCAAAAAGCTTTTATATTTCTACAAGTCCACCACATATGAAAATAGGTGGCTTCTAAACTACCACATCTCCAACATTTAGACTGTAAATTAGGATACATGTTAGACAACTTCTTGGGATCCAGATGCCATCTATAAAATATTTTATAAAAATTTTCTCTTAAATTTTGAGCCTGAGTAAATTTAACATTTCTGACCCAAATTATCTCCCAAGTGTCCAACAAAATTGGTTCCTGAATATTTTGTGCCCACTTTATCATACAATCTTTAACTAATTCCGTTTCCGAATCCAATTCAATTAAAGCATTATATATCCTCTTTATATGTGCACAATTTAAGTCTCTAATTTGTTTTACTAAATTTTGATCTATAATTGTGATGCCAACCTTTTGATCTAACTTCCACCTAGCTTTCAATTGGGTATATTGAAACCAAGAGTAACTAATGTTTTCTTGTCTTAACTCATCTAATGATTTAAGTTGCCAATCATTCCCTTGCAATCTAAGTAATTCCTTATAAGAAACCATATCCAAACTCACTCCCATAGATACGCCCTCTATCCTGTGTCCAGGAATTCCCCAAATCGGTATTTTATAATTTAACTTATAATAATACTTTTTCCAGACACGCAATAAAGCACTTCTAAGAATATGGGATTTAAAAGCCCTGTCCACCTTCTTATCGTAAAGCAAATATGCATGCCATCCATATACCAAATCCCAACCATCAAGATGAAGTATTCTCTTATTAGTTAAATTAAGCCAATCAGTAACCCACGTCAAGGCAACCGCATCATAATACAATTTCAAATTCGGCGCCTTGAGTCCCCCTCTTTCCCTGGCATCTTGTAAAATCTTAAATTTAACTCTTGGTTTTTTCCCTGCCCAAATAAATTTGTTAATACCCTTCTGCCATTGATCAAGGTTGGCATCCTTTTTCAATATAGGTATCATTTGAAACAAAAAGAGAAACTTTGGCAGAACATTCCTTTTAACAACTGCAATTCTTCCCAATAAGGATAATTGTAATTTTTTCAAATTATTTAAGTCCCTTTGTACCTTCAACCATAGTGTTTCATAATTATTCTTATACAATTTTACATTTGAAGCTGCAATACATACTCCTAAATATTTAACCTTTTTCACTATTTCAAAACCTTCTAATTTAGATAACATATCCCTTTCACTCATAGATAAATTCTTACATAATATCTTAGTCTTATTACTATTCACCTTGAACCCAGAAACCTTACCATACTGAGTTATAATTTCCATCAAATCTATAACCGACTGTAATGGTTGAGATACTGTCACAACCAAGTCATCAGCAAAAGCTCTCAATCTATAATCATTCTGTTTTATTTTAATTCCCTTTATCATAGAGGACTCTTGAATTTTAATTAATAAAATATCTAATGTTAAAACAAACAATAATGGTGATAGGGGGCATCCCTGTCTTGTACCTTTTTCAATTTTAAAGGTCTCTGTTAGCCCCCCATTAACTATAATTTGTGCAGTTTGTTGTTGATATATAGCTTTAATAGTATGTAAAAAACCTTCTCCAAAATTCATCTCCTCAACAACTCTCAATAAAAATTGCCAATTCAATTGGTCAAAGGCTTTCTCTGCATCCAAAAATATCAATGCTGCGGAGACTTGGTTGTTCTTATCCAAATATTCAAGCAAGTTTACAATTTGTCTTACATTATATTTCACATACCTCCCAGATATAAATCCCGATTGATCACTATGAATCATTTGTTTCAAAACTTGCATTAATCTATTAGCCAATACTTTAGCAAAAATCTTATAGTCTGTATTCGAAAGCAATATAGGTCTATAATTTTTAGGTTGAGTAAAGTCTTGATCCTCCTTTGGAATCAATGATACAAAAGCTGTCCTCCATGATGGAGGAACTGCACCTCCAGTCTGAATTTCATTAAACAAAATCTTTAAGGGTTCAATCATTTCGACCAACAACATTTTATAGTAAATTGCTGTTAATCCATCTGTTCCCAGAGCCTTGCCCAATTTCAACTGTTTAATAGCTAAAGAAATTTCTTCTGATGTAATTGGGCAATTCATCAGTTGTTGTTCTTTTGAGAGTCTCAGAAAAAGAGCTCCCTGTAAATACTTGTCTATATCTAAAGCTTGTATATTTTCTTTAGAATATAATTTTGAATAAAAATCTAAAAAACTCCTCTTAATCAAATTTTGTTGGTAGACTTCTTTTCCTTTATATTCTATTTTATTTATAGTACGTGATTTCTGTTTCTTCCTTAATTGGTAAGCTAACCATCTACCAGGCTTATTAGCATTACAAAAAGTATTATGTTTAGCATAGCGCAAATTAGTTGCTACTTGATCAGCCAGTAGCATGTTAAATTGTTCTTTCAGTAAATGTATTGAGATCCTTAAATTATTATCCAATGGATTCAAAATAAGCTTTTTCTCCTTAGATTTAATCTCTTCCTCAAGATCTAAATGTTTTTGCATTTGCTTACGCCTGTAAGTGTTGTTCATATAAATCAAAACCCCTCTCATATAGGCTTTACTAGCATCCCAAACCATTTCCATCGATGTACCTTTATGCATATTTGTAACAAAAAAAATTCTTTCATATGTTCTCTACATTTCTGCAAGAACAAGTCATTTGTAAATAAATTCTCATTCAGCCTCAAGGATCTCCTACTAGCGTCTTCAGCAAAAAACTCCAACCAAAGAGGACTATGGTCAGACATTGTCCTAGGGAAAATCTTAATGTTCTTAACCGAAGAAAAAAGATCAGTAGTAATCAAAATAAAGTTAATCCTGGAGAAAGATTTATGTCTATCCGAAAAAAGGTAAAATCTCTGTCTCTCATATTCCTTTCCCGCCATACATCTCTTAATTCCAGATCTTCCTTCAAATCAAAAAAAGCTTTAGGCAATTTCAAATTTAAAAAGTTTTTGTAGGATCCCTTCTTATCTTCAGATGGCACCAAAACTCCATTCCAGTCCCCCATCATGATAACAGATTTATAATCCAATTCGATTAGTCACTGATGTAAAAATTTGAAGAATTTTTGCTGTTGTTGATTTGGAGCATATAATCCAATAAGAAGAACTTTCCTTGTAATATTAATTCAATACTAACATATCTCCCTTGTTTATCCAATTCAATCAATCTTGCCGAAAAGTCTTTTCTTAAATAAATGGCCACTCCAGCCTTCTTGTCCGGAGCAAAGGATGCAAAATGTGTTCCCAATTGGGAATTAATCAGATACTTTTGGTCTTTTAATGCAATATGTGTCTCTTGTAAGCAAACAATCTCATTTTTATGTTGTTTCAAATAAAAAAATAATTTCTTTCTTTTCTGTGGTGAATTTAAGCCATTAACATTCCATGTCAGGAACTTCACCATCTCTGGTGACCATGAGCCTTTGGAACATAGCCTGAAGATCAGCTGTTGCTCTCTTTGGACGTGCTCCTCCCACAGACTCTGAGACAGCCGCGTCTTGCGTAGTTGGACCAGATACAGGCTTCTGTTTTTGCTCTTTTTCCATACGCTTATATGCAGCTCTTGTCATCCTCTGTTCTTTTGGGTCTTCCTTTAATGCCAAACTCTGCTCCATAACCTCTGCCTGCTGTATCTCTTTAAGAGGCAATGACATTGCCCCTTCACTCAATTGTTTATCTTCTTGTCTTGCTTCTGTTCTTTTAATTCAAGGAGACGGTGGTGAGCCTGCTTTCAGGACCTTAGTGTAGAAATCTTTTGCTTTTAAAATTGTATCCAATCTGTATCTGGTCCCTGCATAATTTACCACAATTCCAATAAGTATTTCCCATCTGAACTGGATTTGTCGCTTCTTAAGCTCATCGGACAGAAAGGCAAAATCTTTCCTTTTCCTAAGAATTGTTGGAGGTATCTCCTTTAAAATCATAATGTCTTGGCCTGCAATTTAAAATCTTTTTGGATAAAGGCCTCTGTTCCTAGAAGATACTGATTATCTAGACCCGTACCAATCGGGTTTCAGGCCCCGACACAGCACGGAGACGGCATTGGTCGCTCTGATGGAAGCGGTCCGGGAATGGATGGGGAGGAACAGGCTTCAACTCAACCCGGACAAGACTGAATGGCTGTACATACCGGCATGTCAGGATATTCAGAGTATTCCATCCCTTAATATTGGGGGCGAGTTACTGCCCCCTGTAGATAGGGCTCGCAACCTGGGTGTCCTCCTAGATTCACAGCTCTCCTTAGAAGATCACATAGGAGCTGTGACTAGGGGGGCTTTCACTCAGGTTCGTCTGGTGTGCCAGCTACGACCCTATCTGGACCTGGATGCCTTACGTACAGTCACCCATGCACTTGTGACCTCTCGTCTTGACTACTGCAACGCTCTTTACATGGGGCTGCCCTTGAGAATCACTCGGAAGCTTCAGCTGGTACAGAGTGCAGCTGCACGGACGCTTTTGGGGGCTCCCCGATACTCCCATATTACACCTCTGCTTCGTGAGCTGCACTGGCTTCCAGTTGCCTTCCGGGTGAAATTCAAGGTGCTAGTGATGACATACAAAGCCCTACATGGCATGGGTCCGGATTACCTACTGGAGCACCTACTGCCAGCATCAACATCCCTCTGTCCTGTGCGCTCCCACAGAGAGGGCCTCCTCAGGGTGCCACCGGTCAGAGAATGCCGGCTGGTGATCCCCAGGGGGAGAGCATTCTCGGTGGGTGCGCCAATCCTCTAGAACCGCTTACCAGCCAAAATCCGGATGGCCCCCGACCTTCGCACCTTTCGGCGAGATTTAAAAACCTATCTATTCCAGCAAGCCGGCCTGGCTTGATAGATTTGGGGTTTTATTTGTAGATCTGGGGTTTTGTTTGTTTTATTGTTGGTTTATTGTATACTTACTTTGCTCTGTACACCGCCCTGAGTCCTCCGGGAGAAGGGCGGTATATAAAACGAATAAATAAATAAATAAATAAATAAATAAATAAATAAATAAATAAATAATAGAATTTCTGGTTGATCTCCTGGAAAAATAAATCACTACATCTCTGGGTAAATTTTTTTTGCCTAGCAATCCAGGAGTTAACCCTAAATGTCTTATTCATTTCTTTAAGTAGTTCTTCAGGTTCACATTTCAAAACAGGAGCCACTGCTCGTGCTACTTCCCATTCCAAATCTTCTTTAGGATTCTCTTTAAGGCCTCTGATACGCAATGCAAACTTCATGTTCTTATATTGTGATAGAATAACTTCGTCCTCTGTTCTGTCAATCTTAGCCTCTGCTCTATCAATCTTCTGTTCAGCATCAATGATTTTATTTTCCAAATTCTCCACATACTCCATAACTGAGTCCACACGAACATCCAGGCATTCTATATGTGCAGCCAAACCCTGGAGTGCAAGCACTATATCTTCCCTCATCTGGTTGTTTTGGTTAACAAATTCTTCCCTTGTTTTCTTTATTTCTTGCTGCAAAACATGTGTTGACTGCATCACAACTCGCTGAATGTCTGTCAGTGTAAATGCAGGAGGTGGGGGAGGGTGGTTGTACTGTAGGTTTCATCGAAGTCTGCCCTGCAGCTTGTGGTAAAGGTGAAGAAATAACATTCTTAGAAATTGGAGGCCCTCCCCCATGTCTCGCAGCCATCTCTTAGGTTTCGATTTCCTCTTTCACCCAGCAGAATCAAAGTTCAGAAAAAAAGGGGGGGAAAAAGAAGGGAAGGGAAAGAAAAAATAAAAATTCTCCCAAAGTTCCTTAACCTTCAATAAGAAAAAAGGGAACAGGCTTTCAAATAAACAAAATCCGGTACTGGGCAAAGTCAGTTGCAAATTGTATCTCTTGCTATGTAGCAAAATATAACAGTTTTCCAACGCAGTCACTTCACACAGGAAAGAAACATTCCAGCGCCATTTTACTCCATTTCAAACTTAAAACTTGAAGAAGATAATGAATCTGAGTTAAAGTTAAAATCCAACTTGAAAATTCAGATCTTCCTGCTTTGCTCTGCCTGCTTCTCAAAGAAACAAAATACTCACAGTCCCATCTAAGCAGCAGGTGCAGTTGTTGCGTCTGGTTCCACTCCTTATGGAGCGAAAACGTCCTGAGAGTGGAGAAAGCCTGGGCTACGAGGGGGCTCACCCTGTTATCCCCCAAACTACTTGGGAGAATCGCAGGGGAGCTCTACCTCCACCCAGGCAGGCTCGCCTCTCCCTCTTCTCCCGAGGAAGAAGCTCCAGCACCACGGGACAGCTGATTTTCGCTGCCTCTGAGCGCTTTGACGCTTCCCAGGATCGGGCGGCTTCAAAACGCCGCCATTCAGCACGGCAGCACTACCGGAAGTCACTGGTGGCTTTACCTTGTTGGGCTTTTCAGCTGGATTCATGACATGGTATATAAATCTAAGTGCTATTGCTATTGCTAATGGACATATAAATTAAAACATGCATTTAAGTCTTAACTGTCAGGCATGAAGGAACAGGACTACATGTTAAGTTTCAATTAAAAATATCTATTGGACAAGCCTATATACTGTATATATATATATAAGAATCTAGTCAACTAATGCTTGGCACTAAATTGGCACTAAATAAAGTCAGTGGGATTCAAAGGGGGGCTGGACTTGGATCACTGGTGGAAACATAATACCTCCAAACTAATTCCTGTCTTGACTCTGCCCTCAGGCTCTGCTTCTCATCTCCTACATTAATAAGTGGAACATATATATTAAAATATAAAGCATAAGAAAATAAGGAGGTCAAATAAATTTGATATTTCATTCATAAGGAGAAGAATCATTTTCTTTGGTTTCATTTAACAAAAATAATATTGTTATGCTAGCTATTTGCAGTAAATATTTGCTTACCCTTTTTTGCTACTTCTTGCTTTTTGCCTCATTTGAATTGGACAAGCATCAATCATATCAGTAGCCAGTAATCTAAGATTTTATAAACTATGGGTTTGACTTTTTTACAAGTCCACCATATATGATAATAAGTTGCATCATCACAACCACACCTCCAACATTTAGGCTAATAATTTGGATACATGCTAATGTTTTAGGATCTAAATGCCATCTATAAAACATTTTATAAAAATTCTCTCTTAAATTTTGTGCCTATGTAAATTTTACATTTCTGACCCATATCTTTTCCCAGATATCCATCATTATGGGCTCCTGAAAATTCTGGGCCCATTTTATCATGCAGTCTTTAACAAGTTCCGTTTTTGAATCTATTTCTATCAGTGTATTATATATCCTCCTTATATGTGCTGAACTTTGATCTCTTATTTGTTTAACCAAATTTTCATCAGTTGTCAAAATACCAACTTTTTAATCTTCCTTCCATCTAGCTTGTAACTGCCCATACAGAAACCAAGTCTGCACTATTTGTTCTTCTTTTAAAGTATTAAATGGCTTTAATTGCCATACATTCCTTTCCATTCTAAGAATTTCTTTATATGTAGTCACATCATGTTTAAATCCCACACTTATATTTTCTATTGCATGTTTAGGTATTGCCCAAATTGGTATTTTATAATTTAACTTATATCAATATTTTTTCCAGACTCGCAACAGGGCATACCTTAATATATGTGTCTTAAAAACATAATCCACCTTCTTATCATACAATAAATAAGCATGCCAGCCAAATAATAAATCACATCCCTCAATATTCAATAATCTCCCTTGTGTTAGATTAAACCAATCACTAATTAATGATAAAGCAGCAGCCTCATAATATAGTTTAAAATTGGGCATTTTAAGACCATCTCTTTCACGTATATCTTGCATTATCTTAAATTTTACTCTTGGTCTTTTCCCTGCCCAAATTTATTAATACCTTTCTGCCATTCTTCCAAATTTGAATCTTTTTTGAGTATAGGTATCATTTGAAACAAAAATAAAAATTTTGGTAAAACATTCATTTTCACTGCTGCAATTCTTCCCAATAAAGACAGTTGTAATTTTTTCCAACTCTCTAACTCTTTTTGTATTTTTAACCATAACAATTCATAATTATTTTTATATAATTTCACATTTGAAGCTGAAAGATATACCCCCAAATATTTAGTCTTTTTAACTATTTCAAATCCTGTTCATTTTTCTAGGACTATCTTTTGTTCTGTAGTCATATTTTTAGACAGTATTTTAGTTTTTTGCATATTTATCTTAAATCCAGAAACTTTTCCATATAGCAATATTATCTCCATCAGGTCTACAACCGACTGAGTCGGTTGACTTAATGTAATAACCAAGTCATCTGCAAACGCTCTCAATCTATAATCTTGATCTTTTATTTTAATTTATTTTAATTTAATTTTCAACTTTCAGAGCTGCTGGGAAGTGCTCCATGCTGTAAGTTTTGGAAGGGCTGCACCAAAAAAGGAGCTAGAGCCCTGATTGGTTTGCATTGTATTTGAACTGCATTTGGGGCCCTGATTGGATCTCCATCGCTTTTCAGCAGAATTTCAACTTTCAGAGCTGCTGGGAAGTGCTCCATGCTGTACGTTTTGGAAGGGCTGCACCAAAAAAGTAGCGGCCCGCGTGCCTAACAGCGTGCGAATTATATAACTAAATATCAAAAACAGCAACATTCAGGGCAAGTGCATCTGAGATTCATTGTAACTCAGCATGTCTGGCTTAGTTCAGTGCAACACCTGTTTTGTAGCTGTCTTTCGCAGTACCCTTTTCAAACTTGGAAACTGTCCTATCTGTAAACAAATCACTAGTCTACAAGGACAGATTATTTATCTAGGGTCTGTAATCTGTGCTCTTCAGGCAGAAATTAGGTGTCCAGTGCAGCCCTCCTACCCTATTGAGCCTCTGTGCTATCAGCCCCCTCTACCACAAAGATCCTGCAGGAGAAGGGCAGTGTGGACAACCGTGGGATCTGGCAGGGTGAGATCTGTGAACCATAAACCCAAACCTTTCGCTGTGTCCCTGCACAACAGATACAGTGCCCTTTCTGACCTTAATAAGGACATTAAGGAGACAGGTAAAGGTATCTGTGATAATAACTCAAATAAGCAGGGGATCGTGGTCCAAGATGAAAAACTTGTTTTCGACAGGGAGAAGTGTGAATCTGGTATTACACACCAGTCATGCAAGAACAGAAAGGCATCCAAAAAGAGAAGCCACCTTCTGGTTGGTGATTCAATTATAAGGGATGTAAATTTAAGAAAGGACACAGAGGTTTTGAAAGAGGTCAGGTGTCTTCCAGGTGCTACTGCCAGTAGGGACAAGAAGCGTATTTCTAAAATAATCAAGAATGCCAGCAAGGACTGTGATGTGGAGGCTATTGTACATCTTGGCACTAATGATCTGTCCCAAAAAGATGTACTCTCTGTGCAGAATGATTTCCAGAGCTTGGGGCAGGAACTTAGCAGAATAGGCTGTAGGCTTACTTTTTCAGAGGTTTTACCAGTGTATAAGGAGCAAAATGGAAAAGGCCAGCATATAGCAGAATTTAATATGTGGCTAAAGGAGTGGTGTAAAGGAGAAGGCTTTGGTTATATTAGTCATGATGTCTGTAGCTGGTCCAATGAAAAAATGTATAAAAGAGATGGTCTGCATCCATCCAAGAAAGGGACTGAGTTACTTGGCAATAAAATCACAGCTTTTTTTGAGGAACATTTAAATAATGGGGATAGTGAGTTAATTGATACAGAACATCACTGTCCCCGGCAATCTAAGAAAATAGGGGAAGCCAGGCACCACACAAGTTATGCAGCAAGTAAACACAGGGTCAGTCATAAAGGACTCAAATGTCTATAAACTAATGCACAGAGTATGAACAGTAAGCAGGGTGAACTAGAAATTCAGGTAAATGAGGGCAGATATGATATTGTTGCCATTACGGAAACATGGTGGGACGAAACCTACAAATGGACCACACAGCTAGAGGGATTTAAACTATTTAAAAGAAACAGACTAAACAAAAGAGGAGGAGGAGTTGCTCTCTATATAAGAAATAACTTTATCTCTACAGAAATAGAGCACAACAATGACGAAAACTGTAAACTTGAAAGCATTTGGGTCAATATAAAAGGGGAAAAAATGGCAATGCCATAGGTGTATACTATAGGCCGCCCAACCAAGCAGAGGAAATAGATGAACTTTTTGCTAGTCAGCTAACTAAGGTATGTAAGAAGCACATCACAATAGTAATGGGGGACTTTAATTACTCTGATATCAACTGGGAGACAAACTCTGCACCAGATTCCTGTCAAACCTAGCAGACAACTTTCTCTCCCAAAAAGTAGAGAAGGGAACAAGGGGATTACCCATATTGGATTTAATTCTCACAAACAGAGATGAAATGATAGAAGGTGTCGAAGCCACAGGAACCTTGGGGGGAAGTGATCATGCAATATTGGAATTCAACATTCTGGAGGCACAAGCAATAGAACACAGCCAAACTACAGTCTTGGACTTTAAAAAAGCTAATTTCAATAAACTTAGAAAGACCATGGGAAGAATTCCATGGATGAGAATCCTAAAGTGGGAAAAAACTCAAGAAGCTTGGGAAATTTTGAAAAGTGAGATAATAAAGGCCCAGTCCAGTACAATACCAACAAAGAAGAAGAATAACAGCTCTCAAAAGAAACCAGCATGGCTGCATAAAGAACTCTCTCATAAATTGAAAGATAAAAAGGACAAGTATAAGAATTGGAAAGAGGGGCACATAACTAAGTCAGAATATCAGCAAATAGCCCATGCCTGCAAAGATGAAGTGAGGAAAGCTAAGGCTCAAAATGAACTAAGGCTTGCGACCAAAGTCAAAAATAACAAAAAAATGCTTCTTTCAACATATAAAAAACAAGAAAAAAGTTAAGTAAATGATTGGTCCATTAGTGGGGGAAAGTGGCAAGAAGGTGACAAGCAATAGGGAGAAAGCAGAACTATTTAATTCGTTTTTTGCATCTGTCTTTACACAAAGGGAAAAAACAGTCCAACCTACCCAAACCAGTGCCATAAAAAACAGAATAGAAACGCAAGTTAAGATAGGCAAGAAAATGGTAAGTGAGCACCTGTCCAGCCTAGACGAGTTCAAATCACCAGGACCAGATGGATTACACCCCAAGGTTCTGAAGGAACTGGCAGACGTGATCTCAGAACCACTGAACTATATTTTTCAAAGATCCTGGAGCACTGGGGAACTACCAGAGGACTGGAAGAGAGCTGATGTAGTTCCCATCCTCAAAAAAGGGAAAAAATAGATCCAGGAAACTACAGACCTATCAGCCTGACCTCAATACCTGGGAAGATTCTGGAAAAGATAATCAAAGAACAAATCAGCGAACACCTTGATGCAAACAAAGCCATCACTAAAAGCTGCAGAGACCTGGTTATTTCTCTCCAAAAATTCCAATAAATCTACAATATGTCTCACATTATTTTTCATTTGTCTACCACTTATAAATCCTGTTTGGTCACTATGAATCATTTGCTGCATAACCTTCATTAATCTATTTGCTAAAATTTTAGCAAATATCTTATAATCAGTATTTAAAAGCGATATTGGCCTGTAATTTTTGGTTTGGATAAGATCTTGATCTTCCTTCGGAATCAACAATATAAAAGCTGTTTTCTATGATGGAGGCACTTCTCCTCCAGATTGAATTGTTCTAAATAATTCTTTTAAAGGTTCCACCATTTCTAACTGTAAATTTTTATAATAAATGGCAGTCAAACCATCTGTTCCTGATGCTTTACCCACTTTTAATTGTTTAATTGCTAAAATAAATTCTTCAGCATTTATCAATTGATTCATCCCTTCCCTTTGCTTTTGTGTAAGAAGAGGGATATTCACTTGTAAATATCTATCTATATCTAAAGCTTGAGTTATATCCCTAGCATATAACTTAGAATAAAATTCAACAAAAGCCTTTTTAATATAATTTTGCTGAAACACCTCTTTCCCCTTATATTCTATCTTATCTATGTTACGTGACCTTTGTTTTTTCCTTAACAAATAAGCTAACCACCTACCCGGCTTATTACCATTGCAAAAAGTATTGTGTTTAACATACCTTAGGTTAGTTGCCACTTGATCTGCCATCAACATATTAAACAGACCTCTTAACAAAGTAATTGCTTCTTTCACCCTCTTATCACATGGGTTCAAAATTAGAGCTTTCTCTTTCCTCTTACATTCCTCCTCTAAATCTTTACACTTATATTCCAATCTACATCTATATTTATTATTCAAATATACTAACACTCCTCTCATATAGGCTTTACTTGCATCCCAAACCATTTCAATAGGAGTACCCTTATACATATTTATATTAAAAAATTCTTTAAACTGTTTTTTACATTCATCCACATTTTCTTGATATCTAAACAAATTTTCATTTAATCTCCAAGACCTCCTATCTTCCCTCTCCTTATCCAACTCCAACCATACTGGACTATGATCTGATAAAATTCTTGGACATATGTTAATCTTCTTAACCTTAAATCATTAGTAGTTAATACAAAATCAATCCTAGAAAAAGATTGATGTCGATCAGAAAAAAAGGTAAAATCTTTTTCTTCCAAATTTCGTTCTCTCAATTCGTCTCTCAATTCCAAGTCATCTTTCATCTCAAAAAAAGATTTAGGCAGTCTGGCATGATTTGGAGTACTTTTAAAAAGACCTTTTTTATCTTTCTGTGTGTCCAGCACTCCATTCCAGTCTCCCATCAAAATACATGATTTATAATCCCATTGAATTATTTTGTTATGTAAAAGTTTATAAAATTCTCCTTGCTGTTGATTAGGTGCATATAATCCAACTAAAAGTATTTTCTTGCCTTCTATTAAAAGTTCAATTATAATATATCTTTCTTGTTTATCAGCTTCAATTAGATTAGCTGTTAAATTCTTCTTCACATAGATAACTACTCCATTTTTCTTATCTGGAGCAGACGCACTAAACTGTATACCCAGTCTGGAATTTATCAAATATTTTTTGTCTGATACACGAATATGCATTTCCTGTAAGCACACAACATCATTTTTAAATTGTTTCAAATACTGAAATACTTTCTTTCTCTTTTGCGGGGAGTTTAATCCATTAACATTCCAGGTTAGAAACTTTGTCACCATCTTTTGTGACCTCAAGCTTTCAGAGCGCATCTTGCAAAACCACAAGCACCTGCCTCTTTGGTCTCGCTCCTCCCACTGCTTCACTATAAGTAGATTCTTGAGATATAATTGTAGATTTCTGTTGTTCTTGTCTCATTCGTCTGGTTGCAGCCCATGTCATTCTTTGATCCTTAACTTCTTCTAATGATGCCTGGGGCTGCACAATTTCTGAAGTTTGTTGAAGTTCTTTAACCATCCACAAGATAACTTCTTCATCTCCCTGTATACTCTCCATTTGTGTCTGTCGCGCTCCTTCTTCCTTCCTTCCTTTAAATTCTGGGGATGGCGGAGAACCTGCTTTCAATATGTTAGAATAAACGTCTCGTGCTTTCAAAACTGTATTAAGACGATATCTCGCACCTGCATAATTCACCACCAAGCCTATTGGTATCTCCCATCTGAACTGAAGCTGCCGTTTCTTTAATTCATCTGCCAAAAAAGCAAATTATTTCCTTTTCCTTAAAATTCTTGGTGGAATTTCTTTCAAAATTAAAACTTCTTGATCAGCCACTTTAAATCTATTATTATAAAAAGCTTGAATAATCACATTTCTAATCGATCTCTTTGTGAAATAAACAACCACATCTCTAGGTAATTTTCTTTGCCTGGCAATCCAAGAGTTGACATGAAATATTTTATCTATATCCACTATAATATCTTCCACTTGGCACCCCAAAATCAGTTCCAAGGCTTGTGCCAATAACTCTTTCAAATTTTCCTTTGGATCCTCTTTCAAGCCTCTTATCCTCAAAGCAAACTCCATATCTCTATATTGCATCATAACCATATCTTCATCCACCTTATCCATTTTATTCTCAGCTTCAGACATTTTAGCATCCAATCTCAAATTATTTTGATTCACCTCTTCCACATGTTCATCCAAACGCTCAATACAAACTGCCAGCCCCTGAAATGCCGCTAAAATGTCCTCTCATATTTCTTTATTCTTCTCATTAATAAGTTCAGATATTTGCTGAGATTGAATTTTTAAAGCATCTTGTAAATCTTTTAATGTTAATGCGGGTGCAGGTGCCACAGGGGATGGCATCAAAGCCTGTAATGCAGAATGTTGAACTGGTGATGCACCAGCACTTCTAGGAGCAGAAACTTTAGCTGGTTTAGAAGCCATTTTAACACCCAGTTAACTTTTGTTGTGCACTTTCACTTTTCCACTCAGCTTGCAACTTTGTTACTTCCCTATTAAATGTCCAAATCTTTAAGTTCACTTTTAGACCAATTTCAAATATTTTGCGCAGTGACTTTAAAAAATACAATGTCTTCCTTCTTAATCTTTTATTTTATAATATTTCCCTTGTCCTTTTGTTCTTCCCATTTTCACTGGCAATTCACTCCTGTGCCATCTTTCTTCCTTTCTTTTAGAATAAACCAAAGATCATATACTTGCTATTTCAATACTCTCCTGCACAGCTCTGCCTGCATCCAAGTAATCCAAAATATGATATTGATTGCAGGGATGGTTGCAGCGTCCTGCTCTGTTCCAAAGCCTTGGAACAGAGGAGTCCCCGAGTCTGGAGCTAATTCAGGCTCCGGGGGAGCTCTCACCCTTCAACCCCCAGAATAATAATTCTGGAGGTCTAGGGGAGCTCTACCCCTACCTGAATGCTCACCCTCCCCTCTTCTCCCAAGGGAGGGTTTCTGAACCGCGAAACAGCTGATTGTCACTGTTTTGCGATTTAACGGAAAACAACGGGGCTGACAGTCAGAACAGCTGCCATTGACGGAGCCTTGCCACCCGGAAGTCCTTTACCATACACTTTTAACTTATTCATCTTCTAGATTCATCTTGTAAGCCGCCCTGAGTCTTCGGAGAAGGGCGGGATGGCTCAGTGGGTTAGGACACTGAGCTTGTCGATCAGACTTTTGGCAGTTTGGCGAGTCAAATCCCGAGTGCCACATAACAGAGTGAGCGCCTGCTACTCGTCCCAGCTTCTGCCAACCTAGCAGTTCTAAAGCACATAAAAATGCAAGTAGAAAAATAGGGACCACCCCAGTGGGAAGGTAACAGCATTCCGTGTGCCTTTGGTGTCTAGTCATGCTGGCCACATGACCACAGAGTCATTCTTGGACAAGCGCTGGCTCTTCGGCTTTGAAACGGAGTTGAGCATCAGCCCCTAGAGTCAGAAACAACTAGCATGCATGTGTGGGGGAACCTTTACATTTACCTTATGAGTAGAATTGACAGGGATGCGGTGGCTCAGTGGGTTAGGATGCTGAGCTTGTTGATCAGAAGATCGGCAGTTTGGCGGGTCAAATCCCAAGTGCTGTGTAGCAGAGTGTGCACCTGTTACTCATCCCAGCTTCTGCCAAGCTAGCAGTTCGAAAGCACGTAAAAATGCAAGTATAAAAATAGGGACCACTACATAACCGCATTCTGTGCGCCTTTGGCATCTAGTCATGCCAGCCACATGACCATGGAGACGTCCTTGGACAAACACTGGCTCTTTGGCTTTGAAAAGGAGATGAGCACCAGCCCCTAGATTTGGAAGGCGACTTCCGGTGGCTCCGCGGCGACGGAGGGAGCCTTCCCGGGCTGCCCGCGGCTCAGCTGGTGCTTTTTCGCCCGAAACAGCGCCGATCAGCTGTTCGGGCGAATCTGAAGCCCCCTCCTCGGGAGAAGAGGAGGGGGTGAGCCCCCAGGTGGGGGTTGAGTTCTCCGGGGCCGCCTGAGCTTGGAGCTTGGGCGGCCGAAGGATTGAACTTCCCCGTAGCCTGGGCTGCTCCCAGCTGACCAGCGTCTCTGCTCCGGACTTTATGGAGCAGAGCCAGGCGTCTGCGACCATCCCTGCTTGAAGGAGAGACTATGAAAGGGAAAGAGCAGGCAGAGCAGTACAAGAGGGAAAGATGAAGAGATGAAGAAGATTTTATTTTACTCTCAAGCTTGATGGACTTTGTTTAAAACTTAAAGTGAAAGTGCGTCACAATTGTAAGTAAAAGATGGCGGCTAAACCTCCCCCTAGAACTTTTCGGAGTGCTGGAAATTCTCCGGTGCAACAACAATCATTGCTGCAGGCGTTGCATTCTCCTGATGTATTGACATCGAAGGATCTTGAAAAACATACCCAGTTAATTTTGGAGTCAATGGGTGTTAAATTTCTACAGATGGAGGAGAAATTGGAGAAATTGGAGCAGAGAATGGAAGAAAGGATGGAACAGAAACTTAGAGAAATGAAGGTAGACATTTTGTCCTCAGTGCAAAAAGTTGCTAAATGTGTGGAGGTGCTGGATGATCAAGTGCAAGACTTGATTCAAAAGAATGCTTTATTAGAAGCAAAAGTATTGGAAATTGAAGATTTAAAAGACAAAATTGACAGTGAACAGAGCTTGGCCCAATTTTACCAGATGCAGTTTGCTGTGAGAATTAGAGGCCTAAAAGAGGATATTAAGGAAGATTTAAAGCAGCTGGTTTCTGAGGCTTTTGAGGGAGTATTGAACCATCCAGCATCTGAATTAAAACAAGGTATGGACAAAGTGTTCCGTGTGAATTCGTGGATTGCTAAACAGAGAAAGTTGCCTAGAGATGTGGTGGTTTATTTTGTAAAAAGGGAAATTAGAGATGAAGTTATACAAGCTGCCTACGATACCAAAGTTGTGATTGCTGGTCAACAAGTTTTGGTTTTAAAAGAAATTCCTCCAAAGATTTTAAAGAGAAGGAAGGATTTTATATTTCTTGTGCAAGAGCTCAAGCAAAGAGATATAAGGTTCAGATGGGAGATCCCAGTTGGGTTGAGCTTCATGTATGATGGCAAAAGATACTGTTTGAGTAATGTGAAGCAAGCGCATGATTTTTATAATAATGTCTTGGAAGTAACCCCATCAACACTTCTGGAAGCTGCAGAGGGATCTGGAGAAGGAGAACATCAAGAGGATGAAGATGCACAGATAGACGAGAAGGGTACAGGAGGAGTTCAAGCTGCAACTCTTTTGGATGATCTTAGAGAACAGAGGGTGACGCGTGCTGCCTTAAAACGCTCAAAAAAGAAAAAAAATAAGACCAGTAGAAATCTATGGAACTTCCACAAAATATTTATAGTTAAGTGGTAGTTGTGTTTTTAAAAAAAAAAAAAAGTTTTGGGATGCTATGTATGGTAATAGATTTTTTTTTTTTAATTTGGAATTAATGGACAACTTACTACAGAGGAAGAGGAAGAAAGTTTTGTGGGTTAATGTGGGTTAATTTGTGTAAGAACTATTTATTAATGTGCAAATGAGAATATGTTAAGGTAATAGTGAATTGTGGAAGAACATAGATGGGAATGATGCTAGTTTTCTTTTATTTTAGTTTTTTATATATATTTAGTATTATTAAGGATTGGTTTACTATATACAAGCTAGAGAGTGATGGATTTTAGAGTTTATAATTGTTAGTATATGATTGTTTATGATTGCCTTTTAGATATATACCTTGTATTTTGCTCTGGGAAGTCGGGGGGGGAGGGGGGAGGAGGGGAAGTGGAGGGGGGGAGGTAGGGGAGGGAGGAGGGGGAGGGGGAGGGGGGGAGATGGGGGGAGGTAGGGAGGGGAGGAGGGAGGGGGAAGGGGGGTTTTTTTAAAGGAAAATTGTATTTTATAAAACTTTTCAATAAAAAAAAAATGCAAGCAGAAAAATAGGGACCACTACGGTGGGAAGGTAACAGCATTCTGTGCGCCTTTGGTGTCTAGTCATGCCAGCCACATGACCACGGAGACGTCCTCGGACAAGTGCTGGCTCTTCAGCTTTGAAACGGAGATGAGCACTGGCCCCTAGAGTTGGAAACGACTAGCACGCACGTGCGGGGGAAACTTACCTCACTATATTAACTAGTATCTATCAATCGATCGATAGATCGATTGATAGATAGATATCTGCCGTATACCTATATCTATACTGACTACTGTTGTCAGACTCTCAGTGCATTATACCCATTGCATTTACTTATGAATTTCATTTTTGGGTACTGCCAATCTGTTGGGAGGGGGAAAGTTTGCTCTATCAGGAAGGGGAAAGATCTGCGGGCTCTGGCATGTGTTTCTTTTGCTTTCTTCTATCTTTTTTGAAGTAACTTTCTCTGGGTGTGAAATGAGGGAGGGATGTGCCTGCAGCCATCTGCCTTATCTTCAGTTGGATGAGACAGAACAGCAGAAGAATTGAAACCCTGGGAACTGCACTTTATTACGTGGTTCCCATAACAACTGCACACCTATGGATTGGCCAAAATCAAACCTAATGGTTCGACACTGAGGAGCGGTTGAAAGGGCAGTTTTAATGTAACTTCATGTGAGTTCTGCTTTCTTGGGAGCACTAGTTGAGCCAGGTCCTTAAATTAGGCAAGATCTGCATATAATCAACCCGGACAGGAGAAAAACCCTACTTTGGAGACCATGCACACAATATCCAACCACGGCAGCAAGCAAGAAGAGGCTGAGTGCTGGGCAGAGGCTTCCCCGAGGGCTTGCCTAAGTGATAGCTCCTCTGATTCAGGAGAGGAAGCCTCCCAAAACTGAGATGGTTGACTGGTGTAGGAAGAAGGAAGACTGGGAATGGAGATCTCAGAAGGTGACCATCACCCGTGGCAGCAGAAAGCCAAGGTGGAAACATAAAATGGAGTGCTCATTCAACCTGGATGAGGAAGAGGATGAAGCACCAAACCAGGCTGATCATTTTCTAAAACAGGCCATAGATCTGATGGTGGAAGCTTTCAAAAACCTGAAGGAGGAGGAAGTCAACATCTGCAGAAAATCGAGGGAGGAGTAGCTGGAGGAGGAAGCTGGAAGCGGGGAAAGTTACCTCTCCATCCCTGAGGCATCAACCAGTGCCATGGACTCTGTTATGGGGGCAATGGCAGTGGCAGCTACCCAAGCATGACCAGCATCCACCAGAGCCTGAGGAGCCCCAGCCCTTCTCCATGATTGGTGCATCTTGGCCAAAGAGGCAGAGATCAACCAAACCTGAAACCAACATCATTCCGGTAGAGTATGGAGACAGTCCCCACCAGAAGGAAAGAGGAAAATGGCAAAGACCCCCACAGCAGCACTGTACTCAAGTGCCTGCTTTAAGTGTGGCAAGGAGGGCCATTGGGCCACAGAGTGATGTTCAAAAACCCCAGTGAGGAAGGGAGACTGACCAGGGGGGGAAGTCAATTAAAAAATCCCAGTACCCCAGGGAGGTTGATTAAAACTCCCCCAGTGCCCCTGGGAGACAGCACTGAAGAGCTGTCATAGAGTTCAGCTCCTCTGTAAAGTTGGGAAGGGGAACTCCAACCCCACTAGAGAAAGACCCAGAGATGTCCGCAGCAACTACAACAATGAACCCTTGGTAAGAGGGCCAATTGCCCCAGTAACCATGCTCATAGAACTTCTAATCCCAGACATGGAGAAGAAAGTAGTCCTGAAGGTCTTACCGGGCTTGGGTTGCACAAGATGTTTAATAACTCTAGTGGGGAAGTTGGAGATTCACTTGAGGAGGCTAAAAGAGCTGATCTTATTCTGCCAGAGAGATGGATCCGTTGCTTATCATTAACATTTATATTTACTGCACAATACAATGGAACTAGGCCTAATAAAAGTGATTGAAAGTAATTTTTTTCTTCAAAAGTTTGTAAGCTGATTAAGCTACCATCCACAGTGTTCTCCTTGTAATACCTGAAAATTTAAGCAACATAAATCAAGATGAATTATTTTAACAGTGAGTAGATAAGTTCATGATCCCAGAAATCCCATTAATATAACTAACATAAATAATTCTACAATTTCAGCCCTGTAATTGTAGTTTTATGAAAGTACAGAAAATGGTATACTATAATCTTTAGTGCCTCCATAAAAGCTAAAATGTTGTTACATACCAACCCTTTTTATTAATTTCATATTTATTTATTAATTGCATCACATTATATTTAATTGAAATTTTGATTTAGCAATTCATAAGAGCTGAATTTTATTTTAAAATTATTCAGGAATTATTTGAAAATGTAAGTTTTAATTTTGCATCCTATATGCTGTTGATATAGAATATTGATATAGAAATAAAATATGCTATATTTTCCTATCTAACCTAATAGGCACTCTTAATGAGAAGATGAAGCCTGTTCAATATCAGATAATTGGAGAGGTTGAGATTTGTTTTCTTTCCATTTGGCCAGTAATTTTACAAGGAAAACCACTGATAAGATGTTTATCCCTTGATAAGTTTAGGTGAAATTTGAGGGCAGAATAATTTCCTTCTGGGTCAGTTTTTTAAGGAAGGTCAATGTGTATATCTCTCAATGTTTGAAAGGATAATTATTATGAAAATGATATAGCATAGCCTTGTTTAAGAAAAAGGATTTTAGAGAGTAGCAAAAGTGGCTCTTAAGATAAAATATAGTTAAAACTTGGGTGGGGAAAGAAATGTGTTTTTTTCCTTCTGTTGTGTTTTCAGAAAGTAAAGACAGGTCATATGAAAATGGCATACATCCAGGGCTTTTTTTCTCATAGAACGCTCAGAACGGAGTTCTGGCACCTTTTTTGGATGGAACCTTGTAGGGTAGGCAAGGTGGGTTGTATGACATGTGTGAGTTCCGGCACCTTTTTCTTTTACAAAAAAAGCACTGCATACATCACATACCAAGTTAAAAAGAAAAACTGCAATAACAGAAGCAGATTCTAGGAAATTATGAACAAGATTCAAATCCAGAGGAGGGAGAGCAATAATGGGATTCAAATAATTTAACAACCGGTTCTCTGCCCTTTATTCTATTTCAAGAATAAAGGACAAATATATAAGGGAACAAAAGAATATATAATCACAGAGCATAAAAGAAAAAAGAAAAAATATAAAGTATCAACAATGGAAGTTACATGGCAACACATCAGAACTATGAAAACTGGTCATAAGTTACTTTTTTCAATGCTGGTCACTAAATGAATAGTGGTAAGTTGAGGACTACCTGTATAGAAGTTATCTCTGACAAAATCAGTGTTTAGTATATGCAATTACCGTATATACTTGAGTATAAGCCGACTCGAGTATAAGCCGAGACCCCCAATTTCACCCCCAAAAACTGGAAAAAGTTATTGACTCGAGTATAAGCCGATCCGCCGTTCTGCAAGCCTCTGCCGCCAGCAGAGGCTCGATCCGCCATTTTGCAAGCCTGAATACACAGGAATACCCTGTGTGGCCGCGGCTCGTCGGCAGGTCTCCGTTCCTCCTGCCGACCTTTGGGGAGGTTTGGGCGCCTCCCCAAACCTCGGCAGGTCTCCGTTCCTCCTGCCGACCTTTGGGGAGGTTTGGGCGCCTCCCCAAACCTCCCCAAACCTCGGCAGGTCTCCGTTCCTCCGCGCAGACCTGCCGACCTTTGGGGAGGTTTGGGCGCCTCCCCAAACCTCGGCAGGTCTCCGTTCCTCCTGCCGACCTTTGGGGAGGTTTGGGCGCCTCCCCAAACCTCGGCAGGTCTCCGTTCCTCCGCGCAGACCTGCGGACCTTTGGGGAGGTTTGGGCGCCTCCCCAAACCTCCCCAAACCTCGGCAGGTCTCCGTTCCTCCTGCCGACCTTTGGGGAGGTTTGGGCGCCTCCCCAAACCTCGGCAGGTCTCCGTTCCTCCGCGCAGACCTGCCGACGTTTGGGAAGGTTTGGGCGCCTCCCCAAACCTCCCCAGGTCTCCGTTCCTGTTTGGGGAGGTTTGGGCGCCTCCCCAAACGTCCCCAAACCTCGGCAGGTCTCCGTTCCTCCGCGCAGACCTGCCGACCTTTGGGGAGGTTTGGGCGCCTCCCCAAACGTCCCCAAACCTCGGCAGGTCTCCGTTCCTCCGCGCAGACCTGCCGACCTTTGGGGAGGTTTGGGCGCCTCCCCAAACGTCCCCAAACCTCGGCAGGTCTCCGTTCCTGTTTGGGGAGGTTTGGGCGCCTCCCCAAACGTCCCCAAACCTCGGCAGGTCTCCGTTCCTCCGCGCAGACCTGCCGACCTTTGGGGAGGTTTGGGCGCCTCCCCAAACGTCCCCAAACCTCGGCAGGTCTCCGTTCCTGTTTGGGGAGGTTTGGGCGCCTCCCCAAACGTCCCCAAACCTCGGCAGGTCTCCGTTCCTCCGCGCAGACCTGCCGACCTTTGGGGAGGTTTGGGCGCCTCCCCAAACGTCCCCAAACCTCGGCAGGTCTCCGTTCCTGTTTGGGGAGGTTTGGGCGCCTCCCCAAACGTCCCCAAACCTCGGCAGGTCTCCGTTCCTCCGCGCAGACCTGCCGACCTTTGGGGAGGTTTGGGCGCCTCCCCAAACGTCCCCAAACCTCGGCAGGTCTCCGTTCCTGTTTGGGGAGGTTTGGGCGCCTCCCCAAACGTCCCCAAACCTCGGCAGGTCTCCGTTCCTGTTTGGGGAGGTTTGGGCGCCTCCCCAAACATCCCCAAACCTCCCCAAACCTCGGCAGGTCTCCGTTCCTCCGCGCAGACCTGCCGAGGTTTGGGGAGGTTTGGGGAGGCGCCCAAACCTCCCCAAAGGTC
Source organism: Vipera ursinii (assembly GCF_947247035.1). Taxonomy (NCBI): domain Eukaryota; kingdom Metazoa; phylum Chordata; class Lepidosauria; order Squamata; family Viperidae; genus Vipera; species Vipera ursinii. Next base: position 62,206,827 of record NC_139517.1, on the reverse strand, counting down.
GGCAGGAAGAACGGAGACCTGCCGAGGTTTGGGGAGGTTTGGGGAGGCGCCCAAACCTCCCCAAAGGTCGGCAGGTCTGCGCGGAGGAACGGAGACCTGCCGAGGTTTGGGGACGTTTGGGGAGGCGCCCAAACCTCCCCAAACAGGAACGGAGACCTGCCGAGGTTTGGGGACGTTTGGGGAGGCGCCCAAACCTCCCCAAAGGTCGGCAGGTCTGCGCGGAGGAACGGAGACCTGCCGAGGTTTGGGGACGTTTGGGGAGGCGCCCAAACCTCCCCAAACAGGAACGGAGACCTGCCGAGGTTTGGGGACGTTTGGGGAGGCGCCCAAACCTCCCCAAAGGTCGGCAGGTCTGCGCGGAGGAACGGAGACCTGCCGAGGTTTGGGGAGGTTTGGGGAGGCGCCCAAACCTCCCCAAACAGGAACGGAGACCTGCCGAGGTTTGGGGACGTTTGGGGAGGCGCCCAAACCTCCCCAAACAGGAACGGAGACCTGCCGAGGTTTGGGGACGTTTGGGGAGGCGCCCAAACCTCCCCAAAGGTCGGCAGGTCTGCGCGGAGGAACGGAGACCTGCCGAGGTTTGGGGACGTTTGGGGAGGCGCCCAAACCTCCCCAAACAGGAACGGAGACCTGCCGAGGTTTGGGGACGTTTGGGGAGGCGCCCAAACCTCCCCAAAGGTCGGCAGGTCTGCGCGGAGGAACGGAGACCTGCCGAGGTTTGGGGACGTTTGGGGAGGCGCCCAAACCTCCCCAAACAGGAACGGAGACCTGCCGAGGTTTGGGGACGTTTGGGGAGGCGCCCAAACCTCCCCAAAGGTCGGCAGGTCTGCGCGGAGGAACGGAGACCTGCCGAGGTTTGGGGAGGTTTGGGGAGGCGCCCAAACCTCCCCAAACAGGAACGGAGACCTGCCGAGGTTTGGGGACGTTTGGGGAGGCGCCCAAACCTCCCCAAACAGGAACGGAGACCTGCCGAGGTTTGGGGACGTTTGGGGAGGCGCCCAAACCTCCCCAAAGGTCGGCAGGTCTGCGCGGAGGAACGGAGACCTGCCGAGGTTTGGGGACGTTTGGGGAGGCGCCCAAACCTCCCCAAACAGGAACGGAGACCTGCCGAGGTTTGGGGACGTTTGGGGAGGCGCCCAAACCTCCCCAAAGGTCGGCAGGTCTGCGCGGAGGAACGGAGACCTGCCGAGGTTTGGGGAGGTTTGGGGAGGCGCCCAAACCTCCCCAAACAGGAACGGAGACCTGCCGAGGTTTGGGGACGTTTGGGGAGGCGCCCAAACCTCCCCAAAGGTCGGCAGGTCTGCACGGAGGAACGGAGACCTGCCGAGGTTTGGGGAGGTTTGGGGAGGCGCCCAAACCTCCCCAAACAGGAACGGAGACCTGCCGAGGTTTGGGGACGTTTGGGGAGGCGCCCAAACCTCCCCAAAGGTCGGCAGGTCTGCACGGAGGAACGGAGACCTGCCGAGGTTTGGGGAGGTTTGGGGAGGCGCCCAAACCTCCCCAAACAGGAACGGAGACCTGCCGAGGTTTGGGGACGTTTGGGGAGGCGCCCAAACCTCCCCAAAGGTCGGCAGGTCTGCACGGAGGAACGGAGACCTGCCGAGGTTTGGGGAGGTTTGGGGAGGCGCCCAAACCTCCCCAAACAGGAACGGAGACCTGCCGAGGTTTGGGGACGTTTGGGGAGGCGCCCAAACCTCCCCAAAGGTCGGCAGGTCTGCGCGGAGGAACGGAGACCTGCCGAGGTTTGGGGAGGTTTGGGGAGGCGCCCAAACCTCCCCAAAGGTCGGCAGGTCTGCGCGGAGGAACGGAGACCTGCCGAGGTTTGGGGAGGTTTGGGGAGGCGCCCAAAGCTCCCCAAACAGGAACGGAGACCTGCCGAGGTTTGGGGACGTTTGGGGAGGCGCCCAAACCTCCCCAAACAGGAACGGAGACCTGCCGAGGTTTGGGGAGGTTTGGGGAGGCGCCCAAACCTCCCCAAACAGGAACGGAGACCTGGGGAGGTTTGGGGAGGCGCCCAAACCTTCCCAAACGTCGGCAGGTCTGCGCGGAGGAACGGAGACCTGCCGAGGTTTGGGGAGGCGCCCAAACCTCCCCAAAGGTCGGCAGGAGGAACGGAGACCTGCCGAGGTTTGGGGAGGTTTGGGGAGGCGCCCAAACCTCCCCAAAGGTCGGCAGGAGGAACGGAGACCTGCCGAGGTTTGGGGAGGTTTGGGGAGGCGCCCAAACCTCCCCAAACGTCGGCAGGTCTGCGCGGAGGAACGGAGACCTGCCGAGGTTTGGGGAGGCGCCCAAACCTCCCCAAACGTCGGCAAGTCTCCGTTCCTCCGCGCCCTGCCTGCCTGCTTCTTTCCGCTGCGGAAAGAAGCAGGCAGGCAAGGCGTGGAGTTTGGGGAGGTGCGCGCGCACCTCCCCAAACCTCCCCAAACTTCGGCAGGTCTCGGACGGCGGTGGCTTGGGAGAGGTGCGGGCGATCCCGGAAGCACCAAAGCCTCGGCCGCGCACAAGTCCTCGGTAAGTTTTTTTTGTTGACTGGAGTATAAGCCGAAGTGGAATTTTTCAGCCCAAAAAGTGGGCTGAAAAATTCGGCTTATACTCAAGTATATACGGTACATATCTATGGGCTAAAACCAATGTTTCTGGAATAACAGCTTATGAAATCTCTGCTACTTATAACAGTTTACTCCATAACATGACAAAATTGCTTAACTAAATAAGCATTTGCTATATGAAATCACAGGTTGCTGCCATGGAACTGCTGCCGTTTGAAATAGCACCTGTCACTTAAACAATGCTTATTATATTAAAACACTAAGCTAAGGTTTGATATATGAAATTGAAATTCTGCTGTTTAAATTTAAATCATAGGTCTTGGCAGGGCTTTTTTTCTAAAAAAGAAAGGTGCCAGAACTCTCATTTTGGCGAGCGCAGGAGGCAGGGGGTTGGGGGGCGGCACTGCTGCAGTCACGGGCATGAGGGGTGTTGGTGGCGGGCTGCCCCCCAGAGCCAGAGCCGGTGTAGCTGCAGTGGGAGCAGTGGGGCCTGCTCTATATAGCGGGGCTACGTGGGGCAGGTGGCAGAGACATGGCGGGCCAGGCGATGCAGGGCAGCCACTTAGGTGGTCAGGGCGAGGCGACAGTGGTGCAGGTCCAGCACTGGGTAGGCCACCAGCCTGGCTGACACAGGTGAGCACAAGGAAGGAGTGCACATGGACTCTGCAGAACCCACCTCCCACTCCTTGTCCTCTCTTACTTACCTAGTTGAGATGGTGGAGTTGGGCAGCAGAGAGGGATGCAAACTTCCTGCCAAGTCACCTTGGCTGCAGACAACTTGCCCGTGCAACTTTGCTGGCCAGGTCTTTTGGCGTGCTCAGCAGCAATTCCTATTGGCTTTCGAGTAGCATAGTTTGTGGGAGGGAGGGAGTAGCATAGCTTGTGCAAAAGCTTTTTTTGTGTGTGCAAAAAAAAGGTGCTGGAACGCCATTCAGAGCGTTCAATGAGAAAAAAAGCCCTGCTTTTATGTTTTAATCTTATGATTTTAAATATATATATTTTTTCTATTGTAAGTTACCCCAAACCTCGCCATGTGGATTGCATAAGGTAAAGGTTCCCCCACACGTGCGTGCTAGTCGTTTTCAACTCTAGGGGCCGGTGCTCATCTCTGTTTCAAAGCCGAAGAGCCAGCGCTCATCCGAGGATGTCTCCATGGTCATGTGGCCGGCATGACTAGATTCCAAAGGCGCACGGAACGCTGTTACCTTCCCACCATAGTGGTCCCTATTTTTCTACTTGCATTTTTACGTGCTTTTGAACTGCTAGGTTGGCAGAAGCTAGGACGAATAGCAGGCGCTCACTCTGCTACGCGGCACTCCGGATTCGACCCGCCAAACTGCCGACCTTCTGATCGACAAGCTCAGCATCCTATCCCACTGAGCCACCGCGTCCCATGTGGATTGCATGCAAATATTATATAATCAGTAAATAAAGGTAGAACATATATTAATATACATCAAATGATTATATGCTTCCCTACAAAGTCAATTCTTGCTCAGTGACAGACCAAGGAGTTAACTCGGAAAGGCAAGAGGAAAATCTACAAAAGGTCTGTGCAACTTGTAGAAGGGAAAGGCCCACACTGATAAATTAAAAATCTTTGTGGTCTGCAAGGGAATGCTGGTCGGCTAATCAATGATTTGGTGACTAGAGGAGCATCTACAGTGTTGGAGCTCATGGTCATGGTAAGCCATGGAGACACTAGGCAACATGACTTTTAGGGCAGTGGTGGTGGTTTTATTACTTTTTTTAAAAAAAATATGTCTGTGCTGTGTCCAAGGGTGCTTGGCAGGCTGCATGTACAGGCCTGGTCTAGAATTTATTTTGGAGCATTCAATTATCTAGAGCAGGCATGTCAAACTCATTTTGTTTGAGGCAACTTCTTATAAAAGAATCGCCATTAATTTGTTTTAATAAAATAATTTAAATCAATTTTTCACTTGATTTCAAATTAAAAGAATTATATTGGTAGACAATGAGATTTTTTTTAGTACAATTGCCAAATGCAATAAACTGATTTTAGGCATATGTTACTGGAAGGATAAAGCAATCCCTGCTGTGTTACTGATTGCAGAGAAGCATTTGCATGTATGCAGGTATCCTTAGGGTGCCATAGTTATGGATGAGAAATATTGCTTGCAAAGTTGGTATTTCTGGATGTAATACAGATATTTTGGACTTATTTTTGTTTCTTTGCATGTTTGATATTTTTAAAAAGGCACATGCTACTGACTACACTTATGCACATATGTAACATTTTTGCTAGAATACATGACCACTGCTTGTCCAGAATGTGAAAAGTGAAAGATTGTGATTAAACAAAATTTTAATGTACAGATAATACCACCATAAATTATTTTAGCCTTTTTAATAAATGTTGTTATTGATGTTAAGCTCACCATGGAAAACATCATATATTGTTATGTATATACTAGGTTAATTATTTAAAGACTGAAGTGCAACATAACTAGATTCTAAATAATCTATTCTTCAAAACACACAACAGTCCAAACAGTAAAAGTAAACTCCAAATTAAGAATATTTCATTCTTAAGAATTGTTTAATTTAAAGTGGTTTAGTTGTAATAAATGGTTAGATTCAAAATAGTGTTCAATAGTACAAAATAGTACATAAGATACTATTTTTTCTAGCATCAGCTAAATTAGACATATTACATTGAGAAAAATGTTTCTCATTTCTTTCCTGTTACCTTTATGAAATCATCATTGCAGAGATGTTAACATAAGAAATAGATTATTTTGTTATCTAATTTTACCTTCCAAAAGACAGAAGCAGATGAAAAATGTGAGGTTCTTTCCTGTTGGCTTTTTTGAATTAGCTGCTTTAGATTCTAAAAGTTTAGTTACTAAAGAAGTAACCTTGTAAATAATTTTAATGTCCTCCTCTAGTTCAGGGGTAGGCAACCTTGCCTCTTTTATGACTCAAGGACTTCAACTCCCAGAATTCCCAAGCAAGCATGGCTCAGCTTGGAAACATCTCCCTTTCCCCTCAGCATGACTGGCTCAGGATTTCTGGGAGTTGAAGTCCACGAGTCATAAAAAAGAGCCAAGATTGCCTAGCCCTGCAATAGGCTTAGGAAAGGCAATAGAGGGAGCTTCTTTTTTTTTTTTTTGCAAAAAAAATGGTGCCGGAACGCCGTTCTGAGTGTTCTATGAGGAAAAAAAGCCCTGGGTCTTGGTATAAAATAGGAAAGCCCATTCTGCTACAAAAAATACAGTTTAATGCATGAAATCACAGAACCCTTTAAGACCTTTCCCACTCATCATTAGTTTATTTATTTATTTTATTTTATTACATTTATATACCGCCCTTTCCCTGAGGACTCAGGGCGGTTTACAGGGAGTTAAAAACCAGCAATACAAAAATTAAAAACCAATTTTAAAAAGATTAAACTAACCCTGTGCAATTAAAAAACCCCGATTAAAATAAATTTCTCCTAAGCCTGGGCCCGAGAGCTCAAAGAGCCAGGTCTTCAGGCCCCGGTGGAATGATCGGAGGTCGGGGGCTGTCCTCAGCTCCACTGGCAGCTGGTTCCAGAGGGCAGGTGCCCCCACTGAGAAGGCCCTATCCCTGGGTGTCACCAGCCGGCAATCTCTTACCGGTGGGACCCTGAGCAGACCCTCCCTGTGGGAGCGCACTGGGCGAAGGGCATTTGATGCCGGCAGCAGGTGTTCCCTCAAATACCCCGGACCCAGGCCATGTAGGGCTTTATAGGTGATAACCAGCACCTTGAATTTCACCCGGAGGGCAACCGGAAGCCAATGCAGCTCACGGAGTAGAGGTGTTACATGGGAGTATCGGGAGACCCCCCATTACAACTCGCGCGGCCGCATTCTGCACCAGTTGAAGCCTCCGAGTGGTCTTCAAGGGCAGCCCCATGTAGAGAGCGTTACAGTAGTCCAAACAGGAGGTCATGAGCGCATGAGTAAGTGTGCGTAGGGCGTCTCGGTCCAGATAGGGACGCAACTGGTGCACCAGGCGAACCTGTGCAAAAGCCCCCCTGGTCACGGCTCCTATGTGATCTTCAAAATTGAGTCGTGAATCCAGGAGGACGCCCAAGTTGCGAGCCCTATCAACGGGGGGTAACACCTCACCCCCCATTGTTAGAGGTGGAATAGTCTGGTTAGCCCGAGATGCCGATATGCACAGCCACTCAGTCTTGGCGGGATTGAGACGAAGCCTGTTTCTCCCCATCCAGACCTGAACCGCCTCCAGGCACCGGGACATCACAGCGAGGGCATCACTGGGTTGGTTCGGGGTGGAAAGAAAAAGTTGGGTATCATCAGCGTACTGATGATACCCCACCCCGAAACCACAAATGATCTTGCCCAGCGGCTTCATATAGATGTTGAACAGGAGAGGCGAGAGAACCGACCCCTGAGGGACTCCACAAATGAGAGGCCTCGGGGCGGATCTCTGCCCTCCCATCAACGACTGCGAGCGGCCCTGGAGGTAGGAGGAGAACCACCGTAAAACGGTGCCTCCCACTCCCAACCCCCTGAGACGCCGCAGCAGGATACCATGGTCAATGGTATCGAAAGCCGCTGAGAGATCTAATAGGACCAGGACAGAGGAGCAACCCCTATCCCTTGCCCTCCAGAGATCATTCACCAGCGCGACCAATGCCGTCTCCGTGCTGTGTCCGGGCCTGAAACCCGATTGGTACGGGTCCAGATAATCAGTTTCCTCCAGGAACAGAGGGAGCTGATGCGCCACCACACTCTCAACAACCTTCGCCAAAAAGCGAAGGTTGGAGACTGGACGATAGTTGTTTAAAACAGCCGGGTCCAAAGCAGGCTTCTTGAGAAGGGGTCTCACCACTATACAGTTGCGCTCTGTATAGTTAGACAGGAAAAAGTTCCAAAGCCACAACCACAGCTAATACTTGGTGCCTTGTCCCCTTCCCTGTATGCACCAATCGGGAAACTAGAGAGCTGAAACGTCTATATTAACAACAAGAAAAAAGTCAAGGAAATTGTAGGTCCACTAAAGAGAGAAAATGGCAAGGAAATAACAGGCAACAGGGAGAAAGCAGAGCTGCTTAACTCATACTTTGCATCAGTCTTCACACAAAAAGAAACTACAGCCCAACATACAAAAAAAAACCACTGCAGAAGACAAATTAGAAACAAAAATTAAAATAAGCAAAAAAATGGTAAGAGAACACCTATCCGATGTTAACGAACATAAATCACTGGGGCTCGACAGATTACATCCCAGAGTTCTGAAGGAGCTGGCAGATGTCATCTCAGAACCATTGCACCACATCTTTCATAAATCCTGGAGCATTGGGGAAGTATCTGAGGATTGGGAAATGGCTGATGTGGTTCCCATCTTCAAGAAAGGAAAAAAGCAGACCCAATAAACTATAAACCAATCAGTTTAACATCAATACCTGGGAAGATCCTAGAAAAGATAATCCAAAAACAGATCTGCGAACAACTAGAAGCAAACAAAGTTATAATTAGTAGCCAGTACAGGTTTGTTAAAAACAGATCATGCCAAACCAATCTTATTTCATTCTTCAACAAAGTGACTAAACTAATAGACCAGCGAAACACAGTGGACGTAGCATACTTAGACTTCAGTAAAGCATTTGATAAAGTAAACCACAACCTACTCCTTGGTAAGCTAGAAAAAGGTAGAATAGACAACATCACCATCACATGGATCTGTAGCTGGCAAACCATACTGAATGAGTAGTCCTCAATGGCACTACATCCACATGGAAAGAAGTAAGCAGTGGGATACCACAAGACCACACCTTGAATACTGCAGCCAATTTTGGTCACCATATCACAAAAAAGGATGCTGAGAGTTTGGAAAAAATTCAGAGAAGAGCAACTAAGATGATCAAAGTCCTGGAGACTAAAACATACAAAGAACGGTTGCAGGACTTGGGTTTGGTTAGTCTAAAGAAAAGAAGAAATAGGGGAGACATGATAGCAGTATTCCAGTATTTGAGGGGCTGCCACAAAGAAGAGGGGGTCACATTATTCTCCAAAGCACCAGAGGGCAGGACAAGAAACAATGGTTGGAACCTGATCAAAGAGAGAAGCAACCTGGAATTAAGGAGAAACTTCCTGACAATGAGGACAATTAACCTGTGGAACAGCTTGCCCCCAGAAATCATGGATGCTCCATTACTGGAGATTTTTTAAAAGAGGCTAGACAGTCATTTGTCTGAGATGGTATAGGTCCTCCTGCTTGAGCAGGGAGCTGGATTAGAAGACCTCCAAGGTCCCTTCCTTCTCTATTCTGTTCTGTTCTGTTCTGTTCCATTCCATTCTACCTCTGACAAGGACCAACTAGTTTTTGCCTGATTGACATGATAGAAGGCATCATGCCTCCATTTGGTTTTCATCACTCCTCCCTTGGACTTTTGGGAAGGGTATTTTTTTCCCACCTGAAAGGAAGTTGAATAAAAACCAGAATTTTTCTGGAAAACATAGATTTATCATAACCGGTTCACCAAACTCAAAAAACAAAAAAGGTATCGGTTCTACCAAACCGGTGCAAACCAGCTGAATCCCACCACTGGGTGAGATGGTGTGCTGATTGATAATAGAGATGAGAACAAGTGGTGGAAAAGGAAGGGCTGTATTTTCTGAGCATGAAACGTTAGTTGCTTTAAAGTTTAATTTTTCTGCTCCTGTAAGGAAAGGACAAAAGAAGTCGGGAGACGGAATATTAATGCTGTTTTGGATTTTGACATCCTTCCCTGAAAGACTACAATTAGAAGCACCAGGAAACATCACTCACTGTGTGTACAAACTTGAAGTATCAATCACAAAATGATACATTCTTCTCTTCATCTTGAAATATTCTTTAGGCAAAATGCAGAGCTGGAAATGTAATAATGATACAATAATGAACTATCTCAGACATGTCAAACACAAGGCCCGGGGGCCGGATCCGACCCACGAAGTGGTTTCATGTGGCCCGCAAAGCCATCCTGGAAACAGTGAGGGAATGGCCCCCGCTGCCTTGGCCCGTCCGAGGCTGGCCGGGAGCCAATGTACAATTTCGTGGTGGTCATCTATGCTGAAATACATTCAGTATTAGCTCCATAAGGCCATTTGGAAACAGCAAGGGATCGGCCCCTGCTGCATTGGCCCTGCCCCCTGGGTGTGTGCTGGGGAGGTATCACCCTTTGTGAGGAATGAAAAAATGCACCATCACCTGGAAGTGGCCAGCACATGGCCCTGCCTAGTTTGGGCAGGCTAGGGGCTGGGCAGCATTGTGCTTCTCTTCAGATTCATGCCACCTGGCTCAGCCTCTCAGCACTGTGAGAAGAGCAGCCCGCTGCCTGCCAAAACTGGGCAGGCTAGGGGCTGGGCAGCATTGTGCAGGTAACATCAGCTCTCATGCTGCTCATGGCATCCCCTCCCCCAGAGCCCACCAAGCCAGATATGTGAAGTAGGCAAGGGCCATTTGCTGGCCACTTCCAGGCGATGATGCATTTCTTCATTCCTCATGAGGATGACACTTCCCCAACTGTGTTTCTTGCCTGTTTTTCTCCTTCCCTCATCTCAAATATTTTTCCACCACTGTTCTTAGGAGGGAAGGAAGGAAGGAAGGAAGGAAGGAAGGAAGGAAGGAAGGAAGGAAGGAAGGAAGGAAGGAAGGAAGGAAGGAAGGAAGGAAGGAAAGGGAGGGTCTGAGGGAAATCCTGCCTTAGTCCTGCCCTGCTGCCCTTTCACCATCCCCTTGCCCCCTCCTCCTGGTCTATCCTGGGGGGTCTCCCATCCTATTGCTAAGGAAGCTTTGGATACAAAGCTAGGTCTCCTCACATGGAGAGGGAGTTGGCCTCCCTCTTGACTTTTCCCATCATGAGCAACCTGGCTAAGGAAAGCAAGCACAGCAGCAGCAGCCTTGAAGAGGAGGTAAGTGCAGCTGGGCACCCCCTTGGGGAAGTGGGGCTGGGCTTAGTGCCGCAGGTGCTTGAGGGCTGGGCTGGGCATTTGACCATTGCGCCACCATCCAGCCCCCCGCTGCATGACCTGAGAAGAAAAGTGAGGCTCCTCCAGTGGACCATGCCTTGGCACTTGCCCCAGTCCGATCTCCTGCCAGAGACCCTCAGATCTATCCCACTCCTGCCCAGGCCCCCATAGGCACCCTTGACCCGAACAATGTAGAGCTGGCCATGCCCACCCAGTAGGCCACATGCACTCCAGCCACACCCACCCAGTAGGCTGCACCCACCCTGGCCACACCCACCCAGCCCCCCCCGAGGGCAACCACAATGCTCATGCGGCCCTCAGTGAAATTAAGTTTGACACCCCTGAAGTATCTGGTAGGGAGCACCATGCCTATTTGAGCCATGGGGGCACAGTGGTTACAATGCAGTATTGCAGGCTTTCATCCTTCCAAGATCGGTAAAATGAGGACCCAGGACCTGCAATATGCTCACTCTGTAAACCATTTAGAGAGGGCTGTAAAGCACTGTGAAGCTGTATATTAGTCTAAGTGCTATTGCTATTGCTATCGGTCACTACTTCTATCTGACCAGAATCCTGAGATATCTTTCCAGGCTGCTTCATTATTTGTTATATACATCCTATGGCACAAATTTTGTTCACTGTTATTTGTATTATAACTATAGTTAATATAATAATACATTTTATATAATTTTATTGCTTGTTTTAACACTTTTTTAATAATTACAACCTATGTATTTTATAATTGTGCTTTATGGCACAAAAGCCATAGCAAAGGGTTTATTTGATAACATAATAAAAAAGAACAAATATTTGCACAAGTGACTCCACAAAGAGCTCACAGAAACAAAATTTTTACCAGCTTCTTCAAGGCTATGAAAATCAGAACCATCCTCTCTTCAGGAGCACTTTCTTAACACATTAATGATAGGTTGTAACCCTTAACATCACATTCTATCAGCCTGATTCAATTTAGCAGAATCTTGCCAGGTTTAAGGTAAACAGGATCGGACATAAGCAGAATAGACATCACTATAGTGAATGTTCTGCTGTTAGATTGCTGCTGGCTCACGAATTGATGTGTAGTATTTTAATTCAACTATGAAGAAGAGCCTTTATAGTATGGTTTTGATTTAATTAAGAATGAATTTAGTCTGATGGATTGTTCTCTTTGTATGCTTGCTGTTTTAAATGAGAAAATCCCATTAGCACATTCTTTACTGGATACAAATGAGAAAAACAAGTCTGTGTTCGAGACAGTTTTCCAATTGTCATCCATATAGTCTCTCTGCTTTTGCCAATCATGAAAATTGTTGCTGCATAATGATGCCTCAGGGACCTAAACAAGCTGGGCAATATAGTTTGTTGCATATTTTAAATCTCCTATGCATGATCAATCATTGTAGCAAAGGCAGTCACATCAACTGATTTGCTTTAGGAGTGAAATTATCCTTTGTAAATATCTGCAATCCAAACTTTTTAAAAATAAAAATGAAACAAACTTTTGGTTTTTAAAAAATTGCAGCTTTCTTTCTTCAGGAATAAATACTATAAACCTAAGGGAAAATTATATTCTAAATACATGAAATTGGGGAATAGTCATTTATATAAAGTTCAATAAATTTGGAGACAGTTATAATGTCAATTGATTACTATTTAAAGCATTACATCTAAAAGTTCCTTTTAATTATTTTTATGTTTTGCATTTATCTTGTTTGATAGAAGATAAATCTTTCTACATTTTAAGGCATATATGCTATGTTCAAAAATAAAAAAAATATATATAGATAAAAAGAACAAAGCAAGATTGTTACATATCGTGACTTTTTTCCCATTGGTGGCAATAGGATAGGCACGATTTTGGCGTGACACATCCGGCCCACGGGCTAGCAGTTTGACACTTCTATGTAGAATGATTCATTCTTGGGCTTATAGTAAGGTAAATTCCAAGAGATAGAAAGTATTTTGACTGCATTCACAAACAATATCTTTGCAAGTTCCTAGTACCAATGAAGCTTCTGTGCTAGACAAATTATTACAAACTCATTTCTGTTTTTTGTTTTTTCCTTTTAGAATTTGGAAAGATTGATGAAGACATAGATAAATATAACACACCAGGATTTTCTGGTTGTCTGTCACGTGTGCAGTTCAATCAGATTACTCCACTCAAGGCAGCCTTGAGACAGACCAATATCTCCTCTCACATTTACATAGAAGGAGAACTTGTAGAATCCAACTGCGGAGCAAATCCACAAACCATCCAACCAATGTCTTCTACAACAGACCCTTGGCATCCAGATTCAGGTACAGTGGGAATGACATGTTAGCAGAAACATTCAATATTTTTTTAAGATCCAGGACTGCTTATAAAAAATACAGTTTTTCCCAGTTTATTATTGCTTTTATTTTTCAGAGTTTTCTGAGTACTAAGCAGTAAAACTTTTAACTACTGCCTCCTCATAAACATTTTTTTTACTTTTGTCAAAGGAATGAAAGGAACTAATAAAAGAACTGACAAATACATAAGAATTTTGCCTAAACATGGGTATGTGTTCTAGCAAGTATATAGGTGACATTTCCATTTCCAATGAAATCCATTATTGAAATTAGGGTCAAACTGGATATTAGCACTTTGGAATTCACATGCCTTTATTTTATTTGTGAAATGAAGAATCGGTGGATGCTTATTACTAATGAGAATATTTTACAGTTGCTTCCAGTGGTGGGACTCAAATATGTGAACAATTGGTTCTCTGTGTGGATGCTGCTTCCAGAAGTCTATTCTGGGCCTGGACAAGAAAAAATTAGCTACTGGTTCTGCTGAAGTGGTGTGAACCAGCTGAATCCCACCACTGGTTGCTTCCATATACTGCACAGTTTTGATCCATAAAGTATCTTTGTTTTCTTGACAGTTAGGGACTGAAACAGATATTTGTAGAGTTAACATCATTGTTACTTTGCTGAAATGACAAATAATTACCTAAAACATTATCTTGTGTGCTAGCTGTTAATCATTCATTATTGATAATTTTGCTCTGTTATCATGGTGACTTTTCATACTATTGACATAATAATACTACTCAATAATAAGACTACTCTCTTCAACTTATTTTCCTTTAAATTTAATTATTTTATAACTTTATCTAGAAGTTATTTGAGCCTGCCATAGCATGGGAATAATGCTAGGAAGAAGTTTTTTTTCATGCAGTCTTTTTATTGCAAAAACTGAGATTAAGGCTGATAACTTCTGGTTGCTTCTAAAATATTTGCATTATTTAGTGTACATCTTAGGGATAAGTTTATGTTTATGTCTATATATTTGCACATCAACATTATGTATGTATTCTTTGACTATTTAATGATTCAAAAAGTGCTAGTATACCCCAAACTATATACATCTACAATTGGGAAAAACATTATTTGTCCACCCTTTAACTTCTATTTTGTTGTAAGGTTATAGTATAAGGATCTGCTAGATGTACTACTTCAAGAAAATCAAAATAAGAAAAAGAAAGACTGCTAATTATTAATGAAACAAAATGATCTAATATTGTCTTCCAAATAAATTGCAGATAGTCCTCAACCTAGAACAGTTTATTTATGGTGGCCTCAGAGAGGGTCCATATTATAGCCTATAAAGCATTTCCAGGCAACATAAAATCTTGTGCCACACATGCCTTAAAGTCACATGACCACATTTCAGGTGCTAGACAACCAACTAACATTCATGAGTGACAACAGCATAGTTATACAAATGCAATATGCAACATTTTTTGCCAATTTGTTTGCATTTTTTGCCATTTTGGGAAGAAAATGCAATTTGTAATGACCACCCCAAAATGGCTGTAAAATTAGGTGCAGTGTGAATGCCTTGACTTATCACTGTCACAACTTACAACTGAAATCCCAGTCCCAATTGCCATAAATTGGGGATTATCTGTAAACATAATCAGCCATGATTTAAATTCATAGTGACTATGATAAAGACAAGCAATGAGAGTTTCAGTGCCTGGTGTGCATAACAGTGAATTCAAAATTGGTTATTCCCCGAGTCTTACTCCCAGGTGTCATACTTCAGGTGTTTTTTTTAAAAAGTGCCATAGTAATTTTAACTTCTTTATTCATAAATTAATTGTCATGGTTCTGATAGATGAGACCAATTAAAGCAGAACTCCGAGGCTTTAGTTTTCCTCTAAGAACATGCTTATTGGCTACAAAGTATCGGCATGATCAAAAGTGTAACCAAGACAAAAAGTTCCCTCCAAAAGCAACAGTATTACAAAGTTAAAATTCCCACCCCAAATCTATGCAATCAGCTACATTTCCCATAGAATAGTTTGCTAGGCTTTCTGACATTAGTCTCAACCCCCAGCTGAGGGAACAGAAATGACCTTGGTTTCCACAGGACATAGAATTGTTTAGGCTAGCATAAAACCTCCCAAACCTCCTCCCCCCAATTATGTGGCAACCGAAAATGAACAAGATGGCTTCAGGCAAATTCATTGCAGATTTGATATTAATAATGGATCTTTTAAATCACAAACCAGAGACATAGAAAGAAGGTTCATGGGCAATTTGTATTCTTTAGCTCCAGAATTGTTTTCCTTGGAGTTCAGTTCTGAAAAAAAAACCCACAAAGTTTTGGACTGACCACAGAATGGAAGCAATTATACATCATCTCTGTCATAAAACAGATGTAGCATTAATCTTTTAGACTAGACTAAAAAAATAAGATATTTCTTTAATCCAGGTCAAACCATCTCCAAGACCTATCTACTTGAAAAAGGAGTACCCTTTGATAATCTCGGAAAGTATCTTTTCACATCATTTCTTATGTGATCTTTTTAAACTGGAAATAGCAGTTGAACCATCCTTTTCCTTAGCAGTTAGACCTGAAACCAAAGTAGAGTTTGTTTACTTCATCCCACCCATTGATAAATGTACCTGCTCCAGGAAGAACAAATAGAAGAGAATATATGGCATTTCTGCCAGCAAAATACTTTGACCAACACTGAAAGATGTAATATATAACAAAGGCCATGATGAAGTCCTTTATTATATCTTCTATAAACAGAAAGTTTGTAGAAGACAAAAGCTTTCCAAAGGCTCTCAGGAGGGCATATCATTCTTTTTCTTATTGTTAAGAGCATCACAAACCCAAACACGTAGTATTGTGACTGATTTGTTCTTTACACCAGGTCAACCATCTCCAAGACCTATCTACTTGAAAAAGGAGTAGCCTTTGATAATAATAAGAGCCTTGGTGGAGCAGTGGGCTAATGCCTCCTTAAGTAACACCAGCTGCCTGCAATTAGTGCAGGTTCGCATCCCACCAGGCTCAAGGTTGACTCAGCCTTCCATCCTTCCGAGGTAGGTAAAATGAGGACCCAGATTGTTGGGGGCAATTAAGCTGACTTTGTAATAATGCCGCTTGGGGTGTGTGTGAAAGCCCTAATAAGCAAGCATATACATAGAATGAAGGCTACTGCTAAGCTTGTAAGCCGCCCTGAGTCTTCAGAGAAGGGCGGGATATAAATGGAATTAAAATAAATAAAAAAATAAAAAAAATAAAAATAATCTCAGAAAGTATCTTTTTGTTCATGAAAACATATATCTAAGCTTTATCTTTTCAATTTATAGTTTGGAAAAAATTGTATGCTGTATTACATGGTATAGCAGTGCTCAGGATTGAAGTACACAGTCTCTCAATTATATATTATTTTATTTCTGTATTTCATGAACTGTATGAGAACTGTATGTTTGTTTTCAACTTCTCTTGATTGTTTTGTATCTTCCTTCTTATATTCCTTTGTAAAATCTTTCTCTTGGATACTATCAAATTCTTTTTCCCACTGGCACAATTGGTTTTTTTTTTCAATCAAAAAGGGAAAAAAGCATACTATATTATTTAGGGAATTCATCCTTCTTAGAATGACATATATATTCCAAATCTTTTCTATTTCTTTAACCATGTTCAAACAAATGTTTCTTTTTTAAGTATTCTCTCTGGCAAGTCCCATCATCTATTTTCTTAGTTTCCACTTTAGTCTTTTTCCTTTGCCCAGTATCTTTCTTAATCAATGTATTTTGCTGAATCAAAAGGTTTCTCCATATGTTTGTAAATGTTACTGTAGATATAAAAACTAAATCAGGTGAAATGTCTTTGTACGGGGCTTCTGCCTTTCCATGTTTATTGAAAATATTTTTCTTTCTCTCTGCTTCTCTTATCATTTCCTTTCTCTCTGATGTTCCTGACATCTCTACAGTCCATTTTATCCAATCCTCAGATTTATTTTGTAGTCTTAAGGGATAAGTTGTTTTTTCCAATTCTTCTGAATTTTTTCCCACTAGGATTAAATCATGTTTCCTTGTTTTGTTAAGTTTAAGTCTCTATTCTCAATTCTATATCCATTTATCTGTTTTATCTGCTACTTCTCTGTTGTTGTTTTTTGGGAATTTTTTTCTTGTAAAGTTAACTTGGAAATAGATTGATTTATATTTTCAAAGTTATTTTGGATTTCTTTGTGGTTTAAAGTCATTGTTATTTGAATTAGTTGGAGTATACTATATATCTCCTCCTATGAAGTATTTATGTTTACTTGATATGTTCTTTCTACGTGTCTATGATCCATGATGGCCAAGAATTTGTTTTTCTCTTCCTTTCTTTTCTCTGCTTTAGAGTCCCAATTAAATAGATATTTGTAATCCAAATAGTTCAAAAAAGATTTTTTTTTCCTGAAAATTAAATTCTCTCTTTGTCTACAGCCCAGATGATTGTCTTTTTTGCCACAGCTGTTCTTTGCTGTTAAAACTTTGAAGGTCACAAACACAGATTAGCTTTTTCCAGGTTTTGCCAAGTCTTATATTAAGGTCATAGCTGTTGTGGTCTTAATCCACCACTAGGTGTCAGTAGCTATTTGTTTTTCAATTTCCAAAATGAACAATTATCTTTAAAATGAGAGTCTTAACCATTCAACAATTTTAAATTTATCCAGATTTAAATTTTCAATTTCAGGTTTTATATTTATTGCACTTCCATATATTTTGATCCTTCATAAAAAGATTAATTCATCACATCCATTAGTTTAAGGATGTGGCAGAAATCCCCCTTTCAGAGGTATTTTGCTTCTTGGGGATCTTTTCCAGGAAATTAAATGTAGAACAGAAAAAAATAAGATTAAATTCCTCACTCAGTTTCAAGCATGCTGTTCACAGTTGTGGTGGTTAGTACTTTTGGAATTTGGTTGCTAGTAGGTTGGGCTGGTCAATGCAATACAGCCAGCCTTTCTCCTGTTGGGTTTAAAGACTTTCCCCAAGTTGAACGGAATGGCTGCCACCATTACAAAATCACTGGAGCACCCTTCTTTCTTTGCCACCTCTCTGGGGTGACTTAGACCCATTTATGGTCCCCTGGCAGGGCGAAATTAGCTGCGGGGTTGCAGAGAATCCACAAGCCTGTGACCAGTCACTACCATGCAAAAACAAAAGTCCTCTCTTTTGGCCGGAGGTTTGCTGAGGCAGTCCATGGCATAATAACCCTCTTTTCCACATTTGAAGCAGGCTGTTGAGCAGGGAGGAGCTCAGCTTAGGGTTTTGCTGCTTCTGTCTTCTACTCTGGAGGGGACAATTTCCATATTTTTCTGGAGTGGTACAGGTTGTGGTGTTGGTTGATCTTTAAAAGGTGAAAAAACAGTACTGCTGTGTACTGCATTATTGTATGCTACTTCAACAAATGGCAATAAGTCTGTCCAATCATTCTGTTGATAATTTATATAGTATCTTATGTATTGTTCTATCACTGCATTTGTGCATTCAGACACACCATTATTGGTACATGGATGAAAACCAGAACTGAGACCTTGTGAAATCCTATTGATTGGATGAACTCTCTCCAAAATCTTGTGGTGAATTGTACCCCTTGGTCTGATATGACTTGGTAAGGCACTACATGCAGCCTGTAAATATGCTGCACAAACATCTTGCTAACCTCGTAGCCGAGGGAAGCTTTGGACAAGCTATGAAGTGTGCTTCTTTTGAAAATAAATCAATGACTGTCTATATTACAGTATTTCCATCACTCTCCGGTAATTCTGTTATGAAATCCAGTGCTATTTCTTCCCAGAGTCTTTTAGGGTCAGCCACTGGTTGTAATAAACCTGGGATTTTCCCAGGCAACCACTTCATGGACACACAAACCGAACAACTAGCCACATAGTCTTTTATATCCTTTTTCATTTTTGGTCACTAAAATTGTTTTTTCACAAGATGAAGAGTTTTTACAAACCCAAAATGTTCAGCAGATTTTGCATCATGTGTTTGGCTTAACACCAAAGTCCTTTGGCTATCCAGGACATAGACTTTGAATCCCTTCCATGCCAGACATTTTTTATCATAAGATCATTTTAATGGATTTGAAACCAGCTATCTTGTTCCATAGCCTCCTTAAATTTCTGCCTTAGAGGATCTAAGGTTAACCAGGATGGTTTTCCCTTTCACTGAATCCCTCGTGCTGGTGCAGCAAGCTGGATGGAAGTGATTATAGAATTTATCACTTCTTTTGTTCTTTTGTATTGAGGCATTCATGAAAGGGCATCAGCTAACAAAATTTTCCCTCCACACTTCAAATGGGATTTTACTACCCTCCAGGAATTGTCTCTGTATTACATGAACTCAGAAGACCACAAATGCTTCTTTTTCCCATACAGCCCATCTTGTCTCAGTATCTGATGGCTTCTGAGAAGTATGCGCACATAGTTTTAACTCCCCCTTTCTCATATGTTTGTAGCAATATTGCCCCCACTACGACATCACTAGCATCTGCTTGTATTACAAAAGGCTTTTCTGGATTTGGGGGCCTTAACAGGGATTCTTCCACAAAGTCTTTTTAGGTTTTTAAATGCCGCTTGACATTCAAGGGTCCAGCTCAATGGCTGACTGGGTTTAGGGTTATTCTCTTTTCCCATTTTTAATAAATTGGTTAACTCTGGTTGGTACCTTTTAACTGGGGGTGAGGGGGATCAGGACCCTGAGCTCATGCTTGTGTATTTTAATGCCAGATCCGTTGTGAACAAGGTTCCCCTCATCCGGGATTTGATCGAGGAGGAACACGTGGATCTGGCATGCATTACAGAGACCTGGTTGGGCCCAGAGGGCGGTGTCCCTCTGATTGAGTTGTGCCCTCCAGGTTTCTGTGTGCTGCACCGGCCGTGGGCTCAGGGCAGGGGTGGTGGGGTGGCAGTGGTTATAAGGGAGACCTTATGTCCGTGGGAGACCACTATTGTACAGATAGGCGGGAGTGAGTCCCTCCTCCTGAGATGTGGCCCTCGGGCTCAGTTGGGCCTGTTGCTAACATACCTGATGCCTAGCTGTGTGGCAACGGTCCTGCCCGAGCTGCTCGACACCCTCTCAGGGTTGATGGTGGAGTTTCCCAGACTCATAGTTCTGGGCGACTTCAACCTGCCTTCCCTGGGAGGGTCATCAGAGTTAGCCCAGGAGTTCATGGCCTCCATGATGGCCATGGACCTGACCCAAGTAATTCAGGGTCCGACTCATGGGGGGGTCACACTCTTGACCTGGTTTTTTTATCTGGGCAGTGGTTGGATGATCTGGGAGGGGGCTCACCAACTGTTGTCCCCCTGTCATGGTCCAATCATTATCTCCTGCGGCTGGTCTTCCATTATGTCACCCCCCACTGCTGGGCTGCGGAACCAACCAGGTGGTTCTGCACCAGGCGCCTAATGGAACCGGATCGGTTCCAGATGGCACTTGGGTCTATACCTATCTCCCCCACTCACAGCTCGGCTGATGCCTTGGTGGATGCCTGGGAAAGGACTGCCACTGAGGCGCTCGACCATGTTGTCCCCTTGCGACCCCTAATCCAGTGCAGATCCTGGTGGGCTCCATGGTTTTCTCTGGAGCTCCAGGAGATGAAGTGTCGGAGACGGGGTCTAGAGAGCTGTTGGAGATCCAGCCAGTCTGAACCTGAGCGATTGTGATTAAGAACCTTTATAAGGTCTTATCTCGCTGCGATGAGGACGGCAAAGTCTAATTACTTCTCTGCCCTCTTCGCATCCGCAGATAATCGCCCAGCCGCCCCGTTTCGGGTGACTTGCTCCCTCCTTCATCAGGAGGAGAGGGAGGAGCCCTTGCAGGGGCGGACCGAGGAGTTTAGTCATCATCTGGCAAATAAAATCACTTAGATTCGGGCCAGCTTGGACTCTGAATGGACAGAGTCTGACATGGAGGAATCGAGCGGTCCTGAGAGTGTTATCTGGACCGAGTTCGATCCTGTGACCCCTGATGAGGTGGACAGGATCATGAGGAGGCTGAGCTCTACCACCTGTTTATTGGACCCATGCCCCTCCTGGCTGGTTTATGCAGCCCAGGATGAGACACAAGGATGGTTCCAGGCAGTAATAGCTGCTTCTTTGAGAGAGGGTGTTTTCCCTGCCGCCTCGAAAGAGGCGGTGGTGAGGCCCCTCCTCAAGAAGCCTGCCCCGGACCCAGCGATTTTGAATAACTATTGTCCTGTCTCCAACCTTTGCTTCTTAGCAAAGATTGTCGAGAATGTGGTGGCGCATCAGCTCCCTCTGTTCCTGGAGGAAACTGATTATCTTGACCCGTACCAATTGGGTTCCAGGCCCGGGTACAGCACGGAGACGGCATTGGTCGTGCTGGTGAATGATCTCTGGCGGGCTTGGGACAGGGGTTGTTCCTCTGTCCTAGTCCTATTAGATCTCTCAGTGGCTTTTGATATCATCGACCATGGTATCCTACTGTAGCGTCTCAGGGGGTTGGGAGTGGGGGGCACTGTTTTATAGTGGTTCTCCTCCTACCTCCTGGGCTGCTCACAGTCGGTGTTGACAGGAAGACAGAGGTCCGCCCTGAGATCTCTCATTTGTGGAGTCCCTCAGGGGTTAGTCCTCTTTCCCCTCCTGTTCAACATCTATATGAAGCCACTGGGTGAGCTCATTCGTGGTTTCGGGGTGGGGTATCACCAGTATGCTGATGATACCCAACTTTCTCTTTCCACCCTGAACCAACCCAGTGATGCCCTCATTGTGATGTCCCGTTGCCTGGAGGCGGTCCGGGTTTGGATGGGAAGAAACAGGCTTCGTCTCAATCCTGCCAAGACTGAGTGGCTGTGCATACAGGCATCTCAGACTGACCAGCTTTTTCCATCTTTCACGATGGGGGGTGAGGTGTTACCCCCTGTCGATAGGGCTCACAACTTGGGCGTCCTCCTGGATTCACGGCTCAGTTTTGAAGAACATATAGGAGCCGTGACCAGGGAGGGGGTTTCCCAGTTTCGCCTGGTGCACCAGCTGCGGCCCTATGTGGACCGAGATGCCCTACGCACAGTCACTCATGTGCTCGTGACCTCCCGGTTAGACTACTGTAATGCTCTCTACATGGGGCTGCCCTTGAGGACCCCTCAGAGGCTTCAACTGGTGCAGAATGCAGCCACGCAAGTTGTTATGGGAGCTTCCCAATACTCCCGTGTAACACCTCTTCTCCGCGAGCTGCATTGGCTTCCAGTTGCCCTCCGGGTGAGATTGAAGGTGCTGGTGATGACCTGTAAAGCCCTAAATGGCTTGGGTCTGGACTATTTAAGGGAACACCTGCTGCCAGCATCAACTTCCCATCGTTCTGTGCACTCCCACAGGGAGGGCCTTCTCAGGGTACCGCCGGTTAAGGAATGCCGGTGGGTTATTCCCAGGGGGAGGGCGTTCTCTGTGGCTGCGCCGGCCCTATGGAACCAACTACCCACGGAACTTAGGATTGCCCCCGACCTTCGTTCATTTCGCCGGGACCTGAAAACCTGGCTCTTCGAGCTGTCTGGCCCAGACTGAGGGGTTTTTAATTTTTAATTGGATTTTAGATTTTAATTTTTAGGGCTTAAATTTAATTAATTGTTTTAATCTGATTTTAATTTTTGTATTTTATGTTTTAATTGCCTTGTAAACCGCCCTGAGTCCTATGGGAATAGGGTGGTATATAAACTCAATAAATAGATAGATAGATAGATAGATAGATAGATAGATAGATAGATAGATAGATAGATAGATAGATAGCAAAGCAATCTGTGCAAAAGTGGGTATGAACTGTCTGTACAAATTGGCATATTCCAGGAAACTTTGCAACTGCCTTCCTATCCGGGGACCTTCCCATTCCAAAATGGTCTTTACTTTCCCTGGATCCATTTCTCTGCTTCCAGCAGAAACACAATACCCCAAGTAACCTAAACTGGTTTTGTGAAAATCGCATTTTGATAATTTGGCTATAGATGGTTGTCTAATAATTTTGTTAACACTGCCCTTACTAATTGTATGTGTTGTTTCATAATTTCAGTATAAAACAAAATATCATCTAAATATACCAGCTCCCTTTATATAGATACTCATGTAACACCTCATTTAATAAACTGCAAGAACACTACAGGAGCTCCTTGTAGTCTGAATGGCATCACTTTGAATTGATAACAGCCTAAGTAGCAATTAAAAGCTGTTTTCCATTCATCCCCTTCTTTATCATACTCGATAATAAACTTCTCTCAGGTCTAATTTTGTAAAAAAATTCCCTTTATACAAATATTCTAACATATCTTACGTAAGGAGGTACATGTTTTCCACTGATATAGCTTTGAGATTTTTATAATCAACACACATTCTAAGACCCCCCATCCTTCTCCCTGAATAAAATAGGGGCAGCCATTTTCGATTTTACAGGTTGGATGAATCCCCAAGCCAGGTTTTTATCTAAAAATCCTCTGAGCTCTTTCGTTTCTTTAGGTATCATAGCATACATTTTTGGTTTAGGAAATTTGGCTCCTAGAATTATCTCAATGGCACAGTCCAATGGCCAATGAGGTGGGAGTATATCTGATTCCTTTTCACTAAATACTTCCATTAAATCTCTGTATTCGGCAGGCACTCTGTGGTCCAATTGCTGGGTTACTTTTTGTGTATCCCCTTCCCCCACTTTCAATTTTTCAACCACCAGCAAGCAGCAACTAGAGACCTCAATGATTTGTTGAGCCACTTTGGTTCTTTCCTTGATTTTAGATTCTGGCTTTTTTGGCCTCGGCTTACTTGGAGGGCGACAGGCTGCCATTAGATGTGGGGCAGGGCAATCTGTGGCTTGGTGTCCCTCCTTATGACATCAAAAACACACTCCCATCCCTGAAGGGATCTCTCTCTCTTGGTCCCAGTAACATTACTCTTGCTTCCTCAGCCAGCCAGCCATCTCTCACCCATAGAACAAAGTTGAAGATCTTGACCAATATGTTGTAGGTAATCCATCAAAGCTAAATCCACCTCAGTAGTTAACTGGTATCAGTCATGCAGGAGATGGGGCACCCCTCTGGGGAAACAGTTGTAATACAATTCCCTGTTTAACCCATCTCAAAATTGGTGGACTATCATATGCTCCAGCCAACCTGACATGAGCGAACAAGCTACAAAATTCTGGAATATATTCAGCCACTAGTTTCTTCTATTGCTTGATTGTCTGGACTCTCACATTGGCCTTTCTTGCTTCAGCAGAATCTTCATACCGATTCCATAGCCATGAAGATGGAGATGGGATAATAGGGTAACAAGCTGAACCCATGTTTGACCACTTTGGCAGGGCAGCTACTCACACCTCCAATCCCCTGAACTTCTCTCTTAATTATTCCACAGAAGGGCTGCAAGTTGGTGTAGGGAGTCTCCACCAGCTCTCCCCATTCTGCTGCCCTCTTGGATGCCTTGGACTCTAAAGTCCCAAGGCATCAGAGCACAGCATATAACAATGACTCTCCCAGCCAAACAATCCAGATATCCATGTAACTCATGTAAACAAGTTCTCTTCATTATGGGACCCGTCTGCTATCTTCTTCACACCTGCTAGAATGTCCTCGAAAGCTTTCCATACTGCTGACTCTCAGCAAACTTCCATAGAATTGGAGAGGTTTCATTTTTCTAACTAACCCATTTGAAAGCAACATCTACCCCCCCTTACTTGAATGGCAAGATGAAAACAGAAAAGCACATAGCTGCCAAATTTTCATTCTTGACAGCCTGTTCTTACCCTGCCAGTAAGTACAGAAGCAGAAGGGAAGAACTGTACCAGAGTATCTGCTTCAATGCCAAGGGGCAGGAGGCAGAAAGGTAACTACCATTAAGGATTACTTGATGAGTACAGTTTGTCAATTACAAATCCATCTGGTGGTGATGCTGTCTATCCCACATTTTTCTAGCTTACCAAGAAGTAGGTTGCGATCTACTTTGTCAAATACCTTACTAAAATCTAAATAAACTATGGCCGCAGCACTTCACTGGTCTAATAATTTAGTCACTTTATCAAAAAATGAAATAAGATTGGTTTAGCGTGATCTGTTTTTAATACACCTGTGCTGGCTGCTAGTTATAACTTTGTTTCTAGATGTTCACAGATCTGTTTCTCAATTATTTTTTCCCAGTATCTTCCCAGGTATTGATATTAGGCTGATTGGTCTGTAGTTCCCTGGGTCTGTTTTTTTTTTTCTTTTTTGAAGATGGAACCACATCAGCTCTTTTCCAATCCTTTGGTAGTTCCCCAGTGCTCCAAGATTTTTTTAAAGATATGATACAATGGTTCTGAGATAACATCTGCCAGCTCCTTCAGAACTCCATCAGCTATGGGTGATTTAAATTCATCAACATCAGACAGGTATTCTCTTACCATTCTCTTGCTTATTTTAATTTTTATTTCTAGTCTGCTTTATAGTTGTGTTTTGGTAGGTTAGGCTATAGTTTATTTTTTGTGTGAAGACTGATGCAAAGAATGAGTTCAGCAGCTCTTCTTTCTCTCTGCTACTGTTACTTCCTTGCCATCTTCTCTCTTTAGAGGACTGACTGTTTCCTTGATTATTTTTTTTGTTATTTGTATGTTGAAAGAAACTTTTTAAATTATCTTTGACTTTTGTTGAAAGTCTTTGTTCCTTCTGAGCCTTTGCTTTCCTGACTTCATCTTTGCAAATTCAGACTATCTGTTGATATTCTGCCTATGTGTTCCTCTTTTCATTTTTTGTACTTATCCTTTTTGTCTTTTGTGAGTGATATCTTTGTGCAACCATGCTGGTTTCTTCTTGGATTTCTTGTTTTTCTTTTTTAGTGGTATTGTGTTGGACTGGGTTTTTATGATTATAATTTTCAGTGTTTCCACACTTCTTGAGTTGTTTCCCTTTAAGATTTTTATCTATGAAATTTTGCTTAGGCTCCCTCTGAATTTGTTAAAAACAGCTCTTTTAAAGTTTAAGACACTGGTTGGATTATATTCTATTGCTGCGTTTGCATTATATTGAATTCCAGTATGATGTAGTCACTGTCGCCCAAGATTTTGGCAATTTCAAGTCATTCTATCACTTCTTCTCTTTTAATAAGAATTAGGTCCAGTGTAGCTTTTCCTCTAGTTCCCTTCTCTACCTTTTGGATGATAAAGTTGTCAGCTAAATTGGTTAGGTATCTCCCATTTGCTGCAGAGTTTGTCTCCCAGTTGATATCAGGGTAGTTAAAGTCTCCCATTACTATTGTGGTATGCTTTCTACATACATTTGTTAATTGATTAGTAAAGAGTTCATCTATTTCTTCTGAATGGTTGGGTAGCCTGTAGTATATGCCTATAGCAATGTCATTTTTTCCCCTTTTATATTGACCCATATGGATTCTAGGAGGTTTTAATCCTTGATTTTGTGTATTTCTGCAGAGATGTAGTGATCTTTTATATATAATGCAACTCCACCTCCTCTTTTGTTAGATCTGTTTCTTTTGAATAGTTTGTATCCTTCCATCAGTACATTCCAGTCATGAGTTTCATCCCACCAAATTTCAGTAATGACAACTGTATCATATCTGCCTTCATGTACTAATCTTTCAAGTTCACTCTGTTTGTTTCCTAAACTTTGACCATTAATAATAAAGGCATTTTATTGGTCTTGGGTTTCTTATATCTCCTACTTTGTAATCCTTTCCATCCTCTTTATTTCATTATCTTTTACTTTTGTATGTCTTTTTGCTCTTTACTCCTTTTCTCCTTATGCAATTGGTTATCTAGTGGTTTTTGCTTGTAATTAGGATGCTGAGCTTGTGATCAGAAGGTCAGCAGTTTGGTGGGTTGAATCCCGAGTGCCGCGTAACAGAGTGAGCACCTGTTACTCGTCCCAGTTTCTGCCAACCTAGCAGTTTGAAAGCACGTAAAAATGTAAGTAGAAAAATAGAGACCACTACGGTGGGAAGGTAACAGCGTTCCATGCGCCTTTGGCATCTAGTCATGCTGGCCACATGACCACAGAGACATCCTCGGACAAGTGCTGGCTCTTCGGCTTTGAAACGGAGATGAGCACCAGCCCCTAGAATTGGAAACGACTAGCACGCATGTGCGGGGGAACCTTTACCTTTTAGATTCTATAGGTCATGAAGTTTGACCTCTCTCCATTCTCACTTTTATTTAAAGCCCTTTTGTTAAGATGAACCAGTCATTTCTGAATATATTCTTTCCAGTTCTTGTGAGGTGCAGTCCATCCCTTGCCAGTAGCCCTTCATCTAGTTAATACAAACCATGGTTTAGGAAACTGAAGTTCTGTTGATGACACCAGTTTTTAAGCCTGATTTTTCTAAAATCTTTTGCTCCCTTGGATGTTGGCCTTTTGTTAGAAGTATAGATGAAAACACCACCTGTGCTCCTAATACTTTAACTCTCTTACTTAGGTGTTTGTAATTTCTTATTATTGTCTTCAGATTCATCTTGAAGTACTTGGTTCAAGTGGGAAATGCTAGTGAAATTGGCAGCCAAAGCATAATATAGTCTAGAAGGCAGATTTTTAATGCTGAATGAAGAATAGAGGAAATAATGACTATTGGTTCTTCCCTCCCTCAATGCTAAATATGTGATTCCAAATGAGATGATCTTATCTACAACAAATTTTGGTGAATAGTTTAATAGTGACATGTTTTATTACTGACTTCAAACAAAATATCAATCAAATGGAGCTAAAGAGAGAAGCATCAATAATTAAGGAAGAGATTGTTATGTGCTCCTGGCTACTTTCCTTCATGACCAGAGGCAAGTCTGTCAGCTTTCACATCGCTAGATTTCACCCAAATGGCTTCAGACAATGGGTATCACTTCCACTGTGCTAGGTACTGCAGTTTTCCTTTAAAAATTCTAGAGTCAAGAATATGTTTCACTTCATAATGGGTCTGACCTGCCACTATGAGGGGTCTGGGTGCCTTCTTAGGTGGAGGCCTTAAAGTGGAGGCCCGAAAAGGTTTCAGTAAGCTACAATGGAAAACCAGGTGAATTTTTCCAAAAGTCTGGGGAGTTTCAATTTTACTCTGACCGAATTGATGATTCTCACAATGGGGAAAGGCCCCAAGAATTTTAGTCCTAATTTCTTGTTGGGTAGTTTAAGGCATAAGTATTTGGTCAACAAATAAACCTTTTCCCCAACTTGGAGTGTCCTTTGGAGAGCTCTCTTTTTATCAGCCTACTTTTTATAGGTCTCAAAAGTCTTTTTAAGGCCATCTTTGTGTTTTTCCAAACTTCTTCCCAACCCTTCACCCACTGATCAAGTGTCTGGGAAGTGGAGGGCAACTGAGGGTATTCCAGTACAGGGTTGAATTCTTTCCCTGTGGCTACCCAGAAAGGAGTGTAGCCACTCCTGCTGTGTATTGAATTATTGTAAACCACCTCTGCGAAAGGGAAGTAGCCGGGTGAAAAGCAGTTGATAGGCCTTGAGATGAACCAATTAATTTAAGAAAATTCCTCCAAAGTTTTGCGGTGAACTGCATGCCTCTGTCTGAAATTATTCACTTATTTATTTATTTATTTGTTTGTTTGTTTTTATAAACCGCCCTTCTCCCGAGGGACTCGGGGCGGTGTACAGAGTAAGGTAGGCAAACATAATGAAACAGTACTGACAAACAGTAAACAAAACAAAACAAACTGGGACCCCAATTAGAGCTATCAGGCCAGGCCGGACTGCTGGAATAGGTAAATCTTCAAGTCGCGCCGGAAGGTGCGGAGGTCGGGGGCCATCCGGATTTCAGTTGGTAAGCAGTTCCAGAGGGCTGGCGCACCCACTGAGAATGCCCTCCCCCTGGGGGCCACCAGCCGACATTCCTTGACATTCCTTAGGGGCGCCATATAGCTGGTAGTCCAATGGAAGTCCTTTGCAGGCAGTAATATGAGCCTGTTTTGAAAACAGGTCTATCACAGTCCAGATGACAGTATTTCCCCTAATGTCAGGTAGGTCTACTATAAAGTCCATAGCTATTTCTTCCCATGGTTGAGAAGGGTCAGCCACCATTTGCAGTAATCCAGAGGTTTTCCCTTGGATTCTTTTCATGGTGGCACATACAGTACAGCTCCTGACATAGTTTTCCATGACTTGTTTTAGTCCCAGCCACCAAAATTGCCAGAGAATGAGATGTAGACTTTTTAGATATCCAAAGTGTCCAGCCTGTTTGACATCATGGCTGTGTTTGAGAGCATTAAGATGGAAAGCTTCAGGCAAGTACAATTTCCCCCCCTCGTAAGCCAGACCATCCCTGCATGTTAGGGATGTCTGATTGTCTTTGAACCATTGATCGGTGAGGAGTTCTCATTTTATTTTATTTACCCTGGGGTCATAAGGATTAGGGGTCTTGTGAGGCATGAGTTGGGCAGCAGTTAACTTCTTCGCATTTGCTTTTGTACTGGGGCAATCTCGATAGTGCATCAGCTAGGAAGTTTTTTCTTCCTGGTATGTACTTTAGAGTAAAATTAAATTGGTTAAAGTACTGTGCCCATTGCACTTGCTTTGGAGACAATTTGCGGGGCATTTTTAGTGCCTCTAAATTTTTGTGATCTATCCATACTTCAAAAGGCACCTTACTCCCTTCTAATTGTGAAGGCCTCTTTCTCCCAGACTTCCCATCTTCTCTCACTTTCAGTTAATTTCTTACAGGTGTAGGCACAATATTGCAGAACCCCACTTTTATTCTTTTGCAGTAATACAGCTCTGACTGCCACATCGCTGGCGTCAGCTTGAATTACGAAGGGCTCCCCTGGGCAGGAGTGCTTTAGAATCAGTTCAGCAGCACAGTCTTTTTAAATTCTCAAAAGCTTTCTGACAACTCTGTCCATGCTGAAGGTTGGCCAGGTCATGGTTTTCCCCCTCCCTTACCCATTTTGAGTAGTTCTGTAATGGGTAGAGCAATCTTGTCAAAAGAGGGAATAAATTGAGGTAGAAGTTGGCAAACCCTAGGAAGCTCTGCAGCTATTTGTGAGTCTTTGGGGGCTGCTATTCAATTATAGCTTTCACTTTGGCTGGGTCCATTTCAATGCCATCATTGGAAATTCTATAGTCAAGATAATCTAATTGGGTTTGGTGAAATTCACATTTTGACAATTTGACATAAAGTTTGGCATTCAATAGTTTCTTTAACATTTCTCAGACCAGTCTTATGTGGTCAGTCATACTCGTACTGTATATCAGGATGTCATCAAGATATACCAGAACCTCTTTGTATAAATGATCATGTAAAGGTAAAGGTTCCCCCGCACATGCGTGCTATTTGTTTCCAACTCTAGGGGGCGGTGCTCATCTCCATTTCAAAGCCAAAGAGCCAGCGTTTGTCCAAGGATGTTTCTGTGGTCATGTGGCTGGCATGACTAGACGCCAAAGGCACACAGAACGCTGTTACTTTCCCAATGTAGTGGTCCCTATTTTTCTACTTGCATTTTTTACGTGCTTTCAAACTGCTAGGTTGGCAGAAGCTGGGACGAGTAACAGGCGCTCACTCTGCTATGCGGCACTCGGGATTTGACCCACCAAACTGCCAATCTTCTGATCGACAAGCTCAGCGTCCTAACCCAGTGAGCCACCACATCCCTTTAAATGATCATGTTGTTGTTGTTGTTAGCTGCGAAGTCGTGTCCGACCCATCGCGACCCTATGGACAACATTCCTCCAGGCCTTCCTGTCCTCTACCATCTTCTGGAGTCCATTTAAGCTCACGCCTACTGCTTCAGTGATTCCATCCAGCCACCTCATTCTCTGTCGTCCCCTTCTTCTATTGCCCTCGATCTTCCCCAGCATTAGGCTCTTCTCCAGGGAGTCCTTCCTTCTCATTAGGTGGCCAAAGTACTTGAGTTTTAGCTTCAGGATCTGGCCTTCTAAAGAGCAGTCAGGATTGATCTCCTCTAGGACTGACCGGTTTGATCGCCTTGCAGTCCAAGGGACTCGCAGGAGTCTTCTCCAGCACCACAGTTCAAAGGCCTCAATTCTTTGGCGCTCAGCCTTTCTTATGGTCCAACTTTCACTACCATACATTGCAACTGGAAAGACCATAGCCTTGACTATACGCACTTTTGTTGACAGGGTGATGTCTCTGCTTTTTAGTGTGCTGTCTAGATTTGCCATGGCTTTCCTCCCCAGGAGCAAGCGTATCGTTTTGCCTTTTGGTACTGTCCATAGGGTTTTCATGGCAAAGATACTGGAGTGGGTTGCCATTTCCTTCTCCAGTGGATCACGTTTTGTCAGAACTCTCTGCTATGACCTGTCCGTCTTGGGTGGCCCTGCACGGCATAGCTCATAGCTTCATTGAATTACGCAAGCCCCTTCGCCACGACAAGGCAGTAATCCATGAAGGGGAAATGATCATGTAGGACCTCATTAATCAACTGCATAAATATGGCTGGGGCCCCCTGCAGTCCAAATGGCATGACTTTGAGCTGCTAGCTTCCCAAGGGGCAGTTGAACGCTGTTTTCCACTCATCCCCCTCCTTTATTCTCACCCTGTAATATGCTTCTCTCAGGCCCAATTTAGTCAAGACATTCCCGTTCACCAGGTGGGTTAGTAAGTCTTTCAGGAGGGGGAGAGGGTATTTATTTTCCACACATACAGCATTAAGATCCTTATAGTCCACGCAGAGATGAAGAGAACCACCTTTTTTTTCTTTGAATAACACAGGGGCTCCCACGGTAAACTTGGCCCATTTGATGAATCCCCTGGCTAGGTTTGCATCCATATATCACTGCATCTTCTCCATTTCAAAGGGGGACATAGCATACATTCTTGGTCGGGGAAGTTTGGCCCCTGGCAACAGATCAATGGAACAATCATTAGGCCGGTGAGGAGGCAAGGTATCACATTCTTTCTCACTAAATGCCTCCGCTAGGTCCTGGTACTCATTGGGGATAAGTGGCTCACCTGGTGGCCATAAGGCAGCCATGTGCACTCGCTCAATCCCCTGTAACATCTGTTGAATCAATGGGGGGATCAGGCCCTATGGGTAATCTCACAGTTCTCATTCCTTTCTCCCACCAGATAAACGGCTTCCATTTGTCTAGCCAGGCTAGTCCTAGGATCACACTCAGCCATTTTTGGAGCCACCAGGAAACGAATAAACTCCCAGTGCTTGCCTATTTCTAGGCGTAAGGGCTCCATTAATTGCATGACTAAAGTCCCTCCCATTAGGGAGCCATTGGCTTGCTCAAACCTCATGGGTTTGGAGAGCGGCTTAGCCCATATGCCCAATCTCAGGGCACATGACAGACTAATGATGCATCGGGAGCAGCCAGTATTGACTAGTACATTCAAGTCTACTTGGGTCCCTGATTTAGGGATTATGAGTTTAGCAGGCAATGAAAAAGGTGGGACATGTCGACTCACCATTGGATCGTTCTCCCCTTCATCATCACTGTTAAAGCTGGGTAGAGTGGGGGTAGGTCCAGTCGGTGGGCCAGCATCCTCCTGGGTGGGGGATGTAACCTGGGCAATGGGCTCCTAGGTAGCCCACTTGGACTTTTCTCTCGGTGGCTGCTGTGCAGGTCTCCTCCTTGTTGCTGGTTCTGGTCTACTCTGCTGTTGCAGGTAGGGAACTGGGCAGTTTGCTGCTCGATGTCCCTGCTGTCCGCATTGAAAGCACTTGATTGGTGGGCCTGTAGGTAGCCTAGGTCTTTTGGCAATAGCAGTAGTTGGAGGTTTTCAGGGTGGTGGTAGCTGCTTGGGTTCTGGCTTTGGCGCAGCTTCAGGTGGGAGAGGCTTCTTATAGAGGGCGAGCTGGACATCTAATTTCACCGCTGCCTGGTACCATTCTTGCAGCTGGTCAGGCACAGCTCGGTAGATGCATGCTAGAGTAAGGTGGTCATCTAACACTTCTCTAAAATGATGGATTATGGATTGCTCAGGCCATCTCTCTATCTGACTGACAATCTTGCAAAACTCCCACACATATACCAGGGCAGGCCGGCCAGCTTGTTTTATCTTGTGAATTTGTTCTTCTGCTTTGAGGGAAATAGATGGGTCCTCGAATCTTTCTCTCAGCCCTAGGAGGAAAAGGTGGGGGTCCTCCAATTTAGGGGCTTGCTCATTATATAAATTGTTTAACCATTCAGATGCTTCTCCCTCTAAGCTGGATGCAATCACATCGACCATAGCACCTGGGTCTGGGTTGAGATAGGCCCAGCAATTGAGCCCACCCTTCAGAGCAACCTTCGATGGGGACCCAGAGAAACTGCTTCTGTGGGGGTTGCCATACTCCCCACCATACTCTCTTCCTCTGTGGGAGTGGAGGCCCCAGCAGGGAACTCCAGGGATTGGAGGGCTATTAGCTCTGCAAAAGGGAGTCTGGGAGCCTCTCTTGGCAGGAGCTGTTCTGCACTCCTCACTTCTAGCTCTTCAAATCTTTCTGCTAGATAGTCAATTGATTGGCTATGGGCTGCAGATGGATATTTCCACTCACCCAAGTATTCAATCTCAGATGGCCTGGCAACTCCCCACCGGACTGGGGAATGCAATTTGCAGGAGTCGTCTCTTTGTTGTTCCTCTGACTTTGAAGCCCTTGGGGATGGCAAGGTCATTTTGGGGTGTCTGGAGTCTCCGCTGGGCTTAATCCATTCTGACAACCAGACCAATTCTCCTGGTTGTTTGGGTCTAGCTCCCAGCTGGGAGGATTGCTGAAACTTTTTCCCTACCTGCTTCTTCGCTGGCCCTTCCCCACCTCCTGGGGTGGCTGCTGGTGCTGGGGAGCTGGTTTCAGACAATTTTCCTTCCTCCATGATGGGATCTTCCCCAACTCTTTGTCAGCCTGTCTCCCAAACTTAGAGACAGTGACAGGAGGTTGGGACCGCCCCCTAGTTAGTTTGTAAAGTTGGTGGATTCCAGCTTGATGTCGAGTTTCCGACAGATGAGCCAGGCATTGTTTACCTTAAAAGTCTTTTATTAGAGCCCTATAACATTGGCAAAGCTTGCTAGGGAAGCTGGAATCTGAATTCCCCTCCCCTTAGAACAATATATTAAACACAATTCTCCTTCTTTTCATTGCTGCCATTAATCACATTCTCCAATTAGTTTGAAGGGTCAGTTTTCCCTTGTGTTAGACAACCTGCCAAATTCTTATCTTCTCTTATTTCAAAACAGCCTTGAAAGACATTCTTCCTCCTCCCCCCCACAGCAACAACTGATTCTAGCTCTAAAGTAACACACAAGTTTTAAATATGAAATAGCTGCTTTTTCATCTTTTGTCAAAACAAGAACATTCGATGTTAGCAGTGTTGACACTCAGCTTAGGAGGGACAGTCTTCTTAAACAATACAGTATTTTTTGCCTATGATATGAGAAATATAAAAATGATTTTTTATATTTATATTTATAGATTTATATGAAGGAAATGTATTAAATATTTGAATATAGTGGATTTTGAAGATTTGAATATGTTTTTTAAAATAAAACATTGATTGTTAAGGTATTTTTAAGAGGGATATGGGTTTTTTTAAGATAGTATATTATTTCTGTCCTTTCTTGTTTCTATTTGAAGATATGAAAAATGTAAGTGTTGGGATGGTTGATATGAGGAAAAAGTTTTCAATATATAATAATAATAATAATAATAATAATAATAATAATAATAATAATAATAATAATAATAATAATAATAATAATAATAATTTAATTTGTATACCGCCCTTCTCCCGAAGGACTCAGGGCGGTGAACAGGGCAATACACAATAAAAATAGAATACAAAAATTAAAAAGCCACTAAACCATTATGCCCATAAAATTAATACATATTAAAATTAAAACTATTTATAAAAACCCAACCCCATCCCGTCAGACCAGGCCAGCTTGTTTGAAAAGGAAAGTTTTGAGATTGCGCCGGAAGGAGCGAAGGTTGGGGGCCATCCGGAGCTCAACCGGTAAGCGGTTCCAAAGGTCTGGCGCGCCCACAGAGAACGCTCTCCCCCTGGGGGTCACCAATCGGCATTCTTTGATCGGCGGCACCCTGAGGAGGCCCTCTCTGTGGGAGCGCACTGGACGGAGGGAAGTTGACGCCGGCCGCAGGTGTTGCCGTAGGTAATCCGGACCCATGCCATGAAGGGCTTTGTAAGTCATCACTAACACCTTGAACCTCACCCGGAGAGCAACCGGTAGCCAATGCAGCTCGCGGAGCAAAGATGTAACATGGGAGTATCGGGAAACTCCCAAGACAACTTGCGCGGCTGCATTCTGCACCAGTTGGAGTCTCCGGGTGGACCTCAAGGGCAGCCCCATGTAGAGAGCATTACAGTAGTCTAGACGAGAGGTCACGAGCGCATGAGTGACTGTGCGCAAGGCATCCCGGTCTAGATAGGGCCGCAACTGGCGCACCAGGTGAACCTGGGCAAAGGCCCCCCTAGTCACAGCTCCAATATGCTCTTCCAAAGAGAGCTGTGAATCTAGAAGGACCCCCAAGTTGCGCGCCCTATCTACGGGGGGTAATAGCTCACCCCCCCATGGCCAAAGATGGAATAATTGGAATTTCCCGGGATGCCGGCACGAACAGCCACTCAGTCTTGTCAGGGTTGAGTCGAAGCCTGTTCCTCCCCATCCAGACCCGGACCGCCTCCAGGCAACGGGACATTACGTCGAGGGCATCACTGGGGTGGTTTGGGGTCGAAATAAAAAGCTGGGTATCATCAGCATATTGGTGATACCCAACTCCAAAACCACGAATGATCTCACCCAGCGGCTTCATATAGATGTTGAACAGGAGAGGCGAGAGAACCGATCCCTGAGGAACTCCACAAATGAGAGGTCTCAAGGTCGATCTCTCCCCCCCTGCCAACACCGACTGCGAACGTCCCAGGAGGTAAGAGGAGAATCACTGGAGTACTGTGCCTCCCACTCCTAACCCTCTGAGACGTCGCGGCAGGATACCATGGTCGATGGTATCAAAAGCCGCTGAGAGGTCTAAAAGGACTAGGACAGAGGAGCAACCTCTGTCCCGAGCCCGCCAGAGATCATTCACCAGCGCGACCAATGCCGTCTCCGTGCTGTACCCGGGCCTGAAACCCGATTGGTACAGGTCTAGGTAGTCAGCTTCATCCAAGAACAAAGGGAGCTGCTGCGCCACCACGCTCTCAACAACCTTCGCCAAAAAGCGATAGTTGTTTAAAATTGCTGGGTCCAAGGCAGGCTTCTTGAGGAGGGGTCTCACCACCGCCTCCTTCAAGGCGGCGGGAAAACTACCCTGACTCAAAGAGGCAGTAATCACTGCCTGGAGCCAGCCTCGTGTCCCATCCCGGGCTGCATAAGTCAGCCAGGAGGGGCACGGGTCCAACAAACACGTGGTGGAGCTCAGCTTCCCCATGATCTTGTCCACTTCTTCAGGAGTCACAGGATCGAACTCTTCCCAGATTAAATCGACAAGGCCGCCTGTATCCTCTTCATCAGACTCTGCCCAGTCAGAGTCCAAACCGGTCCGGATCCGAGCGATTTTGTCTGACAGAAATCGACTAAACTCCTCGGCTCGACCCTGCAAGGGTTCCTCCCTCACCTCCTGATTAAGAAGAGAGCGAGTTACCCTAAACAGGGCGGCCGGGCGATTATCTGCGGACGCGATGAGGGTGGCAAAGTAGTTAGACCTAGCCACCCTCAACGCTGCGAGATAAGTTCTCGTAAATGACCTTAGTCATAACCGGTCAGATTCGGATCGGCTGGACCTCCAACAGCTCTCTATGCCCCGTCTCCGACGCTTCATCTCGTGGAGCTCCATGGAGAACCATGGGGCCCGTTGGGATCTGCGTCGGGTCAAGGGCCGCATGGATACAACTTGGTCGAGTGCCTCTGTGGCTGCCCTTTCCCAGGCTTCCACTAGGGCATCGACCGAGCTGTGAGCAAAGGAGGCAGGTGGGGGCCCAAGCGCCGTTTGGAACCGCTCAGGGTCCATAAGGCATCTAGGGTGGAACCATCTTATTGGCTCAGCAACCCCACAACAGGGAGTGGCAAAACGGAAGACCATCCGCAGGAGATGATGATCGGTCCATGACAGGGGTGAATTAATTGGGGAACACCCCCCCAAGATCATCTAACCACCATCCGGATAGAAAAACCAGATCGAGCGTGTGACCCCCCCCCCGTGAGTTGGGCCCAGAATAACCTGCTTCAGGTCCATGGCCGTCATTGAAGCCATGAACTCCCGAGCTAACTCAGATGATCCCCCCAGGGATGGTAGGTTGAAGTCACCCAAAATTATAAGTTTGGGGAACTCAACCACCAACCCTGAGAGGATATCGAGAAGCTCAGGCAGGGCTGCAGCCACGTGTCTAGGTGAAATGTACACCAGCAGCAAGCCCAACTGAGCTCTGGGACCACATCTCAGGAGGAGGGACTCACACCCGGCTATCTGGACTGTGGTGGCCTCCCGCGGACATAAGGTCTCCCTCACAACAACTGCCACTCCACCGCCCCTCCCCTGAGCCCAAGGCTGGTGCAGCACCCGGGAACCTGTTGGGCTAAGATCAACCAGGGGGACCCCGCCCTCTGGGCCCAACCAGGTCTCCGTAATGCAAGCCAGGTCCGCATGCTCCTCCTCAATCAGATCATGAATGAGAGGTGCTTTATTCATTATGGACCTGGCATTAAAATACACGAGCCTGAGCTCAGGTGGCTGCTCATCCTCACTCCCGGTACCACTTGCTGAAATCAGAGGGTTGGAGCACATCACCGCTTGAAGACAGCAGGGACGCACCCCCGGGTATTGATGTGGCCCTCTGTTCCTACACCTGTGGCCATTCCCAACTGCCGTGGGAATAGATAATCCCACACCCCACCCCGGGGCCCCGTAGGCCCCCAGCCCAGCCCCCATCACGGCGCGATCAGTCCCTGACCTGGTCTGAGAAACGGTTGGTGGAACCCCCCCCTAGTTTCCAACCGAACCGGTAAACCCACCCCCCTCCCTAACCCCTCAAAACATTTGGCTAAAAAACACACCAGGGGCCTCTTGTTAAATTTGGAAGAGAGGCTCCTGTCCCTGCCCAGCCATCTCTCAGGGTCCCAACAATTGGGCCCGTCATCAAGAGATCAGAAGACAGGCGGGTCGCTCCCAGGAAGGGGGGGCACCCCTGAGAGCAAACAAATCCTTGCTGGACTAGCGTAGTCGAGCCATAATTGTCTATGAGAGTCCAGCAGGGCAGACCCATAGTTAATAAGAAATCTTGGAACAGAGGAAAATAAATGTCCAGACTGCCACACCAACTCTACTGCCACTAGAGTTGGATAACCGCTGAGCAGGCCAGGCCCCATCCTCTCACGACGGTTTGCTGGCCAGGACCAGGAAGCGGAATGGAAAAAAAACATCCAGGATAAGGCCTACCCCCCATAGAGCTCACACCTCAAGGGGGGTAGTAGATGGTAGTTCCGGGCCACTCTCTCACAGTGGCACAACACCTGGGGCCTTCTGAGTCTTCAAAAGGGAGGGAGAACCAAAGAGATAGTCACTGGGGTAGATATAAAAGCCTGCTAGATGGTAGAATAAGCAGGTGTCCCCGATGTAAGGATTTTAGTCCATACCTAAAGAAATTGGGCAAAGGTGGGTACAGCACTGGTTGATGGAGTGCAGGAGCTATAAAGCCCCCTCTGCCAGTCATGATAGATAATATTGCTGTTCCTCACCATGCCACCATTCCGCAAGTCGCGTTGACCGTACCAAGCCGCAGCTCTACTGGCTCCGAGAATCAGCTAGCAACAGTCCTAACATGACAAAACCAGCTGGTCGGAGCCGTTACAAGCCGCAGCTCTTCCGGGATCTTCCGGGCCCAACCAGGGTCCTCCGAAGGTTGTCGGAGCTCAGGGAAACAGCTGCAGGTCCCATTGCCACTCTGCTGAACCAAATCACACACGCCCTTCTTCCGCATGTCGCTCTGAGCCACAGCTCCAACGGCTCCGAAAAACCACCGGTCGGAGCCATTACAGGCCCAAAACCAGCGGGTTGGAACCGCTAAAGCCATGGCTCTTCCGGGATCTTCCGGGCCCAGCCAAGGCCCCTCCGAGGGTCACCAGAACTCGCAGGGACGAACCTCCGGGTCCTCGGGAACCTCCGCTGCTCTGCTGCTCCTCAGTTCAACGTTCCAAAACGCTCCCTTCGCACACTGTTTCGGTGAAACTCTCCTCCTAGTTGTTCTAAGCAGCGGCTCCATCGGCTCCGAAAATCAGCTGGTCAGGCTATTATCCACCGAAAACCAGCTGATGGGAGCCAACCCAAGCCACGGCTCTTCCGGGTCCTCCGGGCCAGACGACGATCTCACGGAGGCAATTTTAGGCATGGAGAGTCATTCTCCAGTTCATTTCAGTCCTCTCCTGTCCTCTGCAGTTCTCTCGTTCCATCTCCCCACAAAAGAAGGCAAAAGTCTCTCTCCGTAACTTCAAGGGTCACCAAAAAGCCGGAGCCCGTCATGGAGCTCGAGCAAGGACGTCCGCCATCTTGGGCATGCGCAGAAGGGGAAGATATAAGTGTAATTAACTCCAAGAAAATTTTAACAAGTAAAAATGTTTTCTTTTGAATATTGTGGGGAAAATAAATTTAAATGAGAACTCTAAAACAGGATCTATGACAAGATGATCTCCATGTTTGTGTGTCTCTTACTACCACCATCAGCTTCCACAACACATGGTCTGATCCAGCCAATCAAACCACACTCTGGCTGTGGTGTTCCGGCACCTCATGGCTCCTCCTAGAGGAGGCAGGCAGCGCTGGAGGGGACCCCGCTCTCACTGTACCACCAGCAGGGCATTTTCAAAAGAAAATGAGGATAGGAAGGGCAACAATAGGAAAAGAATGCAACTCTGGAAAATCCATCGAAAAAAGGTGCCGGAACTCCGTTCTGGTGCGTTCTATGACCAAAAAAAGCCCTGAACAGAAGATGCACTTTACAACTCATCTATAATTCAATATTCATTTATCTATATACATTTAGTTACTAATGTCTGTCATTGTGCTTGCTATTAACCTATGGTCTTCCTTAAAACCTGTAGTGACTTGGAATGACTGGCAGTCCACATGGAAGTAAGGACATTCTACTGCCCAGTAAGTTTATTGCAAAATGGAGACTCCCCTTTTGGAAATTTCCTGTGGATTGGCTAAGTCCATTCTGGCCTTCTGGCATCTAATGCCATACTAGAAACTTTGTTATTTCACATTTCTATTTCCTTTATGCTTCTAATATTGAGGTATTACAATATTAATATTCAAGTGTATCTTAATTTTAGTTCTGGTCTAGATTGATACAAACTTTGAAAATAATACAGCCTAAATGTTATGCTTCACTTTACATCAGGTGCTGATCTTCCTTACAATGGTCAAGTAATAGGAAGTGGTGTTAACAGAAATTCAGCAATTATTGGAGGTAAGGAAGCAGTATATATATTTATTTGAACTGACAATAAGTATATTCAGTTAGTTTAATATACATTTCAGTATGAGTACATAGTTACCTAAGGTTGATTGAATTATTTTGGAAAATTTGATAACTTCTTTGAGTGATCATAATATGTGAACATTCTTTTCATAATATTCAAGTATAACCTAATAATTAAGATGCTGGGTTAGAATTAGGAAGCTCTAGATTTAAATCCATTATCAACTATGTAAATTCACTTAGTGAATTTACTAAGTCATTATCAGTCACCATGATGTTCGGGAGACTTTCTTCATAAAAGGTGCTGATGAGTAATTATTTGTCATTAAACTGAGAGGTAAAAAAAACATTATAATGAATTCATTTTGATTACTAAGTAAAAATATAACAGAATATTTAACCTCATTTGCCAGAAGAATGTGGTGTCCATATGGATAAACTTTATGATTGATTTTTGCTAGCTTGTCTCAAGTTGGAATGTTTCTGCAAAGTATACTCAGCAGTAAGCCAATTTCAACCAATAATATAGTCTCAGATTCAGATTCAGATCCTTACCTTTTCATACATTGCTCTGAACAAATTTATATTCGTGCTTAAAGAAAAGCTAACCAAAGAATGAGAGCAAACAAACAGTTCCAGAGATTGTTTTCATTAGGCATATGTAAAGCTAATTTGGGAACAAAATGGTAAAATCAATTAAAGAAAAAATAGAATACTTAAATCAAGCAGAAGGAATATTGATAACAAATATTGCCTTGCTTTTGTCTAATCTACAATTTGTAATTCCAGGTTAACAATAATATAATCTAATTTAGGATGGAAATTCTATCCTATTCTTCCATCTGTATGGTGATTATTTAATGTTCCTCCATTAAGTCCCATTTCTTGATAGTATCCATTTCCCCATGCAAAGGCATCCGATAGAGTACATTAAGCTCCATAGCTACCATGATAGGATGAGATACCATCAGTACTCTGATGATACTCAACTTTATATCTCCATTCCTGGTGATCCAAGAGATGCTGTCACTTCCCAGTCACAGCACTTGAAGGCTGTGGAGGTTTGGATGGGTGATGAAGGCTTTGGCTGAACCGTGGTGAGACTGAGTAGCTTTGGGACCATGGAGCTTTGGGATTTGAGATTTAATAATATCTCCAGACAGAATTGTGGCATAACTTGGGGGTTTTCCTGGTTGTGGCATTCCTAGTAGCACTCCTGGCTAGGAAAGCCTTTGCCCAACTTTTTGTTGTGTGCCACTTATGCACTCTCCTGAATCAGAATTATCTCACCCCAATGATATTGGCCTGCACAGCAAAACGTGCATGCTGGAGAGCCAGTTGGTCAAGGAATTGTGTCTGTTGGGGTTCAGAAGAAGAATGTTTTCTGCTGTGGCTGCCATCCTCTGGAACCTGGTGCCATCTGAGATTATATCTGTACCACACTTTTGGTCTTCTGAAAGGGCCTGAAGGGCTCTACCAACTGGTCTAGGGTCTAATGGGGACATATCATTCTGGAGCTAGTTAATGGACTAAGATAAGACTCCATCTCCTCCCCATATGCATTTTGTTCCTGTCAGGACCCACTTCAATCCCACATCTTAAGAAAGCAGAACTCTTGGAAACAATTTCTTCCAATAGGAACTTTTATTAAGAGTAGTTGATAGTAAGCATAATAGACAGGATCTGAGATTTCCCATGCAGAGTGATAGGTTAAGGTATCCCCAAGCAAGACCCCACCCCATAGTTCATCCAGTCAATGTGGGATACCCAATCCCCAGGTGTTAGGTCCATCATGGGAAAAGGGGAGATAACATCAGCCCGTCTCCAGTTCACACAGCGATGGTTGGGCGGCTCTTCACACCTTCCTCTGAGAGCATAGAAATAAACCATACACTGAGGTTACATTCCTTATTCCCTCCCTCGTTCTAGCTGACAGTTTAGGGAGAAAAAGTTCAGAGAGAGAGATAGAGCAGGAAAGCAAAACGTTACATTGTAGCGAATAGAGGAAGCAGAGGCAATAAACCCACGGGCATATTCCCCCCCTCCCCCTTGGCTGTATGGTAGAACCTAGGGAAAGGCGAGATTTGATTTTGGGTCAGAGGGATAGATAGAAATGAAATAGGAATGGGTTCTGACATTTCCCTTCCTTCCCATCTTTTCAGTATTAATTAATATTAATATTTATTAATATTAATATTTATTGTTTAATACTTTAATGTTTTATCTTCTGATTTTTCATAATTGTAAACTGCGTAGATTTACCCCTGATTGAGATGGGGGAATATAAATTTAATAATAAATAATAAATATATTGTGCAGATATATAAACACAATATTCCTATCTCATCTGACATTCATCTTTCTACTCTCTGTGATCATAGTTTAGCTCATTAATCACCACATGCTATCTCTTTCCCCCCATACATACACAATCTGTGCATGCATGCATGCAACTTCAAATGTATGGTATTATGATTACAATTCATCAAGAGGCCTTTCAGGATGAGGCAAGATGGCTATTGATATTTGTATGAGAAGTAACAAAATGGTTGCAATGATGAAATGCAATTACTACCTTTCCCATTATGCCTCATTCTGAATGAGAACTACTCAGAACAATTGGGCCTATTGCTTTCATGTTGTGGCAACTGCTAGTGGATTTTCTAGTGCCTCAGTATGACAATTTTCAGATTGAGGTGGTGGGCAGTTAACAGCATGAGAGTTAAAGTCATTGTTTTCAGCATAATCCATCATCTTTTCTAGTGTACAAGAAGATGGCTGACATATAAAGAACTGGATTGGTTATATCAAAATATTAATATTGCACTTAATGAACATAATTCTCAGTGTGTGAAATAAAGAAATTATTAAAGTATATCTGAACCACAAAATCATATATATTTTTTCTAATTGCCACTTAAAATATATGAATTTAGTAATAAAAATAATTAAATCTCATTGGTGAGATTTTTCTTACTAAATGGTTTCATAAGGTGGCTTGACAAAATAAATATTTTAGCAATGTCAAATGTAACAAAAATGTTTGAAAAATAA
Organism: Vipera ursinii; assembly: GCF_947247035.1. Lineage (NCBI taxonomy): Eukaryota > Metazoa > Chordata > Lepidosauria > Squamata > Viperidae > Vipera > Vipera ursinii. Next base: position 62,163,583 of record NC_139517.1, on the reverse strand, counting down.
CTGCAAGTATGTTTAATTACAATATATTATTGAATGAATATTTCTTCCCCCCTTATTTTTAATTTGTTAAACTCTCACATTTCTCTTAGGTATTATTGCTGTTGTGATCTTCACCATTCTCTGCACCCTGGTGTTCCTCATTCGATATATGTTCCGCCACAAGGGAACCTACCATACCAATGAAGCCAAGGGGGCAGAATCTGCTGAGAGTGCAGATGCCGCTATTATGAACAATGATCCCAATTTTACAGAAACCATAGATGAGAGCAAAAAAGAGTGGCTGATCTAAAATGAGATGGGAGGAGGAAACAGCAGGGATTGGGATGGGATTGCAAAATATTTTTTCAACAAGCTCTCTAATGGACTCTTGAGCACATCTAATTTTAAAAAGGAGGAGATCAGCACAACTCAAGGTGCAAAAGACAGACAAACATTGAGACTGCAAGCCCAAACAAACAGAAAAGAATATTGATTTATCTTGAATTGCCCTTTTTGTACACATTTAATCCAAGAAAATAATCCAAGCAGTTCGGTAATTTAAGCAGTTCACCATTGCCAATGAATATTGTTGTCTATCTGTGCTTAGAGGTGTTGAAAAATACCTATCACTACAGGGATCACTTTTCTGTTTTGTTTTGTTTTTTGTAATCCCTTTAGAATACAAATATTTCTCTCAAAACAATAACATTTCTCTTTTTGAAGCCTAGGAGCATTCTTGTCTAGCCTTTTAACATAATGTTCTAAAAAGGATGTGATAATAGTTGAAACATACATTGTCATTTGATTTGATTTGAACATTAAATCTATCAGATTGCAGGGTACTTTCAAATGGCTTTATAAATTCTCAGAATTCTCTGTAATTGTTTGAAAAAGCCAGGAATCCCATGTGTATCTTCTTTTATTGGTGTAAACATCTTAGTTTCATTTCTTATCTGAAATAAGATACAAAGTGCCAATAATCAGCATTGCTCCAGTTTCTGAGAATAAGAATATTGGCATTTACAGAAAGCATTTGTCCCACAGAATCTCCAACATTACTGAATTACAAATTTCATAGGAAATAGTATTTCAGTGGCTGTCAATCTGTGGGGATAGCTCACAGAATTATTCTCTTTGGGAGAAGCCATAACTATGAAATTATCTTAAAAACCAACTTACAATAAATGGCCCTTCAGAAAGCAAGAACTCTTTAAGACATGCCTGGGATAAAACCAAATTTGTGTGTTTTTGATAGGCCATCAATCTGTTAGCACTTTGAAGTCTCCACCTGATTTGGGTATATGACAATATAGTGAAGTTTTTCTCAGTAATGAAGACATGCTGTTATTTTCATTCTTATTATCAGAAAGGCACACATTAATCACAAAAATTATTAATTCCCTTGCTGTAGCTCTAACTCTTCTGACCTGAGATCACCATGTGACATTTGTTCCACTTGTGACATAACTGATTTATGTAGATACATAAATACATTCTAGGGAATTAAAACCACTTTTATATGGTCATTGAAAATGGATTCTCATAAATTCACAACATTATAGGCATATTTCTATTTAACAAACAAATTTAATAACAATGCATGCTTTTTTTGTTCTTTAAGTCTTCATAAATCCTGGTTTGAAATAGATTTTTGAAACAGTTTTCCCTTTAATGCAGTGGTTCCCAATCATTTCTATACCCCACACCTCTAGAACACTTCTGATATATTCTCATGCCCCTTACAAAAGTTCAAAATAACAGCAACAAATTATGCATATACATTATAATTTTGAAAATCCAAGTTTTTGCACCCCCTGGAATACCGTCTCGTATCCCCAGTGGGTGCAAGCACCCTTGGTTGGAACCCCTGCTTTAGTGGAAAAGCAAAAATGAAAAGACTGAATAATCCTGTCACTCAGAAAGCTCAGAATTACATATTCTAAAGCATTCCTATGGGCAGGTTTGCTGAATCTGTTATTCAGGGATAAGAGTCACATTGCTGAATTGAAATGTACATATCCCTGAAAGAGAAAGCTCTGGAACAATTCTCACAAGTCACATGCATCTATGTTTTAGCAGATAGAGTTATGTGAAAGAATTGATTCAGATCTAATATTTTGGCATGAGCTTTCTTATGAATTGAATGTACACTGGGCCATTTTTGATTATCAAATTATGACAAAGTAGATTACTTCTATACAACAAATGTTAATCATTTTCTAATTGGTTTAATCAGCAAAACATAATTGCTGATACATAATTGTAATTTTGCAAAAGCAAGTTCACTGAACTACAATTTCCTGGGTTTCTTGGAGGAGTTTCATAGCTGTTAAACTGGTATGAATCTAATTCAATGTGGTGGCTTTCTTCAAAAAAAATCCCATTGTTGATTAAGAAGGTCCTTCACTAGCACTCTTTGTAGAATTGTACTGTACTTTGCACCCAGTGAGCATAATACAATTGTATAGTCTCTTGCTTATCATGTATTTTAAGAAAATGAATGATAAGGTTCATGCATATGTCTGTGAATCCATGTAACATATCTGCTCACTATTTTGGTATGCATAGCTTTGAAACATTTCTATATCATCTTCTTGAGAAATATTGGTAATCCGAATTAACTGTAGTTCAACATACTAAAAAATCCTATTCTCTTTTAGCTGAGTCTATAGTTTTTGAGGGGGATGTATAGGAGTCGGGAATAAAATTACTTCCATATTTCAACACTCTTGCAAGTTGTTATACACACCTGTAGATCTGTCTGCCAGTCTGCCTCTTTCCATCCAATGAGTGAGGGATGTCTCTCAGTTTTAGAAAGCCATCAGTGCCTTTGTGAGAATAGCAGCCATTATGCCAGCTCTCTTTATTCTTTTAGCATTCCGCTAACCAGCATGGATCTCACAAAGCATAGACTACCATGTTAAGAAAGGATGTGAAGACAACAATCAACAAATATGTTTTATGTAAACCCTTATAATTTGATAGATATATAATGTTAATCATTTTTCTAATATTTCTTTTCTATATTTTTGAGACTTTTAAAGTCTTTATCATATGTGAGGATTTATTGCTTTGTTACATTAATTCTTTATCAAGTATTCTCCTTCAACAAAAGAAGACTAATGAAATAATTGCAGTCTGTTATAATAACTATCTGACCATAATGTCACCTCATCAATACAAAACACGTTCACATATAAAGCCACAGTAATGGTGATGATAATAGCAATGATGATATTTTTATTATTTCTTTGTTTGTTTGTTTATATCCTGCCTTTTATTCCTTTTAGAAATAATCTACATCTTCCTCCTTCTATTTTGCCAACCACAACAATAATCCTATGAGGTGACTTGAGCTGAAAGAGAGTGACTGGTCCAAGTTCACTCAGCTGGTTTTCATAGTTAATGCAGGACGTGAACTCAGTCTTTTGCTTTCTAGCCTAATGCCTTAACCCAGGCATGTCAAACTCATGATGTCACATGACATCACACGATGTATCACGGCTTTTTCCCCATTGCCGGCAATGGGGTGAGCATGGTTTCGTCGTTACGCATCTGGCCCGTGGGCCGGCAGTTTGACATGTCTGCCTTAATCACTAAACCAAACTGGCTCCTATATAATTATATAGTCACAAGTGCATAGTGAGTACACCAGATGGAGATCAGTTTGCCTAGAACCCTTTATGGAGAAATAGCAACATCTCAAAGGCAATTTTCAGCAGCTGTAACAAAATTAACAAAACCTTATGGGAATTGTAGTTCAACAGCAAACATTCACATGCTTGAGCTAGAATAAACATGCTAAGTTCCACATTTAGCATGTTTACTATTTCTAAATTCTTACTTAGTCAATTTTAGTATGTTATAGCATAGTAAAAGAAGAATTATTGTTGTGGTGATGTGACCAACTTTTCCTTTCTGATTTAGCCTAATAAGTTACATGTTTAGTTCCCTACTGAACAAGGAAATGTCCAAATTATCTAGTTAGATTCAACACATACTATCAAAATTTACAGACAACATTAGCATGATCAGTTTTTCCCTTATTCACAATACATGATATTTTCACAGGGCTTTTAGCTCTGAGGTAAAAATTGTCCACAAATAGCTATTATAGCTATTATAAATTGACTGTTGCATTACTAAGTTATTAAAATACCTTTTTGATGAACATCAAAAATAGAATGTTACACTTGGCACTGAAAAATCTAAAATGTACTGCTATGTCTTGAAGTTCACTGAGTAACTTTGGATTTAGGACAAAAAACAACCACAGCTGTTGGTACCATATTTCAGTTTAACACTGGGTGGGAGAGGTTCTAATGATGTCTCTGAGGGATGGCACTTGAGCTGCTATGTCTTGCCATAGCATATGGTGATCTGGTAGCTACAGAGAATTATCAACCACTGATATTCTTACTACTCACTGACACATTGCCTCCTTTAACAATAAGATGTGGTACAGCCCACTTATGTGATCAGTTAAGACACACATGTGTCTTCTGCACATACTTGTTTACTTATCTTTAGAAATTACAACTGCTTCTAGCATAGTTATAACACATTTAGGTGACTAATTTTGTTTTGTTTTGTTCAAGTAGGCACAGAGAATAGGGAATGAGTAGATTGAAACAAACTGCTCCATTTCTATAAAGCTGTGAATAGGAACTAACCTAGCTTTGATGGCTTTTCTACCCCTCATTTTAATCCTAAATATCAAAAAGGACAGCTATAATCTTATAGCTAAATTATACATGTATGTGCCTGCTTCACATACTTGAAAGATCACATCTATCTATGTCCCAAGCATTGCCAAACTGGACTGTGATACACATAAATCCATTTTTATGCACATTTTAAAAAATGTATACAAACATTACAGAGTGAGAGGAAAATTTCTATTTGTGATTGCAAAATATTCTTGGTAACATCCATATATCACGTATGAAAACGTGGTAAAAGCCAGGAATAGCCATAGTGATAACTATTAGCACATCTACTGAAGACACATGGCTGGACTACTGACTTCAGTGGAACAGGAGCAGAAAAAGATGGAGCCAAACAATGAATTAAGATGCATGTCCATAGTACTGTGGGAGTTATTGAAGTTATGGCAATAAGTGCTTTCTGCAGATTATGTCTTTTAAAAAGTATGGACTGTTCAAGCCTTAAACTAGTCAGTCCTTTCCTTTTTCCTTTTTATTTACTTTTTATTATAAACTGTTTTATGACACTGGCTCCATTACTAATATTGCTGGGAAACAAATTCTGCATTAGAAATTAGGAGGATACAATTAGAAAAATGAAATCACCTAGGATTAAATCTCCCAAGCTAATAAATAGGAAATAAATGTAACAGGGGCAACTGAAACAAATACGACAGAGCAGTGCATGTTATAATTCTGTTTATATTAATTATTCCTAAACTTCCATCTGTGCTAGTAACTATGCATGTACCATTTTGTGAATATTTTAGATTTTGGGCAGGGGGAAAGGAAGGATTCCTAAGTGACCATTCTTTTATACCATCACAAACCTCTGAGTTTCTTAAGAGAAGGAATGCTTTTTAAATCAGTGATAACACCTCTACCTCCTCTTTGAAAAAAAGGAAAAGAGAAGGAAAAAAATAGACAATTAAGCCTAAAAGGAAAAGAGAATAAGAGTGATAATCATGACACAGACGATGATTTGTTTCTCTGTAAAACTTGGTAAAATTAGAAATCAGAGGTATATTTACAGTGTTGATTTTATATAATCAATCATTTCTTTAAAATGACTATGGAAATAGGGGAAAATGCACTGTACTATATTAACATTATGTCCTAATCTGGCAAAGTTAGGATGTTCTGGTAAATGGGCTTTTAGGGCCATTGATCTTTTCATATCAAGTGGAATGCATGTATCATGAGTGCCTGATGCTAAATCTCAGAACCCACTTTGCCTTCACCTCCTGAGCAGAAGATCAATACTGTATAGTCAGACACTATCTGTTCATTTGAAAGTTCAAGTTTAACATGCTTAGTATGTTATTTATTGTCAAAAACAAAGTGAAAGTAGTTCTGTGGACAGAATAAGAGGACTTTGGACAGCTGAATGAAGAACAACACTAGATGACAATGGGTAGGTCACTACAAAAATAATCCAGACCTGCTGAAGCACCAAATAAGATAATCCCTAGACATCCTATTCTAACCTCTCACAAATTGCAGATGGAATGTGATCATAAAATGGGGATTTATTTTATTTATTATTTTTGTAAGTAGCATATTTAATATTCCTTCCTCCTCCAATTTTCTCCTCCACAACAACCATTTGAGGTGGGCTGGGTTGAGAGAGAGTGATTGGCACAAGATCACCCAGCCATCTTTCATGCCTAAAGCAGGACTAGAACTCACAGTCTCCCTGTTTCTAGACTGTAGCTTTAACTAGTAGTCTAAACTGGAATTTCATTTATTGAGAAAGGAGAGAAAAGTTTTAGATGTTGAGTTTCTTCAGGTATAAAACTTTGTGAAAAAATGGTCAACTCTTGCTGAATATTTTATGCAAAACAAATCCTTCCAGGAAAGGTGATAATGCATGCCAAACAACTTCGTTTCATTCAAAATACACAGAAACTTTATTAGTTTTTTGGTAATGAAAATAATTTGGATAAAGTGTTGGTAAGACTGCAAATATGCTGGCTTCCATTTTATTGCTAAATGTATAGATATTTTTATGGAAATGTTTATAAGTGTCCTTTGCATTGTCCTGTTCTAGCTTCTTATTTTACACATTGACTAATCATAATTATTTAGAAGTACAAAATAGCTGCAGACCAGACCATCAATTCTAGGCTACATGGAAAATATTTCCTTTGAGAAGGCAAGCTTGCTCATGCACCAGCAATTTGCATGTTCTGAATTTTTCTTTAAACTAGGCTTTTCCTTTTTAAGTTAGTGTCTGCCCCTCAGACTACCTTTCTGAGGAATCCAGAAATAAGGTAACCTTATGTCTAATGCAGAGATAATGTCACAATCCAGGATTCAGGTGTAGTAAAATTCATTATAGAAGCCTTCTCAGGCATTCATTCTACACATATGCACAATAAAAATGGGTTCCTTTTCATAATGAACTGGAATGTTGTGAGGCTCTTTTAATCCTTGCTTAGCAACACTATTTGCATAGAACTTTTATTAGATAAGAATTTACTGGGGTTGGGTTAAAATGAGCACTATTCTATACTTGAAATAAGTATTTTTCTCAATGAGTTTTCAGGCAACAAAAGCTTTCCATTTCAGTAGCCTTTTTTCCTGCCCTCTTTTAGCCTTTTGTCCAGTATTTTCAGAACAATGGTGGGTTTTTTAGAATTCCTGTCATCTGCTAGCTATAACATGGACTGTATATTAATCAGACGATACATATGTTGAAGTAGATTTGGATCAGTTGTGCATGGAGTCTCTTAACTCTGATGAACATAGAATAATGGGCACATTTAACACAATAGCTTAATTTTCCAGAAATGTTTGAGATTCAGTTGGTTTTTCAATGATACTGCCATGAAGAGCTGATAAAGAATTTTTTTAAAAATTAACTCAAGATCTCACAGATTTTTTTAAAAAAGGAAAACCTTATCTCAAATCCCACATTTTCAGCATTCTTCAATAAAAGATCTGATTGGTTCTTTTCTTTAAGGGAATAAATTCACAATGTGCTAAATTTATGCCCTTTTATCCATCAAAAAGGTTCTCTACCAGAATGTGGCTTCTTCATACAACTAGATTTAAGAATATTAGATATCTTGGATTCCTCCAGTTCTAGGCATGTCTTCTATAAAATGTTTGTTCTATTATGCTATTATAATCATGCCTAATTCAGTACACAGGAATAATTTAAAAATATGTCTCTTTTAGGGGAATGGTTTGTAAATTTCTAAAGAGTGTAACTCTGTAAGGCCTTATCTAATATATGTAAAAGTACATTAAAGGAGCCTTGTCAGGTTGAGTATATTCTGTGGTGGTGTTTTATCTTTTCTTAAAAAGAAAGTTAAAATTGCTTGCCATAATATTTTTATTAAGTTTCAATAAAAAATAGAATACAAAAAAACAAAAGTTAGAGAATTAAGAGAAAGGAAGGAAATGCTAAAAGAAAAAAGTTGTAACTTCCAACTTTTTGCAGTACCATAAAATGCAAAAAAGCACAGAAAAATACACTCTCGAGCTTTTCCGTTACACTTCATAATATTTCAAGCTATTTATAAAATAACAAAATCATTCTAATCGTCAACACCTAGAATCAAAGTTTCCTTTTTTTCAGTATGAAATAAGATAAACTTTATTGTCATTTTTTTTTTACTGTGGGCACAATGGCACACATCAAAAATGAAATTTAGTTGCCCGCTCTCAAAATGGAACACATACATGACACACATCTAACCATACTATATACACATATGCAGGGCTTTTTTTCTCATAGAACACCCAGAACGGAGTTCCAGCACCTTTTTTGGATGGAACTTTGTAGGGTAGGCAAGGCGGGTTGTATGACGTGTGAGTTCCGGCACCTTTATTTTTTTACAAAAAAAGCACTGCACATATGTATAGACCCACACCCCTACATATACATAACAAATAAATATTAAATATTAAATACTGTCCATCTTAAATATATAATGGAAGGAGGAAGCTAGAGAGTTCACAAGGTTAATGCTGTATGGAATGAAACTGGCTGAATCTGGATGTTCTGCTGCAGATACCATGAAGCTTCCTCCCAGAAGGTAACAAGGAAAACAGGTCATGAAGAGGATGTGTAGTGTCCCAGATAATTTTACAGACCCTGCTCAAGCAACGCTTCTGTGCTATGTCCTGGATGGAGGAGAGGGAACTGCCAATGATCTTTTCGGCCATCCTCACCACTCTCTGCACTGCCTTCCTGTATGAAGCAGTGATGCTTCCAAACCAGACTGTGATGCTGTATGACAGGATGCTCTTGATCATCTCCCTGTAGAAATTGGTCAGGACAGGGGAAGGAAGATGTACTTTTCTCATGCGAGGCAGAAAATGGAGGCGCTGCTGTGCCCACTTCACCAGTTTCTCACTGTTGAGCAACCAAGCCAGCCTACTTGTTAGTTGCACACCCAGGAATTTGATGCTGGTAACCATCTCCACAGGTGAATCATTTATGCACAGAGAAGTGTGGCTGTGCCTGCCTTTTCTGAAATCGACAATGATCTCTTTGGTTTTCCGGTATTTAAAACTAGGCTGTTTTCCTTACACCAATTCACCAACCCCTCAACCTCCTTGTGGTAAGCTTCCACCTTGTCATCATGAATAAGGCCCACCACTGTTGTATCATCTGCAAACTTCACAATATGGTTGGTGGCAAACCTAGCACAACAGTCATGGGTCAACAAGGTGAACAGCAGCGGACTTAGGATGCAGCCCTGAGGAGAACCTGTGCTCAAGAAAATGGTATTAGAGGTATTTGTTCCAACTTGCACATATTGCGGCCTGTTGGTAAGAAAATCAAGAATCCAGTTGTACAAAGGAGTGTTTAAGCCTAGAAGGCCCAGTTTGTCTAAAAAATCCAAAAGTGGTTTCCAAATGGAAACAAAACTACCTAAATTCTTCTTTTTAATCAAAACAGTTTTGCTAGCTCTGCTTACCCATGGCTTAAAAAAAACCTTCTTGGATAACAACCAAAAAAGTATTTTAGAAGAAAGCCTTGTTTGCATTTAATCCAGAATCTTAACCTACCAAAAATAAAAATAAAATTCATTCAATCTAGAGCTACCCAAAGCATAGTGAGGTGCTCATTTTTAGCTGTGACAATATGTGTATCCCACTGTTGTGATTCAGGGTCAGCCTGTGGGTTCGGCAGTTGGGTTGGACGACTCAGAGGAGGAGGAGGGGGGTGTTGAAGACCTTGCTGAGAGGGTTGAAGATCTTGCTGATGATAGCCCTCAGCCAGGCCCCTCCCACTTGGTCACCACGGAGACCCAGCTGTGTGAGCCTGACAGTGTGGATGAAGATGACCCACAGCTGGCCCTGTTCAAGGATGCCCGACGCAGGAGGCAGTCAATTAGGAGTAAACAGAGGAAGGCAATGGGGCTTCTCGGAAGGAGGCAGAGAGAAGCCACGCCCTGAACTCTATATAAGGGGAATGTCTGGGAGGGCTGGTTTGCTGAAGGCAACCGCTCAGATGGTTCATGTTTCTTAAAGCTCCTGTTTCTTGGTTCGTGTCTTGTTTGTTTTTGTAGCTATAAATTTGGCAGGCGTAATTCCAGCCTCTTGCTGGTTGTAAAGGGGTTGTCCCTGCCTTTTCTGCAGGGCCGGTAGCAGGCTGGTACAGAACAGTTTGCCTTCAGCCTCCCACCCCTTACTAATATTATGGAGCAGCTACGGGCTGAGAATGCCCAGCTCACCCAGCAACTCACTTTGCTGGCAGCTCAGGTGGCTCAACTGCAAGCTCAGGTTCATGCTGCACCCCCACCATCACCCCCACCCAGGAGAAAATGCCAAGTTGCAATGCCGGATAAATTTACTGGCAATCCAGAACTGTTTCCTGCTTTCCTGGGACAATGCCAGCTCTTTATCAGCATGAGAGCAGCTGATTTCCCCACTGACCGGGATAAGGTGGGGTTTGTGTTAAGCCTTCTTTCGGGTGATGCAGCTCGTTGGGGCACGCCTCTACTGGCTCAACCTAGCCCATTGTTGGACAACTTTGTGGGGTTTTGTGATCATATGCGTCTGATGTATGAGGACCCTATTAAGACGCAGACTGCTACTCGACGCCTGAAAGCTCTGAGGCAGGGTCAACGCCCCCTACAGGGCTATATCAGCGATTTCTGGCTGCTTAGCCAGGATTCCGCCTGGAATGAGGCTGCGCTCGTGGATGCCTTCCAGGATGGATTGTCGAAGGAGATGTTGGATGAGCTGGCCTGTGTGGATATTCCCTCAGACCTGAATGGGCTGATCCATCTCTGCCAGCGGATTGATGCTCGGTTGCAGCAGCGAAGGAGTCACCGTGCCACCCCACAGACCCCTGCAGCCCCTGTTGTGCGTGAGCCCCCAGTTGAAAGGGAGGAGCCAATGGAGCTGGGTGCCGCCAGGTCTCGTCTATCGGTGACTGAAATGAACAGACGACGATCGGGGGGTTGTGTTTTTACGTCATCACGGTGCGCAATCGTTACCCACTGCCCCTCATCCCCAAACTCTTGGACCGACTCTGGGAGGCTAAGATCTTCACGAAACTGGACCTGCGTGGAGCTTACAACCTTGTCAGGGTTCGGCCGGGTGATGAGTGGAAGACGGTGTTTGGTACTCGCTATGGACATTTTGAGTACACGGTGATGCCGTTTGGCCTGACCAACGCCCCCGCTGTGTTTCAGCATTTCATGAATGACATTTTCCGGGATTTGTTGGATCAGTTTGTTGTGATCTACTTGGACGACATCCTGATCTACTCCCCGTCGCGTGAGGTGCACCATCAGCATCTCCATCAGGTCCTGCAGCGACTCCGAGAACATCGGCTGTTTGCCAAGTTGGAGAAGTGCCAGTTCTACTGGGTGACCATCGATTTCCTGGGTCACCGCATTTCTCCTGAGGGCATCGCCATGGAGCCGAGTAAGGTTGAGTCTTTGCAGAGTTGGCAACCCCCGCATCACGTGAAGGATGTTCAGCGACTTCTTGGGTTCGCCAACTATTACCAAACTTTCATCCCTGGGTTTGCTGCCTTGACAGCCCCCCTCACCCGGCTCCTGCAGAAGAAGACTCGGTTCCAGTGGAACGCTCCAGAACAAAAAAGGACTTTCCAGACTTTGAAGGAAGCCTTCATGAAGGAGCCCATCTTGAAGCATCCTGACCCGCAATGGCCATTTGTTGTGGAGATGGACGCCTCCGACATTGCCATTGGGGCGGTGTTACTCCAGGCAACGAAGCCCAGCGGTATCCTCTTCCCTTGTGCGTACCATTCACGAAAACTGAACCCTTCAGAGCGCAATTATACAATCTGGGAGAAGGAGCTGCTGGCCATCAAAGTGGCGTTCGAGGCCTGGAGGCATCATCTGGAGGGAGTGCGGTATCAAATCGAGGTCCGGACGGACCATAAAACTTTGGAAAGCCTGCAGACCACTCAGAATTTGAACCAACGCCAGATCCAGTGGTCTCTTTTCTTTGCGAGGTTTGACTTCCGGGTTCGGTACATACCTAGCGGGCACAATCAAAGAGCGGATGCTCTGTCCAGGAAGCCTGAATATTCCCGAGTGGAAGACAAGCTTCTGCCCAGGACAGTGATCCCCGTTGAGTCTTTTGCTGCGGTGCAGGAGCCGGTTGATATACGGGCTCGGATCCGGGAGGCACAGCAGCAGGAGGTGTGGGTGGCTCAGCGGAAGGAGGAGGTGGGGCCAGATTCTCCTTGGACGGTCATGGATGGACTCTTGTATTATCGTGACCGTCTCTACATTCCGGGAGGGCCACTCAGGGGACTCATCCTCAGCCAGTGTCACGATAACCCAGCGGCGGGGCATTTTGGCCTGTTCAAGACCCTGAACCTGGTCTCCCGTACCTTCTGGTGGCCCCGAGTCTGACACGACGTCCAGTCCTATGTTACCTCCTGCATCCCAAGCAGGCAGGCCAAGTCAGCGACAGGGGCCCCGCCTGGATTACTGCAGCCTTTGCCGACACCCAAAAGACCCTGGGGGGCTGTGTCCATGGACTTTCTGATGGATTTACCCCCATCCTCTGGTTTTATGACAGTGTATGTGGTGGTGGACGTGCTGACCAAGATGGCGCACTTCATCCCCTGTCGCGGCTTACCATCAGCCCACGCTACTAGTCGTATGTTCATTCAGCAGGTGTTTCGGCTGCACGGCCTTCCTGATAGAGTCGTCTCTGATAGGGGGGCCCAGTTTACAGCCCGCTTCTGGCAGGAGTTGATGCATGTGTTGGATATCAAGATTTGCCTCTTGTCCGCGCATCATCCTCAAACTGACGGGGGAACCGAGAAGGTCATTGGTATCCTGGAACAATATCTGCGCTGCTACGTCAATCTGCAGCAAAACAATTGGGTGGACTATCTGGCCATAGCTGAGTTTGCATTTAACAATTCACAGCACACCTCCACACAGATGACACAATTCTTGGCCAATGTGGGATATCACCCCCGGTTTTTCCCCCTTTCTCCCGTGGACTCACCGGAGCCGGCAGCGAACGACTTCATGCCAGAGTTACAGGCGATCCATCGATTGGTGCGACGTCAGTTAGAGAAGGCCAAGGCCGATTACAAAAGGTTTGCTGATCGGTCAAGACGGGATACGCCTCCACTATCGGTGGGAGATCGGGTCTGGTTGTCCACCAGGAACCTACCATCAACACGGCCGGTGAGAAAGTTAGATCAGCGATATTTAGGACCGTTCCCAGTCGAGGCTCTCATCAATCCGGTCGCCTATCGCTTAACTCTGCCACGTTCCCTGCACGTGCACCCAGTCTTTCATCTGTCTCTGTTGGTCCCCGAACAACCGGCCTGTCCACTCCACCGAGCGGAACCTCCCCCATCAGGACCTCGTGATGGAGGCAGCACCCCCAAGTACGAGGTCGCCAGCATCAGGGATTCCCGTTGGCTGAAAGGTCGTTTCCAGTACCTGATTGAATGGAAAGGTTACAGACCAGAGGACTTCACCTGAGAAGACGTGACCGCCATTCATGCCCCTGCGTTGGTGACCGCTTTTCATGAACAATTTCCATCCCGACCGCATCCGGATCGGCAGACCCGGGGGAAGGGCCCTGCGGTGCGGGATAGTGTTGTGATTCAGGGTCAGCCTGTGGGTTCGGCAGTTGGGTCAGATGACTCAGAGGAGGAGGGGGGTGTTGAAGACCTTGCTGAGAGGGTTGAAGATCTTGCTGATGATAGCCCTCAGCCAGGCCCCTCCCACTTGGTCACCACAGAGACCCAGCTGTGTGAGCCTGACAGTGTGGATGAAGATGACCCACAGCTGGCCCTGTTCAAGGATGCCCGACTCAGGAGGCAGTCAATTAGGAGTAAACAGAGGAAGGCAATGGGGCTTCTCGGAAGGAGGCAGAGAGAAGCCACGCCCTGAACTCTATATAAGGGGAATGTCTGGGAGGGCTGGTTTGCTGAAGGCAACCGCTCGGATGGTTCATGTTTCTTAAAGCTCCTGTTTCTTGGTTCGTGTCTTGTTTGTTTTTGTAGCTATAAATTTGGCAGGTGTAATTCCAGCCTCTTGCCGGTTGTAAAGGGGTTGTCCCTGCCTTTTCTGCAGGGCCGGTAGCAGGCTGGTACAGAACACCCACAAGGAAGCTTTTCAGGTCCACAGATTAGTATAATTTCAGTAAACATCAAAGGTCTGTCTGCATTTAAGAAACATTTGAGGAGATGGAACCACATTTAATTGAAGGCCTAGTAGAGTTGCATCAATACTAATAACCAGTTGTTAAATATTCAGTTCTTGAAGGTGTTAAGCGAGACGAGGTGCTCAAACAGCAACAAGTTTTTTCTTAGAACAGAACAGAACAGAAGCAAGCTAATATCTGCTGCACAGCTATTTATATGGTTGGCCTCTAGGCGGTGACCAATAGGTTTAAAGTAGCAGTTTCCCACCCCAAACCTACTTAACAGACTGGAGACAGCAAGTCTAGCTCAGCCCAGCAACCATTACATAACACACAGAAAGTAGGTCAGCCATTAAGCAAGCAGTCAGACACAAAGCAAGTGAATTACACAGATAAGGCCAATACATTACACCAGTTAAGACCAAATCCAGCAAAAACTCAGATATGTGCCTTTCATCTTCACAATAAGCAGGAAAGGGACGTTATTAGAATATTGCTACAGCCCTAAATATTTAGGGGTCACTCTAGATAGGACCCTAACATACAAGGAATGCTGTACCAACACTAAACTGAAGATCAGTGGATGAAACAACATCCTCAGGAAATTAATAATAATAATAATAATAATAATAATAATAATAATAATAATAATAATAATAATAATAATAATAATAATAATAATAATAATTTAATTTTTATACCGCCCTTCTCCCGAAGGACTCAGGGCGGTGTACAGGGCAATACAATAAAATACAATATATAAAAATTAAAAGAAATATTAAATACAGTACCCCAATTAAATAGATTAATACAAAATGTTAAAATACCCCTAAACCCATCAGACCAGGCCGGCTTGTTCAAATAAATATGTTTTTAGGTCACGTTGGAAGGAGCGAAGGTCGGGAGCCGTCCAGAGCTCCACCAGTAAATGGTTCCAAAGGTCTGGCGCACCCACAGAGAATGCCCTCCCCCTGGGGGCCGCCAGTCGACACTCTTTGATCGACGGCACCCTAAGGAGGCCCTCTCTGTGGGAGCGCACTGGACGAAGGGAAGTTGATGCCGGCAGCAGTTGCTCCCATAAGTAACCCGGACCCATGCCATTTAGGGCTTTATAGGTAGTAACCAGCACCTTGAATCTTACCCGGAGGACAACCAGAAGCCAATGCAGCTCATGGAGTAGAGGTGTTACATGGGAGTATCGGGAAGCCCCCACCACCACTCGTGCGGCTACATTCTGTACCAGCTGGAGCCTCCGAGTAGTCCTCAAGGGCAGCCCCATGTAGAGAGCATTGCAGTAGTCCAAATGGGAGGTCACGAGTGCATGAGTGACTGTGCGCAAGGCATCCCGGTCTAGATAGGGCCGCAACTGATGCACCAGGCGAACCTGAGCGAAGGCCCCCCTAGTCACAGCTCCTATATGATCATCCAAGGAGAGCTGTGAATCTAGGAGGACACCCAAGTTATGAGCCCTATCTACAGGGGGTAATATCTCACCCCCCATAATTAGCAATGGAATATTCTGAATTACCCGAGACGCCGGCACACACAGCCACTCAGTCTTGTCAGGGTTGAGTCGAAGCCTGTTCCTCCCCATCCAGACCCGGACCGCCTCCAGGCAATGGGACATCACAGAGAGGGCATCACTGGGGTGGTTTGGGGTGGAGATAAAAAGCTGGGTATCATCAGCATATTGATGATACCCAACCCCAAAACCATGAATGATTTCACCCAGCGGCTTCATATAGATGTTGAACAGGAGAGGCGAGAGGACCGACCCCTGAGGCACTCCACAAACAAGAGGCCTCAAGGCCGACCTCTGCCCTCCTGCCAACACCGACTGCAAACGTCCCAGGAGGTAGGAGGAGAACCACCGTAAAACGGTGCCTCCCACTCCCAACCCCCGAAGACGCCGCAGTAAGATACCATGGTCGATGGTATCAAAAGCCGCTGAGAGGTCTAATAGGACTAGGACAGAGGAACAACCCCTGTCCCAAGCCTGCCAGAGATCATTCACCAGCACGACCAATGCCGTCTCCGTGCTGTACCCGGGCCTGAAGCCCGATTAGTACGGGTCTAGATAATCAGCTTCCTCCAGGAACAGAGGGAGCTGCTGCGCCACCACACTCTCAACAACCTTCACAAGAAAGCAAAGGTTGGAGACTGGTCGAAAGTTGTTTAAAACAGCTGGGTCCAGGGCAGGCTTCTTGAGGAGGGGTCTCACCACCGCCTCCTTCAAGGTGGCGGGAAAACTACCCTCATTCAGAGAAGCAGTTATCACTGCCTGGAGCCAGCCTCGTGTCCCCTCCCAAGCCGGATAAACCAGCCAGGAGGGGCACGGGTCCAATAAACAGGTGGTGGAGCTCAGCCTCCTCATAATCCTGTCCACCTCTTCTGGAGTCACAGGGTCGAACTCCTCCCAGATGACATCGACAAGATCACCCATGTTCTCACCATCAGACTCTGCCCAGTCGGAGGCCAGACCGGTCTGGATCTGAGCGATTTTGTCCGACAGATGCTGGCTAAACTCCTCGGCATGACCCTGCAAGGGCTCCTCCCTCACCTCCTGATTCAGGAGGGAGCGAGTCACCCTAAACAGGGCGGCTGGGCGATTATCTGCGGATGCGATGAGGGCAGCAAAGTAGTTTGACCTCGCTGCCCTCATCGCCGCGAGGTAAGACCTTGTAAAGGACCTTAGTCGCAATCGGTCAGATTCAGACCGGCTAGACCTCCAACAGCTCTCTAGGCCCCATCTCCGACGCTTCATCTCCCGGAGCTCTGCGGAGAACCACGGAGCCCACTGGGATCTGCACCGGGTCAGGGGCTGCATGGGTACAACTTGGACGAGTGCCTCAGTGGCTGCCTTTTCCCAGGCTTCCACTAGGACCTCAGCCGAGCTGTGAACTAAGGCGGTAGGTGGGGACCCAAGGGCTGCCTGGAACTGCTCAGGGTCCATTAGGTGCCTGGGGCGGAACCATCTAGTTGGTTTAACAGCCCCACGATGGGGGTTGGCAAAATGGAAGACCAGCCGCAGGAGATGATGATCGGTCCATGACAGGGGCGTAACAATTGGAGAGCCCCCACCCAGATCATCCAACCACCGGCCAGATAGAAAAATCAAATCAAAGGTGTGACCCCCCCATGAGTCGAGCCCTGAATTACTTGTGTCAGGTCCATGGCCGTCATGGAAGCCATGAACTCCCGAGCTAACTCAGATGATCCCGCCAGGGATGGCAGATTGAAGTCACCCAAAACTATAAATCTGGGGAACTCAATCACCAACCCCGAGAGGATATCAAGAAGCTCAGGCAGGGCTGCTCCTATGTGCCTAGGCGAAAGGTACACAAGCAGCAAGCCCAACTGAGCCCTACGGCCACATCTCATGAGGAGAGACTCACATCCGGCTATTTGGACAACAGTGGCCTCCCGCGGACATAAGGTCTCCCTCACAACTACCGCCACACCCCCACCCCTACCCTGAGCCCGAGGCCGGTGCAGCACCTGGAAACCTGATGGGCAAATATCAACCAGGGGGACACCTCCCTCTGGGCCCAACCAGGTTTCCATGATGCAAGCCAGGTCCGCACGCTCCTCCTCAACCAGATCATGGATGAGCGGAGCCTTGTTAACTATGGACCTGGCATTGAAATACACAAGCCTGAGCTCGGGTGACTGCTCATCCCTGTTCCCGGGACCACGGGATGAAACCAGAGGGTCAGAGCACATCACCGCTTGAAGATAGCGGGGACGCACTCCCGGGTACTGATACGGCCCTCTGTTCGAGCATCTGCTGCCATTCCCTAATGTCATGGGAATAGGTTTTCCCACACCCCACTCCGGGGGCCCAGAGGCAACCCGCCCAAGCCCCGTCCGACCATTAACTATTCCAGGCCTGGCCTGAACAGCGAATGGTGGACACCCCCCAAAGTCCAACCAAGAACGCAAACCCTCCCCACTCCCTAACCCTATAAAATATTTAGATAAGAAACAAATCAGGAGCCTCTTCTTAAATTTATACAAGGGGTTCCTGTCCCTACCCAACCATCTCTCAGGGTCCCAATAATTGGGCAATAAACCTTTATTGTCAAAGTACAACATGTTTACATTGAGATTAGCTGAGCCTCCCCCCGTGCTCTCTCCCCCCAACACACAGTGACAACAAACCCTCCATCCCACCACACTATGTGAACCAACTACACCACACACCGGCCTCCCAAGTCAATTCTGCATAAGATTATATCCCATTTAAAAGCCTAACAGCCCACGGATAAAGGCTATTTTTCAGCCTGTTGGTACGGCTGGCTATATTCCTATATCTCCTACCGGATGGTAGGAGAGTAAAGAGATACCGTCCAGGGTGTGAGTCATCCCTGAGAATCTTCCTCACTCTTCCAAGGCAACGAGCCCTGGCGATGTCATCCAGTGGTGTCAGGGAACAGCCCACAATGTCTTGTGCTGTGCTCACTACCCTCTGTAATACTTTCCTATCCGCGGCTGTCAGACCAGCATACCAAACCACAATACCATACGAGAGGACACTCTCTATAGTAGACCGGTAAAAGAGGGTCATTAGCTGTTGTTCTACCCTGTTCTTCCGCAAGACCCTAAGAAAGTGAAGCCTCTGTTGGGCCTTTCTAGCCACCTGAGTTGTGTTAACTTTCCAGGTCAGATCTTCACAGAGGTAGACTTCCAGAAATTTAAAGGAGGAAACTCTCTCTACACAGTTCTCTCCGATGTGAAGTGGGGCATGTTCCTCCTTTTTTCTCCAGAAGTCTAACACCATCTCTTTCAACTTGCCGATGTTTAGGTGCAAGTTGTTGTTACTACACCATATGGATAATTTTTGTACCTCCGCCCTATATGCTGTCTCATCCCCACCTGTAATAAGACCCACCACAGTTGTATCATCTGCGAACTTGATTATCGCAGTGGATGGGTCAGATGATACACAATCATAAGTGTATAAAGAGTACAGGTAGGGGCTAAGCACACAGCCCTGTGGCGTGCTGGTGCAAAGCTTCAGGGGGGTGGACAAAGCAGACCCGACCCTCACTGTTTGTAACTGATCCCTAAGAAAGTCTTGAATACAATCACAGAAGGCGGGGGAGAATTTCAAGTCAGTCAGGTTCTCGATGAGAATGCTCGGCAAAATGGTATTGAAAGCCGAGCTGTAGTCAACAAAAAGCATCCTGACGTAACTTCCAGGCTTCTCGAGATGACTTGCTACAGAGTGTAAAGCAGTAGCTATGGCATCGTCTGTCGACCTATTTCCCCTGTAGGCAAATTGATGTTTATCAAAGTCCAGTGGGAGGCATGTCCTAAGATGTTGGAGAACCAATCTTTCGAAGCATTTCATGACTACAGAGGTTAATGCAATAGGTCTGTAGTCATTCAGGCACTCAACTGCAGTTTTCTTGGGGACTGGGACAATGGTAGCTGCTTTCAAGCATGATGGTACACATGCCATTTGCAAGGAGATGTTAAAAATCCTTGTCAGGACCCCTGCTAATTGATCGGCACAATTCCTGACCACTATCCCCAGCACCCCATCTGGGCCTGTGGCTTTGCTGGGATTCACAGCCTTCAATACTGCTCTCACTTGGTGTTCACACAGGGTGAGTGGCTGAGAGTCAGAAGGCCGGCCAGCAGATGCTAAGGGGTCTGGTCTTTTAACCTCGTAGCAGGCGAAGAAGATATTCAGCTCCTCAGCCAACGAGGCATCGGTGTTTGCCATGCTCCTCATGCTGCCCTTATAGTTGGTTAAGTGCTGCAGTCCCTGCCATACTTGCCTCGGATCGTTGTTCGCTAAATGGTTCTCCACCTTTTGTTTGTATTGTTGTTTTACCATCATAATGCCTCTTCTGAGATTTGCCCTGGCCTCTCTGTATCTGTCCCTGTCCCCGCCTTAAAGGCAGAATCCCGGGCTCTCAGGAGTGTTCGTATCTCTGCAGTCATCCAGGGTTTACAGTTCCCGTAAACTCTAATGCACTTATCCGTTGTTACACTATCAGTGCATGTTCTAATATAAGAGAGTACAGCATCTGTATATGAATTTAGATCTTGTTCTTCAAATATACTCCAGTCAGTGGTTTCAAAGCAGTCCTGCAACTGACTGAGAGCACCCACTGGCCAGGTTCTGACCCTTTTTGTGACTGCCTGAGTCCTTTTCCTGAGAGGAACATACTTTGGGCACAACAGGAGTGAAAGATGGTCAGATGTACCCAGGTGGGGAAGAGGGAAAGCTCTGTATGCCTGTTTCAGATTGGAATACACATGGTCCAAAGTGTTCTTCCCTCTGGTGGAAACTTGCACATACTGTACAAACTTAGGGAGAACTGTCTTCAGACAAGCTTGATTGAAGTCCCTAGCCACGACAAGAGCGCCCTCTGGGTGAGTTTGCTGCTGCCTGGTGATGACATCATACAGCTTAGAAAGTGCCATGTTGACATTGGCATCAGGTGGAACATAAACAGCTATAATAATTACCACAGTAATTTCTCTAGGCAGATAGAAAGGCCTACATATAACAGTCATCAGTTCCACATCTGGGGAGCAATACGTGTATACCAGTCTGCTGTTAACACACCATTCACAGTTTATGTACACACACAGTCCTCCTCTGAAGTGGCTGACAGACCACTCAGAGACAGCAGGCTTAACATCAACTGGTTTATTTAGAATCGGACAAACAGGTGTTAGGGTTTCGTACTTTTATAGCCGGCAGCTGGCCGGCTAGTCCAATCAGCAGCCGTTCTTCTCCCACCAGGATTCCGGAGCCAATCCGCTGTCAGCTGTGTTTGACAGCTCCTTTGTCCACATGGTTGGGCGCGTGCGTAGTTCCGTGCTTGTGTTGACAGCGGAGAGCTGTCATCTGGCTGCGCCTGTGCCTTCGCTGGGGAGGTTTTGACAGCTGTCAAAACTCCCGCGTGTTCGGCTGTCATGGTGTTTACCTCACGAATAATATAACTGTTTAACTATTAACGTTAACGATCTTACATATAATACATCCTCCTTTACCCTTCCCGGAGCATTTATCTCTGTCAGAGCGGTGAAAAACTCGGCCTATCAACTCCACAGCTTCATTCGGTATCTCTGAATGTAGCCAGGTCTCCATGACAATGATCACACAGCATTCCTGGAGAGGCCTGCTTTCTGTAATTCATCAATTTTATGGATGAGGGATGTTGGTCTAAAAGGCTGCCTTCGAAGTCAAGTCAGAATCCCAGCCCTGCAGCCATGTTTTTGCTTTCACTCCTTTCTCTTTCGCTTACATCGTCTCCTCCCCAGCCCGAAGACAATCCATGGAGATCCTGGAGGCCTCGCTATGCAGTTCAGTATGTTTTGTGACTGCTGAAAATCACTAGTAATTTCAGATTGCCTTGCAAGCCCGATGTTTAACAGCTCTATACGTGAGTAGGCTATTTTCGCCCCTTGCACTACACTGTGCACATTCATCCATACGCATATTAATCCAATCACCACACACCAGTACCGGGAGCTTGGAGCCGCTGCGTGTGAACGCGCCGCCATTTGAGATATATCATCATCAGAATGTATAATGAGCTCTACCTGGGATTAAAGGTCCTTAAAACAGCAGCTTTGACTCATTGACTGGTCAAATATGCCTACCCAGTTTGGGATAAATCAGCATACATGCTTGGAAAATAGATGTTGTTCTGCATGAAGCTAGCAGAATTATTACTGGATGCTTTAAAACTATCTCTCTAGTAAGATCTACCTCCTAGCCAATATTGCCCCATCTGCTATTTGCAAAGAAGAAGAAGCATACAGAGACAAACTTAAATCATCTATATCTAGGTAATGATCTCTCTATGGCAGGCATGTCAAACTGCCGGCCCACAGGCTGGATGCGTCACGCCAAAACCACTCACCCCTTTGCCAGCAATGGGGAAAAAGTCATGATACATCACGCAACAATTAAGGAGCTATTAAGAAAAACTGGGCCTGCTTTTTTGCTTTAAGATCCTCAAATAATATTCTGCTTATTAAATATTCCCCAAAATATTTCTTTCTTGGGGGGAAGTGCTGTTCTCTCATGAAACCAATGGAGAAGTTGGTATCTGGATCTGACAAAAGCTGGAAAATATGGAAATCATTGAATAGACTGTGCACAGAAACAACAGATCCAGAGACACCCTAAACCAGTGTGGCAAACCTTTTAGATACCGAGTACCCAAACTGCAACCCAAAAACCACTTATGCATTGCCGGTTGCCAGGTGGGCATGGTCCACTGAGTGGGCATGGCCACTGAGTGAGCATGACCAAATGGGCATGGCTATGGTAGTCATGGCAGTGTGGGTGGGCGTGGCCAGGGTAGGCGTGGCCACCTTGATGTCGATCCTGGGGAGGGATGCCTGTGGGGGCCAGGCAAGGTTGGGGATGTCAAGGTAAAAATCACCTTTGTAGAGGGCGAAGGACCGTGCTTCAGAGAATGCATGATGTGCATGCAGGAAGACAATAAAAACACGACGCATAATCTTACTAAATACCTTTTACTTACAATAATATAAAAACTAAATATATATTATAAAGAGAGCTAGCTCACTACATCCTAACGTAACAGTCAGTAACAGCAAAGTGAATAAAACAATAAAGATAAACTCTGGGAACTTTTTCTAGACATGCGCACTAAACAGACTGAAACCATAACATAGCTAGTCATATGGGATTCACTATGGTTACCAGATAAGTTATCACAACAGGTGCAGAGAACAGGAGAAATGTACAGTTAGAAATGAACTTTCTGACGAACAGAAAAAAACGTTCAGTGACATTCCCCTTCTTTCGTTAGCAAAGTGAAGACTCAGGTAAGGCACATCTTCTCACGCAGATACTCATGCTGGGCTGTAGGAAGTGGTTTGTTCAGCATGTCAGCAATTTGATCATGTGTAGGCACATACTGTAATGTCACAAAACCTTGTTTAACCAGTTGCCTTATGTTTTGATATCGGATGTCAATGTGTCTGGACCTTGAACCTGTAAAACGTCTTTCAGAAATATAAACCACAGATTCATTATCTTCCATCACTGTGATCGGTCGAATCGGATGTGTCCAGATATCTGTGACTAAAGCATCAAACCAGGTTAAAGAATTGCATGCATCAGACACACAAGCATACTCAGCTTCTGTAGAGGAACAAGAAACAAAATTCTGTTTACGCACATGCCAGTAAACAGGACATCCATTTAAGAACATCATGTAACCTGATGTACTTTTCCGTGACTTCTTATCACTCGCCCAATCTGAATCTGCAAAACAACATAACTCTGCATAGTCAGTATGTGTTGGTTCCAACAACAACTTCATGCCTTTGGTGTGTTTTAGATACCTCAATAACTTTTTAACACATGTCCAATGAAACTGTTTTGCCTTGCCTACGTGTCGTGATAAAAGATTAACACTAAGTGCAATGTCGGGTCTAGTCCAACTACTAATATACAGCAGCGACCCAATGACTGAGCGATATAGTGTTTGATCTTCGAACTCAGGACTTGGTTCCTGTGCCAAAATGTGAAAGTCAGTTTGCATGGGTATACTCACAGGCTTAGAGTCCTCCATGTTGCAGTGATGTAACAGTTGTTCAATCTTATCTTCTTGTGTGAGACTAAACCCCTTCTGAGTTTTGGCAATTTGAACACCTAAATAAGTGTTAATACACCCTAAACACTTCAATGTGAAAAACTTTTGTAAAGCTTTAGCAAAAACCTCACTCATCTGCTTATTTGGACCAATATAAACAATATCATCGACATAAACAAGAATTATCTCATACCTATTACCGGATCTTTTAGTAAACACGCATTCATCTGTTTCGGACTTAATAAAGCCCATTGAATTTAGTTTGTCAGAAAGACATAAGTACCACATTAAACCAGACTGTTTCAGACCATAAAGACTTTTGTGTAGAAACCAGGTATCCCCTTCTTGCTCTCAGAAACCTGGAGGACCTTTGACATAAATTTCTTCATCAAGATCAGCGTGTAGATAAGCCGTTTCAACGTCGAACTGGAAAACCTCTAGGCCAAGGATAGTTGCAGTGGCTAAGGCGATTTTCACACTTTCAGTCCGCACTGTGGGTGAGTATGTATTTGTATAGTCCTCAGGATAACGTTGAGCGAAACCCTGGGCTACAAGTCTGGCCTTGTACAACGACTCACCATTCGGCTTCTTTTTGATCCTGTAGACTCATCGAGTACCAATAACTTTCTTGTTGGCTGGAGGGCTTGCAGGTGTAAACACATGAAGTTTCTTTAGACTGTCCATTTCAGCCTGCATTGCCTCAAATCATTTATCTTGCTCTGATTCAGGAAGATGTTTGATCTGTGTGAACTTCTCAGGTGGAAGTGTAACATTACAAATCAAAGGTACAGGTGTTTTTGTAACTTGCCACGAATAACGTTTTGGAGGGATTCTCTTTGTGGACCTCTTGGAACTTCTTGGAACAACCGTCCATTCTTCTTCCGTGTCGTCCTCGTCTTCATCATTGTCGCCAGCGGCAGCATCGGCAACTTGCGAAGACGGAACAGTAGGTTGAGAAGAACTTGTGGAAGGAACATTATCCTGTGAATCTTGATCATCAGGTTGTGTGGCATCAGCAGCATCATTTCTAGGAAAATAAACTCCAGGATCGTTAGAATGAATCCTGGACCAGTCAGCATCTTCCTCAAAAGTAGCAGATTGTGAAACCACAATAACATGATGAGAGTTAATGTATTTGCTCCATTTTGAATTATCATCAATGCCCATAAATCTCATCCTTTTTGCTGCAGGACCCCCTTTCTTTCTTTGGGCTAAAGGAATATTCACCATAGCATAGGAACCAAAAACATGGAGATGTGAGAGATCAGGCTTGTGTCCATACAGCATGAAATAAGGGGTCTGATTTATCACACTACTCCAAGTGCGGTTGATGATATGGTTAGCATATTTGATAGCTTCACCCCAGTATGGAAGATTAAGGTTAGCATCTTCAAGGAGGCAACGCATCATGGTTTGCAGAACTCCATTTCTGCGTTCTGCCACTCCATTTTCAGCTGGAGTATAAGGAGCAGATGTCTGATGTACTATCCCATTCTCACACATCCAGTTCTGGAAACGCAGAGACATAAATTCAGCACCGCGATCACTCTGGATTCTGGCAATGTTGACCTCGAATTGGGTATAGACAAGACTAGCAAAGTCTTTAAAGATCTGAAAGGTCTCAGATTTTTCTTTCATAGAATATACATATCCATATCTAGAATAATTATCAACGATTGTCAAGAAATATCTTTTACCACCAAGTGTTGGTGCAAAAGGACCAACTATGTCAGTGTGTACCAAATCAAAAATGCGTGTTGACAGGCGTGTAGCGCGTTTTGGAATTGCTGCTGCTTTAGATTTGGCTTTCTTGCAGACAGCACAGTCCAAGAACACCTTACACCCCTTTAGATCCAAACCTCTTGCGAACTCTGGCATCTTCTTCAGAACACGGAAACTGGCATGACCCAATCTTCTGTGCCACTTATGGATACACCTGGAATGCAAAGGTTTACCTGTTAGTGAATTCTAAATGTTAGCATTGCTTGCTGTGAGCAACCTGTGTCTTTTTTGTATTTTTATCATTATTAGGAACTTTTGGAGTAGCAACAGGATCTCTCTCTGGGACGTCTCTCTCTGGGCCTGTGCTTTTTTGAACGTGTATACTTGCCTGCTCTTGCTGCTTAGACTTTGGTTTTAAGTAATAAACACCACCAATCAACATGGTTTCAGCAACAATATCTCCATCTTTGACTATATAACTTGCTTTTTCAAGATGGTGGACCTGAAAATGAGAAAACCTAGACAAATGACTCTGACTAAGCAAATTACTACTGGCAGACGGAACGTAGTAAACATTTGGAATGAGAGCATCGAGCTCTTCAATATAAACAGTTCCTTTTCCCATGACCTGAACAGGATGATTGGAAAAAGAGTAAAGTTCACGAAGTTCAGGTTCAGGCTCATGCATCTCTGTGTAAAGCTCTTTTCTGTAGGTAACATGTAATGCTGCTCCGCTGTCCAAAGTCCAAAGAAGTCATCTGTCGTACTCTGGTTGAGGCTGTGGATCGTTGGTCACAACCAATGTGACAAGTGGAGCTTGTGGATCATGCCTGGAACCACGACCACGACCTTGTCATCCGCCTCTACCTCTCCCTCCTCTGGAATCTGTTCCTCTGGGCTGGTATGTGACGGGCGCTGGAACTCGTTGGGGACAATCCTGGGTGGCATGTCCCACACGATTGCAGATGTAGCATCTTGGCATCCTTGGAACGTAGGTCCTTCCACGGAAGTCACGCCTCGCTGAAGCTCTTGATGCAGGTGGTTCCCTTAAATGTGGTGCAGCTTGCATAAGTGCCTCTTCTTCGGCTAAAATTCTGCATACATGATCCATTGTGCGTTGAACAATAGGCACTTGATTAATCTTGGAAATAGCATCTTTCCACTCATGATTCAAAAAATGGATGATAATGCTGATCATTTGAAAATCATCAATAGGATAGCCTTTTTCACCCAGTTCTTTTCTAATACCTTTCATTTTAGTCAAATGTGCTCCAATATGTTCACCAGGTTTTAATCTGGAACCATGGGACTCAGACAAAAGTAAACATGTAGACTCAATTGATGTAGGCCGATAACATGTCTCTAACTGAGTCCAAATTTGTTGGGCAGTTGCATCTTGTGAAAACGTGAGCTGCAATTCAGTGTCCATTGACATCAATAATGTTGTGCATGCTCTATTATCCAAGTCCCATATGTCAGGAGTCCATGGCTGGGCAGGAGGATTAAACACCATCATGTGAGTACCTTCTCTGCGTAGCAAAAGTCCAACCTCACTGACCCATGCCCTGTAATTCTGTCCTGACTTCTTTAATTTTGAGTCACCAGCCAGTGGTACAATGGAAGGTGTTTGATGAGGAATATACAATTGAGGTACTGGCTGTGCAGGTTGTGCAATCTGACCATAACCTGCAGGGGGCACCAGTGGCGTCTGTGCCTGGACATGCGGCAGTTGCATTGAAGCTGCCGGTAGTCTTGGTGCTGGCTGTGACTGTCTTTGAGCTGCTATTCTACCCTGGCCAGCAGGAGGCGCTGGCGCTGGGGCTGGTGCATTAGCATAAACTGCAGATGACACTGGCCTTTGCATATAAGAACCTGGTGGCAATTGCATGTGGGCTAAATATGGCTGTGCTCTGCCAGGTAGAGGGGCTTGCATAGAAGCAATATTAACAGGAGAAGCAACAGTAACAGGAATCCTAGCACCATCAGGGGCTGGAGCCTCAGATAATGGCAGAAAACTTGTATCTCTGAGCAAAGACTCCTCCATAGACAATTGCGAGAGTGAGAGCTCCAATTCATGCCTTAATGCAGCTTCACCAGTAGATGGTGCTATAACATTTGCTTCAGGCATCACTGTGGCTCTGTATGTCCTTTGGGACAGCCCATAATCATCTGACATAGGAGCCTCCAGTTCCCATTCGTCTTGCATGACACTCAATGATGGGCGTGACTTTGGCTTTGGGGAAGAAGGAGGCAATATGGCTTCTCCTTGTGGGTGTGGCAATATGGCCGGTTCATGCTCATAATTCCTCTCATATTGCTGAACCATTGACACATATTTCTTTGCCTGCTGCAAACGCTTTTCAAAAACCCCAATTTGTTCACAGTAGCCTTGCATAGCCCTATCTCGCATAGTTTGCTTGGGGCTTGAAGGAGCAGAAGGAATTTTCTTCGGCTGAACTTTAAGTTTCGCTCCAAGCCTTTGCAATTCATCTTGAGCCCCTGGAGTGTGAACATTTCCAAAAACAGCTGCCAGGGAGCTTGGAAAAGTAGAAAAAAGAGTGACTGACCTTGCATCGTTGACTGGAGCAGGTGCGTCTTCTCCAAGATGTGTGGCCGAAGCTATCGGAGTTCTTAAAGTTGAAGGGAGCTGCCCCACAGAAAGACTCCTTTTCAGCCGTGGCTTCCTTCCTGACATGTTTCAGCAGTTAATCACCGCTGCCTCACTAGCACTAACTAACTGATAACAGCCGCAGAAACATGCATCTCTAAAAACATAAATCAAACCATCCTCGATACCAAAATGTCAAGGTAAAAATCACCTTTGTAGAGGGCGAAGGACCGTGCTTCAGAGAATGCATGATGTGCATGCAGGAAGGCAATAATAACATGACGCATAATCTTACTAAATACCTTTTACTTACAAAAATATACAAACTAAATATATATTATAAAGAGAGCTAGCTCACTACATCCTAACGTAACAGTCAGTAACAGCAAAGTGAATAAAACAATAAAGATAAACTCTGGGAACTGTTTCTAGACATGCGCACTAAACAGACTGAAACCATAACATAGCTAGTCATATGGGATTCACTATGGTTACCAGATAAGTTATCACAACAGGTGCAGAGAACAGGAGAAATGTACAGTTAGAAATGAACTTTCTGATGAACAAAAAAAAATGTGCAGTGACAGGGGAGATCCAGGGGTTCTCTGGCAGGTGAGGCAGTGGGTAGGGGGCTCGTCCTGTAGGTTGAGGTGAGGCAAGGGAGGGGGCAGGGCAAAGGTGCCATTGCCATCGGGCAAGGCAAGGCAGGGACTGGGGCTGGTTGCAGACAAAGGGAGGCTCCAGTGAGGAGGAGGAGGTGGGTTTAAGCAAGTTTAGCAACTGGAGTGGGGATCCCCCTCCAAAATAAATGTGCTTCATGGGTAACCTCAAAGCATGACAGAAGACACCAAAACCTGCTGCAACCATCCAGCAGATGGGAGGGGAATAAAAACAAAAAACCCCTGCCAATCTTCAATGAAAGCCTCAGACAGGGGGAAGAGCGCGAGCAGGCAGGCATCTTGCTCAACTTATGGCTTGGAAGAGAAGGGCAGCTACACCCCCTCCCAAACGCTGCCCTCTCACGAAAGCAAGATGAAAACTACAAAAAGCGACAAGGAAAAAAAGTTAAAACAGAAAAGTGTCTTGCGATGCTTTTCTTCCCCACTTCCTTCTAGCTGCAGGTTAAATACCCTTGGCTCATAGTTTGTAAGTTTGAGGGCAACACATGCAGCACTCAGGTCATCTGTTAGTCTGCTTCTGGTGTCAGATTTGATTTAATTCAAAGCTGAAAACAGCTGCTCACAAGCGTAAGATGATCCAAACAAAGTAAGGAAAGCAATCCCAAGTGCTTTCATGGATTTAAAATTATCTGGCAGAGATTCCACACTTTGAGGATTCCTTCTCAGAACTAACTGTGCTGTCCTTTGTCATCCCTTCCATCTTCTCTAGTGTTTTACGCAGGTCACGGAATTTATTTTTCAAGATAGTGTTTTCTTGAAATTCCAGTAGCTCCATTTCCAGATTCCCCAAATCTAACCACTCTAAGCAAGAAAGATCTTTTTTTTTCAAATTTGGCTTTATCTGGAGAAGTAAGAAAACACAGTGTTGTCTCCATCTTAAGGAACTGTGTGTCAGGACCCACCTCAATCCACATCTTAGGAAATAAGAACTCTTGGATGCAAGTTTAGTCCAAAAGGAAAATGTTTACTAGGAAGGAATCGATTGTGGGAATACGAGACGGAATCTGAGAAAAGTTACATTTCAATCCTATATAAACCATTCCCATTCCAGTCCCTCCCCTCATCCATTTGGTCAGGCTGTCATCAGTTGCTAGGTGTCAGGTCCTTCCATGGGAAAGGGAACTCTCCTTGGTTTTATGGTTATT
This sequence comes from Vipera ursinii, assembly GCF_947247035.1. Taxonomy (NCBI): domain Eukaryota; kingdom Metazoa; phylum Chordata; class Lepidosauria; order Squamata; family Viperidae; genus Vipera; species Vipera ursinii. Next base: position 62,133,526 of record NC_139517.1, on the reverse strand, counting down.
GCTTCCCTTTTCAGTTGTAAATGAAGATACAAATCAGATCTGTCTGTCCCCCTCCCTTCCCCCGTTAAAACATCCCCTGTTGTTTGAAAATCGCTTTAGTAACCATCCTCTCCCCCCCCCCTCGGAGAGATGGCAGAATCCCCACTAATAGCACGTTGTTCTACCTATATAATTATGAAATGTGATATAAGTGGATTCTGACACTGTGAAAATCTGTTACTAAAATTTACCTTTTCAGCTACTACAATGCTAGAAAATTCCTTGTTGATTTCCTGATGGGTTGTAGGATTGTATGCAAATGTTGTAGAATTTTCTAAATAAACTTTTAGATTATTAAAATATTTCAGTTGGCCACTTTCAAGGTCTCTTTCAAAAACCTGCAGTTTTCTCTCAAATGATTTGATATCACAAAATATCCTTTCTGCTGCTTTCCCTGCACCTTGTAATTGTTTGTTCAGCAGACTGAAGTGGTGGTTAAGTCTGTAAAAAACATGAGGTTGGTAAGCCAGGCCATATCAGTGAGCTATGGATATTCTTGCCCTTTTTCTTACATAAATAGCCTAACTTCATCCAAGCAGGCTACAAATCTCTCCAGGACTCATCCTCTTCTCAGCCACTGGACATTATTGTACATAAATAATCATACTGTGCCTGAACCTCCTCAAGAAGTACTTGAAACTGCCGACAATTCAGAGCACAAGCCATGATGTAATTCACTATTTTTGTGATGTCTTTGAGGACATCGTCAATTTTTTTGTTGCTTTCCCTGGCACAAAGAGCTTCCTGGTATATAATACAATGGAACTGAATTACTTTATGTTTTGTTTCTTGAATAAACAACTGTATGAAACCAGATGTTGTTCCCACCATAGAAGGTGCTCCATCACTTGTAATTGAAACCACCTTTTCTGGTCTTACATCTTGTGACAAAAAAGCTTCCTTCACAGCATTATAGATATCTACTGTAATGTAGCGGCGGGTTAAGGACCACGCGAGACAGCTGGTACTTCCGCAAAGAGTTTATTCACAGGAGAATCGGACTGCTGACAGTGGGTTAGAGTCACCCTTTTATACACAAGCTGTCAACCCTTTGACCAATCCCTGCAACACATTCTCCCGCCGCAGAACTCTGACCAATTGGCTGTCGGCAGCCCTTGACAGCTCCGAGCTGTTAACCGGCTGCCGTGCAGGCGCAATCAGCTGGCAGCAGCCTGAGAGCTGAGAGTTGAGAGCTGAGAGCTGTCAACAAGCTCCCGCGTGTGCACTTCGAACTGTCAGAGAGCTGTCAGCGGTTTTATTTTTTTTAATTTTTTTATTTATTTTAATTCCATTTATATCCCGCCCTTCTCCAAAGACTCAGGGCGGCTTACAAGCTTAGCAGTAGCCTTCATTCTATGTATATGCCTGCTTATTAGGGCTTTCACACACACCCAAGCGGCATTATTACAAAGTCAGCTTAATTGACCCCAACAATCTGGGTCCTTATTTTACCTACCTTGGAAGGATGGAAGGCTGAGTCAACCTTGAGCCTGGTGGGTTTTACCTCATAACTAATGTTGTTCCCAAACCTTTAACAATCGCAACACAGCACAACACAACACAACACCCCTTCCCCCCCATAACAGGAATGATTAACAAGAGCTAGAATTGCATTTGCGTTGGGGACAGAAGTCCTTTTCCGTGTTTGATCTGATTGTTCCTGGACCATTCATAGTCATTTAGATAGGCAGGGGCTCTTCTGGTTCTGCAGGAATGGCAGAGGGGTACTATGGTGTCCTGTTCCCCTTCCGCCCTAACGGGAGAGGACAGTGGGGTTATACCTTTGGCCCCAATGTCCCCAAATTTTGGGTCGCCCTGTGGGGAAGCAGCAGGGTTAAGGCCTTGAGGTGTATACATGGAAACAGAGGGGTTCTGTTGTCCCAGTGGCCTGTTTGTTACAATGGGTGGTGATAAGTGTCAGGGTAGGTGAGGGTGATTCTGTATGCCCCGTTTCCTGAGCTGGTCCACATGCCTCCTGATGTGGCTTTCCCCCCCCATAGTTCCTTGCCCAAATGAGTTGACCAGTGATGAATGTTCTGGAAGGGATGGGTTGCTCAGCTTCGGCTGCTGCACTGTCTGAATGCAGTCTATCCAGTCTGGTCACCAGTCAACGGCCCCAACGTAGTTCAGCGGGTGACTTCCCGGTGGTTGTGCAGGGGGTGGAATGCTGGGCCAATAGGAACTGGGCCAGCCGCCGGTGCCAGTCCCCTCTGATGATTCTTTATAGTGCGTCTTTTGTAGTCTTTACCATAACCTCTGCAAGGCCATTTGAAGACGGGTGGAAAGGGGCCGAAGTGACGTGTCTAATTGAGTTGTCCCTGATGAAAATCTGAAAATCATTGGAAGTAAATTGGGGGCTGTTGTCTGAGACCAGAACATTCGGGAGACCATGAATGGTGAAAAGCCCTCTTAGTACCTGTACAGTAGCAGCCGTGGTCATGCTGGTGACAGGGATGACCTCTAACCATCTAGAGTAACTGTCCACCACTACAGTATCAGGAATACTTGTCCCTGGAAGGGCCCTGCAAAATCTATGTGTATTCTGGACCAAGGGTTCCGTGTTGTTTCCCATTTGTGAACTGGGGAATGAGGTTGTGCTGATCTGGATTGTTGGCATAGATAGCATCCGGCTACATGTGCTTCTATATCTTGGTCTAGGCCCGGCCACAGGTAGCTGCAGGCCAATGCCTTCATTTTGACTATCCCTGGGTGGCCATCGTGTAATGTCTGGAGGGCCCTAGTTCTGTGTTTGACTGGGATTACAACTCTGCTGCCCCACAGTACACAACCTAAATGGGAGGACAATTCATGTCGCCTGGTAAAGTAAGCCTGGAATTCTGTTCCTGGGCTGCTTGCTTGCCATCCCAAGGTAACCCAGGCCAACACTCTGCTAAGTTTTCTGTCTGTACTCGTGGCTGCAGCAATGTCTTTTGCTAAAAGTGGGCATTCTGGCAGTTCTTGTATTGCCAGGATGTGACCTGCCAGAGCTGAGTCCGGGTGGGTGCTAGGCAAAGGCAGTCTGCTTAGCCCATCTACGTGGCACATTTCTTTACCTGGCTTATAAACCAGCTTAAATGTATAAGCGGATAGGAATGTTGTCCACCTCAAGATCCTGGGAGACAGGATTTGAGGTGTCTGTTTGTCACAGGTGAATAATCCTAGCAAGGGTTTGTGGTCAGTAAAAATTGTAAGTTGTCAGCCGTATAAGTAGTCATGGAATTTTTTTACACTAGCTACAATTGCTAATGCTTCCTTATCAATTTGGGCATAATTGCGTTCCGCTTTGGAAAGTGTGCTTGAATAATAAGCAAAAGATTGTACCCCGTCCTCTTGCAAGTGACTTAGAACTGCTCCAATCCCATATGGGGAGGCATCACAAGCTACACAAAGTGGCTTGTTTTCTATAAAATGGGTGATAGTGGAGTTGCTGGATAGTAATTTTTTCAGTTGACTGAAACTATTTTCATGGAGTGAAGTCCACTGCCACGGGGCCCCCTTGTCAAGTAGTCTGTGTAGGGGTTCAGGAATGGTTGCCTTTTGGGGTAAGAAGGCATGATAGAAATTTAGGAGCCCCAGAAAGGCTTGTAATTCTGTTTTGTTTTTTGGAGCTGGGGCTGCTTTGAAGGCTAATATTTTGGAATCGGTGGGGTGGATTCCCTGAGCATCAATTCTGTATCCTAAGAACTCTGTGAAAGTCACCCCTATGGAGCATTTCTCCCTTTTTAGCTTGAGACCTGCAGCATGGAATCTGCTTAATACCTCCTGCAGTCTCTCAGCTAAAACTTCTTCTGATTCCCCTGCAATTAGTATATCGTCAAAATAGGGGCAAACGCTGGGGATTCCCTTAAGAGCTTTTTCCATAACCTCCTGAAATATGCCCAGAGCTACTGATATGCCGAACTGAAGCCAGTTTACTTTAAAAGCCCCGCGGTGTGTCACTATGGTTTGTGCGTCTGCCGTCTCCTTGGTGACGGTGACCTGTAAGAACGTATGCACCAAATCAAGCTTGGCAAAGGCACCGGACCGGATTTTGGAGAGGACATCTTTGACTGTGGGGACTGGGTAAGCATGGGGGTTCAATGCGCGGTTTAGGGTCACCTTATAGTCTGCACAGATCCTTACTTCACCGTTAGGCTTAACTGGGGTGACGATAGGGGTTTCCCAGGTTCCCCCCTCCACGGGTTCTAGTACTCTACGTTTTACCAGTCAGTCCAGTTCGCTCTCAATTTTACTTTTGAGAGCGAACGGGACTCTTCTGGCCTTGATCCGGGTTTTAGTTTTAAAACTACGGAGGAGCCTGTGTATTTCCCTAAAGAGCCATCGAACACGTCTGCAAATTGCTTGCAGATGGCTTCGAGGCCTCTGGCCTGGGTGGAGTTGATTCCTTCTATCCTGATTCCTAAGGCCTCGAACCAGTCGAGCCCTACCAGACTGACCCATTTCCCTTCAGTGACCTGGACAGTTAGCTCCCCTTGGAACCCCTTGAATTCTACCCGTAGTTTGGTCTGCCCCCTTAGCTTAATCAGTGCCCTTTGGAAGTCAGCTAGCAGAATTTTGGTGGGTTGCAGGGGAATTTGTCACCTGCTACGGCTACAAATTTCCTGAAGGATTCCCCATGAAATGATGGAGACTGAGGACCCAGAGTCTACCTCCATTTCGCACGGGACCCCTTGCAACCGGACCCTAATTCTCACTTTAGGCCTTAGCTGGTGGATTGATAGGGATCCCCTGCCCATGCGAACTGTCTGTACTGAGGACCAAGGGAGTTCTTCAATTTGGGGAAGAGTGGTTCTCCTATCTGGCAGGGATGCTTCTAACTCGTGAAGGTTCTCCCTGTTCTGGCTGTGACATACAGCGTGGATGTGCCCGGTTTTTCCGCACCCATGGCACTTGGCATTGCGGAAATGGCAGGTGGCTCTGGCATGGGTCCCGCCGCAGCTGGCACATCTCAATCTTGTGTTCTGGTAGCTGGGGTTTTTGCTGGTGGCCCCCAGTTTGTTCAGTCTCTGGTCCCCATCACGGTGGTTTTGGAGCCTGTCAAACTTTTGAAGGATGGCGTCGACCTCATGTTCCCCATTGTCGCAGTCTCTTACGATGTCCTGATGGACTGACCCATTTGGGCCGCTGCCTGGTTTGGCCGAGTTTTCTTGATGGCTGTCCTCGTATGCCATGATTTCCATGGTGACCTCCGCTAGATCCATTGTAGGCTTCACAACTATTTTCCACTGTAATCGTTCGTTTCTTAGTCCCACTACTATTTGGTTTCGAATTCTGTCCTCGAGGTCAGGGAACTGGCATCTGTGGGCAGCGTGGCGTACCCCTGCGATGAAGGTGGTCGCTGATTCTCCTGGTAATTGGTACCGTTGGGCGAAGTTTAGGCGCCAGAAGAGTTCCGACCTCTTCGGCATGAAATGTTTACAGAGACGCTCTGTTAGGTCTGTGTATGGCACAGTGGCAATTGGGTCTGGGCTGCAGAGTCCGACAGCAATGTCATATACTGCCAGTCTGCTGAGGCACAGTAATGCTGCGGCTTTAAGCCGGTCTTCGGTAATCTTGTTTACCAGGAGGTAGCCTTCCACCTGCCCCCAGTGTGACTCCCAGCCCTCAGGGTGCCGGATATTGAATTCCTGGATGTGTCTGAGGTTAGCCATGCTGTCCTGGTCCAATTTCTGCTTCACGAGTGAGTTGGCAGAAAGTTTCTTTCTTCCACAGCCCAGTGGCTTCAGCTAGTGACTTCACAAACGGGCTTGTGGAATTGGTTCTTCTTTCTCGGCTTGGTGACTTCAGCTCAGTGACTTAGCTCTATGAAGCAGACGAATCCCACCTTCATCGCCAATGTAATGTAGCGCCGGGTTAAGGACCATGCAAGACAGCTGGTACTTCAGCAAAGAGTTGTTTATTCAGAGGAGAATAGGACAGCTGACAGTGGGTTAGAGTCGCCCTTTTATACACAAGCTGTCAACCCTTTGACCAATCCCTGCGACACATTCTCCTGCCACAGAACTCTGACCAATCAGCTGTCAGCAGCCCTTGACAGCTCCGAGCTGTCAACCAGCTGCTGCGCGTGTGCAATCAGCTGGCAGCAGCCTTCACAGCTGAGAGCTGTCAACAAGCTGCTGCATGTGCACTTCGAACTGTCAGAGAGTTGTCAGCGGTTTTATCTCATAACTAATGTTGTTCCCAAACCTTTAACAATTGCAACACAGCACAACACAACACAACACAACATCTACACCTTGTGTTCTTTCAGGCAAAAACATCAGTTTCAGCAGCCCTTCTCTCATGATGTCACCAACAGCATAACGCAAAATTACTGCCAGTCTTGCATGATTATTAATATCTGTGCTTTCAAGCACATGGGCCAAGCACATGGAGTAACAGGCTGCCTTTTCTAGTTCAGTGGTGAGCTGCTGACTAATATCACTTGTGAAAGATCGCAAAGTTGGAATTGATTGACCTTTTTTCCCCAAAAAAACTTCATTTCCTTGCACATGGTGGGGGCAGGACTGGGGTGAGCTCCCATGGCACCAGGACCCCACAGAACTGCCTACCCTAGCCGCAGTTCCCTGAAGGGGTGCCCAGCTGCATTTATCTCCTCCTCAAGGCTACTGCTTCTGTGCTCGCTCTCCTTGGACAGGTTGTTCATGGTGGGTGCAGGAGGGCAAAGGTCAGAGGGAGGCCCACTCCCTCTCCATGCAAGGAGACTTGGCTTTGTAACCAAAGCAGCCTTAGCAATAGGATGGGAGACCACCAGGGGATGGCAAAATGGCAACAGGGCTGCTGGTGGCCAAGTGCTAAGGCAGGACTTCCCTCAGACCCTCCCTCCCTTTTATTCCAATCTCCTTCCTTCCTTCCTTCCTTCCTTCCTTCCTTCCTTCCTTCCTTCCTTCCTTCCTTCCTTCCTTCCTTCCTTCCTTCCTTCTTTCCTCCCTCCCTCCCTCCCTCCCTCCCTCTCTCCTTCCTTTTCATTCCCATCTCTTTCCTTCTTTCCTTCTCTTTCTTTTTCCTGTTTCCCTCCCCTACTTCCTTCTCTCAAAGAGTAAGAGAGTTGGAAGAGACCTTTGAGATCTTTTGTCCACACCCCTGCTCAAGCAGGGAACGTATACCATTCCAGACAATGGAATATCCAATCTCTACTTAAAAGCCTCCAGTGATGGAGCATCCACAACTTCTGAAGCCAAGCCTTTTCACTGGTTAGTTGTTTTCACAAGTCCTTAGTGCTAGGCTGGTTTTCTCCTTGGTTAGTTTCCATCTATTATTGCCTTCTGATGCTTTGGAAAATAGGTTGACCCCATCTTCTCTGTGGCAGCCATCAAATATTAGAACATTGCTATCATGTCACCACCCCTAGTCCTTTTCACTAAGCTAGACACACCCAATTCCCACAAACATTTGTCATATGTTTTAGCCTCCAGCCCCCCAACCATCTCCTAGATAAGGGAGATGCATCCTGCAGGGAAGTGACAAGACAGTGTGAAGCATCCCCAAAGTATTCCCCTTCCCAACAGAATGGCAGGCCCCAAAAATTGGTTACAAAGGCAGGGACAAATATAAAGAGGGAAACAATACATTTCTTTGGGGGACCTGACACAGGTTTTCTCAGCTTGTATCTCCCCCCCCCCAGCCCCCCCGGCCCAGATATATTGACTTCATTTTCCCGAATTCCCAGTTTGCACAGCTATTCATTCAGTTCTGAAAATCTGAATTGTTCAGATCAGGAAAAGTTATTTTTACATCAGCAAGAATTAATGCCTTGGTTGCTGATGCAGGGTTTCCTATGCTGAATATTTTTCTATATCTTTCAAATCCTCAGCTGAATTAATAGACTGTGTTTTTATAAGTGCCCCTCTCTATCTCACTTGGCATCTTTAGTCAATGCCGGCTGGTCCAAAATGAAAGTTAAATTAAAGGAAAAGAATACAGGTCTGCCTTGCTCCTCTTTTGATAGGACTACAGTATATCAAGTTGTACTAAGTTGGATATTTGCTGCTCGAACAAAGATAACTTTTTTCTCAGCAACAAGACTGTAAGTAGGAAATCAAGTCCTCTGCTTCTGAAATCACTTGAGAAATGAATTATTTATGCAAGGCCAGACTATGGGCTCCACAGTAATATGGCTCTTCTTTGTTTTTGCAACATTTAAGAATGCCAATAATATATTTGCTGTGATTTTAATTGTACTGCAGATTTTCTTGTTAGTGCTTTATTTCATTAGCTGCTGCTCATAAAGATTAAAGAAATAAAAAATGTTAAAAAACATTTTCTATGAGCCTTTTTTACTTACTATTCATAAGTCCCAATGATTTTTTTTCAACTGGATTTTAATCTTTAAAGTTTTTTCTATCATTGTGGATTCAGAATTTTCTAGCTCTTTTACAAGTCCACCATATTGGATAAAAATTACCCTTCAGTTTTTCCACATTTCCAATGTAACGTCCCAAAGGTGCTTTTTCAAGAGGCAAATGGACTTTCTTGTTTTTCTTTGAAGATGTTTTGCTTCTCATCCAAGAAATATCTTCAGCTTTGAGTGGATGTGGGGAATGGAAGGATTTATAATCCTTACAGACAACTAGTCATTTGCATTTTTAGAGAGTCATTGAGGCCACTTGGAGGTTTATTTATGTCCTCAAGGTCAGATGAGTAATGCAAATGGGTGTAAGATCTCACTGTTGGATACTGGGTTCTTCGCTTCAATGACAAGACAAGGCAAGTGAGTTCAGCAAAGATCATTGTTTATTGCTTGCAGGATCTGAACTGAGAAACAGGGCTACGAATGCAACAATTTATACCCGGGCCTCTAGGCAGCAGCCAATAGGTTTAAAGCAACCTATTGCCAACCTAGAAGCAGCCAATGGCAGCGCTGGAGACGGGTTGTCTGAGGAGCTGGGAGCCGTTAGCCAGTTTCCCTGCTTAAGCAACCTTCCAGCAATTAACCCATGTGGTGTTCCCTTAACAAGACAAAGCCCATTACATTACACCCCTCCCCCCTAGAATGTACAAACATCATAACAACAAAAGGAAAATGATTACAGCAATACAAGTTTACAAAGATACAACAATAGTGTGCATTTACACGTTTTCCATCCCGGCTAATACAGATGCTTCCTAGCTAGCAGCACAATAATGATACAGACAACATTATAGCTTCATTATTTCAGAACAAAATCTTGTAGATATGCACAAGGCTTGCAAACCCTTGTGGAACGCCTGGGGGACCCAGGCACTTCCTGGTCTACCAGCTTGCCCGCCGGGCTGGGTAGACCAGTGACTTTAAGCTCAAGTGAGCCTGGTTGACTCGGAATTCTATGGCTGGCTCTTCCAGGTTGACCCACCCCAGAGTCAGTTTGCTCTGCAGAGTTAGCACAGCGGCTGTAGTGTTCTGGTTGGCTTTCTCCATCAAGGGACCCAAGTTGCACTCCTGGGCTTTCCTCCCCTATGGCCATCTACCCATTGCTCTGGCTGCTTGGGCCCTCAGAGCCTATGGAATGATCGGCCTGGCTGCCAGTTTGCGGTCTGTGAAAAGGACCTGTGACAAAGTCCTTGCTTTGTGGCCATTCTGGAAAACACTTTCTAAGCTGATCGATATGGTGACAGACAACTCGCCCACCCTCTAGGCCCACTTCGTATGAGAAAGGGCCTGATGTTTTGGTGATTTTTCCTGGCACCCACAGGTTCCCATGCCCATAGTTCCTGGACCACACCCCATCACCAACTTGCAGCCAACTTGGGGGTTTTGGGTGAGAGGCCTCCGCTGCCACCCAGTCTGGGTGCAACCTGTCCAGTTTCATGATTAGTCGCCTCCCCCAGTGCAGCTCTTCTGGGCTTTTCCCTGTAGCCGTGCATGGCGTGGAATGTTGGCACAGCAAGAAGTCGGCCAGTCTGTGGTGCCAGTCCCCATTCACTATACGCCTTAATGACTCTTTTGTGGTGCAAACCATACGTTCAGCTTGACCATTAGTAGATGGGTGAAACAGAGCTGATGTCACATGCCTAATGAGGTTTGCTCTAAGGAAGGCCTGAAATTCTGCCGCAGTAAATTGGGCCCCGTTATCGGACACTATGATGTCCGGCAGCCCGTGCATGGCAAAGAGTTTCCTATGCACCCAGATGGTCCTAGCAGTAGTAATATTTGTGATTGGTATAACTTCTAGCCATTTAGAGTGGCTGTCGACCACTATAAGAAACAGCTGTCCCTGAAAGGGCCCAGTGAAGTCTATATGAATCCTAGACCAGGGAGTGTGAGTCTCCTCCCACCTATGAACTGGAGCATGCGGCATTTCAGGCCTTGATTGCTGGCATGTATAACACCCATTCACCTGGGCCTCAATGGCTTTATCTAATCCTGGCCACCATAAAGAGCTTCTTGCCAAAGCTTTCATGTGAACAATACCCAGATGACCTTCATGAAGTGATTGCAATACCGTCTCTTAGTGAGGTAGGAACTATGACCCTGTTCCCCCAAAGAATACAACCCTTGTGAGCTGATAGCTCGTGTCTCCTAGTAAAGTAGCTCTGAAACTCAGGACCTGGGCTTTTATCCAGCCATCCTGTGTGTACCCAAGATAGCACTCTACTTAGAGTCTTGTCTGCTGCCGTTTCTGCAGCAATGTCCCCCGCATGGAGGGGTAACTCCGGCAAGTCCTTAATGGACAAAACGCGGGCCACTGGGGCCAGATCTGGTTTGATTTGAGGCAGTGGAAGCCTGCTCAGGCCATCTGCATGGCCCATATCCTTGCCAGGTTTGTGAATTAGCTTAAAAGTATAAGCTGATTAAAAAATGGACCATCTAAGCATCCTAGGGGGTAAAATGTGGGGTCTCTGTCTGTCTGTAGTGAATAACCCCAATAGAGGTTTATGGTCTGTGGAGACCATAAAGTCCCTGCTGTATAAATAGTCATGGAATTTTTTTACTCCAGCAACTATAGCCAGTGCCTCTTTATCAATTTGAGCATAATTTCACTCAGCGGAGGACAGTGTCCTTGAATAAAAAGCAATTGGAACTTGAGTCCCATCTCTCTCTAAGTGACTTAGGACTGCACCCACCCCACATGGGGATGCGTCACATGCTAAGCAAACTGGTTTTGACTCCTTAAATGAGTGATAGTGGAACTAACGGACAGAAGGGCCTTCAATTCCTGGAAAATCTTTTCGTGAACACTAGTCCACTTCCATGTAGCATTTTTATCCAAGAGCTGGTATAGCGGCTCTGCCACTGCAGCCTTGTTAGGAAGGAACACGTGGTAAAAATTTAGGAGACCTAGGAATGTCTGCAGCTCTCCTATTGTTTTAGGGCTGGGTGCCATTTGAATGGCTTTTACTTTAGATTCAGCAGGGTGGATGCTGTCAGCATCAATGCAAAACCCCAAGAACTCAGTGGAGGGGACTCCGATACTGCACTTATTCTTTTTAAGCTTGAAGCCTGCTTCATGCAGCCTTTGCAGGATGGCTCTGAGCCTCCTTGCTAGCACCTCAGTGGATTTACCAGCGACAAGCACATCATTGAAATAGGGGCAAACCCCTGGAATGCCCTTGAGTGTACGTTCCATGATGCCCTGAAAAATGCCGGGGGCTACACTGACCCCAAATTGCAGGTGCTTTACCTAAACGCCCCCCTGTGGGTTACAATAGTCTGTGCCATGGCTGTGGCCTCATCAACAGGGAGCTGCTGGTAGGCCTGAGCCAAATCTAATTTTGCAAAAATGGTGCCACCCTGCAAAGATGCCAGGATGTGGCTTACTACAGGTACTGGGTATGCATGCTGTTTGAGTGCACAGTTAATTGTGCATTTGTAATCTGCACAGATTCTGACCTCCCCATTGGCTTTAAGAGGCATTACAATTGGGGTCTCCCACTCACCCTCATCTACTGGCTGCAGTATGCCCTGTTCAACAAGTTTATCTAGTTCAGTGTCTATCTTGTGTTTAAGAGCAAATGGAACCCTACGAGGTTTAATCCTGACTGGCACTACATTTGGATCTAGTTTAAATGCTATTGGCAGGCCTGTGTATGTCCCCAGAGCTGAATCAAACACATCTGCAAATTCCTCGCATACTGAGCTAGACTCTCGACTTGTGTCCAGTTGATCCCGGTTACTTGGATGCCTAGTGCATCAAACCAATCGAGCCCGATCAGGCTCGTTCGCTGATCCCCTACTACGACAACATCCAGGTGCCCCGAAAACCCCTTAAATTTAATGGCTAGTGTGGCCTCACCCTTGACTGAGACTCTGGCATTCTGAAAATCAGTTAATACAATATCAGATGGCCTTAGCTTGGCCCATCTCTTGCTGCAACTACAAACGAAATTAAATATTTCAAGGGAAATAATAGAAACGGCAGAGCCCGTGTCCAGCTCCATTTTGCAGGGGACCCCTTGCAGCTCTACCTGAAGTCTATACTTTGGCTTAATTGGGCAGCGAGCCCCGGTACGGCAAATGTTCCTGCGGCTGGAGCAAAACCCCATGCTATACTGTCCCAGGGCCCTGGTACCTCTCCTGGTTGGATCTTCCAACTGGCAATTTGATGGCCGGTCCCTCTGGCAACCTATGCAGATGGACGCGATGTGGCCCAACTTCCCTCAGGCCTGGAACGTGGCTGTCCAGAACCTACAGTCCAAGCATTGGTGGCAGCCACCACAACCTGGGCATCTAAGGAAGAGATCTGTCTTGTAAGTAGTCCCCTGTTGCTTGTTGCTGCAACCCTGTTGGTCGTGGTGTCTGTGTAGCTTGTTGACTTCTGTGTCATCTTTGGGTTCTTCAGTGTGTTTGGCGTCCTCGTGGTGGACGGCTTCTTTGCATTGTGTAGTTTTGATGGGCTGCATGGCTCGTATGGCCTCGCTGGCGGCTTCGTCCACCATGACTTCCTTCAGTGTATCTGGGAATGACAGAGTCTCTTGGGCGAAGAGCTTTTGCTGTTTTGGAGACCACAGACAAGCCGGTCTTGTAGCCTCTCCTCGATGTCGGAGAACTGGCACAGGCATGCGACCTGCCTCAAGGCCACGATGACATGGTTTCTGGACTCTTTGCTCAAATGCATAGTGCCAAGCAATTACCAACAGCTTGGGCTGGAAGTGGTCTCCGAGCTTCTTCTTCAAGTCTGCAAATGATACTGACTCCAACGGTGTTGGCACTAACAGGTTCGCCACTATGTCGAACATTGCTGGGACGCACACACAGAGGAGTGTGGTGGCCTTCAGTCCATCCTCGGAGATCTGGTTCACTCAAAGGTAGTTCTCGACCCTGGACAGGTACAAGGACCACCCTTCTGGCTGAGTTATGTTGAATTCTTCCAGCTTTCCAACCTTGGCCATTTCTGCTGGTCTGCGCAGCTGGTGCTTGGTGTCTTCAAATCCTGCTCCTCCATTGCCCAGGGACTGGTCCTCTGGGCGCATGGTCACTAGCATGGCTGTGCTAGCCAACCATTGGGGGGGAATTGCTTTTCCCGCCAGGCGTGCACTGCCTCTCCCCTAGTGACTCTTCAGCTCAGTTGAGGCGCAGGATCCCACCTTCGTCACCAGAGTTGGATACTGGGTTCTTCGCTTCAATGACGAGACGAGGTGAGTGAGTTCAGCAAAGATAATTGTTTATTGCTTTCAGGATCTAAACTGAGAAACAGGGCTGTGAATACAGCAATTTATACCCGGGCCTCTAGGCAGCGGCCAATAGGTTTAAAGCAACCTATTGCCACCCTAGAGGCAACCAATGGCGGCGCTGGAGACGGGTTGTCTGAGGAGCTGGGAGCCGTTAGCTAGCTTCCCTGCTTAAGCAACCTTCCAGCAATTAACACACGTGGTGTTCCCTTAACAAGACAAAGCCCAATACATTACACTCACTTCAGCTATTCCCTCAAGAAAGTCGAAGTCTTGAAACAGGCAGCATTTCAAAAGGATCTTTTATTGAAAGATAGTGATTGCAGAGAAGACAGGCATGATATAAAATTCCCACGCAAAAACATTAGATTAAACTCCCATTGTTCAGACCCCTCCCAACTGCCCAGTCCATTGAGAACCAATCAGAGATGTGAAGGTGTTGTGAGAACTCCAAACTGAGAAGGTGATAAGAAATTGTTCTCAGGGACCATGACCTTAATTCTCCGGAGACAAGACAAAGCAGATGGCCCCAGGCTCATCCCTTTTCCCCTCCCATTTCCCAGGAAAATACATCAAAGCAAAAGAGGAACAAAGTAAAATGGATACATCACAGAAAGACCTGGGGTTTCCCCTACCACCACCACCACCAGAATGGCAGCATCCTGATAGGGATCTACATTATGAGGACTTCACATGAGCCTTGTTGGAACTGCTGAAAGGACTGTGTTGTAGACTGGTACTTTCTATACAATGAATAGATGCAATAAAATTTATAGTTAACTACAAGTTTTTAATGTAGTTAAAACTGATCAATGTGCATAGAAAATATTATATCTCCTGCTTTTAACAATTACATTTAGAATTAACATACAAAAATACAGTATACTTTAAAATTCAAATCTGTTGAAAACAGAATTCCAAACCAAGTCATCATTTGAAACAATTCACTGACAATTCCTACATGCCATTCTTTTCTGGTTTATTTATTTATTTATTTATTTATTTATTTATTTATTTATTTATTTATTTATTTATTTATTTATTTATTTAATGTGCTACTGATCTTATCAGAGACCACCATTATCCTGTCTTATAATCAGAAATATAATATTATAGCAGGCAATGCAACATCTACATGTATTATCACTGCTTTATTGGAATTCCCTTAAGTATTTAGGGGTAAGTTTTTTAATTTGGTCAGCAAAGAAATTGCTAGGCATGTATAGCACACATGATCTTTGTTTTATTCACTATTCTACATAATATTCTGCAATTCTTTTAGGTTTAAAAATTAGAAAAGAACATTCCTTTTTTTAATTTAAATTGTATAACACCCAACTTTCAACAACTTTCAGTGGCTCACATAATCAAAATAAATAAATTATAATAAAACCAGCTAAAAAGTAAAAATAGGTAAACAATGACAAAAGGACAGACTGGAAGGAAATAAAACAAGAGTCCCAATCTCCCTCACCAAAGAAATTAATGAACAGCCATGTCTTCAATATTCTTCCAACCAACAGCAGAGTGGAAGTCATCTAGATTAGAAGCAATCTCATTCCAGGAGCCAAGCACTTCTATAGAAAAGATGCACTTTCAAGGTTACCATTGATGACATTGGTTAATCAACAGACGTCAAACTGCATTAACTCTGTGGCCAGAGAAATATTATAGGAGGGACTTCTGGTCTTGTATCATAGTAATGCCTTTGAGGGATTGCCGAGCTCTGTATCCCATGGCTGGTTTTGCTGTGCCAGGGGACCCTAAAATGAGTCTAAAGTCATTCTGGAGAGGTGACAAAGGAGGGGCCCCCTGCTAATTGTGGAACAATGGTGATTTATCCATTTGATCTGGGAGAAGCCCTCCAACCCGACAGAGAAAGGCAGCCACACCTCATTGATTCTCCCAGTGATGGTGAATCTTTTAGAGACTGAGTGCCCAAACTCCCCCACCCCCCTCCATCTCTGCCCCATGGGCCACCCACCACCTCCACGGCCTACTGCAGATCATCCAGGTGGCCCAGTAGCACCATGGTGACCATGCCCTCTGCCCACACTCTGCAGCATCATCTGCACATGACAGGGCATGAGGGCAGAGTCTTGTCCCTGCTGCCTGGCTGCCATGTCCTTGGCTGCACTGTTCCACATGGGCCACACCCAGGGGCAACTTTTCTCCAGGGGGGCTGCTGGTGAGGATGGGGCTGTGGGGGGAGGTGGGGCTGGCGCAACAACATGCATGCCCAGAGAGAGGGCTTTGATTGCTGCTTCTGGCACATGTGCGCTAGGTTTACCACCACTGGACTAGCCCAAGCTACCAGCAGCTGAAGTCCAAAAGCATTAACCAGAACAACTGTGAACAGCGTGCTTGGAACTGGGTGAGAATATTGATCTTTTCTCTGCTATTTTGTAACTGGTTTCCTGGAAAAGATCCCCAAGAAGCAAAAAAAATCCTCCAAAAGTGAGAAGGGAAGGGATCACACCCCCACCCTTCTATAGGTGGAAGCAGCAAATTAATGTTTATGGGGGACAGAAATATATTGAAATGAAGTTGATAATACTACAGTCTGAATAAATCTGAAAATTATGAAAACTGTTAAGATTTAACATCTGAAAGAGAATTGATAAAATTATAAGAAAATAATTCTTAGTTTTAAAAGTGGGGAAATGAATAACTACTGATATCTATTGGAGGATTAGAGTATAAAACTACAGCTGCATTGACTTAGAAATTGGCAAGACATCCAGAAATAGAGAAAAACTTGTTCTTTTGAACAATACTACAGTCTGAATAAATCTGAAAATTATGAAAACTGTTAAGATTTAACATCTGAAAGAGAATTGATAAAATTATAAGAAAATAATTCTTAGTTTTAAAAGTGGGGAAATGAATAACTACTGATATCTATTGGAGGATTAGAGTATAAAACTACAGCTGCATTGACTTAGAAATTGGCAAGACATCCAGAAATAGAGAAAAACTTGTTCTTTTGAACCTCAGTGACTTTTAGCCAAATAAAAAACAGCTGCACAGAAGAAAGAAAATAAACTGGGCTATCTACTACAGAGTGAGAACTACATTTAATTTGTGAATTCTAAGCTCAAGAAGTGTTTGAAGAGAAAGAAAACTTTGACTTTTGGCTAATCTTCTTGGGGGGAATTTACTGGAAAGCTCTCAGGTGGCTAAACATTCTGTATTGCAATTTTGACTGATTGATAATTGTAAGACCCCTGAACAGAAGAATTGTTATAAAATACTGCTTTCAATGGTGCTTTGACAATTGGAAACACATTGGATTACAAAAACCATATATAAAGATAAGAACTATATAAAATGTAGTTGTTTGGATTTTAAAATTGGCTGGTTTAACAAAGCTAATTACAGAGGCTATGGTACTGGGGAAAGACTATCTGGTGGGGGAGACAAAATGGATGTTGCATACCTAACTAAAAGTGACAGGAAACCACACCTAACATTCCCTTCTAAAGGCCCCAGCCTGGAACATTGGAGATCTGCAGGAGCAGTACTCAAAGACAAGACAAATACTTTCCAGGAGGAAATGTAGGTAATGCTGCAACAGATTCAAATGACAATCTGTCATGTTTCAAACCATGATTAGATTAAAAACATCTTTGATGACATAAATGAGCACATCTCTAACCTAAACTTACAATTAAAAAACTCTCAGAAAACAACAATAAAAAATGAACAAACAAATCAGATAACAGAATATAAACCAGAGGAAAGTGACCTAAATGGGGAAGCTACAAATGAAGAGAACCACAGCTTAATACAAACAAACAAAAGAAAATCTGTAAGATTTTGCCACAACAATGAAAATGGAAAAAATATTTTATTTATTTATTTATTTATTTATTAGTTTTTATAAACCGCCCTTCTCCCGAGGGACTCGGGGCGGTGTACAGAGGAAGGAAGGTCTACAGATGAACAATAAAAAGTAATAAAAACAATATTGAAAACAAACTGGGACCCCAATTAACGCTATCATGCCAGGCCGGACTGCTGGAACAGGAAAGTTTTTAAGTCGCGTCGGAAGGTACGGAGGTCGGGGGCCATCCGGATTTCGGTTGGTAAGCTGTTCCAGAGGGCTGGCGCACCCACTGAGAATGCCCTCCCCCTGGGGGCCACCAGCTGACATTCCTTGAGCGGTGGCACCCTGAGGAGGCCCTCTCTGTGGGAGCGCACAGGACGGTGGGGTGCTGACATCGGCAGAAGGTGCTCCCGTAGGTAGTCCGGACCCATGCCATGTAGGGCTTTGTATGTCATTGTTAGCACCTTGAACTTCACACGGAAGGCAACCGGAAGCCAGTGCAGCGCACGGAGGAGAGGTGTGATATGGGAGTATCGGGAGGCTCCCAAGAGTGTCCGTGCCGCTGCACTTTGCACCAGCTGAAGCTTCCGAGTGGATCTCAAGGGCAGCCCCATGTAGAGAGCGTTGTAATAGTCTAGGCGAGAGGTCACAAGGGCATGGGTGACTGTACGTAAGGAATCCAGGTCCAGATAAGGCCGTAGTTGGCGAACTAGTCGTACCCGGGAGAAGGCCCCCTTGGTCACAGCTCCTATGTGGTCTTCTAGGGAGAGCTGCGAGTCTAGGAGGACACCCAGGTTGCGGGCCCTATCAACAGGGGGTAGTAACATGTCCCCGATGTTAAGCGATGGGACATTCTGAATATCCTGGTTTGCCGGAACGTACAGCCATTCAGTCTTGTCCGGGTTCAGTTGAAGCCTGTTCCTCCCCATCCATTCCCGGACCGCTTTCAGGCAGCGGGACATCACGTCTAGGGCATCACTGATATTGTTTGGAGTTGAGATGAAAAGCTGGGTGTCATCAGCATACTGATGGTACCCTACTCCAAAACTGCGAATGATCTCACCCAGCGGTTTCATGTAGATGTTGAACAGGAGAGGCGAGAGGACCGACCCCTGAGGGACTCCGCAAGCGAGAGGCCTCGGGGTCGACCTCTGTCCCCCTGTCAGCACCGACTGCGAGCGACCCTGGAGAAAGGAGGAGAACCAACGCAGAACCGTGCCTCCCACTCCCAGTCCCCTGAGGCGTCGCAGCAAGATACCATGGTCGATGGTATCGAAAGCCGCCGAGAGGTCTAATAAGACTAGGACAGAGGAATGGCCCCTGTCCTGGGCTCTCCAGAGATCATTCATCAGAGCGACCAATGCCGTCTCCGTGCTGTAGCCCGGCCTGAAACCCGATTGGTACGGGTCTAGATAAACCGCTTCATCCAGGATCTGAGGAAGTTGGTGCGCCACCACGCTCTCAACCACCTTCGCGAGGAAGCGAAGATTGGAGACTGGACGAAAGTTATTCAAAGAGGATGGGTCCAAGGTGGGCTTCTTGAGGAGAGGTCTCACCACCGCCTCCTTCAAGGCAGTGGGGAAGTGACCCTCCCTCAGAGAAGCAGAGATGACCGCTAGGAACCAGCCACGTGTCCCCTCTCGAGCTGCATAGGCCAGCCAGAAAGGGCACGGGTCCAGTAAGCATGTGGAGGAGCTCAACCTTCTCATAATCCTGTCCACTTCCTTAGGAGTTACAGGATCAAATTCTTCCCAGATGACGTCGACAAGACTGTCCATGTCTTGTTCTTCCATCTCAGCCCAGTTGGAGTCCAGGCCAGTTCGAATCCGAGCAATTTTATCCAGCAGATATTGACCGAATTCCTCGGCTCGACCCTGCAAGGGTTCCTCCCTCACCTCTTGGTTTAATAGGGAGCGAGTCACCCTGAACAAGGCAGCCGGGCGATTATCTGCGGACGCGATGAGGGTGGAAAAATAGTTGGATTTTGCCACCCTTATCGCAGCGAGATAAGACCTGGTGAGGATTCTTAGTCGCAATCGGTTGGATTCGGATCGGCTGGATCTCCAACGGCTCTCTAGGCCCCGTCTCCGACACTTCATCTCCCGGAGCTCCTCGGTGAACCATGGGGCTCGCTGGGATCTGCGCCAGGTCAGAGGCCGCAAGGGTACAACTCGGTCCAGAGCCTCCGTGGCTGCCTTTTCCCAGGCTTCCACTAAGGCATCCGCCGAGCTGTGAGCAGGGAGTGCATGCGTGTCCCTAAGCGCTGCCTGGAACTTATCAGGGTCCATTAGGCGCCTAGGGCAGTACCATCTGACTGGCACCGTGCACCCACGGTGGGGGGTGGCAAGGGGGAAGTCTAGCCGCAGGAGGTGGTGATCGGTCCATGACAGGGGCGTAACAGTTGTGGTACCCCCACCGATATCATCACGCCACCGTCCAGACAAGAACACCAAGTCTGGGGTGTGGCCTCTCTCATGAGTCGGTCCAGAAATTATTTGCGACAGGTCCATGGCCGCCATGGAAGCCATGAACTCCCGAGCCAGTTCGGACGATCCTCCCAGGGACGGTAGATTAAAGTCGCCCAAGACCATGAGTCTTGGGAATTCAACCACCAACCCTGAGAGGGCATCGAGTAGCTCGGGCAGGGCCGCCGCTGCACGATTAGGTGGTAGGTATGCCAGCAGCAGGCCCAACTGCGCCCCTGGGCCGTATCTCAGTAGGAGAGACTCACACCCGACCATCTGAGGGACGGTGGTCTCTCGCGGGCTAAGGGATTCCCTGATGATAACTGCCACTCCCCCACCCCTCCCATGAGCCCGAGGCTGGTGCAGCACCTGGAAACCTGGCGGGCAGAGGTCAACCAGAGGAACACCACCCTCTGGGCCCAGCCAGGTTTCCGTGATGCAAGCCAGGTCCGCATGCTCGCTCTCCACTAGGTCACGAATGAGGTGAGCTTTGTTAGCTACGGACCTTGCATTCAGGTAGACCAGCCTTAGCATGGGAGGGGGCGCACCTTTGCTCCCGGGTCCTCCGGGAGAGAACAGAGGGTCGGAGCGTCTCACTGCTTTTACAGAGCGGAGATGACACTCCCGGTGACGATATGGCCCTCTGTCTGTGCACCTTCTGCCATTCCCCACCATCCTAGGGATGGGATGTTTGTCAGTACGCCACTGGGTGTTATCGGCGACTTATCATTCAGGTCTTCAAAATAAACTTAAGGTCAAGAAAGAAGATCTAACAAAATGGATTATAGAGCTGCCAGAAGAATCATTACAATTTGGAAGAAAAAATGTACATTCTACTTAACTTGTCTTTCCTATTCCCAACGATATTCACAAAAATACAGGAAGAATCCCCTGGCAAGCGGAAATCCACATGGCAAAAGAAGGCTAGAATTAGATTTAAGAGACTACATGGAGTACTATATGATTAAACACTTGTTTGAATATGGTTAAAAGAATAGATAAATTTTGAATATAAAGGGGCCTTACGGTAAGAGGGATAAGATATATAAGTATTATAGTATTTTTTATAATATATGAGATGTAAAAATATTGATATGGTGTATGTGCATGAAAAGTTTGGATATTTAAAGGTAATTAATTTTGAGAAAATTATGACTGATAACAATGGTCTGAATACTGAGGGGAAATTAAGCTTAAATAAGAATCTTGAAACAGGACACATAGTGATTTAATAAGATGACTTTTATAAATACAATTGAAACATAAGCTGATCAGAAAAGATGTTATATGTGGATGTTATTGTTGTTATTTGTACAAACAAACAAGAAAAATGTTTATATCCTACCTTGTATGTATCAAAAATATTAAAAATTATATTCACTTAATGTTCACAAAGGAGAATATTACTGGAAGAAGAGAAGATCAAAGAAATATATCATTAACTAATATATTGATTATGGAATTATAGAAATTATTGTTGATTGTTTCTAAATATATGAACCCAGACAACACACTGTTTACTAAGCACTAAAGATTGCTATTGTAAAATATCAATAAAATATATTATATAAAAAAGAAATATTATAGGAGGTATTCCATTAAGTAGCCAGGTCTTATGCCATGTAAAGCTTTAAGCATTCTCTGCTCTGACCCTGACCGACAATCTATAGAAATTAGCTTAGACGGCACACCAGGCTTGATTGCCCAAATCAGTTACAGACTTGATTATTGCCTATTTGTTGAATATATTGTGTTTATCAGGAAACAAAATGCAAGAAATAGCCCTTAACAAAAAAATAATTTGAATCTGTTCTTATTATCAACCATTATTTTGACATATAAAATCCCTTCAAGGCTAGGGGGCTCAATAATCATCTTCAGGGCCAGGGAGAAGAATTTGTTGAACACCTATTGCAGAGCTTTTCAACCAGTGTTACAGGTACCACCTGTAGTTCATTGGCACCTGGCAGGTGGTACGTGACCATCCTAGAAAAGTGGTAGCGGGGGAGGGGAATGAGCTCAACTGGTGGCAGCATCACAGAAGCCTGAACAAGAGATGCCTAGAGCTGCAGGGCTGTCAGGGCTCAGCGGAATCACCAAGATCAGGGCTCAGTGGAAGTGCCAGGATCAGCACCAGGCTCCAGCTGACCTTGGCACTGATCCTGGCGCTTCTGCTGAGCCCAGAAGAAGCACCGATCAGCTGGAATGTTGCAGCATCCCAGGGTATTGTGATTTACATTCAGATGCTTGACAACTGATTCATATTTATGACAGTCACAGTGTCCCAAGGTCATTGAAGTGACCAAAACCTGCTGCAACCACCCAGCAGATGGGGGGAATAAAAATCAAACACCCCCACCCCACCCCTGCTGCCAATCCTCAACAGAAATGCTCACAACAATGAAAACCTCAGACAGGAGGAAGAGCGCTGCCAGGCAGACAGGCGTCTTGCTTGGCTGTGGCTTGGGGGGCACTTTTTTCAGTGCCATTGTAACTTTGAACAGTCACTAAGTGAACTGTTGTAAGTCAAGGACTACCTGTACTTCATCACTTTTTTTCCTTTTTTTTGGTCATCAAGTTTTTGACACCTTGCTAGGTGACTGGTGGTACTCGGATGTTGCCATATCCTAAAAGTGATACAATGGGTGAAAAGGTTGAAAAGTCCTGACCTATTGTATAAAATCACTTGGATTTATCCCAGTTAGAAGCATTGTGAAGTGCTAGTCCTTATAAGATGCCTAGGATTGTGTCTTGCTAAATAATTTAGGAGTGATTTGACCTTGCTGGACCAAAAAAAGTGGACAGGGTTCTCTGCACTGTCAATGCAACCATCTTCAATTAGACCCTTGTCCCTCTTGGCTGGTGAAAGCCTCCAGGATAGTGACAAGCAGGTGGATTCATGCAATAATATGTTCCAGGCATGATGGCACATGCCTGGAACTTTTTAAGGAGGCTCTGTTTGTCTTCACTTGACTTCACCTACCTAGACAATTTTCATCCAGTCTTCCATCTTATTTATTTATTTATTTATTTATTTATTTATTTATTTATTTATTTATTTATTTATTTATTTATTTTTGGGACTTATATGCCGCCCTATCTCCCGAAGGACTCAGGACGGCTAACAACAATAATGTACAATAAATACAGAAGTTAAAATAAAAATTAAAATTAAAGGCCCCTGTAGAATAAATAAAAATAAAAATTAAAATAAATTAAAAATTAGAGTTAAAAATTAAAAACATAATTAAAATCCCTGTCAGTCCAGGTCAGCCAGGTAGAAAAGGAGTGTTTTGAGACCGCGGCGAAAGGACTGGAGATCTGGGGCCATCCGAAGCTCAGGGGGGAGCTGGTTCCATAGGGCTGGCACTCCCACAGAGAAGGCCCTCCCCCTGGGGGTCGCCAGCCGACATTGTCTAGCCGACGGTACCCTGAGGAGGCCTCTGTGTGAGCGTACTGGGCGATGGGAAGTCGTTCCTGGCAGCAGATGGTCCTGCAAGTATCCCGGGCCTAAGCCATGTAGGGCTTTAAAGGTAAGTACCAGCACCTTAAATCTCACCCAGAGGACAACCGGTAACCAATGCAGCTCACGCAGGAGGGGTGTAATATGGGAGTATCAGGGTGCTCCCATCACTACCCGCGCGGCCGCACTCTGCACCAGCTGAAGCCTCCGGGTGGTCTTCAAGGGCAGCCCCATGTAGAGAGCATTTTAGTAATCTATACGGGAGGTAACGAGTGCGTGGGTGACTGTACGTAGGGCATCTCGGTCCAGAAAGGGGCGCAACTGGCGTACCAGGTGAACCTGGGCAAATGCCACGACTCCAATATGATCTTATGGGGAAAGTGGTAGAAAGTGTGGTTGCTCAGCAGCTCCAGGGGATCCTGAATGAAACAGATTTCCTGGATGTCTTTCAGTTAGAATTCAGGTCTGGCTATTCAACAACCTTGGTTGCACTCATGCATGATCTCTGGTGGGAGCAGGATGAGGGTAGTGTAAGCTTTCTCACTCTCCTTGATCTCTCAGCTGTCTTCAGTACCATCAGTCATGGTATTCTTTGGGGGCAATCATGTGAGTTGGGGCTGGGTAACAGTTTTACACACCAAAATTGGTCCCAATCATTGTTGATAGGGAATGAGAGATTCAGCCCCCAGCCATTTGCTGATGGTGTCCCACAGAGCTTGAGAGTCTCTCCTCTTTTGTTTCATATCTACCATACATGAAGCATTGAGTGAGATTATTCATCACCATGGCTGAAATTCATTAATATGCTGATAATACTCAGTTCTACAAGGGCAATACAAAAATAATCCTCCATTTGGTTATCAATGATTATCATGAACCAACACCACACTGGAAGACAGCATGCCCCGATGCTTGTTATGGATGGCTCATCTGAGTTTTTGTAACATTTCACAGTAAACTTCTGAATTGATGGTCGAAGCACACTCCATGAACTTCACTAGCAGTACTCCTTTGAGATCTTCACATTTGGCGGGATTTTCTATGACACCACTTCTGGTGTAGTGTTGGTTCATGATAATGCTTGCCTGCACACCGCTAGACACACCCAAGAACTTTTGAAACAGTTCCATTAGGTTGTTTTTTATCAAACCCCCCCCCCCCCCCCATAGCCCAGATTTGGCACTGAGCGACTCCTGCTAAGGAATTTCAAATCTTGTAAGACATTATGACAAATGTCTCAATTTGAATGGCAATTATGTCAAAAAGCAATATAATGTATTTTTCTAATGTGTATAATAAAAGTTCTGTATCTGCAAGTGTCTGTCATTGATAACCAAATGGAGGTTTATTTCCAAATTGACCTCATATATCTCTACACATGGTGATCCAAGTACACTTTCTCTGCCCTCTCACAAAGCCTGGAGGCTGGATGTTCCTGTAGAGACCTCGATGGAGAACAGAGTTGACTGAAGACTGAGTAGCTTTGAGTGCTGTACTCACTTCTCTTGCTCAAAGTGCAGGTAATAGGCATGACCAGGAGAGTTTTTTACAGCTCTGGTCTGTGCACCAGCTGCAACCTTACCTGTATCATGACTCCCTTCACTCAGTTACTCAATGCCTCTCATCTTCTCTACTGCAATGCGCTGTACAAAGGTTATCCTTGAAATCATTCAAAAGCTTCAGCTGGTGCAAAGTGTGGCAGCAAGAGCAGTCTTTGTGGCTCCTATGATAGTGTGGGAGGTCAGTTTCCCAGAGAAGGAAATATTAAAAGAACAGTAAAGTATATTTCCTCAAAGGTTCTTAAAGAGGCAAGAAAGCACACTCAGAATCAGGTCAAAAGTTCATGACACAGGACTTCCAGTAGCGCTGCCACGCCAAATGGTGGCGTTTCAGAAGCCGCCCGACTTTGGGAAGCATTAAGCGCTAGGAGACAGTGAAAATCAGCTGTCCCATGGTGCCAAAGTCTCTCCCTTGGGAGAAGAGGGAGAGACAAGCTTGTCTGGGTAGAGGTAGAGCTCCCCTGTCAATTCCTCAACTAGTTTGGGGGTTGATAGGGTGAGTTCCCTTGGAGCCCAGGCTCTCTCCGCTCCTAGGACGCTTTCACTCCAAAAGGAGTGGAACTAGACGCGACAACTACATCTGCTACTTAGAAGGGACTGTGAATATTTTTTTTCTCTGAGAAGCAGGCAGAGCAAAGCAGGAGGATTTGAATTTTCAAGTTGGATTTTAACTTTAACTCAGATTCATTATCTTCTTCAAGTTTTAAGCTGATGGAAATGGAGTAAAAATGGCACTGGAATGTTGCTTTCTTGTGTGAATTGAATGTTTTGGAAAATTGTTATATTTTGCAACATAGCAAGAGATACAATCTGCAACTGATTCTACCCAGTACCGGATTTTGTGTATTTGAAAGCTTGTCCTTTTTTTTATTGAAGGATAAGGAACTTTGGGAAAAAAAACCTTTATTTTTTCTCCCTTTCCGTTTTTTTCCCCCTGAACTTTGATTCTGCTAGAAGAAAGAGGAAATCGAAACTTAAGAGATGGCTGCAAGGCATGAGGGAGGCCCTACAATTTCTAAAAGTGCCATTTCTTCACCTTTATCACAAGCTGCAGGGCAAACTACAATGAAACCTACAGTACAACCACCTTCCCCACCACTACCTGCATTTACATTGGCAGACATTCAGCAAGTTGTGATGCAATCAATGCAAGTATTACAGCAAGAAATAAAGGAAACAAAGGAAGAATTTGTTAATCAAAACAAGCAGATGAGGGAGGATATAGTGCTTGCACTTCAGGGCTTGGCTGCACACATTGAACGCCTGGATGTTCGTGTGGATTCAGTTATGGAGTATGTTGAGAATTTGGAAAATAAAATTATCAGTGCTGAACAGAAAGTGGACAGAGCAGAGATTAAAATTGATAGAATAAAAGATGAAATTACCATTTCACAATATAGAGACATGGAGTTTGCATTGCGTATAAGGGGTTTGAAAGAGAACCCTAAAGAAGATTTGGAATGGGAAGTGGCGCAGGCAGTGGCTCCTGTCTTGAAATGTGAACCTGAAGAATTAGTTAAAGAGATGGATAAGACATTTAGGGTTAATTCCTGGATTTCTAGACAGAAAAATTTACCTAGAGATGTAGTGATTTACTTTTCCAGGAGATCAACTAGAAATGCAATCATCCAAGCTTTTACCGGGAAAGATTCCAAATTGCAGGCCAAGATATTATAATTTTAAAGGAGATACCCCCAAAAATTCTTAGAAAAAGGAAAGACTTCACCTTTTTGTCTGATGAGCTTAAGAAGCGACAAATCCAGTTTAGATGGGAAATACCCATTGGAATTGTGGTGAATTATGCAGGGATGAGGTATAGGTTGAATACAATTTCAAAAGCAAAAGATTTTTATACTAAGGTCCTTAAAGCAGGCTCACCACCGTCTCCTCGAGTTAAAAGAAGTAAGACAAGAAGATAAACAGTTGAGTGAAGGGGCAATGTCACTGCCTCTTGAGGAGATGCAGCAGGCTGAGACTATGGAGCAGAGTTTGGTATTAAAGGAGGACCCAAGAGAACAGAGGATGACTAGGGCTGCATACAAGTGTAAGGAAAAAGAGCAAAAACAGAAGCTTGTATCTGGTTTAACTACGCAAGATGGGGCTGTTTCAGAGCCTATGGGAGGAGCACGCCCGAAGAGAGCAACAGGTGATCTTCATGTCATGTTCCAAAGGCTCCTGGTCACCAGAGATTGTGAAGTTCCTGACATGGAATATTAATGGCTTAAACTCACCACAGAAAAGAAAGAAAGTATTTTACTATTTGAAACAACATAAAAATGATATTGTTTGCTTACAAGAGACTCATATTGCATTAAAGGACCAAAAGTATTTGGCTAATTCCCAGTTGGGAACACATTTTGCAGCCTTTGCTCTGGACAAGAAGGCTGGAGTGGTCATTTATCTAAGAAAAGATTTTTCGGCTAGATTAATTGAATCGGATAAACAAGGGAGATATGTTAGTATTGAACTGATGTTACAAGGAAAGAAAGTTCTTCTTATTGGATTATATGCTCCAAATCAACAACAGCAAAAAAGTTTTAAATTTTTACATCAAAGACTAATCGAATTGGATTAGAAATCTGTTATTATGATGGGGGACTGGAATGGAGTTTTGGACTCATTTGAAGATAAGAAGGGATCTTTTAAAAACCCTTCTAATTATTCGAAACTGCCCAAAGCCTTTTTTGATTTGAAGGAGGATTTGGAGCTAAGAGATGTATGGCAGGAAAGGAATATGAAGGCAGAGATTTTACTTTTTTTGGGATAGACACAAATCTTTCTCTAGGACTGATTTTATTTTAATTACTACTGATCTTTTCTCTAGGGTTAAGAACGTTAAGATTTTTCCTAGGACATTGTCAGATCATAGTCCTGTTTGGTTGGAGTTCTTTACTGAAGATGATAATAAAAGATCCTGGAGATTGAATGAATCTATTTACAAATGAGGTGTTTTTGCAGAAATGTAGAGAACATCTGAAAGAATTTTTTGTTATAAATATGCATAAAGGTACATTGATGGGAATGGTTTGGGATGCTAGTAAACCTTACATGAGAGGGGTCTTGATTTATATGTATAATGCTTATAGGCGTAAGCAAATGCAAAAACATAAAGATCTTGAGGAAGAGATTAAATATAAGGAGAAAGATTTTATTTTGAATCCATTGGATAATAATTTAAGGACCTTGATACATTTATTGAAAGAACAATTTAGTATGCTAATGGCTGACCAAGTAGCAACGAATTTGTGTTATGCTAGGCGTAATGCTTTTTGTAACACTAATAAGCCTAGTAGGTGGGTGGTTTATCAATTAAGGAAGAAACAGAAATTACGTACTATAGATAAAATAGAATATAAAGGAAAAGAAGTCTATCAACAAAAATTGATTAAGAGGAGTTTTTTAGATTTTTACTCAAAATTATATTCTAGAGAAAACATACAAGCTTTAGATATAGATAAATATTTACAGGAAGCACATTTTCCTAGACTTTCAAAAGAAAAACAACTTGAGATGAACCATTTAATAACATCAGAGCAAATCTCTTTAGCTATTAAACAGTTGAAAGTGGGCAAGGCCCCGGGAACAGATGGATTAACAGCAATTTATTATAAAATGTTGTTGGTTGAAATGACTGAAACTTTAAAGATGTTGTTTAATGAAATTCAGACGGGAGGAGCAGTTCCTCCATCTTGGAGGACAGCCTTTGTATCATTGATTCCTAAGGAGGATCAAGACCTTACTCAACCTAAAAATTATAGACCTATATCACTTTTGAATATAGATCATAAGATCTTTGCCAAAGTATTGGCTAATAGATTAATACAAGTTTTAAAGCAAATGATTCATAGTGATCAATCGGGATTTATATCTGGAAGGTATATGAAATATAATGTAAGACAAATTGTAAATTTGCTTGAATATTTGGATAAGAACAACCAAGTCCCTGCAGCATTGATATTTTTGGATGCAGAAAAAGCTTTTGATCAATTGAATTGGCAATTTTTATTTAGAGTTGTTGAGGAAATGAATTTTGGAGAAGGATTCTTACATTCTATTAAAGCTATATATCAACAACAAACTGCACAAATTATAATTAAGGGGGGTTAACAGAGATGTTTAAAATTGAAAAATGTACAAGACAGGGATGCCCCCTATCACCATTGTTGTTTATATTAACGTTAAAGATTTTATTAATTAAAATTTGAGAGCCCTCTATGATAAAGGGAATTAAAATAAAACAGAATGATTATAGATTGAGAGCTTTTGCTGATGACTTGGTTGTGACATTATCTCAACTGATACAATTGGTTGTAGATTTGATGGAAATTATAACTCAGTATGGTAAGGTTTCAGGGTTTAAGGTAAATAGTAATAAGAGTAAGATATTGTCTAAGAATATGTCTATGAGTGAAAAGGAAATGTTAATTAAACTAACAGGTTTTGAAATAGTAAAAAAAAAGTTAAGTATTTGTCAGTGTATATTGCAGCTTCAAATGCAAAATTATATAAGAATAACTATCCCTCAGAAGAAATGGAGTAGCCTTCATAGTCAATAAAAGAGTAGGAAAAGCAATACTGGGATACAATCCTCAAAATGACAGAATGATCTCAGTTCGAATCCAAGGCAAACCATTCAATATCACAGTAGTCCAAGTCTATGCCCCAACCACCAGTGCTGAAGAGGATGAAATTGACCAGTTCTATGAAGCTCTACAGCACCTTATAGAACTAACACCAAAAAATGATGTCCTTATCATCATGGGGAATTGGAATGCTAAAGTAGGAACAAAAGATAACCGGAATAACAGGCAAGTTTGGCCTTGGAATACAAAATGAAGCAGGGCACAGGCTGATAGAATTTTGTCAAGAGAATACGATGGTCATAGCAAACACTCTTTTCCAACAATCTAAGAGACGGCTCTACACATGGACATCACCAGATGGTCAACACAGAAATCAGATTGACTATGTGCTCTGAAGCCAAAGATGGAGAAGCTTGATACAGTCAGTAAAAACAAGACCAGGAGCTGACTGTGGCTCACACCAAGAGCTTCTCATTGCAAAGTTTAGGCTTAAACTGAAGAAAGTAGGGAAAAGCACTAGGCCACTCAGGTATGAACTAAATCATATCCCTGTTGAATATACAGTAGAGGTGACAAATAGATTTAAGGAATTAGATCTGATAGACAGGGTGCCTGAAGAAATATGGACAGAGGTTCGCAACATTGTACAAGAGGTAGCAACCAAAACCATCCAAAACAAAAAGAAATGCAAGAAAGCAAAATGGCTGTCTGAGGAAGCTTTGCAAATAGCTGAGGAAAGGAGGGAAGCGAAAGGCAAGGGAGAAAAAGAAAGATATGCCCAATTGAATGCAGAATTCCAGAGAATAGCTAGAAGAGATAAGAATGCCTTCTTAAATGAACAGTGCAAAGAAATAGAAGAAAACAATAGAATAGGGAGGACCAGAGATCTTTTCAAGAAAATTGGAGAGATGAAGGGAACATTCAATGCAAAAATGGGCATGATAAAGGACCAAAATGGCAGGGACCTAACAGAGGCAGAAGAGATTAAGAAGAGGTGGCAACATTACACAGAAGAACTATACAAGAATGAGCTTAACGTCCCTGATAATCACAATGAGGTGGTCACTGACCTCGAGCCAGACATCCTAGAATGTGAAGTGAAGTGGGCCTTAGGAAAGCTGAGCAACAACAAAGCTAGTGGAGGTGACAGTATTCCAGCTGAGCTATTCAAAATCTTAAAAGATGATGCAGTAAAAGTGCTACACTCAATTTGCCAGCAAATTTGGAAAACTCAACAGTGGCCACAGGATTGGAAAAGATCATTTACATTCCAATTCCAAACAAAGGCAGTGCCAAAGAATGTTCAAACTATTGCACCATTGCACTCATTTCTCATGCTAGTAAAGTTATGCTTAAAATCCTACAAGCTAGACTTCAGCAGTATGTGGATCGAGAACTACCAGAAGTACAGGCAGGATTTCGAAGAGGCAGAGGAACTAGAGATCAATTTGCCAACATACGCTGTATCATTGAGAAAGCTAGAGAGTTCCAGAAAAACATCTACTTCTGCTTCATTGACTATGCTAAAGCCTTTGATTGTGTGGATCATAACAAACTGTGGCAAGTCCTTAAAGAGATGGGTGTACCAGACCATCTTATTTGTCTCTTGAGAAACCTATATGCGGGCCAAGAAGCAACAGTGAGAACTGGACACGGAACCACTGATTGGTTCAAAATTGGGAAAGGAGTCCGGCAAGTCTGTATACTGTCGCCTTGCCTATATAACTTATATGCAGAGCACATCATGAGAAAGGCAGGGCTAGATGAATCAAAAGTTGGAATTAAGATTGCTGGAAGAAATATCAACAACCTAAGATATTTATTTATTTATTTATTTATTTATTTATTCATTCATTCATTCATTCATTCATTCATTTATTTATTTATTTATTTATTTATTTATTTATTTATTTATTTATTTATTTATTTATTTATTTGATTTATATACCGCCCTTCTCCTGAAGGACTCAGGGCGGTGTACAGGGCAATAAAATAAGAATACATTAGTTAAATAATTTTAAAACCCAAATCCATCAGGCCAGGCCGGCTTGTTCGAATAGATACGTTTTTAGATCACGCTGGAAGGAGCGAAGGTCGGGGCCATCCGGAGTTCAGCTGATAAGCGGTTCCAAAGGATTGGTGCACCTACCAAGAATGCTCTCCCCCTGGGGGTCACCAGTTGACATTCTCTGACCGGTGGTACCCTGAGGAGGCCCTCTCTGTGGGAACGTACAGGACGGAGGGACGTTGACGCAGGCAGTAGGTGCTCCCGTAGGTAATCCGGACCCATGCCATGAAGGGCTTTGTATGTCATCACCAGCACCTTGAATTTCACTCGGAAGGCAACTGGAAGCCAGTGCAGCTCACGGAGCAGAGGTGTAATATGGGAGTATCGGGAGACCCCCAAAAGAACTCGTGCAGCTGCACTCTGTACCAGCTGAAGCTTCCGAGTGGTTCTCAAGGGCAGCTCCATGTAAAGAGCATTGCAGTAGTCTAGACGAGAGGTCACAAGTGCATGGGTGACTGTACGCAAGGCATCCAGGTCCAGATTGGGTCGCAACTGGCGCACCAGATGAACCTGGGCGAAGGCCCCTCTAGTCACAGCTCCTATATGATCTTCTAAGGAGAGCTGTGAATCTAAGAGGACACCCAGATTGCAAGCCTTATCTACGGGGGGTAATAACTCACCCCCAATATTAAGAGATGGAATAATCTGAATTTCCTGACATGCCGTTATGTACAGCCATTCAGTCTTGTCAGGGTTGAGTTGAAGCCTGTTCCTCCCCATACAGACCCGGACCGCTCCAGGCAACGGGACATCACGTCGAGGGCATCACTGGGGTGGTTTGGGGTCGAGATGAAAAGTTGGGTGTCATCAGCATACTGATGATATCCCACTCCAAAACCACAGATGATCTCACCTAGCAGCTTCATATAGATGTTAAACAGGAGAGGTGAAAGGACCGACCCCTGAGGAACTCCATAAATGAGAGGTCTCGGGGTTGATCTCTGCCCACCCGCCAACACCCACTGTGAACGTTCCAGAAGGTAGGAGGAGAACCACTGAAGAACAGTGCCTCCCACTCCCAATCTCCTGAGACGCCGCAGTAAGATACCATGGTCGATGGTATCAAAAGCCGCAGAGAGGTCTAACAGGACCAGGACAGAGGAATAACCACTGTCCCGAGCTCGCCAGAGATCATTCATCAGAGCGACCAATGCCGTCTCTGTGCTGTGTCCGGGCCTGAAACCCGATTGGTACGGGTCTAGATAATCAGTATCTTCAAGGAACAGAGGAAGCTGATGCGCCACTACGCTCTCAACAACCTTCGCAAGAAAGTGAAGGTTGGAGACCTGGCGAAAGTTGTTTAAAACAGCTGGGTCCAGGGAAGGCTTTTTGAGGAGGGGTCTCACCACCGCTTCTTTCAAGGCTGCGGGGAAACTGCCCTCTTTCAATGAAGCAGTTATCACTGCATGGATCCAGCTTCGTGTCCCATCCCGAGCCGCATAAACCAGCCAGGAGGGGCACGGGTCCAATAAGGATGTAGTGGAGCTCAGCTTCCTCATGATCTTGTCTACCTCATCCAGAGTCACAGGATCGAACTCTTCCCAGATAACATCAACAAGACTGTCCATGTTCTCATCGTCAGATTCTGCCCAGTCGGAATCCAGACTGGTCCGGATCCGAGCGATTTTGTCCAGCAGATGTTGGCTAAATTCCTCGGCACGACCCTGTAAGGGATCCTCCTTCACCTCTAGATTAAGGATATGCAGATGATACCACTCTAATGGCAGAAAGTGAAGAGGAACTGAAGAGTCTCTTGTTGCGAGTGAAGAAGGAGAGTGCAAAAGTTGGGTTGAAACTCAACATTAAGAAAATCAAGATCATGGCATCTGACCATCTCAATTCCTGGCAAATAGATGGAGAAGAAATGGAGGTAGTGACAGATTTTATTTTCCTGGGCTCCAAGATCACTTGGATGGGGACTATAGCCAGGAAATTAAAAGACGCTTGCTCCTGGGGAGGAAAGCCATGGCAAATCTAGACAGCACACTAAAAAGCAGAGACATCACCCTGTCAACAAAAGTGCGTATAGTCAAGGCTATGGTCTTCCCAATTGCAATGTATGGCAGTGAAAGTTGGACCATAAGAAAGGCTGAGCGCCAAAGAATTGAAGCCTTTGAACTCATGCTGGAGAAGACTCCTGCGAGTCCCTTGGACTGCAAGGCGATCAAACATATCAGTTCTAGAGGAGATTAACCCTGACTGCTCTTTAGAAGGCCAGATCCTGAAGCTAAAACTCAAATACTTTGGCCACCTAATGAGAAGGAAGGACTCACTGGAGAAGAGCCTAATGCTGGGAAAGATTGAGGGCAATAGAAGAAGGGGACGACAGAGAATGAGGTGGCTGGATGGAGTTACTGAAGCAGTAGGCGTGAGCTTAAATGGACTCCAGAAGATGGTAGAGGACAGGAAAGCCTGGAGGAACATTGTCCATAGGGTCATGATGGGTCGGACACGACTTTGCAACTAACAACAACAACAAATTCACATTTGAAACTGAAATATATACCCCTAAATATTTAATCTTTTTAACAATTTCAAATCCTGTTAATTTTTCTAGGACTTCCTTTTGTTCTATAGTCATATTTTTAGACAGTATTTTAGTTTTTTGCCTATTTATCTTAAATCCAGAAACCTTTCCATATTGCAAAATTATCTCCATCAAGTCTACAACCGACAAAGTCGGTTGACTTAATGTAATAACCAAGCCATCCACAAATGCCCTTAATCTATAATCTTGATCTTTTATTTTAATTCCCTTTATCTTATTTGAATCACGTATCTTGATCAATAATATTTCCAGTGTTAAAACAAACAACAAAGGTGACAACAGACATCCCTGTCTTGTACCGTTTTCAATTTTACAAGCCTCTGTTAAACTACCATTAATTATTATTTGAGCTGTTTGTTTTTGATATATTGCCCTAATAGGTTGTAAAAACATATCCCCAAGCTCCATCTTCTCCAATACTTTAAATAAAAATTGCCAATTCAATTGATCAAAGGCCTTTTCAGCAACCAAAAAAATCAGCACTGCGGGGACTTGATTATTTTTTCACAAAAATTCTAATAAATTTACAATATGTCTCACATTATTTTTCATTTGTCTACCACGTATAAATCCTGTTTGATCACTATGAATCTTTTGCTGCATAACCTTCATTAATCTATTTGCTAAGATTTTAGCAAATATCTTATAATCAGTATTTAAAAGTGATATTGGTCTGTAATTTTTAGTTTGAGTAAGATCTTGATCTTCCTTTGGAATTAACGTTATAAAAGCTGTTTTCCACAAAGGAGGAACTTCTCCAGACTGAATTGTTCTAAATAATTCTTTTAGAGGTTCCACCATTTCTATTTGTAAGTTTTTATAATAAATGGCTGTCAAACCATCTGTTCCAGGTGCCTTACCCACTTTCAATTGTTTAATTGCTAAAATAATTTCTTCAACAGTTATCAATTGATTCATTCCTTCCCTTTGCTCTTGTGTAAGTACAGGGATATTCACACCTTGTGAATATCTATCTATATCTAGACTTTGAGTTACATCCCTAACATATGAGAATAAAATTCAACAAAAGCCTTTTTAATAAAAATTTTCTGAAACACCTCTTTACCCTTATATTCTATCTTATCTATATTATGTAACTTTTGTTTTTCCTTAACAGATAAGCTAACCACCTACCTGTCTTATTATCATTGCAAAAAGTATTATGTTTAGCATACCGTAAATTAGTTGCCACTTGGTCTGCCATCAACATATTAAACTGCCCTCTTAACAGATTAATTGCTTCTTTCACACTCTTATTAGATGGGTTCAAAATAAAAGCCTTCTCTTTCATCTTTATTTCCTCCTCTAGCTCTTTGCGCTTATATTCCAATTTACGTCTATATTTATTATTCACATATATTAACACTTTTCTCATATAAGCTTTACTTGCACCCCAAATCATTTCAATGTACCTTTATGCATATTTGTTATAAAAATTCTTTCATATATTTTTTACATTCTTCCACATTTTCTTCATATCTAAACAAATTTTCATTTAACCTCCAAGACCTCCTATCTCCCTTTCCCTTGTCCAACTCCATCCATACTGGGCTATGGTCTGATAAGGTTCTTGGACATAACTTAATCTTCTTAACACTGGGAAAAAATCATTAGTAGTCAATATAAAATCAATCCTGGAAAAGTATTGATGTCTATCAGAAAAAAAAGTAAAATCCTTTTCATCCACATTTCATTCTCTCCAGACATCTCTCAATTCCAAATCATCTTTCATATCAAAAAAGATTTAGGCAATCTAGCATGATTTGTTGTGCTTTTAAAAGGTCCTTTTTTATCTTTCTTCATATCTAGCACTCCATTCCAGTCTCCCATCAAAATACACGATTTGTAATCCCATTGAATTATTTTATTATGTAAAAATTTATAAAATTCTCCTTGCTGTTGATTAGGTGCATATAGTCCAATTAAAAGTATTTTCTGCCCTTCTATTAAAAGTTCAATTATAATATATCTTCCTTGGTTATCTGCTTCAATTAAATTAGCTGATAAATCCTTCTTCACATAGATAACTACTCCATTCTTCTTTTCTGAAGCAGATGCAAAAAACTGAGTCCCCAATCTAGAATTTATCAAATATTTTTTATCAGATACACGAATATGCATCTCTTGCAAACATGTAACATCATTTTTAAATTGTTTCAAATACTGAAATATTTTCTTTCTCTTTTGTGGTGAATTTAAACCATTAACATTCCAAGTTTGGAACTTTGTCACTATCTTTTGCGACATGAAGCTTTCGGAGCACATCTTGCAGATCCTCAGGCACCTGCCTCTTTGGTCGCGCACCTCCCACTGCTTCACTAAAAGTAAATTCTTGAGTTGTAGTTATAGATTTCTGTTGTTCTTGTTCTTGTTGCTTGTATCTAGCTGCAGCCCGTGTCACTCTTTGAGTCTTAGATTCTTCTAACAATCCCTGGGGCTGTGCAGTTTCCAAAGTTTGCTGAGCTTCTTTTGCAATCAATGAAATAATTTCTGCATCTCCCTGTATATTTTCCATTTGTGCCTGTCTCGCTCCTTCTTCCTTCCTTCTTTTAAATTTCGGGGATGGTGGAGAACCTGCTTTCAGTACATTGCAATAACAATCTCGTGCCTTCAAAACTGTATTAATACGATATCTTGTACCTACGTAATTTACCACCAATCCATTTGGTATCTCCCATCTAAACTGGAGCTGCCTCTTCTTTAATTCATCTGCCAAAAAAGCAAACGCTTTCCTTTTCCTTAAAATTCTTGGAGGAATTTCTTTCAGAATCAAAACCTCTTGAGCAGCCACTTTAAATCTGTTATTGTAAAAAGCTTGAACAATCACATTTCTAATTGATCTCTTTGTAAAATAAACTACCACATCTCTTGGTAATTTTCTTTGCCTGGCAACCCAGGAGTTGATATGAAATATTTTATCTATATCCACCATAATATCCTCAGCTTGACACCCCAAAATCGGTTCCAGAGCTTCTGCTAAAATCTCCTTCAAATTTTCCTTTGAATCCTCTTTCAAACCTCTTATCCTCAGGGCAAACTCCATGTCTCTGTATTGTATCATTACCACATCATCGTCAATCTTATCCATTTTATTCTCTGTTTCAGACATTTTAGCCTCCAATCTCAAATTATTTTGATTTACTTCTCCCACACATTCATCAGATGCTCAATACAGGCTGCCAGCCCCTGAAACGCCAATAAAATGTCCTCTCGTATTTCCTTATTTTTCTCATCAATAAGCTCTGCCATTTGCTTAGATATTTGCTCAGATTGACTTTTTAAAGCATCTTGTAAAGCATATTGTAAATCTTTTAATGTCAATGCAGGTGTAGGTGCTGCGGGGGGTGGCATCAAAGTCTGTAATACAGACTGTTGCTGAATTGGTAATGCGCCCGCACTTCTCGAAGTAGAAACTCTGTGTGGTTTAGAAGCCATTTTAACCACCAATTAACTTTCATCTCTCACCAGCCAAGCGCTTTCAATTTTTGTTACAAAGAATCACTCAGGCGCCATCTTCCCCTTCCTTTTAAGATGATTGTTAAAACAGAAAGAAAGTTGAGATTCCAGAGTTAAAGTCTTATACTTGCTAATTATACAGCTCCCACATCTGCTCTGCCTGCTTCAGTTGCTCAAGATAACAATCAAATCCAGCAGGAGTGGATTCAGCGTCTTGCTCTGCTTAAAAGCAGAGAGGCCCTCCGATCCGGAGTATCTCCGGGCTTCGGGGGAGTTCTCACCCTTCAAGCCCCAGAATAAATATTCTAGGGCTCTAGGGGAGCTGTACCCCTACCCAGAATGCTCCCCTTCCCCTCTTCGCCCAAGAGGAAGGGTTTTCAAGCTGCAGAACAGCTGATTGTCACTGCTCTGCGGCTTTAACAAGATCGGAGGGGCTGGCGGTCGATCCCGACTGTCTGCGCCGCTGAAGAGCCACCCGGAAGTCACCTCCCAGTATGTACTTTAGAGTGAAGTTGAAATGATTAAAGTACTGTGGCCACCACACTTGTTTGGGGGACAGTTTGCAACGGGTCTTCAATGCCTCTAGGGTTTTTTTAAATCCTAAAAAGTCTTTAATCTTCAAAAACAAAGCACTGGCACAGCATGGTAGAATGCCAAGATCTGAATTCCCCTCCCTTCAGCACCTAATATTTCTGAAAAGTGGTTCAGTCTGGATCATTCATTTCCCTCCCTAACCCCCACACTTTTGAGAGCTGAAGCAGCCGCAGCCAAGCAAGGCACTGCCATTTTTCTATCTGACTATCTATCTTGCCTCTATTCTATCTTGCCTCTAGGTTCCTTATCTTTTCCTGTAGCAGTTCACATAGTTTACATCTAATGCATGTGTAGTTTGGGTGTTCTTTGGGCATGAGCACATACATGGAATATTTATTGCATACCACAATAGTGTCAGTCATCTGTTCCATGAGTATGTTATTTGAAAATCCATCTTTTTGGTTGGTGGATGTGCTTTGCTGTTAACCTTGTTTCTAGCTTCTCTGTTCTGGGTAATTATTTTTTCTGTCATATTTTCTGCCTGATTGTGTTTGTTTTTCTGCCTTGGTATTTGGTGTAGATAAGTATGTGGTGGTATGCCCTTGGGTTTTGGAATAGGGCTATTTAATGAAGGAAAGGGCTGCTTTCTCCTCCACAAGGAGTTTGCTTTTAGCTTTCTGCTCTCTGCTTAAAAATTCTTCACTATCCTTCCTTTTCTTAATTTCCTCCTTGTTTGTCTCTGCCCTCTCTGCCTTGGTTTTGACTGCCTTTCAGTGCTCAGCCAGTCTTTCTAGCTGCCCCCAGTTGCCTCCAATCATTTCTGGTTTCCAGGTTTAGTAACCAAGTTTTCTTCACTGGGCCTTGCCACCAACTGCCTCCATCTGTCACTCCATCTGTGCTGCTTCCAGCTGCCTTACCATCTGTAGCTTTGCATTGCCACCAGCCACCACCTCTGTGGTGCCCCCAGCCACCACACCAGTCAGTAGCTTCACATTGCTGCTGGCTGCCTCTTCTCCACTGCTCAAGCTGCTGGTGCACCATGTCACCCGGTTTGCTGCACCAGTCTCTGCTTTGTTGGGCAGGTTGGGTCGTTGGGCTGCTGAGCCTTTCAGGTAGGCCTCCATAGGCCTAGTGGTCTTCCAACGTCCCTTTTGTGATCCTGTGTAACCACTCTGTCAGATGGGGGGGTCTCTACTGTTGATACTGTTTGTCTAATATTGTAAGAGTTGGTAGAATATGAAGGCTCTCCTAAAGTCCACTAACATCTCTAAAGTTGTAAGTGTGTTCACTCCAGCTTGTTCTGGCTGCACCACAGGGCCTGTTTTTCATCCTCCCCAGCTGTTTACAGATTCATCATGATCTCAAATGAGACCAATGACTGTTGTATCATCTACATACTTCAGTTGTCATGGTTCTGACTAACGAAACACTTCAAAGAACTTTCAGGCATTGTTTATTCTAAAAAGTCTTTAATCCTGAAAATCAAAGCATCGCCACAGCATGGTGGGATGCCAAGATCTGAAATCCCCTCCCTTCAGCACCTAGTATCTGGCACAATTCCCTCCTCCAATTAGCAGTCATAAATCATGTTCTCCAATCAGTCTGAAGGGCAAAGCTTCCCTTCCATTCTGTAACAAGCCATTTCTTATCTTATTAAAAACAATGGGGAGAAACATTCTCCCTCCTCCCCCCAGCTTCATCTAATTCTAAGAGCAAAACAATTTAAAGGAAAAGGCTGCCTCTTATATTGTCAAAGCAAAAACATCCAATGTTTGCAGCATTGACATCTGTCACTTGGCACTGCTACATGTATAACCACAGCTGTCTTCTGGTTTTTGTCTACTACCACTATGTCTGGTTGATTGACCAGTACCTGCCTGTCTGTCTGAATCTGGAAATCTCACAGGATCTTAGCCCCCTTATTTTCCACAACCTTCTGTGGGATTTCCCATCTAGGCTTAGGAGGGTTTAGCCCATATTCTGTACAGATATTCCTGTACACAATGTGTCAGATCCCCTTTTTTGGTGCCTTGCCATTCTGGTGGAAGGGGTAGGAGGATGCTTTGGGGAAACATTCTTTGCATATTTTCACTTTTGGTATGTTGCTTGGGAATTAGGGAGGGGGATTGTCATCAGAGACAGGATGGACTCCCTCCCAGCTGCTTTCAGCCTGACTCCAAGGACACTGTGCCCCGAAGATGAACTGTTATCTGTCCTGTGCTTCAGTGTTCTCAAAAAAGATCTTGCAGCACTGTATTGGCTGCTGGTGGACAGGGCAGCAGGGTTGGCTTTCAAAGTGGGAAGAATAGCTTGGTGCTTGGTGCAGGAATGTTAGATTCCACTTGTCTTTACTGCAACAACTGTTTCTCAGTAAAAGTTCTTTTGATTAACCACATAGCATTAAGAGTTGTGCTTTCCTGAGAGGGACAGATGGGGCAGGTTATTACATTAAACAGAATGTGCAATAGTGGTCAAACCAGAGAGGCACCCACCTTTACCATGGGGACCATGCAAGGAATGTTGGTGCAAGGCAGCAACCAAGATGAAGCTGAGTGCTGGAGAGAAGCCTCTGCCAAGTCTAATCCTGCAGCAGATCTCTCTGAATGGATGGAGGAGGCTGCCAGCCTGGGAGATTCAGTAAAACACAGGTGGTCCATTGGTGTCAGAAAGAAAGGTGACTGGGAAGCGAGGACCAAGAAAGTAGCTCTCACCCAA
Source organism: Vipera ursinii (assembly GCF_947247035.1). Lineage (NCBI taxonomy): Eukaryota > Metazoa > Chordata > Lepidosauria > Squamata > Viperidae > Vipera > Vipera ursinii. The sequence goes on along the minus strand of NC_139517.1, from coordinate 62,092,680 downwards.
GGCAGCTGAGGCAGCTGATGACATGACTGGCAAGTGGAGCTGGAAGAGCTCGGATATGAAGAGAAAGAAAGTGGTGAGGTGAATCATGCTGACTTCCTCATGAGGAAAGCCATACACATCATGATGGAAGCATTTCAAAGCCTCAAGGCATGCAAGACCCCAGCCAAGACAACCTCTGGGGATGCTCATCAAACCCAAGATGAGGAGGATGGTGGGACAACCTCATCATTAAACACTGGAACAGGAGTCTCAGCACCCCCTCCCCACTGGCCAATGGCAACTACGGGACAACACAGAGAAGTCCTATCACTGCACCAAGGGGTGTAAGCCACAGGCCCACAGAGGGCAAAAGCCCCACCACTGAGGTTGAGATTCCAGGGGGACTGCCAGCAACTGGGGTTTTTCCTGGTGCACGTCCTAACCTACATGTAAGAGTATGAGCCAGATATCCTCGTCGAACTTGCCAAATTGAGGTATGTCATGTTGGCATTGGATCGGGCAGCTGATTGCTGGATGGTGACCCTCCACAATGCAAATGATCCTGAACTGAGGAATTTCAACCTATTGGCTATTGGTGGACTGGTCAGGGGGGTTGGGTTTCAAAGTGGAAAGAATAGCTTGGTGCTTTGCACAGGAATGTCAGATTCCACTTGACTTTACTGCAACCACTGTTTCTCAGTGAAAGTTCTTTTAATTTAACACAGGTGTCAAGGGCTGTACTTTCCTAAGAGGGACAGCTGGGGCAAGTCCTTACACAATGTCTGCTATTTGGTTGTGCCGTTCAGTGTATATTTCTCTTGCATCCTGGTTGTATCTTGCATCCTGCCATTGTGTGATGGCTGTCTCTGAAACTTCTGTGCACCTTAAGTCCTGTCTAGTGTGATTCCTGCCTCTATGTATCTGGTGTTTGATGCCTTTTCTTCTGCTGCTATGATCAGTGTCTCAGTGCTGTCTTTTAGTCCAGCCCTCTCCAGCCACTGTTAGAATTTTCCAATGTCTGCCACCTCAGCTATCTGTTGATGCTACATCCCGTGAAAGATCTTATCTTGCCATGGCACTTCCTCTGCTTGATTTTTCTCCCTCATTAGCTGTTGCTTCAGGCATTCTCTCACCAGTTCACCTTTGTGTGCCATCTTACTGATGTCCTCCTGGATGATCTGGATTTTCTCTAGAAGAGTGATTTTGTTCATCACCACACTCTGACCACCCTCTTCCCATCTAGTGCAAAGGCTTTGGCTGTTGGACTTGGGGTGGAAGCCTCTGTATATTGTGAGCAGCTTCTGGGTCTTCTCTTGCCTTCACTTTTGTTTTCACTTCACACACAAACACACACACACACACACACACATATAGAATTGATTGAATACTACTACCACAATAGACCTAAAACAAGAGGAGATACATTTTCTGTAAATATTTTATTATTTTATTTATTTATTTATTATTTTATTTATTTATTTTATAAATATTTTATATTTTATTAATTTCAAGTTTTACAATCATTAATACTTAATAAACAACTTAGTGTCTGGGTTCAGTGGTATATATTAACTTTCACTCGAAATATCCTATACTACACTATCCAGTATTTCCCTGGTCCTTTCTTATTCCAGTAATGATCATTTTTCTACATCATGCAAGAATAATTCTTTTTTAAAAAAATATATTTCATTAACTTTTTAACATAATCACCATTAATATTTGGTAAACAGCATGTTGTCTGGGTTTATATTTATAAACAATCAGTAACAATTCATTTCTATAGTTCCATACTCCAGATAGTAGCTTTCCTTGATTTTCTCTTCTTCCAATAATTTTCTCTTTTATCAACCTTAAATTAGTACATTTCTTAGTAATTTTAGTAGATAACAATTAAATATAGACATTTTTCTAATATTTCTACAAGTAACAATCACATCAATGTGGAGCTTGTTTTTTCCTCATACAAGCCATCCCAACACTTTTACATTTCTCATATCTTAAAACAAAAACAAAGACAAAAAAAGAAATAATATACTACTTGAAAAACATGTCCGTCTTAAGCTAAAATACATTTATGTCCAAATTTTTTCTATTCTTTTTAAGCACATCCAAACCAATATTTAATCTCTAAGTATTATGTCTAATAAATCCACAGCTAATCTTTTCAAACTATACAAAACATTCTTATTAATTAAATTTTTCTCAAAATCCATTATACCTAAGTATCTAAAACATTTTATGCTAAGTTGCTTAAGGAGCCTTTCCCTCTTAAACTAAAAATCATTTATATCCAGAATTTTATTTCTTTAATCATATTTGAACAAGTTCTTAATCTTTGAATATTCCATCTGATAAGTCCCATCATCTAATTTCTTAATTCTAAATTTAGTTTCTTCCTTTTTTTGCCAAGCATCTTTCCTAATCAGTATGCTCCACTGGACCAAAAGGTCTTCCCATAGCTTTGTAGATATTGTTATAGGTACAAGAAATGAGTCAAGTAAGATGCTTTTGTGGGAGTGTTTCACCCCATCTTATTCCTTGAAAATCTTTTTCTTTCTTCCTATCTTAGTTTCTGGTATCATTTTTTGTCTCTCAAATTCTCGTGGTTCTTCTGACAGCTCTGTAATCCATTTTCTCAAATCTTTTTTCTTGTCCTTAGACTTATTTTGCAATCTTGAAGTGTAGCTTGTCTTTTCCATGTCCAATATTTCCTGCAAGTTTTTCTGCATCTGGGTTAAATCATAATTCCTTCCATTATTAAATTCCATCTTTAAATCTCTTTCCTCTAATTTATCCTCAATTATCTGCTTTACTTGATCACTCTCTCTTTTTATTTTCAGAGAGTTTGTTTCTTGTGAAGTTAAATTGAAGATATGTTCATTTAAATTTTCAAAGTTATTTTTCATTTCCTCGTGGTTTGAGGTTATTGTCATTGGAATTAATTGTAGCATAGCATACATTTTCTCTGGAAAGTATTCATTTTTTCTTGATATGTTTTTATGCAGACTTCTGATGCTCCATAATAGCCAAAAATCAAAAGTTTTCCTTTCTCTGCAAACAGCTTTAAAGTCACAGTTCAATAAGTATTTATAATCCAGGGAGTCAATTTTTTTCTAAATTTTATAGTTCTCGCTTTATAGATAGTCCAAAATGTTTTCTTTTCTTTATTATTGCTGTTCTTTGTTTAGCTAAAATGTTGAAGGTCACTATAACAAATTATCTTTTCCTGGGCTTGCCAGTTCCTATGTTTAGAGTTATAAAGCAGCTATAATTATGTATTTTCATCCACCACTAGGTATCAGCACCAGTTCATTTTTCAGTTTTCAAAACAGGCAATTGCCTTCTGTTTTCATCAATAATTTTTTGCCAGGAAAATTTTAACTTATTCCACCAATTTCATGGTTATCCAGATTTAAATCTTATGTTAATTTCATTTCAGTATGTTTCTTTCCTCCATAAAAATTAAATTTGCCACTTCCGTCTGTGGGAGGATAAAACAAAAATCTCCCTCCTGTCACTTTCGGGTCATTCTATGTCAAGTGGTCTGGAGGTCCGTGCTCGACCATCACAGATTTTGATGAAATTTTGTGTGAACATGCACACATGTCTCAAATGAACATTGGTAAAGTGTTACATTTGTTGATGCAATACTTGTGGAGATAGTCATTTGTTTGACCCCATACTGCAGCCTTCTACAGTATGACTGTGAGGTTCCAGCAACGTTGAGACATAATATCTTCAGCAATATTTTGTTGAGAGAAACAAAACTTGGCCATCTTGTACAATTTTTGTGCTCTATTATTTATTTATTTTATTGGATTGATATATTGCCCTTCTCCCGAAGGACTCAGGGCGGTGTACAGGGCAGTTAAAACACAATATACAAGGTTAAAAATAAATTAAATTAAATTAGTCCCAACAAGTAAATCACATTCTAAAAATTAAAAATCCCAAACCCTCAGTCCAGGCTAGCAAGCTCAAATAACCAAGTTTTCAGGTCACGGCGAAAAAAGCAAAGGTTGGGAGCCATCCAGAGCTCAACAGGGAGCTGGTTCCAGAGGGCAGGTGCGCCCACAGAGAATGCTTTCCCCCTGGACGCTGCCAGTCGGCATTCCCTGGCCAACGGCACCCTGAGGAGGCCCTCTCTGTGGGAGCGCACAGGACGATGGGAAGTTGACGCCGGCAGAAGGTGCTCCCATAAATAACCCAAACCCATGCCATTTAGGGCTTTATAGGTCATCACCAGCACCTTGAATCTCACCTGGAGGGCAACTGGAAGCCATTGCAGCTCACGGAGCAGAGGTGTTATATGGGAGTATTGGAAGACCCCCATCACGACTCGTGCGGCCACATTCTGCACCAGTTGGAGCCTCTGAGTGGTCCTCAAGGGCAGCCCCATGTAGAGAGCATTGCAGTAGTCTATCCAAGAGGTCACGAGCGCATGAGTGACTGTACGTAGGGCATCTCGGTCTAAATAGGGCCACAACTGGCACACCAGGTGAACCTGGGCAAAAGCCCCCCTGGTCACAGCTCCTATATGATCTTCTAAACTGAGCTGTGAATCAAGGACGACGCCCAAGTTATGAGCCCTATCTACGGGGGGGTAACACCTCACCCCGCATAGTTAAAGATGGAATAAACTGGGTAACCCGAGATGCTGGTATGTACAGCCACTCGGTCTTGTCGGGATTAAGACGAAGCCTGTTCCTCCCCATCCAGACCCTCACCGCCCCCAGGCAACGGGACATCATGGCGAGGGCATCACTGGGTTGATTTGGGGTGGAAATAAAAAGTTGGGTATCATCCGCATATTGATGATACCCCACCCCAAACCATGAATAATCTCACCCAGCGGCTTCATATAGATGTTGAACAAGAGGGGCGAGAGGACCGACCCCTGAGGGACTCCACAAATGACAGGCCTCGAGGCCAACCTCTGCCCCCCTGCCAACACCGACTGCGAATGACCCAGAAGGTAGGAGGAGAACCACTGTAAAACAGTGCCACCCACTCCCAATCCCCTGAGGCATCACAGTAAGATACCATGGTCGATGGTATCAAAAGCCACTGAGAGATCTAATAGGACTAGGACAGAGAAACAACCCCTGTCCCGAGCCCGCCAGAGATCATTCACCAGTGTGACCAATGCCGTCTCCGTGCTGTACCTGGCCCTAAAACCCGATTGGTAGGGGTCCAGATAATCCAGATAATTAAACAAACTTGGCCATCTTTTACAATTTTTTGTGCTGTATTAAACAAAATAATAAAAACATTCTCATGAGCGATTTTCATCTAGATAATTTGGAGCAAAGTTGGTCAAAAATATTGCAGCTCAAAAAATGTTTAAAGTTTGGCTTTTTATATCTCTGGAAGAAAAGGTATGATAAACGTGAAACTTTGTGCATAATAAATTAGCAACATAAGGTTTTTGAATATAAAATTTCATTCTCCTATTGCTTTCCAATAGTTTACAAATTGAGTGTAAAGTTGTTGTTTTTTTGTAAAAATGCCAAAAATAGGGTATTATCAGCCCACTTTTATAAAAAAAAACAACCTTCTGGAAACTGTTAAATCATTCTCATTAGAAAGAGCATGTTTCAAACCCCCTAAAAATAGGGTTGGGTTTTCATTGCTGATGTATAAAGCCCTAAAAATACGGGCAAAGTTGAGGACATTGCTGTGGAAATATCACATGTATTCTATTTTTTTGTCTTGTTTGTTTTATATAGACATCATTACTACTATTATATTGCATTGGTCCATGGTGACATTGTCATTACCAGTTCAGGCACTTGCAGCAGCAACCCCATTGCCATAGGGGCATGCCTGATAGCCTGTAGTTTGGTTTCTTCCTCCAGGTTCCAAAGCCTTGTGTGGGTATCTGTCTGGTTCCCAAGCTGATGATTGGTCAGCTTATCTTAGGTTCCCAAGCCTAAAATGGGTATCTTATATAGTTCCCAAGCCGAAGTCCGTACTATTTGTATGAACTACCAAATTCCAATAATCGTTTATTTATTATTGAATTTAGGCACCAGGTTCTTTAGCATTGCTTCTGGGAATTGATACTGTTGACCTGACAACAAAACTGAAGGTGCTGGAAGCACGCAAATAATATGTGGTTCTGGAACCCAACAAACATATTGTCTTTCAGGCCAATAAAATGAATGAACAGGGCCTTGCAGATGCATAAATGTTACCAATGCAACATTTTGTTCAATCGAAATTTCCATGATGTTGCCTACCCCCCATTTTTTTCATAAATGCAGGCAATATAACAACCAGGAAATATGTCGGTCAATTTTAAATTCGGATTGACAGTATTGGACATTTTGGCTACAAAGTTAATTGTGTGATTTGAAACTTTACTGACAGAAATCGAACTTGAATCAACTGGCACAAACTAGTGATGATCTCTTGTGCCAGCTATTGTGCTGCTAACTTTCCATCTATCTTCTTGCAGCATCCTGCTTTCTTCGATTTCTTCCTTTGGAACGTATATGTTATGTATGCAGGCACCTGCATAGCAACAGCCACCAGGGGGCGTTGGCCTGAACAGTTTTGGCGGGAAACCCAGTTTCGGTGGGAAACCTAGGGCCAACCCCATTGGCTGTCCGCTTACCTGGCTAGGTATTTAAGGAGGCCAGGTAACCCTCACTCCTCAGTACGCTACCCCCTTCCAATAAAGAGCTGAACACGTACTCCGGCTGGCGTCTCTCCCTTGCGTCGGACCCACTACACAATAGTATATATATTTAATTCTGTGAATGTTTCTGTCACAAAAGTTGAACAGATCTGTCGGCGTCAGTATTTGGTCAGTTGATGGTCGCTGGAGGCTGGCTCGAGCAGCCAAACTTTTAGTCATGCTGCCAACTCCATCGCATGGTGCTTTGCCATGACTCATGCCGAAAAAATTCCATTCGGCCTCAATTTAGAAATCATGTTTGTGATTGCACAGATTGACAATTTTTTTGTAATTTTTGTATTGCGCTGCTGAACCATCACTAAAGTAGTATATTCTTGTAATCTTCATTTCAGTTGTCAAAAACTCAATCAACTTCTGAATGAACATATGCATGGAATATGTATCATGTTGCATATGATCAGAAATTATGCAACGGTTGACAATTTGCAGTGTGCCATCTTTATCAATATAATAAGCAATGAGCAGATGCACGGTGGCTTGCAAATTCTCCCAGTGAAAGCCTTGAGCAGCATCTTGGACAACAAGTAATTCTCTGCAAAATCCATCAGTACAAACAGTTTGGTTTCTTTTAGGCTAGCTTTGAACGACTTCAAATATTTGCATTGATGTTTTGAAATGAAGTTTCCACATTTTACTAGCGAGTTTTTCAATGAAGCTGTCAACAGTGACAACATTTGTTTCCAGCATTTCTCAATCAGTATGAACCCATTATTTGACTTCCATTGATTCTTCCGAATTCCAATCCTCAAATATTGCGTCCAAATGTGCTATCAAACCAGGGTAGTTTTGGCATCGCTGCAATCTTTGGTGTTCAGATCGCAAACTGCCTTTCCCAAGAGCTGTTTGTAGTCCTCTTTAATGTTGGCACCTTGTAGCATAAGCTTAACATTTTGATGAATGGTGCAGAGGCAGACAGAATGTGTGCCTGAGGCACAGATGGTGACAAAACCACTTTGGTCTCAGTTCACAGAATTTGGAGAAACCAATTTCAGCACCATATTTCTTTCGATATGCCACATACAGGTCTTTCAGATTGTTCTTGTTGTTAGTTGTGAAGTTGTGTCCGACCCATCGCGACCCCATGGCCAATGTTCCTCTAGGCCTTCCTATCCTCTACCATCTTCTGGAGTCCATTTAAGCTCACGCCTACTGCTTCATTGACTCCATCCAGACACCTTATTCTCTGTCGTCCCCTTCTTCTATTGCCCTCAATCTTTCCTACCATTAGGCTCTTCTCCAGTGAGTCCTTCTTTCTCATTAGGTGGCCAAAGTATTTGAGTTTCAACTTCAGGATCTGGCCTTCTAAAGAGCAGTCAGGGTTGATCTCCTCTAGGACTGATCGGTTTGATCGCTTTCCAGTCCTAGGGACTCGTAGGAGTCTTCTCCAGCACAATAGTTCAAAGGCTTCAATTGTTTGGCACTCAGCCTTTCCTATGGTCCAACTTTCACTGCCATACATTGCAACTGGGAAGACCATAGCCTTGACTATATGCACTTTTGTTGGCAGGGTGATGTCTCTGTTTTTTAATGTACAGTCTAGATTTGCCATGGCTTTCCTCCACAGGAGCAAGTGTCTTTTAATTTCTTCGCTGCAGTCCCCATCTGCGGTGATCTTGGAGCCCAGGAAAATAAAATCTGTCATTACCTCCATTCCTCTCCCATCTATTTGCCAGGAATTGAGAGGGCTGGATGCCACAATCTTGGTTTTCTTAATGTTTAGTTTCAACCCAACTTTTGCACTCTCCTTCACTCGCAAAAAGAGGCTCTTTAGTTCCTCTTCACTTTCTGCCATTAGAGTGGTATCATCTGCATATCTTAGGTTGTTGATATTTCTCCTGGCAATCTTAGTTCCAGCTTTTGATTCATCTAGCCCTGCCTTTCTCATGATGTGCTCTGCATATAAGTTAAATAGGCAGGGTGACAGTATACAGCCTTGCCAGACTCCTTTCCCAATTTTGAATCAATCAGTGTTTCTGTGTCCAGTTCTCACTGTTGCTTCTTGACCCGCATATAGGTTTCTCAAGAGACAAATAAGATGGCCTGGTACTCCCATCTCTTTAAGAACTTGCCACATTTTGTTATGATCCACACAATCACATGCTTTAGCAGTCAATGAAGCAGAAGCAGATGTTTTTCTGGAACTCCCTAGCTTTCTCCATGCTTCAGCATATGTTGGCAATTTGATCTCTAGTTCCTCTGCCTCTTCGAAATCCTGCCTGTACTTCTGGTAGTTCTCGATCCACATACTGCTGGAGTCTAGCTTGTAGGATTTTAAGCATAACTTTACTAGCATGTGAAAAGAGTGCAATGGTGCAATAGTTTGAACATTCTTTGGCACTGCCTTTGTTTGGAATTGGAATGTAAATGATCTTTTCCAATCCTGTGGCCACTGTTGAGTTTTCCAAATTTGCTGGCAAATTGAGTGTAGCACTTTTACTGTATTGTCTTTTAAGATTTTGAATAGCTCAGCTGGAATACTGTCACCTCCACTACCTTTGTTGTTGCTCAGCTTTCCTAAGGCCCACTTCACTTCACATTCTAGGATGTCTGGCTCGAGGTCAGTGACCACCTCATCGTGGTTATCAGGGATGTTAAGCTTGTTCTTGTATAGTTCTTCTGTGTAATTTTGCTACCTCTTCTTAATCTCTTCTGCCTCTCTTAGGCCCCTGCCATTTTGGTCCTTTATCATGCCCATTTCTGCATGAAACGTTCCCTTCATCTCTCCAATTTTCTTGAAGAGATCTCTAGTCCTCCCTATTCTATTGTTTTCTTCTATTTCTTTGCACTGTTCATTTAAGAAGGCATTCTTATCTCTTCTAGCTATTCTCTGGAATTCTGCATTCAATTGGGTGTATCTTTCTTTTTCTCCCTTGCCTTTCGCTTCCCTCCTGTCCTCAAAAGCTTCCTCAGACAGCCATTTTGCTTTCTTGCATTTCTTTTTCTTTGGGATGGTTTCAGTTGCTACTTCTTGTACAGTGTTGCGAACCTCCATCCATAGTTCTTCAGGCACTCTGTCTATCAGTTCTAATTCCTTAAATCTATTTGTCACCTCTACTGTATATTCATCAGGGATATGATTTAGTTCATACCTGAGTGGCCTAGTGCTTTTCCCTACTTTCTTCAGTTTAAGCCTAAACTTTGCAACGAGAAGCTCATGGTCTGAGCCACAGTCAGCTCCTAGTCTTGTTTTTACTGACTATATAGAGCTTCTCCATCTTTGGCTGCAGAGCAGATAGTCAATCTGATTTCTGTGTTTACCATCTGGTGATGTCCATGTGTAGAGACGTCTCTTGGGTTGTTGGAAAAGAGTGTTTGCTATGACCATCGTATTCTCTTGACAAAATTCTATCTTCCTGTGCCCTGCTTCATTTTGTACTCCAAGGCCAAATTTGCCTCTTATTCCAGTTATCCTTTGGCTTCCTATATTAGCATTCCAATGCCCCATATTATAAGGACATCATTTTTTGGTGTTAGTTCTATAAGGTGCTGTAGGGCTTTATAGAACCAGTCAATTTCATCCTCTTCAGCACTGGTGATTGGGGCATAGACTTGGCCTACTGTGATATTGAATAGTTTGCCTTGGATTCAAACTGAGATCATTCTGTCATTTTGGGGATTGTATCCCAGTATTGCTTTTCCTACTCTTTTATTGACTATGAAGGCTACTCCATTTCTTCTGAAAGATTCTTGCCTGCAGTAGTATACCTGATAGTTATCTTAATTAAATTCACCCATTCCTGTCCATTTTAGCTCACTGATTCCTAAGATGTTGATGTTCAGTCTTGTCATCTCTTGTTTGACCACCTCCAGCTTTCCTTGATTCGTGGTTCCTATGGAGAAAAAATCTTTACAGCATCAGACTTTCCTTTCACCAACAGATACAACCACAGCTGAGCATCCTTTCAGCTTTGGCCCAGTCACTTCAATCTTTCTGGTACTTCTAGTACTAGTCCTCTGCTCTTCCCCAGGAGCATATTGGACGCCTTCCGACCTGAGGGGCTCATCTTCCAGCGTCATATCTCTTTTCTTTATGGTACTGTCCATGGGGTTTTCATGGCAAAGATACTGAAGTGGGTTGCCATTTCCTTCTCCAGTGGATCACATTTTGTCAGAACTCTTTGTAAACTGGTTTTGTTTGTGAACCTTAATGCCATCAAGCCAAATGGAAACACAATCCTTTTTGCTGGGGCACATCCTGCTAAATTCAGCATCCTCATAGAAATCTCAAATTCTGTCAGTGATTTCCTTTGGCAACAGTTTGCTAACTTTTACATCTGGTAGTGCACAAATGCCTCTTTCTTTATTTTTCTCACTGTTTTAACCATACATTCTGAAATGCCAAATGTTTTTGCTATCACCGGTATCGACCAACTCTTTGGGGCCAAAGTCCATAATTGAACCTTCGTTGATCTATCAAAAATTTTAATTTTTGTTTTCATGTCTTCAATTAGGTCAGCATAATCCTGGCAGTATTATCCCTACTTGTCAACTTCTGAATTTTTAATGGAGAAGTCCCTAAATCAGTCAAAGTTCGATTAACAGTGTCCAAAATGTCCATGTCGTAATTATCTGATGACGAAGAGTCTGCCATGCTTTGGACCATGGAAACATTTTTGGCTTTACATTTGGAACAAATCTTTTGATCTGGCTTCACATTTGTTTTTGCCACTTTTGTTAAATCATTGGATATGGCTAGATCGACTTTCAACAGCCCATGTTTAGCTACTTGATTTTATTTGTCAGATGGGTTGCAGCATGACTTTTGCTTCATTTTGTACTTTTTCAGATACATCGCTTTGTAATGCAAGCAGATTTGGCCATTGTCTGTGAGCTCAACCTCCAATCATTGAGTAATGAATATTTTTTCTTCAGCAGATAAACTCCACATAATGCAGCCCAATTTTGTTAGAATAAAATGAACTATGGTGGCAAGTTGATGACAATTTTTCTCCAACAGTGCATTTGGGCAATGTAGGATTGCCGGTTGACTCATTGATATCCATTTTGTATATTATGGAAATTTTCAATAATATGAAGTGTATTATTGCAAAATCTGAAATACAGAAGTTATATAAGGTTCTAATGTTATTACAGAAATATGACAACTACACTTGAACAGTTCAGAATTCTATAGCCACAACATGCTAATGTGTGGCATCACTAAAGTACTTACAGCACATTTAACCACTGTCATTAGTGTAGAAGCACCACTAATAGACTAACAGATTCATATAGCATTCAAGAAATGAATTACACACTTTAAATTCCAGCATAAATGAAATGACAATGGCACAATATAAAAGAATGCATGTTGATGTACATGATGTTGTCATAGCAACATCCTCAACTTTGTCACTATTTTTAGGGTTTTATACATCAGCGATGAAAAACCAACCCTACTTTTTTAGAGGGATTGAAACATGGTCTTTCTAATGAGAATGATTTAACAGAGTTTCCAGAAGGTCTTTTTTTGTAAAAGCAGGCTGAAAATACCCTATTTTGGCTTTTTTACAAAAACATCAACTTTACACTCAATTTATAAACTATTGGAAAGCAGTAGGAGAATGAAATTTTATATTTGAAAATCTTGTGTTGCTAAGTTAGTACACGCAAAGTTTCATGTTTACCATATCTTTGAAATCTAGCCAATCCACAGGTGGCACGATGTGTGGGTAACTGGCACAGTTCGTGCACATCTCTAGGTCTTCTCCAGTTTCGTTTCTCTGTAACCATCTCCCTGATAAGGAAGACACATTCCTTTCTCAAGTGGATAGAAGCAGGAGAGGAAGAGCAGAAAGCAAAAGGTATCCCAAGTGAAAGCAAATGTCCCCCCCCCCCCCAGCATAATAGCAGGCTCCAAAGCAAAAGCACAAGAGTATATATGCAAGGAAACTAATGAGGGTTTGGGGACCTAACACGATTAATGTACATTCAACATGACAATAAATTTATTATTCTATTCTATTCTAAAAAGGAGACACATAATACCAGTGCAAAGTGGTTACAGGTTCTGATAACAGAACAAAGCACTTTCCTAGAACAGGAACCAGAACTCTCATAGCAACAGACATCCAACAGTGGGTCAAGAAAATGAAGAGCTAGACAGCACTGGTCCAGATATAACCCACACCTACTGGGTAGAAAAAATAACAGCAGTTCATGAATGCCTAGTAGCACAAGTGAACCAGCTACTAGGAGCAGGCACCCACCCAGACTGGTTAACATAAGGAAAGACAATGTTGCCTTGTGTATATTTGTTTCAATGTATAGACTACTGAAATCAAGGGATTGCCAGTGGTTTACACAATGAAATACACAATAAGCATTATACAATAGATATATACAAATAAAGGGACATATCAAATTTTAAAAGAATAACATTAAGTAACAATGACAAATTGTAACATATTCAAAATAAAACCATGGTCCCAAATGCCCTCCAATGAAGCTTAATGTCAAACTGCTTCTAGATGGTAATAGAATGAGAGCCAGCTAGGTATTCATTGGGAGACTTTACAAAAGGATCAATACAAATATTGAAAAGCAGCAATACTGAATTCCTGCCCATATTACTTCCCCAGAGTGAGGACTCAATAGTAGCTTCTCCCTTGTAGAGCAAATTGGCTGAGCAAGACAAACTTACTGTTTGTCCATCAGAATTTTCTTTTTGCAGCCCTTTGCAATCTTTTTTTTAATCCCATTTATAGCCCGCCCTTCTCCGAAGACTCAGGGCGGCTTACAATCTAAGCACAAATCAATGTGCTTAGCAATAGCCTTCATTCTATGTACAGTATATGTCTGCTTATTAGGGCTTTCGCCCCCGCCCCAAGCGGCATTATTACAAAGTTAGCTTATTGCCCCCAACAATCTGGGTCCTCATCTGACAGTACTGGTATAGTGCATTCCCACAACAATGTTGATAAGAATATGGCTTAAGCACTTTGAATCACCTGCCTCCTCTCGGGGGTCTCCAAAGTAGTTCCAAGCATAGCATGTTATAGTAATGGGTAAAGATAAGGGCATGAGTCACTACAGCAAGGTCCTCCAATTCCACATAGAAAACCAGCTGAAACTGGACAAAGTTCCTCCTGGTTTCAACTTCATTTGTTGCTCTAGAACATGGGTCACCAACCTGTGGCCCACAGCCCGGTAGTGGGCCATGGCCTTCTGGCCACTGGGCCACGGGACAGGCTGGCCAGTGTGCTCGTGTTTGAATGCACCCCCCCTCATTTACACAAGCTCAGCACAAAAATGGGCTGCTGCCATGCCTCGGGGCATGAAAATGAGCTGTCGCCGCCGTACCTTGGGGCACAGAAAGGAGTCACCACTGCATCATGGGGCACAGAAACAAGGCACTGTGTCACGCAAGAGCAGGGTAAGGCTAGTATCACATGGGTGCTAGCCCTGCCCCATTTGCGGTGCACACGTGCTTGAAGCCCCATGCATGTGTTCACACACACACATGTAAATTGCTTCTCCCTCCCTTTTCTTCCTGACTGCCAACCGATAAAGGTTGGTGACCTCTGCTCTAGAACACAGGTGTCAAATTCGATTACATCATGTGATGTATCATGACATATTGTTTTTTGCCTTTGTGGAGCTGAGGTGGGCATGGCCTGCACATGATGCATCTGGCCTGCAGATCACCAGTTTGACACTTCTGCTCTAGAGGGAGCAAACTAGTTCCTTTATGAGTAATGCCATCCCTGGAAAAGATATAGAATTTTTGCAGACAAACATTCAGTTTAAGTTTGTTATCTAGATCCTTACAGCCTCCAGGCACCAAGACAATGGCATCACCAGTCTGGCCACTTCCACCAATTTGGTAGCAACACAAAGATTGATACTATTAGCATATTGATGATACTGAACACCAAACCATTGTATGACTTTTCCAATAGGTTCATGTAATTGTAAAATAAAAATGGGCAGATGATCAGCCCCTGTGGCATGACATAAAGATGTAACCATCATGCTGCTCTCTATTATTCCCATCACCAAGCCAACTATGGTAATAAAGTCAACTGGAATAAATTACAGAACATTTCACTGCCAAAGTCAGAGATTTCTTAAGTGTGACACTGTGTCAACAGGGTCTACAATGATTATGACTTATTTATCTGAGTCCTTGTTGGTCTATAACTCTCAATGAAGAGGATAGAATATTTTCTAGAACATTGCCATTGCTGATCAAAACCTTATCCTTCCTGGCTTCTGTATGTACCTGGAAGGATCCTGCCCATATGAAGTAAAAACTTAAATAATCCTGAAACTTTATCAGTGAAATGCATTGATTGTTCCAGACAGGAGCTTTTGATGTTAGTTCTTCCCTAAAAGGGAATTAACAGCTTAAAATATAGCCACTGCACAACAATCTGCAAATACAGTAAGACAGGTGATGTAATAGTGTTTCTCCTTTAATT
This sequence comes from Vipera ursinii, assembly GCF_947247035.1. Taxonomy (NCBI): domain Eukaryota; kingdom Metazoa; phylum Chordata; class Lepidosauria; order Squamata; family Viperidae; genus Vipera; species Vipera ursinii. Next base: position 62,077,572 of record NC_139517.1, on the reverse strand, counting down.
CATGGTCCATAATGTAAAAAAATACATCACTTCTCCTGTACCGTCCTTTTTTATCATCATCTACAAATCACAATTAACAACAAAACAAAACTCTAGGCATATCTACTCTGAAATAAATACATGAAATTCAATATTGCTTACTTTCAGATAACAGTATATTAAAGTCTTACAGCATAAGAACTAAAGTTATGAAAGATTTATGTTCAGTACAACTCTGAGCAGCACACTGCCTCAGTTATAGACCATTTGATTCATGCTGTAACCTATCGCCCTGATGCTATTTTCCGACAATATTCCATTTTCTTACACTCAGGTAATCATAAGTTTCATGTATAGTCAAATGCAGTGTATTCAAAAGTTGTAAGATTCTCAAGTTTATTTATGATCAACTAGATTTTATTTTACTTTTCTTGTCATCTTGTTATTCATCTGTCATTCTTTTATACATCTGTGGTTTTAAAACTATATCTAGAGGGCAACCTCACTTGCATTTAGGTTCTACTCCAACATTAGCCATAAGTTAGACCAACAGACTAATATTTAAAAATAGAAAATTTTAGTTACATTTTTTTGAAAAAAAATCTTTTAATTTTTTTTAAAAAAATGAATCTTTTGAAATTTTGAATTTTTTTAATGAATTAGTCATGAAAAGAAATGTAGGCATGGAAATAGAGACTGATGTTGTTGTGATTTGCAAAATATGTTCCATGTGTGTACTAATACCCTTAGAAGACTCAAATTACACATGTACCAAATGTAAATTAAATGAATTACCTGAAGAAAAATTAAAGGTTCTAGAGGCAATCTTAGCCACTTTGAGATTCAACCTACAAAATGCACCTAGTAGGCAGCAGGAGATAATACAGTCTCTGTTGTGTAGTGAGTTCTTTGGAGGCAGTAAGTGAGACGAGAGGTCGCAAACAGAAATATTGATTTATTGAGGCAAACAGGAACAGAACTGAAACAGAGGCTTCTGTGCAGCTACTTATAAGGTTGGCCACTAGGTGGCAGCCAATAGGTTTAAAGGAACCAATTCCCACCCCAAGTCCTCCAATGATCTGCTTGGAGACAGCTTGTCTGACAAGTCAGTGACCGTTACAGACACCCCAATTGAGCAACCTTAAGCAGCATTCAAAAGACACATGTAAGCAGTTCAAGTAAATCCCAATACATTACACCCCTCCCCCCTAGAATGTACACACATATTAAGATTATTTAAGAATAAAGTCTTGTAGATATGATGGTGGTCTGCATGACCTTGCAGACTGCCTGGGTGATCCAGGCAACTCCCAGTCCACCAGCTTGCCTGCCAGGCTGAGTAGACCAGGATACATGAGTTCACGAGAGCCGGATTGACTCGAGTCCCTTTGGCTTGCCATTCCAGGTCATCCCAAACCAAAGTCCAGTGAAGAAGCAGAGTTAGCACAGTTGCTGCCTTGTTTGGGTTGACCTTCCCCATCAGAGACCCATGTTGCACTCCCAGACTGTGTCCATCTACGACCACTTCCCCGTTGTACTGACTGCATGAGTCCTCAGAGTGTGTGAATTGCTCTGTTATGTTGCTGTTTTCTGGCTCTAGGAGCGGACCCGTCGTGAGGTCCTCACTTTGTGGCCATTCTGCAGCTGAATGGCCTTCAGCTTGGACTCCGATGGGTGGATTCCTTCAGCATCAATACAGAATCCCAAGAACTCAGTGGAAGGGACCCCAATGTTACATTTGTTTCTTTTCAATTTAAGTCCCACTGCATGGAACTGTTGAAGGACAGCTTTTAGCCTCCTAGCAAGCACCTCAGTGGACTCACCGCCGATGAGCACATCGTCGAAATAGGGGCAAACCCCCGGAATGCCCTTGAGCGTATGCTCCATAACTCCTTGAAAAATTCCTGGGGCTATGCTAACCCCAAATTGAAGGCGTTTGACTTTAAAAGCCCCCATGTGTGTCACAATTGTTTGTGCAGCCACTGTGGCCTCATCCACAGGTAACTGCTGATAGGCCTGTGCCAGATCTAATTTTGCAAATACAGTACCCCGTTGCCAAGATGTGGCTAATGGCTGACACTGGGTATGTGTGCTGCTTAAGTGTCCTATTTATGGTGCACTTGTAATCAGCACAAATCCTGACCTCCCCATTGGCCTTTAGTGGTGTGACAATTGGGGTTTCCCATTCACCCCCATCTACAGGCTTGTCCAGCTCTGCATCGATTTTGTGAAAGCAGTTCAAGTAAATCCCAATACATTACAGTCTCATCCTCAGAGGAAGAGTTGATGGCCTTGCACCAGCCTTAAGATCTTGTACAAGATACTTTCCCCTTCCTACTAGCCCAGCCCAATTCTACATTTATTTAGAATTATAAATCATTACAAAATACAAATCCTTTTGCAGCAATAAATATAGAATTCACATTTAGCATTTAGCATCCTCAGATGCTCAATGCAATTTCTCCATTCTTCCCTTTTTGCAGTATTGTCAATGCACTCCCCAAACTTTGAAAGGAAACTCATTTAAAAATGAGAATTGAGAATGGAGGCTTTGTACAACTGGAGGGTGTTTCCTCCTCCTCTTTTTCCCCTTTCCCCTCCTTCTCCTTTTCCTCTTTCCCCTTCTCCATTTCTGTGGATTTATGCAAATGGGGTGGAGCTCTTTCCTCTGATTCAGTGAGATTGCTGTGAAAGGACTTGTACTTCATAAGAATTTACAATTCTAGATAAATGTAGAATTCACATTCAGAACTCAGCATCCTCACATGTTCAGTGTGGTTTCTTCATCCTTCCCCTTGTGCAGTATCATGAACCCATCTCTCAAACTTTGAAAGGAAACCCCTCAGACTGAAACTAGAAAATGGAGAAGGGAACATCCATTGAAATCATAAAAATCAGGGGAAGGAAAGTACAAGCATATGTGCTACCAGGGGGCACCTCCTTTTCCCTGTCTCAGGACAAGGAATACAAGGGTTGTTGTTTAGGAAATTATTGTTACTCCCTCCGTTCTTTGTAGGAGATGCTGCAGGTAGAGGGACAACCCATTCATGGAGCTCTCTGGATGACATCTCGAGCAGTCATCCCCAGGATGGCAGCAGCAGGTCCACAATCTGGAAGTGGATGGAAGCTAACCATGGTGTGCAGTCCAGGTACTTGCCAGGCTAGGATTATCATCCTGGGAGGTGGGAAGGCATCTGCTGGGGTAAGCCAGCTCTAGTTATGAGCTCCACAACCCCACTGCACCTTGGGCCCAGAATGGGAAAATGTCTCTTCTCTGCCCATTTGGTTTGCAGCGATGATTCCCCTCATCACAAAATGTCCTTGTCCCCACATCCCATCAGCTAGCATATGAAGTTGTTCTTCTGGTGGGGTGCCAAATTCCCCCCATGTCCAGTGGCTGGGGTGACTTGTTATGTGCTGACCAAGCTGCACCCACTTGGCCATGCCCACCATTCATGCCAAGCTGGCTGTGCTGAGCCATCTGTGCCAAGTCATCTGCACTGATCCAGCCAGATCCACTCTCTGTGTTGACCCAGCATGCTGCCCAGCTGGCCACATCCACCTGGCAGCAGTATGTTGTCCTAGACCCTGTGGGAAGGAAAAGAACTCATTAATGAAGCTACAATTTTTCCTACTGAACATTATGACAGAGGTGGGTCTTATGTTACTGTCAGAACCCACTTCAATCCACATCTTTAAAAAGAAGTATTCTTGGAGACAAGGTTGTCCAAGCAGGAACTTTGACTAAGAAATAGAAGATAGTAAGTATAATAGACACGATCTGAGAAATCTCTTCACAGATCGATATTTTTAAATGTCCCCAAGCAAGCCCCACCCCAGTTCATTCAGTCAGTTATGGATCAGCCAAGTTCCAGGTGGTAAGCCCCTTATGGGAAGATGAGAAACATCAGTCCATTCATAGCAGAATCATTCCCACCCCCTCACATTCCATCCGAAGAAACAACCCAGATTCCGGAGGGTTTCATTCCACCCGCTTTCTTAGTTGCCCGTAAGATGAGAGGGAAAATGCCTCTCATTGATTTTATTGTGATGGATAGCAGGCAGGCAGAATAAATAAAATATTACATTTGAGGAAGCAAGTGAAAACAATAAAAACCCATGCTTGTTCCCTCTCCTCCTTGGGAATGGCAGAATCCAGGGGGTTGAGATTTGTGTTTGCACAGAAAAGAGAGTTAGAAATGAAATATAAATGGATTCTGACACTTGCATTATAATTTGAGAGAAAAGACTGCAGGTGTGCACTTGAAGCAGAACTTGCTCTTTGTTGGCTGTGCATCCAAGAAAAGCTGATTTTGAAATACAGGAATTGGGAAGGATAATTGAAATGGGGGAAAATGAATGATGTTGAGGAAATCTATGCCTAAAGTATGCATTTCTTTTACCTGAAAAGTCCATAAACAGAGAGACACCAACCACTGCTCCGATTGATGATCCCAAGGAAGTGTTCTGTACCAGCCTACTACCGGCCCTGCAGAAAAGGCAGGGACAACCCCTTTACAAGAAGGCAAGAGGCTGGAACTAAGCCTGCCAAATTTATTAACGTAAAACAGAGCAAACAGAGCAAACACGAACCATGAAACAGGAGCTATTCAAACGGTTGCCTTCAGCAAACCAGCCCTCCCACACATTCCCCTTTTAAACAGTTCAGGGCGTGGCTTCTCTCTGCCTCCTTCCGAAGTGCCCCATTGCCTTCCTCTGTTTACTCCTGATTGACTGCCTCCTGCATCGGGTGTCCTTGAACAGGGCCAGCTGTGGGTCATCTTCATCCACACTGTCAGGCTCACACAGCTGGGTCTGCATCGTAACCAGATGGGCCTGGCTGAGGGCTCTGCGGAGCCTCAAGGCTATCCTCAGCAAGCTCTCCAACACCCCCCTCCTCCTCCTCTGAATCGTCCGACCCAACTGCCGAACCCACAGGCTGACCCTGAATCACAACACTATCCCGCACCGCAGGGCCCTTCCCCCGGGTCTGCCGATCCGGATGCGGTGAGGATGTGCAGCCTCCTGAGCTCCGGCTGGTGTATTTGAATGCCAGGTCGGTCGTTAATAAGGCTCCTCTCGTTCGAGACTTGGTCGAGGGTGAGCAGGCTGACCTGGCTTGCATCTCGGAGACCTGGTTGGGCCCAGAGGGCGGTGTTCCTCTGGTTGATCTTTGCCCACCAGGTTTCCGGGTGCTGCACCGGCCTCGGGCTCAGGGTAGGGGTGGGGGAGTGGCTGTTGTTGTGAGGGAGACCTTGTGTCCGCGGGAGGCCACCGTTCCCCAGACAGTCGGGTGTGAGTCTCTCTTTTTGAGATGCGGCCCTGGTGCGCAGTTGGGCTTGCTGCTGGTGTACCTTTCGCCTAGTCACGCAGCAGCAGCCCTGCCTGAGCTGCTTGATGTCCTCTCGGGGCTGGTGGTTGAGTTCCCGAAACTTATAGTTTTGGGGGACTTTAACCTACCATCGCTGGGAGGATCATCTGAGTTAGCTCGGGAGTTCATGGCCTCCATGACGGCCATGGACCTGACGCAAGTAATTACGGGACCGACTCATGAAGGAGGCCACACCCTTGACCTTGTTTTTTTGTCTGGACGGTGGTTAGATGATCTTGGTGGGGGCTCTCCAATTATTATGCCCCTGTCATGGACCGATCATCATCTCCTGCGGCTGGTCTTCCGTTTTGCCACCCCCCGCCGTGGGGGTTTGGAACCACTCAAATGGTACCGCCCCAGACGCTTAATGGATCCCCAAAGGTTCCAGGCGGCGCTGGGGTCCCCACCTGCCTCCCTCACTCACAGCTCGGCCGAGGCCCTAGTGGAGGCCTGGGAAAGGACGGCCACTGGGGCCCTTGACCGAGTTGTACCCTTGCGGCCCCTGACCCGGCGCAGATCCCGTCGGGCTCCATGGTTCTCTGCGGAGCTCCGGGAGATGAAGCGTCGGAGACGGGGCCTAGAGAGCGGTTGGAGGTCCAGCCGATCCGAACCCGACCGATTGCGACTAAGAGCCTATATTAGGTCTTATCTCGCTGCAATTAGGGAGGCGAGGTCTAACCACTTCGCCACCCTTATTGCGTCCGCAGATAATCGCCCGGCCGCCCTGTTTAGGGTGACTCGCTCCCTCCTAAATCAGGAGGTGAGGGAGGATCCCTTGCAGGGACGTGCCGAGGAGTTTAACCAACATCTGTCGGACAAAATCGCTCGGATTCGGACCGGTTTGGACTCTGACTGGGCAGAGTCTGACGATCAGGACACGGGTGGTCTTGTCGATATCATCTGGGAGGAGTTTGATTCTGTAACTCCGGAGGAAGTGGACAGGATCATGGGGAGGCTGAGCACCACCACATGTTTACTGGACCCGTGCCCTTCCTGGCTGGTTTATGCAGCCCGGGAGAGGACACGCAGCTGGTTCCAGGCAGTTATATCGGCCTCTTTGAGTGAGGGTATCTTCCCCGCCGTCTTGAAGGAGGCGGTGGTGAGGCCTCTCCTCAAGAAGCCTGCCCTGGACCCGGCTGTATTGAACAACTTTCGTCCTGTCTCCAACCTTCGCTTTCTTGCGAAGGTTGTTGAGAGTGTGGTGGCGCATCAGCTCCCTTTGGTCCTGGATGAAGCGGATTATCTAGACCCGTACCAATCGGGTTTCAGGCCCGGGTACAGCACGGAGACGGCATTGGTCGCGCTGGTGAATGATCTCTGGAGGGCTCGGGACAGGGGGCATTCCTCTGTCCTAGTCCTATTAGACCTCTCGGCGGCTTTCGATACCATCGACCATGGTATCTTGCTGCGGCGTCTCAGGGGATTGGGAGTGGGAGGCACAGTTTTACAGTGGTTCTCCTCCTATCTCTTGGGACGTTCGCAGTCGGTGTTGGCAGGGGGGCAGAGGTCGACCGCGAGGTCTCTCATTTGTGGAGTTCCTCAGGGGTCGGTCCTCTCGCCTCTCCTGTTCAACATCTACATGAAGCCGCTGGGTGAGATCATTCGTGGCTTTGGAGTTGGGTACCATCAGTACGCTGATGATACCCAACTTTTCTTTTCGACCCCAAACCACCCCAGTGATGCCCTCAACGTGATGTCCCGTTGCCTGGAGGCGGTTCGGGTCTGGATGGGGAGGAACAGACTCCAGCTCAACCCCGACAAGACTGAGTGGCTTTGCATACCTTCGTCCCGGGTTTATTCGGACATTCCACCTCTAGTTATGGGGGGTGAACTATTACCCCCCGTAGATAGGGCTCGCAACTTGGGGGTCCTCCTAGATTCACGGCTCACTTTGGAAGACCATATAGGAGCCGTGACTAGGGGGGCCTTCGCACAGGTTCGCCTGGTGCGTCAGTTGCGGCCCTATCTTAGCCGGGACGATTTATGCACGGTCACTCATGCGCTCGTGTCCTCTCGTCTGGACTACTGCAACGCTCTCTACATGGGGCTGCCCTTGAGGACTACTCGGAAGCTCCAACTGGTACAGAATGCAGCCGCGAGAGTGGTGTTGGGAGTCTCCCGATACTCCCACGTTACGCCTCTGCTCCGTGAGCTGCATTGGTTGCCAGTTGTCTTCCGGGTGAGATTCAAGGTACTGGTAACGGTATTTAAAGCACTCCATGGCATGGGGCCGGAGTACCTCAGGGAACATCTGCTGCCGGCATCAAGCTCCCTGCGCCCTGTGCGTTCCCACAGAGAGGGCCTCCTCAGGGTGCCACCGATCAGAGAATGTCGATTGGTGGCCCCCAGGGGGAGATCCTTCTCTGTGGGCGCTCCGGAGCTGTGGAATCAGCTACCGGTTGAGCTCCGGATGGCGCCCGATCTTCGCTCCTTTCGTCGCGATCTTAAGACATTTCTGTTTGTACAAGCCGGCCTAGCCTGAGGGGGAGTGTTGGGGTTATTTTATTTTTGTTTTTTTAACTTTTCTGGGGGTTTTTAGTGTTGTATTTATACTGTTTTAATTAGGGCAATTTGTTTAATCTTTTTTAATGTTTGTATTCACTATTTTATTCTGCCCTGTGAACCGCCCTGAGTCCTCAGGGAGAAGGGCGGTATATAAATGTTATTAAATTAAAAATTAAAATTAAATTAAATTAAATTGTTCATGAAAAGTGGACACCAAAGCAGGGGCATGAACGGTGGTCGCGTCCTCCCAGGTGAAGTCCTCTGGTCCGTAGCCTTTCCATTCAATCAGGTGCTGGAAACGACCTTTCAGCCAACGGGAGTCCCTGATGCTGGTGACCTCGTACTTGGGGGTGCTGCCTCCATCACGAGGTCCTGATGGGGGAGGCGGAGTGGACAGGCCAGTTGCTCGGGGACCAACAGAGACCGATGAAAGACTGGGTGCACGCGCAGGGAACGTGGCAAAGTTAAGCGATAGGCGATCGGATTGATCAGCCTCGATTGGGAACGGTCCTAAATATCGGTGATCTAACTTTCTCACCGGCCGTGTCGACGGTAGGTTCCTGGTGGACAACCAGACCCGATCTCCCACCGATAGTGGAGGCGTATCCCACCTTGACCGATCAGCAAACCTTTTGTAATCAGCCTTGGCCTTCTCTAACTGACGTCGCACCAATCGATGGATCGCCTATAACTCTGCCATGAAGTCGTTCGCTGCCGGCTCCGGTGAGTCCACGGGAGAAAGGGGGAAAAACTGGGGGTGATATCCCACATTGGCCAAGAACGGTGTCATCTGTGTGGAGGTGTGCTACGAATTGTTGAATGCAAACTCAGCTATGGCCAGATAGTCCACCCAATTGTTTTGCTGCAGATTGACGTAGCAGCGCACATATTGTTCCAGAATACCGATGACCTTCTTGGTTCCCCCGTCAGTTTGAGGATGATGCGCGGACGAGAGGCAAATCTTGATATCCAACACATGCATCAACTCCTGCCAGAAGCAGGCTGTAAACTGGGCCCCCCTATCAGAGACGACTCTATCAGGGAGGCTGTGCAGCCGAAACACCTGCTGAAAGAACATATGACTAGTGGCACAGGCTGATGGTAAGCCGCAACAGGGGATGAAATGCACCATCTTGGTCAGCACGTCCACCACCACATACACTGTCGTAAAACCAGAGGATGGGGGTAAATCCATCAGAAAGTCCATGGACACAGCCCCCCAGGGTCTTTTGGGTGTCGGCAAGGGCTGCAGTAAACCAGGTGGGGCCCCTGTCGCTGACTTGGCCTGCCTGCATGGGATGCAGGAGGTAACATAGGACTGGATGTCGTGTCAGACTCGGGGCCACCAGAAGGTATGGAAGACCAGGTTCAGGGTCTTGAACAGGCCAAAATGCCCCGCCACCGGGTTATCATGACACTGGCTGAGGATGAGTCTCCTGAGTGGCCCTCCCGGAACGTAGAGCCGGTCACGATAATACAAGAGTCCATCCGTGACTGTCCAAGGAGAATCTGGCCCCACCTCCTCCTTCCGCTGAGCCACCCATACCTCCTGCTGCTGTGCCTCCTGGATCTGAGCCCGTATATCAACCGGCTCCCACACTGCAGCAAAAGACTTGACAGGGATCACCGTCCTGGGCAGAAGCTTGTGTTCCACTCGGGAATATTTGGGCTTCCTGGACAGAGCATCTGCTCTTTGATTGTGCCCGCTAGGTATGTACTGAACTCGAAAGTCGAACCTCGCAAAGAAAAGAGACCACCGGATCTGGCGTTGATTCAAATTCTGAGTGGTCTGCAGGCTTTCCAAATTCTTATGGTCCGTCTGGACCTCGATTTGATGCCGCGCTCCCTCCAGATGATGCCTCCAGGCCTTGAACGCCACTTTGATGGCCAGCAGCTCCTTCTCCCAGATTGAATAATTGCGCTCCGAAGGGTTCAGTTTTCGTGAATGGTATGCGCAAGGGAAGAGAGTACCACTGGGCGTCGTTGCCTGGAGTAACACCGCCCCAATGGCAATGTCGGAGGCGTCCACCTCCACGACAAATGGCCATTGCGGGTCAGGATGCTTCAAGATGGGCTCCTTAATGAATGCTTCCTTCAAAGTCTGGAAAGCCCTTTGTTCTGGAGCGTTCCACTGAAACTGAGTCTTCTTCTGCAGGAGCCGGGTGAGTGGGGCTGTCAAGGCAGCAAACCCAGGGATGAAAGCTCGGTAATAGTTGGCAAACCCAAGAAGTCGCTGAACATCCTTCACACAACGTGGGGGTTGCCAACTCTGCAAAGACTCAACCTTACACGGCTCCATGACGATGCCCTCAGGAGAAATGCGGTGACCCAGGAAATCGATGGTCACCCGGTAGAACTGGCACTTCTCCAACTTGGCAAACAGCCGATGTTCTCGGAGTCACTGCAGGACCTGATGGAGATGTTGATGGTGCACTTCACGCGACGGGGAGTAGATCAGGATGTCGTCCAAGTAGATCACGACAAACTGATCCAACAAATCCCGGAAAATATCGTTCATGAAATGCTGAAACACGGCGGGGGCGTTGGCCAGGCCAAATGGCATCACCGTGTACTCAAAATGTCCATAACGAGTACCAAACGCTGTCTTCCACTCATCACCTGGCCGAACCCTGATGAGGTTGTAAGCTCCACGCAGGTCCAGTTTCATGAAGATCTTAGCCTCCTGGAGTTGGTCCAAGAGTTCGGGGATGAGGGGCAGTGGGTAATGATTGTGCACCATGATGGTGTTGAGTTTCCTATAATCACAGCAAAGCCGCAATTCTCAGGACTTCTTTTTAACGAAGAGCACGGGTGCAGACACTGGCGAGGACGAGGGCCAGATGAAACCGCGAGCCAAATTCTTCTCCAATGCAGCCAACTCAGGGTCCAACATGGAGTACAAACTCCCCACTGGGAGAGGCACATCAGGGACTAAATCAATGGGGCAGTCATAGGGCCTGTGCGGGGGTAATTGATCTGCCTCTGTCTCGCTGAACACATCAGCAAAGTTGGACAGTTCGGGAGGCAAGGAAACCCCTGGGGAACCCTCCACCTGGCCGGCACAGATATGGTGGGTGTGGTCCACACACTGCAAGCTTGGGAAGGTGACCAAGTTCTGTGATCAATAGATCTGTGGGTCATGCGCCCGGAGCCACGCCATTCCCAAGACCACGGGGAAATGCAGATCTGAGGTGATATAGAACTGGATGGCCTCCACATGGGAACTGATGGCCATACATAATGGTTGCGTGGCGGCCATAATTGGCCGACACGAGCACTCAACCATCGATAGTCTCTACTAACATGGGCGGATTCACCGGGCACTGGGGAACAGCCCATTTGGCCACAAATGCTGAGTCCATAAAATTTGTGGTGGCCCCAGAGTCAATTAAGGCATGGACTGGAATCCCCTTTGGCTTGCCAGGAAGGATCAGACGTGCCTCCAATATCAGATGCTGTGGAGGTCCACAGGCAGCATTGGAAAGACATCGCTCAGTGTTGTTGTGCAACGCCCGATCTATCACACCGTCTAGATTGGGCTCGGGGCGTTTCCCGACAGAAAAGTAGGGGACTTTCTCAGGGCAGACTCAGTCACTGATGCCTGCTGTTGGTTCTTTGGGCAAAAAGCAGCCAAATGCCCAGGGTCCCCGCAGTAAAAACACAACCCCCCCCTATCATCGTCTGTTCATTTCAGTCACTGATAGACGAGACCTGGCGGCACCCAGCTCCATTGGCTCCTCCCTTTGAACTGGGGTCTCACACACAACAGGGGCTGCAGGGGTCTGTGGGGTGGCACGGCGACTCCTTTGCTGCTGCAACCGAGCATCGATCCGCAGGCAGAGATGGATCAGCCCACTGAGGTCTGAGGGAATATCCACACGGGCCAGCTCATCCAACATCTCCTCCGACAATCCATCCTGGAAGGCATCCACAAGCGCAGCCTCATTCCAGGCGGAATCCTGGCTAAGCAGCCAAAAATCACTGATATAGCCCTGTAGGGGGCATTGACCCTGCCTCAGAGCTTTCAAGCGTCGAGTAGCAGTCTGCGTCTTTATACATCAGGCGCATATGATCACAAAACCCCACAAAGTTGTCCAACAATGGACTAGGTTGAGCCAGCAGAGGCGTGCCCCAACGAGCTGCATCACCCGAAAGAAGGCTTAACACAAACCCCACCTTATCCTGGTCAGTGAGGAAATCAGCTTCTCTCACGCTGATAAAGAGCTGGCATTGTCCCAGGAAAGCAGGAAACAGTTCTGGATTGCCAGTAAATTTATCCGGCATCGCAACTTGGCCTTTTCTCCTGGGTGGGGGTGATGGTGGGGGTGCAGCATGGACCTGAGCTTGCAATTGAGCCACCTGAGCTGCTGGGTGAGCTGGGCATTCTCAGCACGTAGCTGCTCCATAATAATAATAAGGGGTGGGAGGCTGAAGGCAAACTGTTCTGTACCAGCCTACTACCGACCCTACAGAAAAGGCAGGGACAACCCCTTTACAAGAAGGCAAGAGGCTGGAACTAAGCCTGCCAAATTTATTAACATAAAACAGAGCAAACAGAGCAAACACGAACCATGAAACAGGAGCTATTCAAACGGTTGCCTTCAGCAAACCAGCCCTCCCACACATTCCCCTTTTAAACAGTTCAGGGCGTGGCTTCTCTCTGCCTCCTTCCAAGGTGCCCCATTGCCTTCCTCTGTTTACTCCTGATTGACTGCCTCCTGCATCAGGCATCCTTGAACAGGGCCAGCTGTGGGTCATCTTCATCCATGCTGTCAGGCTCACACAGCTGGGTCTGCGTCTTAACCAGATGGGAGGGGCCTGGCTGAGGGCTCTGTGGAGCCTCAAGGCTATCCTCAGCAAGCTCTCCAACACCCCCTCCTCCTCCTCTGAATCGTCCGACCCAACTGCCGAACCCACAGGCTGACCCTGAATCACAACAGGAAGTAAGTCCAACTGAGACATTCCAATCTCTAATGCAAAACTTTATTGAGTACACTGATGAATAGAAAACTAGCTCTGGTGAAAATGGCATCAGAATAATAAATTAAAAGTGTAGAACCTCCCTTCTCCTCTGATAGTGCAGGTCACATTCCCCAATTAAGTGTCAGACATTTGTTATGAGGAAAATCTTCAGTTCCCAGCCAAATGGTTCTCCGATGATCTTGGTTTCTAGGCTAGACCATTTACAGGTGTGCTGAGCACTCCAAACATCCCCTCCGCCCTGCATCTGTAGGCAAGCTAAGAAACAATAATGGCTGAAGCATAATAATGTTTCTTTGATGCTTGACAGGCCGCCCCCTAGAAATCAGAAGGAACCTGAAAAACAATAAGTACACATTACTTCTCTTATGAGGGCCCCGGTTTCCAGGGATATTTATTATGGAACTTCTTTATTAAGCAATCTGTTATGAGCTTTTGTCCATCTAGCCTCCGCTATCAAATAGCCCTTCCACTGGATTAGGTACTGGAACTTCCCCTATTTGACTTCATAATGTGTCTCCCCCTGCATGCACACACACACACTATTTTGGGGCTGGGGACTAGCTTCATCCTAGAGCCCTGAAAAAGTTTCAGCAGGCTGCAATGGAACACTGTATGTACTTTACCCAATATTCTGGGAACTTTAACTCTACTGTGACAGGACTGATGACCTTTACAATTGGAAAAGGCCCTATGTACTTTGGACTAGCTTTTTGTAAGGTAGTTTCAACTTTAGATAGATAACATTTGCAGATAGATAACATTTTTATTTCCTACAAGGAATGTACCTTGCGGAGCTCACCTTTTATCTGCCTCTTTATTCTGACTCTCAGTTGCTTTGTCTAAGGCTTTCTTTGCCTTGCTCCAGACACTCTAGAACAAATCTGCCCACTCAGCTAAAGTGCCCGAGGATGGAGGCTCCTGAGGGTATTCTGGCATAGGTGCAAATTCTAGCCCTGTGCTACTGTGTACTGCGTTATTATATGCTACCTCAGCAAATGGCAGGAGTCCTACCCATTTAGATTGCTGGTAGTTTACTTAATAATGCAGGTACTGTTCCATCATTGCATTGGCTCATTCTGTGACCCCATTCATACTTGGATGAAAAGCTGAACTAAACTCTTGGGAGGACCCAATCATCCTTATAAACTCCTGCCAGAACCTATTAGTGAACTGGACTCTTGGTCTGAGATGATGTGCTTGGGTATGCATGTAATTGGTAAATGTGCTGCAGAAAAATCTTTGCGAGCTTCTGGCCTGAGGGGAGTCCAGGGCATGCAATGAAACGGGCTTACTTAGAAAACAGGTCCATGACAGTCCAAATCACAGTGTTCCCCCCCCCACTCACTGGTCATTCCATGATAAAGTCCATGGCTATCTCTTCCCAGGATCTGATCAGTTGACAATTGCTGAAGCAAGCCCAGGCTCTTCCCTGGTATTCTCTTGCTGTCTGCACATACAGCACAGCTTTTCTCATAGCTCTCAATGTCCTTTTTTCATTTTTGGCCACCAGAATTGATGGTTGGCTAGATGCAAAATCTTTAGAAATCCAGAGTGACCCGCTTGCTTGGCATCGTGACTATGTTGCAAAACATGTAGCTGCAAGCTGTCTGGGACATACAGCTTGTCCCCCTTCTACACCAATCCCTCCCTTAGAGTTAGCTCTGTTATGTGCTCCTGGCTACTTTCCTTTGTGACCAGAGGCAAGCTCGCCTGACCAATAACCAGCCAAGACACAGTGAAGGCCTTTTGTTTTGTTTATTGCAATATGGGGGAGAGAACCTATCAAATCTTGGTTCAACCCAAAATATTCCTTTCTTTATACAGCCCTGTCCAGGCTGCACATCCCTCCTCTTTTCCCATTGGCTGAGGTACTAGAGGTCACACTCTTTCCGTCCGGTTCTTACACATATCCTGCTAACATATTAAATCATATTCATATATACAACAATAAGAAGAAAAATTAGACATTTAAATAGCTATTTTGAGCTCTGTGGATATTTAAACCCCCCTTTTAGAACAATAGGTTCTTTCCTGTTTTTCAATTCAGTATGTCTTTCCTCTTATCTTATTCAGCTTGTTTTCCTGTTTTCAATTCCTTTTCCCACTCTCAGACTCAGCTAATTTTGCCTATGTGTTTCTCTTACATCCTTTATGCTATCCTTTCCTGTTTCCCAGCCATTATACTTGCTTCTTCATCAGTAAATTTCTACTGCAGCAAGTTCAATTTTAAATTTCTCTTTCAATATTAAATTTTTGAAGACTTTTCGTTTACTTCTATCAGCTCTCTCTGATGAGCCCCAAACCATGCATCAGTTTGTAGCTCCAGTTTTAGTTGCTGGATAAAAGCGTAAGTAGGAGGTGAGCATCTTTTCTTCTCTTGCCGCCTTTTCAACTCAAAGTCAAACGGGTAAAAACTAAGCCCGCTGTATATAAGACCAGGTTTTATTTTCAGGGAAACACTTATAAATAATTTGAGAACCAAATGATGGGATTGTTATCAGGAATTCTAGGCTTCATTAATACTGTAGTATTGTAAAATATGATATTAGCACATGACAATTTAGGCCTTTATTTTTAACTTCATGAAATCATGTTTTCTTCTTCTTTGCCAAAGCCATTTCTTTTGGTATGTGAGAACTCATAGTTTCAGCACTAAACAATAGAGAATGTCCTTGAATAAGTTTGCAAGGTTTAAGATATAAACCCAGATGGGCAAGAGTAATGAAATCTTTAAATTTGTCACTTCGGGAACACTATCTAGAATCAATATTTTCTATTGTTCATGTATTATATGTAAATAATTATCACTAAATGTTTAACAAATGTTGGTTATGAGGTAAAGCTCTTTGACAGCCGAACACATGGGAGTTTTGACAGCTGTCAAAACTCCCCAGCAAGGCGCAGGCGCAAGCCGGTTGACAGCTCTCGGCTGTCAACACAACGCAGAGCCGCCCAGCCACGAGGAAAGAGAACTGTCAAGAATACGCGAAGCCGATTGGAGCAGGAATCGCGGCGGGAGAAGACCGGCCGCTGATTGGACCAGCCAGCCGGCTGCCAGCTATAAAAGCCGAGCCCTTCTGTACCTTGTTGTCCGATACTGAATAAAACCTGTTAACGTTGCCAGCTGTCTCTGAGTGGTCTGTCAGCCACTTCACTGGCGACGAAGGTGGGATCCGTTCCACCGAGCTGAAGTCACAGCCAGGGAAGAGAGTTCCCGGCCAGCTGAGCAAGTCACTGGAAGTTATAACTTCCACAGCGGACCGGACCACCGGACCCTGACAGCATGGCCAATTTCGGACACGTCAGGGAGTTCGACACCCACCATCCAGAGTGTTGGAGTCGCATCTGGGGCAGGTCGAGGGCTTCCTCTTAGTCAGTAAAATCACTGACGACAGAGCAAAAGCCGCCGCGCTCCTCTACATAAGCGGCCCCCCAGTCTACGATGCCGCCGTGGGGCTGTTCAGCCCAACACCGATCGCCGAGGTTCCGTACGCCGAGCTCACCGACCGGCTCAACAAGCATTATATGCCGGCCCGCTCCGAACTATACTGGCGGGTACAATTTGCCCAACGACGACAGCGACCGGATGAAGCTGCGAACGACTTCATCGCAGGAGTCCAGCACGCCGCTTGGAGCTGCAGCTTCCCGGACTTGGAAGACCGAATCAGGGACCAAATAGTCATTGGGCTGAGAGACGAACGTCTCCAAAAAAAGATCATATCCAAGCCGGATATGAACCTAGCCGAGGTCTCCCGGGAGATCTTGGCTTACGAGGACAGCCACCGAAAAAACTCAGCCCATTCTACGCCAGAAGCCCATGGAAGCATACATCAGGACGAGGCAACCCTCAGCGACGACGACGAAACCATAGACCTAACAGACATAGATGCGCTCCAACGCCGGATGGAGAAGCGACAAAACCGACGGAGTGACACCAACGACAGACAAAAAACGAGGAGCCTCATCCCGCCACGAAGGGACCAACGCACCAACTGTGCCAGCTGCGGGGGCAACCATGCCTGGGCCAGCTGCCGATTCCGCAACGCGAAGTGCCACAATTGTGGAAAGACCGGGCACATCAAAACCGTTTGCCGGAGCCGCCCCCGCGACAACTTACACGAAGTGGAGGCTAACCCCCCAGGTACGAGCACCAACCGAGCCGATAAGGAAAAGACCCAGGGAAGCTTAGTGGAGGCGGTAGACAGGGTCCATTTTTTAAGCCCAAAAGTCAAAATTAAAACTAGACTCCAGGGAGTCGCCTGCGACATGGAGGTAGACTCCGGGTCGGCAGTATCCCTAATCTCCTTGAAAACATACAAGGAAATCTGCCGGCGCAGCAAAAAGACAATCCCCTTAGAGCCCCCACACGTACAATTGGCAGATTACCAAAAAAAAAACCATACAACTTAAGGGGAAAGCCCAAGTATGGGTCGAGTATGAAAAATTTAGGGGCCCCCTAGAAGTGCTAGTAACACAAGGGGATCGCACCAACTTAATAGGGCTAAACTGGTTTAGCCCCTTAGGCATTGCCATCACTGGCGTCAATGCCGTACAGGCCTCAAGCCTTGAAGCCGTCTGCAACAAATATGCACACGTCTTCGACGGCTCGTTGGGAAAATATAAAGGTCCGCCCATCTCCTTCAATCTAAACCCCACCATACAACCTATCAGAATTAGGGCCAGGAGGGTTCCATTCGCCCTCAAAAAGAAAATTGAGGACGAGCTGGAACGCCTCGTTAAGCTGGGGGTTTTAGAACCTACAGAAGGGGGAAGCTGGGAGACCCCTATAGTAACCCCTATTAAACCTAACGGGCAAATAAGACTCTGCGCTGACTATAAGGCCACCCTGAACCTAGCGCTAAGTGCCCACACTTACCCTGTTCCAGCGGTGAGAGACGTCCTCGCCTCCATCCACTCCGGCGCCATCTTTGCGAAACTGGATCTCACGCAGGCGTACTTGCAATTGCCTGTAACCAATGAAACCGCGGACGCACAGACGATTGTCACGCACCGCGGGGCATTCAAAGTAAAAAGATTGCAATTTGGCATTTCGGCAGCCCCGGGGATATTCCAAAGCATAATGGGAAAAACTTTGAAAGGGATTCCTGGGGTCTGCCCTTAATTCGACGATGTGCTCATCTCTAGAGAAACAGAAACCAATTTGCTGACAGGTTGTCAGCTGTCCTGGACCGGCTCAGAGCAGCTGGACTTAAGCTGAAAAAGGAGAAGTGCTACATAGGAGTTCCTTCTACGGGATTCCTGGGGTACAGGATAGACGCCCAGGGCATCCACCCTAACGAAAAACTCAAAGCCATCCAAACAGCCCCCAGCCCCAAGAACAAAGAAGAACTCCAGGCGTTCTTGGGGCTATTAAATTTTTACAACGCTTTTCTACCCCACAAGGCTACAATTGCGGAGCCTCTCCACAGATTATTGGATAAGGGCACGCCGTGGTCCTGGACTAGGACACACGAGAACAGCTTCCAATCACTCAAAAACATCATTTGCAATAGCTCCAAAGTCACCCTATTTAAAGAAGACGTTCCCGTCTGCATCGCTTGCGATGCTTCCCCGTACGGGATAGGAGCCGTCTTAAGCCACCTGGACAAGGATGGCACACAAAGACCAATTGCTTTTTACTCCCGTACCCTATCCAAAGCTGAAAGAAACTATGCACAAATAGACAGGGAGGTTCTAGCTATCGTCGCAGGCGTGAAAAAGTTTCACGACTACCTATACGGCAGACCCTTCACAATTTTCACCGACCATAGACCCCTATTAGGCATATTTACTTGGGACAAGGCGACTCCCCAAATCTTGTCCCCTAGAATCCTGCGCTGGTCCACCTTTTTATCAGCATACTCCTACAAGCTGATACACAAACCAGGTAGAGAATTAGGGCACGCTGACTGCCTCAGCAGACTCCCAGTACAAACTGAGGACCCAGATCCAGCCCCAGCAGGGAACATACTGGCTATCTCAGAGCTACCAGAGTGCCCACTCTCAGCCAAGGTTATAGCAGCCAACACCACTAAGGACAAAATCCTTAGCAGGGTCCTGCACTGGGTCACCGCAGGGTGGCCAACAAAATGCCCTGAATCAGACTTCCGCCCCTTTTTCACCAAACAACAAGAATTAACATCCCATCTAGGCTGCCTCCTATGGGGAAACAGGGTGGTGATACCCAGCAAGAACACACAGCAGACACTCAAAACACTACACGAAGGACACCCAGGGGTGGTATAAATGAAGCTACGTATGGTGGCCGGGCATTGACAGGGACATAGAAAACCACGTAGGGGGGTGCTATCCATGCCAGTTAAACAGAGGAGACCCCCCCATGCCCCAGTCCATAAATGGGAGACCACAAAAAACCCATGGTCCCGCATCCACTTAGATTTTGCAGGACCAATTCGGGGACAGAGTTTCTTAATAATCATAGACAGTTACTCAAAGTGGCTCGAGGTCATCCCCCTCAATAAAACGACAACCTCCACCATACAAGCACTTAGGAGGGGTTTTGCATCACACGGCCTCCCAGACGTCATAGTTTCCGATAACGGACCACAATGCACTTCTCTTGAATTTCAGATGTTCACTATGAGGAACTCTATTAGACTGGTTACATCAGCCCCATTCCACCCGTTGACGAATGGAATGGCAGAAATTATGGTAAGATCCACCAAGGAAGCGTTAAAAAAGTTCATAAAAGGAGATTGGCACCGGCGGCTCAGCCAATTCCTCTTGGCCCAACACACCACACCGTGCACTACCATGGGCAAATCACCTGCAGAACTCAGGTGGGGCAGGAGACTAATAACTAGATTAGATAGGCTGCATCCGACAGAGCAGCCTCCGACCCAGAACTACCCCCCCCACCGCGAACCTTCACACCGGGACAAACCGTTTGGGCCAGGAGCTATTCCAGCTACGAGAAATGGGTTCAAGGGGTCATAATACAACAAAATGGACCCCTTTCATACCTAGTAAACACGAGCTCCGAAGGCCATCTACGACGACACGTGGACCAGCTCAGAACCCGGAAACCTGAAAACACATCCCCATCACCGACGGAACATCAAGTCTACACACCCTCCGACCCCACACCAGATGACCCAACCCCACCCCACGGGGACGCAATGCCACCACTTCTGCAGGGGGAAGGGGAGCCTGGGAATGAAACACCCCCACGACGTTCCAACCGAACCAGGAAAGCACCTGCCTACTTCCAGGACTACGAATGGGCAGGCAGCAACAGACAACAACAGGGGGGCAGAAACAATCCGGGGGAAGGGTAAGGGGTGTATTATATGTAAATAGTTATCACTAAATGTTTAACAAATGTTGGTTATGAGGTAAAGCTCTTTGACAGCCAAACACGCGGGAGTTTTGACAGCTGTCAAAACTCCCCAGCAAGGCGCAGGCGCAAGCCGGTTGACAGCTCTCGGCTGTCAACACAACGCAGAGCCGCCCAGCCACGAGGAAAGAGAACTGTCAAGAATACGTGAAGCCGATTGGAGCAGGAATCGCGGCGGGAGAAGACCGGCCGCTGATTGGACCAGCCAGCCGGCTGCCGGCTATAAAAGCCGAGCCCTTCTGTACCTTGTTGTCCGATACTGAATAAAACCTGTTAACGTTGCCAGCTGTCTCTGAGTGGTCTGTCAGCCACTTCAGTTCAAGTGTCACATTTAATCAATGTCTTTTATTGTTTGATCACTTGCTTTCTGATGTATCACATATATCAAAAGTATGTATCATTTATTTTGTGTACCCTATAAAAACTTGATATTCCTTAAATTCTTTTTGCTTTGCCTGAACAATGATTGTAGTGATTCATATTTTTGGACAAATAGTCCCTTTGTAAGGATAAATTTATCTTCTCAAATTCAGGGATCAAATTCTTATCAACTCCACCCAAACTCGGGTGCCTGAATTTGTAGGCAACATACACAGTAAGAAACTTATGAAATAGGTTTAGGGACAACAATTAGACTGTCAGCTGTGAATATTTGGTACTTGAATCTTAGTCTTGCTAATCTAACATCTCATTTCCTTCACTCAATGAATTGGTAATCCAAAACTCCACATTTATTATCAGGTAAGAACCGAGCATGTTATGGTTGTTGCCTGATTATTTTCCTATCCCTTTAAGAACCACCTAAATGTTACCTGTTTTAAAACAATCTTACATAAAAACATACTACTGCTATGTACTTCCTCCATGGGAAAAATTCCTACGGCCGTCTGTAATGTTTGCCTCAAAAGGTGCCTGAAGATTGTCGTTATTTTTTAAAAAAATAAGAGATAATGCTTTACTGAGGAATTGAAGGTCTAGTGTCATACAAGCCCTGGAGCATTCCTGAATTGCCATACTAAGTACGTAGCATTTATTGATATATCCCCAAAGTATTGCGTTTGGAAACTAATAATTAAAAATACTGGCAGAGTAGCAATACTTACATAGAAAATTGAAGTCACAGAAATAGTGTTTTGTTTTATCTTCACGATTTAGAGATTTTGGACAGGCTATGCTCCAATCGATGTAAACAGGGTTATTTGGCTTGTCACAGCTTCAAGAGACCTCTAATTAGATGATGGGCCTTATTGCTTGTTAGAAATTGGGTGCTTTATTCCGGTTTAAACTGGTTTAATTATTGATGGTAGCAGAGATAAATGGACAAAACGAGTTTGAGCAACAAGATTTAATAGCTGCGCACATCTCTCGCGGTTCATCTGAAAAAGGGAATCTGTCCAATTAAGGAACAAATTAACTCGTTCCTTATTCGCCATTCACTTATGGCAAAGAAAGTAATCTGGAACAGTTAACAATTGGCTGGACGTGTGGAGAGGCGCATAGAAAGTATCTGAGGAGGGGCCACGCTCGCGCTGCGTTTAAGAAATAAAGCCGAGCCAACAAGGCGGATGACGCTGGTTCTACGGTGGCGGATCCGGAAGAGGCGGGCTCGTGAGTGTGGATGGACGAGGGTGCCGGGGCCTGTCTGGATGATTGTCTGACTGCAGGACGAGCGATGTGTGGGGTGAGGAGGGGCGGGATTCTTCTTCTCTGTGTGGGGAGGTAGGGAGCGAAGACCGTTGGAGAGCCGTAGGTTACGAGGCGTCATAAAAGTAAGACGGACATAGCAGGCCCGGTCCCAGGTTGTGGCGCAGCGAGGCTGAACCGGGTCAAGTGAGGTTGAGCGTGCTGTCGGCAGAGTGGCGGGGTGTTGTTTCGGGTACTCTGAATCGGCGGAGGGGGAAGAGGGAGGGGGACCTAAGAACGCCTGGCTTTCCGCGCCGCGGCCGCTTCTCCTTTTCCATTGTAGGCCTCTCACGAAGGCCGGCGACGCAATGTGGTTGGCGGCGGCGTCTTTGCCGGCAGACAGCAATTAACACCGCATCACCTTCGGCCCGCTTTTCTAGTGAATTACAAAACAAGAGGCACTCAGCAGCGTGGTCTCTTACTTTTCTTCCTCTGGGCCCTAATCTCAACCTTTTTTGCGCGCCGACTACCGAATGCCGCGTTCCTTCTTTGTGCAACGTTTCTTCACTTCCAACTCGCTGTGCTCCTTGTTGGTTATGGCTCACCCGTTTTGCTTTCCCAGCTTTTCAGTTGCCGTTGGTCTGCTGTGTTTCGCCTTCGAATATGCACCTAACAGCCCCCTGCCCCTCCCGCAAATCTCATACTGTGGCCCTTTCCTTGAGGCTGGGGTCTTACCTCTTTCGTGTTTGTCAGGAAAGAGATTGATGTGGGTATCAACGTTGTTCAAATGGGCAAAAACCTGAAGTTTACCGCCAGTTGAATTTATAACGATTTGCACTGGTAAAATATTCACTACTTTAGTTTTTTTCAGCCATTCAGGATTAAATAGTGGAGGACCCAAGAATGTAAATTCGTGTCTGGAAAGTAGGCAGGTGCTTTAGCTCTGCACCAAATTCCTATTCCAGTAATGAATCACCTTTAACAAGCTATTCATCCCTTCATTGTACCTGCTTAACTTTTTAACTATTGACATACATATTCTCTTCTTTTCTGTTTCACTCTTGGTCAGCATGGATTTTTTTTCCTTATTTCTTGAGTTGTTTCACTAATGAAATAGCATTTTACTTTAGAGAAAAGCTTTGAATTAATTAAATTTCTAACCAACAAAAGTTTTTTTTAAGCCTATGTTTTGAAGTGCAGTTGAATTTCATCATATGGAAATTATTGTTGGTACTATTTGTCTAGTTAGCATAGAAACTTGGCACCGTAAATTAATTATTATAAATGTCCTTTTAGTGATTTTTATGTTATGTGAAACCTATAGTTATTTCCTCCAGCTCTTGGAATTTAAGTGTGGATTGAGAAACAATTTTCTCACAAAATATATCCATCATAGAATGTTTCTATTTGGCTATTTGTGATTTGTAGGTATAGAAATAAAATAAGCCATTGTAGTTTGTTGATTGGTTCTTAGATAAGGGAACTGAGGAAACCAAGATTCAGATCCTCATTTATTCATGATCAGTTGCTGCTCTTGAGCTAATTCTATTGTCTCTGTTTAAGTTGCAAAAATAGGACAATTCTAATATATGTAAATCTAAAATATGTTAATATATCAGGGTAATTTTTAACTGGAGAAGTAGTAAAAGGCATTATTTTAATTTAATTTAATTATGGGACTTGTATGCCGCCCTATCTCCTGAAGGACTTAGGGCGGCTAACAACAATAAAACAACAATAAAAACAATACAAATATTAAAAGAGATTAAATTTTTCAAAACCCCACTAAAAACCAATAAAAATTAAAACAAAATTAAAAACCCCGTCGTCAGTCCAGGTCGGCCAGTTGGAAAAGGTATGTCTTTAGGTCGCGACGAAAGGACCAGAGATCTGGGGCCGTCCGAAGTTCTTGGGGGAGCTGATTTCAAAGGGCAGGTGCCCCGACAGAGAAGGCCCTCCCCCTGGTGGTCGCCAGCCGACATTGGCCGACGGCACCCTGAGGAGACCCTCCCTGTGTGAGTGCACAGGGCGATGGGAAGTCGTTCCTGGCAGCAGACGGTCCTGTAAATATCCCGGGCCTAAGCCATGTAGGGCTTTATAGGTAAGAATCAGCACCTTGAACCTCACCTGGAGGGCAACCAGCAACCAATGCAGCCCACACAGGAGTGGTGTAATATGGGAGTATCAGGATGCTCCCACCACAACCCACGCAGCCGCATTCTGCACCAGATGAAGCCTCCGTGTGGTCTTCAAGGGCAGCCCCATGTAGAGAGCGTTGCAGTAATCTATACGGGAGGTAATGAGTGCATGAGTGACCATACATAAGGCATCTCGGTCCAAATAGGGGCGCAACTGGCGCACCAGGCAAACCTGGACAAATGCCCTCCTGGCCACGACTCCTATATGATCTTCTAAATTGAGTCGTGCATCCAGGAGGACGCCTAAGTTGCACGCCCTATCAACGGGAGGCAACACCTCTCCCCCCATATCCAAAGATGGTAAATCTTGGACAACATGAGATGCCGACACGTAGAGCCACTCGGTCTTGGCTGGGTTGAGTTGGAGCCTGTTCTTCCCCATCCAGATTCGTACCGCTTCCAGGCAACGGGACATCATGTCGAGGGCATCACTGGGTTGGTTCAGAGTGGAGATGAAAAGCTGGGTATCATCAGCATATTAATGATACCTCACTCCGAAACCACGTATGATCTCACCCAGTGGCTTCATGTAGATGTTGAACAGGAGGGGAGACAGAATCAACCCCTGAGGCACCCCACAATCAAGGGGCTTCGGGGTTGACCTCTGACCTCCTGTCAACACCGTCTGCGAACGGCCTGAGAGGTAGGAGGAAAACCACCATAAAACAGTGCCTCCCACTCCCAACCCCCGGAGACGTCGCAGCAAGATACCATGGTCGATGGTATCAAAAGCCGCTGAGAGATCTAATAGGACCAGGATAGAGGAATAACACTTATCCCGAGCCCGCCAGAGATCATCCACCAGCGCAACCAATGCCGTCTCCATGCTGTACCTGGGCCTGAAACCCGATTGGTAGAGATCCAGATACTCAGTTTCCTCCAGGACCAACGGGAGCTGCCGTGCCACCACGCTCTCAACAACCTTCGCAATAAAGTGAAGGTTGGAGACAGGACGAAAATTATTTAAAATAGCTGGGTCCAGAGCAGGTTTCTTGAGGAGGGGCCTTACCACCACCTCCTTCAAGGCAGCAGGGAAGCACCCCTCACTCAAAGAAGCATTGATCACTGCCTGGAGCCAGCCTCGTGTAACCTTCCAAGCCACATAAACCAGCCAGGAGGGACACGGGTCCAATAAACACGTGGCGGCATTTAATCTACCCATGATCCTGTCCACTTCATCCGGAGTCACAGGGTCAAACTCCTCCCAGATAATATTGGCCAGACATGTCGCTTCCCCCTCGTCAGATACTGCCCAATCGGAGTCCAGACCGGTCCGAATCTGAGTGATCTTGTCCAGCAGATGCTGACTAAACTCGGCCCGTCCCCGCCATGGATCTTCCCCTGTCCCTTGATTTAAAAGGGAGCGGGTCACCCTAAACAGGGCGGCCGGGCGATTATCTGCGGACGATATGAGGGCGGCAAAGTAAGTACGCTTCGCCGCCTCCATTTCCACAAGATAAGATCTAGTGAAAGATCTTAACTGTGCTCAGTCAGATTCGGACCAACTGGATCTCCAAACGCTCTCTAGGCCCCTCCTCTGGCGCTTCATCTCCCGTAGGTCCATGGAGAACCATGGGGCCAACCGGGACCTGCGCCGGGTCAGAGCCTGCAAAGGAACAACGCGATCAAGAGCCTCAGAAGCAGCCCGTTGCCAGGTATCAACCAAGGTCTCGACCGGGCTGTGGGAGAGGGAGGTAGGAATCAAACCAAGCGCTGTCTGAAACCTTTCCGGGTCCATCAGGCGCCTGGGGCGGAACCACCTGGTCGGTTCCGCCTCCCAGCGGCGGGAGGTGGTATGACATAGGCCTAGCCGCTGGAGATGATGATCTGTCCATGAAAGGGGCTGCACAGATGGAGAAACCCCACCCAGATCATTTAAAAGCTTGTTTTCACTTCTAAAAACTAGAATGAATTGGTGCCCAGTGAAATAGTTACAATTAGACGTATTTAGACTGATATAATTTATTATGGTAAGACTATTTTGTCTTAGATTTCTGTGTTAATTTTGCTTTAAGTGTATTAGTATACTTTGGAAAAATCTAAAAGTGCATCTATGGTAAACCAGGGATTGTCAAACTTTGTGCTACTATGATTAATATGTACAGATTTTTAATCCATGAATAAAATGAATAATTTTACTGAAGATAAGGTTGGGCATCAAATAAGCAACTTTTTTAATTGTTAAATTTTCATGATTATATGAAAAGGATTGTTGCACTTGGGTGATCTGTATGTTGAAAGCAGGAGCTGAATCCTACAATGAGTTTTCCCATTGTTCAAACGTTGGTGTCCAAGTTTAATTAAGGTATTTTTTTTAAAATTCCCACTCCCCACAAAGTTGCTCTCAACCCTAGGATGGGGGATGCCTTGAATCCGTAGTAAGTGAACCTTTGTGATAAAGAATTTGCTATTTTGGAGCACATTTGTGACAATATTTACAACAAACAAATTAATTGTAAACTTGAGTATTATATGAAGCCTTAATTAGCAAAAGTAGAGCCATCTATTTGTGAAAAGGAATATTATTAGTACATGTAAAAACTTACTCTTTGAAGTTCACTATAAGTGAAACTTTATTTTAGTAAAATAGTTTTCTAAGGGATGTGTCTGTAATATTTATTTTTAACATGAAGGGACTCATTATAAGACCAATTAAAATATATGCTACTAAAACTTTTGTATTTATTTGGTTGTTTCTGTATCCCAAGGAATGCTTGTACTTTCTTAGGATATTTACAGGAAATGAGATGGAGGAATGCCCTTTTCTTGACATTGTTTCCCTGCAAATAGTAAACCCAGAAATAGTTTGAGCCTTCAGGACTATTATTTCTTGTCCTCCATAAATGTATCCAAACTTCCTTTAAAATCATCAGAATTACTGATTGCCATATTTGTGGATTAATTATGCTTTCTGTGAGTGGCTTTTCTAAATTTTGTTGTCTTTGTTAAAATGTTCTGGAATTTTCAGCTTCATTAAAAGATCACTATTAATGTAACAGAATAAAACACTTCTTTCTCAACCACTTTCTCCTTTCCAGGCATGATTTTATACACCCCAGTCATGTCCATCTTCATCTTCAAGACTTTTTAAAAAATAAAATATTTCAACCTAATCATTTTAGTTGCCTGCTTCTGCACTTTTCTTGCTCTGTGATGTCTGTGCACAGTATTTCAGATGAAGATTTACCATAGATTTGAATAAAGACAATACAGTATTGGAAGTTTTATTTTTGGTTTCATTACTAATGAAACCAAGATTGGAGTTTGCTGTTTTCACAATTGCTAGACAATGAGTTAGTATCTTCATTTATTTGTCCACTCTAACTGCTAGAACTCTTTTTTGCTTTTTTTAAATAAAGAGTTCAGATCATTGCATACATGAAGTTAGCAATTTTTTTTGCCCTATTTTCTAATAGATTGAATATTCCCACATTTCAGAAATTCTAGTGAAGTAGTCAACATTAGTTTTCTCTTTTATCACCTTGAGTAGTTTGGCAAAATTTACAAATTTAGCTGACTCATTGCCTCATTGATTTCAGGGCACAACCTTAAGGAACAATACTATTTACTCTTATGTATTGAGGAGATTGTCCATTGTTTTGTGATCTTACATTTTTAATCAGTTAACAATCTGTAAAAAGACAAGTCATATTATTCTATAACTGGTAAGTTTACTGTAGAATCTTTTGATGAGAATTTTATCAAAGGCCATTAGAAAATCCAAGTTAGCACTTAGACTTATATGCTGCTTCATAGTGCTTTACAGCACTCTCTAAACCATTTATAAAATCAGCATATTGCCTCAACGACCTCAGAAAGATGGTAGGCTGAGTCAACCTTGAGCTGGTCAAGGTCAAACTCTTGGCAGTAGGCAAAGTTAGCCTTCAGTACTGTATTCTAATCACTGCGCCAATCCTATTCCATGCCACTTATTTGTATGCCACTGAGTAGTTGTAGCAAATGCCACTCAAAAGTTGCTCAGTGCCACTTTTACTCATATGCCTGTTAATACCTCAATTTTTAGAAATTTTATTGCTATTAATATTCCCATTATTTTTGTCCTTTTTTAAAATTGATGTCACATTGGCCATCTTCCATTAATCTGGCATTAAGCCTTATTCAAAAAACAAAGCTATATATGTGTTTGCAATGTTTTGTTAGGACGTTTATAATTTTATTTATTTTAGAAATCTTTTGTGGATACCAAAAGTGCTGGTGATTTATTATTAATTGTAATAAACTAGCAATAAAATACCAGATTCTGTAGTGCTTTACATTTGAAGGAAAAAGAATATTTAGAATATGCAGAGTCATATAAGCAGCTTTTGTGAGCAGCTTCTGAAATCAAACTTATCTTTTCCTAGGATTTGTTGTAGCTGCACAGAAAGTTAGCAAATTCAGAGAAAAGATGAGGCTGTTTTTAGAAGTTGGCAGTATATCCTTGTGCTCTGATACAGCTGATCAGTAATTCCAAAGGAGAATGAATACTTAAGGGATAAATATAAAGTATTTAGTTTCTGCCTATTGTCTTTATATGCTTGAGCATCTCACTTTTATTATTGCTCAAATCTTCAGTGGCAAATTTTCTGCATCAGATCTTCACAAAAGAAATATAAAGTTAGTACTTGTTAATGGCACAACAATGATTGGCTGATGCTGATTAAATATTGTAAGTTGGTAGAGGAGAAATTGGTTCTCTGAATCTGATATTATCATTTATATTGGTTGTGTTTTACTGTATACCTTTCCCCCTGAATTCTTCCTTAGAACTGGCTTCCAATTTTACAGGTTCCTGAACACTAGAATTATATTGACCTCAGCTTGGTTGATTTATTCATGAATTGAGGAATATATTTCACTTGAACTTACAGCTAAATATGGCTCTGTTCTGTTGGCAAATATTTGGGAGCAATGTAATAGCATTATGGTGATAGATTCCAGTGATTTACAGCACAAATTGATTTATGATTTATGAGGTTTTTTTAGGAGAAATAAACAAATTTCTTAGATGTGTATGAATTCATTTGAAATCAAACCAAAGAATAAGTAATGACCAGCTTGGATACATTAAATTCAATGTTTTTTTAACCTTTACAGCTTAGGTCCGACCTGTTCTTCTAACCTTTGATTTATCTTTTGATGTTACACAGTGTTATATGTGATGTGTTACCATATTGTTTACAGTATTCTGATAAAATTACATCGCCAGCAAGGAAGCCCCAAAGTTAAATACAATTGGCAGTGATAGGACAGCTATAACAATTTACAAGTAGTAGCAAGTAGTAGACCAGGTTTTGGCAGCAATTAAGGGAGGTAACTTTGAACTATATGCACTCCTCAATTTATAACAATTCATTCACAACTCTTCAAAATTATTACAGTGCAGAACAAAGGAACATGCGGCCAGTGCTGAAAAGTTACAGCACTTGCAGTGCCCACAGGGTCAAGTGATGAAAATTTGGTCACTTGACATTTTTTCCCCTTACAATCAAACACAGAGATTCTGCAATTCTGCTCATCCACCTGTCTCTCCTCCCTTCTGTGCCTAAAATTCCAAGAAGCTCCAA
Organism: Vipera ursinii; assembly: GCF_947247035.1. Lineage (NCBI taxonomy): Eukaryota > Metazoa > Chordata > Lepidosauria > Squamata > Viperidae > Vipera > Vipera ursinii. Next base: position 62,047,989 of record NC_139517.1, on the reverse strand, counting down.
AGACTCATGAAGCAACCACCCCCCACTCCATTTCCATACAAAAGATCAAACATCTGGGAAATAGCCTTTTCCTAGTTGTGGAATAGCGTGAACCACTTCCAGACAGAAAGTTGACTGGCCACTGCTATAGTGCAAGCTCCATTCAGTTCAAAACCCAACTGGTATTCATTTACATGCCATGGAGTTTCAATTCCTGCTATTTTCTTTATTATCATTTCAGTCTCATCTATTTTTGTCATCTTTGTAGTACAGGTACTTTAAACAGCATTTTGGGGTTGATTATTTATTTATATAGTACTAATATTTTCTAGGGACTCTACAAAAAGTAAAAAAAAAAATCACAGTTCCAGTCTGCAGGCCTAAAGTCTAAAACTATGAAAACAATGGAAGATACATTAAAACAAATATTAGACACTAATTCTTTGCAACTGATTCTTTGCATCAGAATATTTATTGAAAGAGGCAGTCCTGAAAAACACAGGCCCAGTAGCAACTAATCTAATAGGCAAAACTGTCATATGTCAAATTTTCCTGTAAACATAAAATAAAATTGAAAAATGATTTCAAATATTCTTATTTAAGAGTTCCTTCTGGTGGAGAATGGCAGCTTGATACTCTCTCAATGCTGCAATTAGAAAGCATGAACATGGTATATTAGATGTTATGAATATGCATCATTGTTGAACCCTAAAATTTTGATCAACCAGTGATTAGATAAAATGGCTTAAAACCAGCTAACTCACTGCTGTGGATTTACATATTAGAATAGAATAGAGGTGGAAGGGACCTTGGAAGTCTTCTAGTCCAGCCCCCTACTCAAGCAGGAGACCCTATAGCCGGGGTGGCAAACCTATGGCACGCGTGCCACAGATGGCACACAGAGCCCTCTGGGCACATGCGCCATTGCCCCAGTCCTAGGCCTTCAGCTGGGTTTTATAAAACCTTTTTGCTTTAGTCCTCCACCGCTGTGTGCAAAAAAAAAAAGGTTCAATCAATGTCAACTCGCGAGAAAAAACTTGCAAAGTTGGAATTGATTGATTGAACTTTTTAGTCCCACCCAGTCTGCCATTACCACTGCAGCCACGCCTACCCAATGGGCCACACCCACCCAATGGGCCATGCCCACCCAGCACCCGAGGATACATAAGTGGGTTTTGGGTTGCAGTTTGGGCACTTGGTCTCTAAAAGGTTCGCCATCACTGCCCTATACCATTTCAGACAAGTGACTGTCCAGTCTCTTCTTTAAAACCTCAAGTGATGGAGCGCCCACGATTTCTGAAGGCAAGCTGTTCCACTGGTTAATTGTCCTCACTGTTAGGAAATTTCTCCTTAATTCCAGGTTGCTTCTCTAGTCAGTTTCCAACCATTGATTCTTGTCCTGCCCTCTGGTCCTTTGGAGAATACTTTGATGCCCTCTTCTTTCTGGCAGCCCCTCAAATACTGGAATACTGCTATCATGTCACCCCCTTTTCCTTCTTTTCTTTAGACTAGCCAAACCCAAGTCCTGCAGCCATTCTTCATATGTTTTAGTCTCCAGGCCTTTGATCATTTTAGTTGCTCTTCTCTGAACTTTTTCCAAGTCTCAACATCTTTTCTGTGGTATGCTGACTAAAATTGGTTGCAGTATTCCAGATGTGGTCTTACTAGTGTTTTACAAAGCAGTACTGATCTTGACTCTATGCCTCTGTTTATACAATCCAGGATTGTATTAGCTTTTTTGGGTGGCTGCTGCACACTGCTGGCTCATATTCAAGTGATTGTCCACTAGGACTCCAAGCAAGATCTCTCTCTTACTGTTTTTGAGCCAGGTCTTGCCTAATCTGTACTTATACCTTTGAATTTTCCTGCCTAAATGTAAAACTTTGCTTTTCTCCCCATTAAAATTCATTTTGTTGGATAGGGTCCATTGTTCAAGTTTGTCAATTTATTTTGGATCCTGAGCTTGTCTTCTGGGGTGTTGGCTATTCCTGCCACCTTAGTGTCATCTGCAAATTTGATGAATTTCCCTCATCTAAGTCATTTATGAAGATATTGAAGAGTACTGGGCCTAAGACAGAGCCTTGTGGTACCCCACTGCTTTCTTCTCTCCATGTGGGTGTAGTACCATTGAGGACTACTCACTGAGTATGGTTTTTCAGCCAGCTACAGATCCATCTGGCGATGATGTCTATCCCACCTTTTCTAGCTTACTAAGCAGCAGGCTGTGGTTTACTTTGTCAAATGCCTTATTGAAATTTAAATATACTATGTCCACAACATTTCACTGGTCTACTAATTTAGTCACTATCAAAGAATGAAATAAGATTGGTTTGGCATGATCTGTTTTTAACAAACCCTTGCTGGCTTCTAGTTATAACTTTGTTTGCTTCTAGTTATTGATAGATCGGTTTTTGATTATCTTTTCCAGGATCTTCTGAGGTATTGATGTTAGACTGATTGGTCTGTAGCGTTGGGCTGTAATTTCTTTTTGTGTGAAGATTGATGCAAGGAATGAGTTAAGCAGCTCTGCTTTTTCCCTACTGCCTATTACTTCCTTGCCAACTTCTCTCTTTAATAGACCTTCAGTTTCCTTGACTTTTTTCTTGTTATTAATATGTTGAAATAAACTTTTTAAGTTGTCCTTGATTTCTGTTGCAAAAGTCTTTGTTCATTCCAAGCCTTTGCTTTTCTAACTTCATCCTTGCACTTTCCGGATGTCTGCTGATAGTCAGCCTTAGTTATGTGTCCCTCTTTCCAGTTTTTGTACTTGTCCTTTTTGTCTTTCAGTTTGTCAGAGAGAGCTTTATGCAGCCATGCTGGTTTCTTCTTGAATTTTTTGCATTTTTTCAGTGGTATTATGCTGGACTGAGCTTTTATGATCATATTTTTCAGAGTTTCCCATGCTTCTTGAATAGTTTTCCCTTTTGGATTTTCATCCATGGAATCTTTCCTAGCTTCTGAGTTTATTAAAATCAGCTCTTTTGAAGTTTTAAGACACTGGTTGGATTATTTTCTGTTGCTTTGTTTCCATTATATTGAATTTAAATATGATGTGGTCACTTTCACATCTATTTCTTCTGATTGCTTGGGTGGCCTGTAATATACACCTATGGCAATGTCACTTTTTCCCCTTTTATATTAACCCATATACATTCTGGAGGGATTTTATCTTTGATCACATGCATTTCTGTAGATATGTAGTGTTTTCTTACATAAGCAACTCCCCCTCCTCTTTTTGTAGATCAAATTTTTTTGAACAATTTGTATCCATCCATTAGTACATTCCAGTCATGGGTTTCAGCCCACCAAGTTTCTGTAATGCCAACTAGGTCATACCCTCCCTCGTGTACTATTGCTTCCCCAAGCTTTGAGCATTTGTATATAAGCATTTAAGAGCTTTCTGCCTGTCTCTGGGTATGTTTCCTGCATCTCCTGATTGTTGTTTGAGTTTTTCATTTTTTTTCATCACTCCCTACTTCATTATTTGATTTGTTTTCTTGGGATTTATGACTGGTTTTGTGTTCTAGAAATTCTAAAGATTGGTCACCCTTCCCTCTCGATTTTAGTTTAAAGCCCTCCTGAGAAGTTAGGCCAGTCTTTTTCCGAGTATATTTTTCCCTGTTTTAGTGAGGTGCAGCCCATGCCTTACCAAGAGTCCATGTAGGAAATTTTATTTATTTATTTATTTTATTGGATTTGTATACCGCCCTATTCCCGTAGGACTCAGTGCGGTTTACAGGGCAGTTAAAACCATGAATACAAAAAATTAAAAACAATTAAAACAATTAAATTTAAGCCCCAAGAGTAAATCTAAAACCCAGTTAAATTAACAACCCCACAGTCTGGACCAAACAGATCGAAGAGCCAGGTTTTCAGGTCCCGGCGAAATGAGCGAAGGTTGGGGGCAGTCCTAAGTTCTATGAGTAGTTGGTTCCATAGGGCAGGCGCACCCACAGAGAACGCCCTTCCCCTGGGAATAACCCACCGGCATTCATTAACCGGCGGTACCCTGAGAAGGCCCTCCCTGTGGGGGCGCACAGGACGATGGAAAGATGATGCCGGCAGCAGGTGTTCCCTTAGATAGTCATTTAGGGCTTTATAGGTCATTAGCAGCACCTTGAATCTCACCCGGAGGGCAACCGGAAGCCAATGCAGCTCACGGAGAAGAGGTGTTACGTGGGAGTATCGTGAAGCTCCCATCAAAACTCGCACGGCTGAATTCTGCACCAGTTGAAGCCTTCGGGTGGTCCTCAAGGGCAGCCCCATGTTGAGGGCATTGCAGTAGTCTAACCGGGAGGTCACGAGCGCATGAGTGACTGTACGTAGAGCATCTCGGTCCAGATAGGGACGCAACTGGCGCACCAGGCAAATCTGGGCAAAAGCCCCCCTGGTCACGGCTCCTATATGATCTTCCAAACTGAGCCATGAATCTAGGAGAACTCCCAAGTTACAAGCCCTATCAACCCGGGGTAATACCTCATCCCCTATTGTTAATGATGGAGAAGGCTGGTCAGCCCGAGATGCCGGTATGAACAGCCACTCAGTCTTGTCAGGAAATGCAGTCCATGGTCCAGGAAACCAAAGTTTTCTTGGTGACACCAACCTTTTAGCCAGTGGTTTATTTCTAGAATTCTTTTTCCCCTCAGTGGGGGTTGGCCTTTCGTTGGGAGTATTGATGAGAACACTATTTGTGCTTCTAGCTCTTTAACTTTATCGCCTAGTTGCTCAATATTGTACTCAGGTACTTTGTTGTGTAATTTGTCCCAATGTGAAGGAGGAGGAAAGGGTAGTAATCTGTGGGCCTAATTATTTTGGTTAGGTTCTCAGCCACATCTTTGATTTTTGCTCAAGGGAGATAACAGATTTCCTTGGATTGTGCGTCCGTCTGCAGATGGCTGATTCTGTTCCTTTGAGGATAGAATCTCCTGTTACCAATACTTGCCTTCCTGTTTTGTGGGATGCAGTCTGGGGTGGTTTCTGTTTATCTCAGGTGTGTTTGTTGATATGACTCTTTTAGGGGTATTTGGTGTTGTTTCTTTGCTAGGTGTCTACATGTTTTCTTTGAGGGGGAGGTTGTAGGTTTACGTATTTACATATAGGGGAGAAATTGATTGCTCAATTTTAATGGGGCTGCTTCTGTTTGGGTTAAATTGGGCAGTAGGGGTTTGTATGCTGCTTCTTCCTTTGATTATTAGTGATAGGATGCTAAAACTTGCAGGGTTTTAAATATAAATGGGCTATTTGATACGCATCTGTATCAAATTGCACTTTGAAACATCTATATGTAAATGTGAAATCAATCAACTTCTTTTTTTTACATAATTCCTTGAAAAGGTGTGACTGACCTCTCAATAGAGGACGTGTGAGCAACCCCGGACAATCTGAAGAATTTTTTTCTGTTTGGATTTGAAAGGTTGTATTGCCCTAATTTTATATAAAACAATACTGTTTAATCTGATTACCACATTTATTCTTTTTGCATTATTTAGTATTCTGACATCCCTGCTTGAGAAAGATTATGACATCTTAAAAATTTGCTTGCTTACTTGCTTGCTTGCTTGTTTGTTTGTTTGTTTATTTCTGTATAGATATTCCTTGACTTATAACCAATTCAAAAATGGGAGTTTATGGCCCGGATTTGAAATTTTGATAGTTCAGGGTACTCTGTGGTCACATGACCAAATTTTGGATGCTTAGCAATCTAACTGCATTTACATGTTGCAGCATCCTGCAGTCACATGACCATTTTTACACCTGTTTTGCCAAAATGCATCATTTCCAGCTTTTAGCAAAACCGCGTTGATAATAAACCATTGATAGTAAACCAGTCAGTTACAGTTGCAAGAAAAAGTATATGAACGCTTTGGGATTACGTGGAGTTTTTGATGTGTCATCAAAAATGTTAGCATGTGCCAGAGATTTCTGTAGGTCTTTAGCTGACACTAGGATTCTTCTTTACCTCATTAAGCATTATGCGCTGTGCTCTTGCAGTCATTTTTACAGGACGACCACGCCTAGGGAGAGTAGCAACAGTGCTAAACTTTCTCCATTTGTAGACAGTCTGTCTTACCGTGGACACATGAACATCAAGGCTTTTGGAGATACTTTTTTAACCCTTTCCAGCTTCATGCAAGTCAACAATTCTTGATCGTAGGTCTTCTGAGAGCTCTTTTCTGCAAGGCATGGTTCACATCAGACAGTGCTTCTTGAGACCAGTAAACCCAAAACAGGTGTGTGTTTTTAAAGGGCAGGACAGCTGTCAGCAACACATCCAATATCATCACACTGGTTGGTGTCAAGGTTGGCTCACTCCTGGCTCCAATTAGCTCTTGGAGAAGTCATTAGGCTAGGGGTTCACATACTTTTTCCAGCCTGCACTGTGAATGTTTCCATCTTATGTTCAATTAAAACATGACAACAGCTAATGTTTGTGTAGTATTATTTTAAGCAGACTGTGTTTTTCTATTGTGACTTACATGACGTTTAGAGCACATTTTATGGCCAATTCATGCAAAGCTCCACGTAATCCCAAAGGGTTCACATACTTTTTCTTGCAATTGTAATAATTGGATTCATTTAACAATCTTGGTGATTTGCTTAATAATCATCATACAAAAGGTTATTTTACAATTGTTATGACAACAACTATAATAGATTGCCTCCATTACATTTGATGATAGAGGACTACCTGTATATTAGTGACATGACTTTTTGTAGTGCTGTAACAATAGTCAAGTCTTGATTTAACATACTCTTATTTATTAAACTTTAGATATTTTTTCCTTCTGTTTAGTCATGTTCACTTCTCCTGGCCAAGTCTCTTCAGTTTTCTTAAGGTTTTTAGAAATGGTTAGTCATTGTTTTCTTAGGGCTAAGAGAAAACAACTATCCCAAAGTCACCAAGTTAGTTTTATACCTAAGGCAGGACTAGAACTCATGGTCTGCCAGTTTCAAGTGGGTGCCCTTGACCAGAGGTCTCCAACCTTTCTGGGCTCGCTGACCAGAGGGAAGGAGAGCAGCTTCAAAATTGGTGCAGCACTAGCAGTCCCATTTGCACATGCAACATGCGCTGGTGCCGTGCACATGCATGAATGGCTGTGCACACCCTCCCCCACAGCGGCTAGTGCCCCATTCTCACATGCTTGAGCAGGCCACGCATACCACCCAGGCTAGCAGTGCATGCACAAACGGTCTGCGGACACCTGCCCCACACTAGTGTCCTCGTTCGCGCCCACACATACGCAAATGGGGCCACAGGTGCGAGTGGGGGGGAATGCGCACCCATGCATGCATCAGCCAGCCATTTCCGTGGCCCCTGCCCTTGACCATTTGCATCAAACTGGTTCCCTAAATTTTGAATGCAGTGGAATAAATTTACACCCATTCTCCCTGCCCCCCTGAAATACTGGTTTCTGCATCAGTATTTTATTCTAATATTTGCATGCTCATCTGGTTTTGCTCAGTGTCCTGATGAGAGAAAGACACAAGCTATATCCATCCTCAGAGTGAAAAAATTAAAGAAAAGATTCCAGCCAAGTGATCCTTTGCATGTTCTCGGTATTTCTTTACACTTTTGCAATGTTACTTTTTGTTCCTTGCTAGTTACCACAGGACTTTGAATGCTGCTTTTAACTCCTTCATTTGTTAGATTCTCTATTTTCCTTACAAACCATTGTGTATCATTGCACTTTTCATCCCATCTGCCACATTTTGTTTGAGTTGGCATGGGAGTATTTTTTTCCATCTTTTATGTATCTCTTACCATAAAGAAATACTGTCCTCCTTCTCTTTCCAGGTTTGTGTGTTACTAAGAAAACATTTGTTAAGTCATGGTTTATTCACATATGATGTTATAATTTTATGATGGTTTGTTTTGGCTATTATTAAGTTTAAGTTCTCAATTAAATAAGCATCTGTTTTCTTTTTCTCCTTCCCTACAGAGGTTATTGTGAAACAATAACAGCCTTCATATAAAAACATTTTTTCTGCGTGACGATTGTGATAGAATTTGTAATGTTGATTTATTTCTACCCCTGATGGAGGATTAGATTTCTCACTGCTATACTGGAAGACATTACAGAAAATTCAAAATGTCATCAAATAGGAGTCAGAATCCTCATGGACTTAAACAGATTGGTCTTGACCAGATATGGGACGACCTAAGAGCTGGCATTCAACAAGTTTATACAAGGCAAAGCATGGCAAAGTCCAGGTATATGGAACTCTACACGTATCCTAACAAGTATTCCTAAATAAGTGGCTTTAATGGTTTTATCATCATACTCTTATTCTGTTTCATAACTGAAGCAATATGAAGTTTGGGATATTAGCTTCTTAAATGCATTTCTAGTGTCTGATTGTGAATGCATGAAATCCAAAATTTATATGTACAAAAGATGATTGATCTTATACAACTTGAACCATTTGATTTAGGATTTTCACAATAGATTTAAATATGAAATTCATAAATTAATTTAATAATTTAATTTAATTTAATAATTTGATTTCTATACCGCCCTTCTCCCGAAGGACTCAGGGCGGTGAACAGGGCAATACACAATAAAAATAAAATACAAAAATTAAAAAAACCATTAAAAAACCATTAAACATCATGCCCATAAAATCAATACATATTAAGTTAAAAACTAATTTTAAAAACCCAACCCCATCCCATCAGACCAGGCCAGCTTGTTCGAAAAAGAATGTTTTAAGATCGCGCCGGAAGGAGCGAAGGTCGGGGGCCGTCCGGAGCTCAACCGGTAAGCGGTTCCAGAGGTCTGGCGCGCCCACAGAGAACGCTCTCCCCCTGGGGGTCACCAATCGACATTCTTTGATCGGCGGCACCCTGAGGAGGCCCTCTCTGTGGGAGCGCACTGGACGGAGGGAAGTTGACGCCGGTCGCAGGTGTTGCCGTAGGTAATCCGGACCCATGCCATGAAGGGCTTTGTACGTCATAACTAACACCTTGAACCTCACCCAGAGAGCAACTGGTAGCCAATGCAGCTCACGGAGCAGAGGTGTAACATGGGAGTATCGGGAAACTCCCAAGACGACTCGCGCGGCTGCATTCTGCACCAGCTGGAGTCTCCGGGTGGACCTCAAGGGCAGCCCCATGTAGAGAGCATTACAGTAGTCTAGACGAGAGGTCACGAGCGCATGAGTGACTGTGCGCAAGGCATCCCGGTCTAGATAGGGCCGCAACTGGTGCACCAGGCGAACCTGGGCAAAAAGGCCCCCCTAGTCACAGCTCCAATATGCTCTTCCAAAAAGAGCTGTGATTCTAGAAGGACCCCCAAGTTGCGGGCCCTATCTACGGGGGGTAATAGCTCACCCCCCATGGCCAATGATGGAATAATCGGAATTTCCCGGGATGCCAGCACGAACAGCCACTCAGTCTTGTCAGGGTTGAGTCGAAGCCTGTTCCTCCCCATCCAGACCCGGACCGCCTCCAGGCAACGGGACATCACGTTGAGGGCATCACTGGGGTGGTTTGGGGTCGAAATAAAAAGCTGGGTATCATCAGCATATTGGTGATACCCAACTCCAAAACCACGAATGATCTCACCCAGCGGCTTCATATAGATGTTGAACAGGAGAGGCGAGAGAACCGATCCCTGAGGAACTCCACAAATGAGAGGTCTCAGGGTCGATCTCTGCCCCCCTGCTAACACCGACTGCGAATGTCCCAGGAGGTAAGAGGAGAACCACTGGAGAACTGTTCCTCCCACTCCTAACCCCCTGAGACGTCGCAGCAGGATACCATGGTCGATGGTATCAAAAGCCGCTGAGAGGTCTAAAAGGACTAGGACAGAGGAACAACCCCTGTCCCGAGCCCGCCAGAGATCATTCACCAGCACGACCAATGCCGTCTCCGTGCTGTACCCGGGCCTGAAACCCGATTGGTACGGGTCTAGGTAGTCAGCTTCCTCCAAGAACAAAGGGAGCTGATGCGCCACCACGCTCTCAACAACCTTCGCCAAAAAGCGAAGGTTGGAGACCGGACGATAGTTGCTTAAAATTGCTGGGTCCAAGGCAGGCTTCTTGAGGAGGGGTCTCACCACCGCCTCCTTCAAGGCGGCGGGAAAACTACCCTGACTCAAAGAAGCAGTAATCACTGCCTGGAGCCAGCCTCGTGTCCCATCCCGGGCTGCATAAGTCAGCCAGGAGGGGCACGGGTCCAACAAACACGTGGTGGAGCTCAGCTTCCCCATTATCTTGTCCACTTCTTCAGGGGTCACAGGATCGAACATCCTAATATATACATCCTAATTCTCTTAGAATTGGAATTAAGTATAGCTTCTTCCTGAATCATTTGTTGTCACAATTTAGCATATAGAATTGTTGGCACTCAGTACTAAATTTCAACTGCAGCTTTATTAAAAAGCAACCCAAAGATTTTGTATCAACGTATCACCATCATTATTGAAATCAGCTCTCTTAAAGTCTAGGACTTTAATTTGACTTTGTTCTATTTCTTATTCTTGCATAATCATGAATTCCAATATCACATGATCACTCCCATCCAAGGATCCAATAACGTCAACACCTTCTATTATATTTCAACTCTATTAACGTGTCATCACTTGTCTCTTGGGTAAGAGACTCTTGGTGGTGAACAGTCATGAAAACAAAATCAGTTACAAAACTATATATGGCAGTCATACATAGAGATTTTGCTTATTGGTAATCATACAAAAGTAGGACTAGAAAGTTATGCAATTGCAAGACAAATAAATTTCAAGACATAATGAGATTTCCAATATCATTTGAACAACTTACTGTTAAGAAACATCTCTCAAATAATTAGTCTAAATTGGCTATATTGTAACTTATGAATCAGGAATGCCATGTTTATACCTTTCCTGTGAACTCTCATCTGGCCCATTGTTCATCCTCACCGTTTGCTCTAGTAGTATAAGAATACTGTTAATAACTTACAAAGAATATAGTAAGAATTATAAAAATCATTGTTGAATCTAAAGCAGTTCATTGAAAATTAGTGGGGCATGAATTAGCTGAATTGTTGATCTACTTTCAGTGATTTAGTATTTAGTGTGTGTGTGTGTGTGTGTGTGTGTGTGTGTGAGTAAATAATGGTATGCATTATGTATTAATTTACCGTTTCATTGTAATATGTAGCATATGGCATATCCTTAACTCTTTCATCAGTCATGTTTATAACTACTGCACTAGTGTACATCAGTCTAATCAAGCCCGGGGAGCTGGTGTAACCACTTCTAAATCTAAAAAAGGCCAAACACCTGGAGGAGCTCAGTTTGTTGGCTTGGAATTGTACAAACGACTTAAAGAATTTCTGAAGAATTACTTGACAAATCTTCTTAAGGTAAGATAATTTTATCCTTTCCAAAGGCACATTCAGCTAGCAGTCTTCTTGCCCTGGCCATTGAATCTACTACCACAATCATTTGTGTCTAGCATCGGAGCAGGAGGTTGTTTTGAAAACGTCATTTTGAAAACAGCACGATCAAGCTCAGGCCATTCAGAAGGCCAGAATCACAAGGCATTTTCTTCAAGGGTGCTTATTTAATTTCAGGCTTCTTGGCAGCTCTTATTATAATCAGTAACTGCAACAACATCCTCCAGCCTCACAGCTATTACAGAAGTTTTCAATCGCTCCAGGCATTTCCAAAGGCTTCAGGGCGTGGCTGGGTGCCTGCCTTAACTGCCAGCATTTTCTTCATAGTTTTTTTACTGCTTCTCAGGCAGAAGCAGCCATATACCAAGGGTCAGTTTTCTCCTCCCATAGGAGATGAGCAGAAAGAGCAGGGGATGTCAGAAGATTAAGACTTATCTCCTGATCCCCCTCCTTTCATAGGCCTGTTTAATCCGTCCCTCTTTAAATCCTTAGTTCACAAGGCCAGGAGCACTGCTCAACTTGGTCCTGAAAGTGTCCCTCAGGCTGAACCTTCCACCAGCCAGTAAGGTCTTTTCAGAACCAATGTTTACTCAACAAGACATTCCTTGTCCACCTCTTTTCCTCAATGTAGTCCAAAGACAATGGGGAACGCCAGGTCCCTTTCCATCCCTGGGGGTGGGATTGATAAAAGTTATTTGATATGGCTCCAGCACTGTCAGAGGTCCTAGCAGTCCCCACGGTAGATGAGCCTTTGGCACCATGGGTTTCCTCCATCACTGTGTCTGGGGATATAGCAGAGGTTCTGGAGTCAGAGAATAGGAAAGTGGAGCTTAATTTCCGCAGGCCCCATCAAGCCTCAGCATGGGCAGTAAAGGCAGCTACATCAACTTCCTTTTTTGCCAGAAGTTCACTCCTCTAGCTTCACCAATTCCAGACTAGGATCCCACCAGAAGAGGTACGGATGCACCAAGATTTAAGCAAAATTAGTGGCTGCATCAGAATACATGGCTGACTCATCATTGCACAGGGCCAGATTCTCCTCCCGGGCATTAGCATCTAATGTTACCTCCCGTAGACTTCTGTGGCTCAGACAGCAGCAAGCGGATGCTAGTTCCAAGTGTCGGTTGGCCTCAGCCCCTTTCAAGTGAGGCCAGTTATTGGGAGAGGCACTAAACCCTTATCTGAGAACAAGGATAAGCGTAAGGTCATGTCCCATCTTCTCAGAAGAGCAGACAGGGGAGCTACTCCTTATGTCCATAAGCAGTCGTTTCGCTCAACCGACACAGGATCGTAATTCACTCATTACCTCCGCCCTTATCCTCCCAGACCAAGAACGTCGATTCGATATATCTGATAACGGACAGACCCAGACAGCAATTTCAGTCCAAACAGCCCTTTCGAGGTGTGGGAAGCCATCTTTTCAGAAGGTCCAAGTGACAGCAAAGGTGCCTCTCCCATAGGGGGCAGGTTGGCTCTCTTTGCACACAAATGGGAGAACACCACTACAGATTTCTGGGTCATCAACACCATCAGATTCAACCTGACTAGAGTTTAATCTATCTTCCCCCCCCCCCCCCAAGACATTTCATCTCTTGCCCATCATCCAAAAGTCCGGTCAGAAGAAGCCTCATGAAAGAGGCCATTCGGCATCTCCTGGAGATCCAGGTCATAGAACCAGTTCCGGCAGGGCAGAAGGAACGGGGGTGCTCTACCATTCGGCCTATCATCGGCCCCCAGAGCATTCACAAAGGTCCTGGCGGTGCTGGCCACACATCTGAGGATCATTCCGGTGCGTGTCCAGTGTTATCTGAATGACATCCTCATTCAATCCTCCTCAGTTCAATTGGCTCAGTCAGAGCTGGAATTGCCCATCAAGACCCTCCAGGACCACAGGTTTTTAGTAAATTTTCAGAAAAGTCAGACAATTCCCTCCACCCGCCTCCTTCACCTGGGCATGGTGATAGATACAAGGAACTGCAAGGTTTCCCTGTCTCAAGAACGTCAGGACAGTATCCAATCCCTAGTCACCTAGATTCAAAGGGAGCGAGTAGTCACCCTAGCAATCCTTTCTCAACTGCTAGGAAAGATGGTTTCCTGCATAGCAGGTGTTCAATGGGCTTGACTCCATTCCAAAACCCTCCAATGGTTCTTGCTCCCATTCCAAAGACTAGGCACCAGTTCCTCTAACCACAGGGTAAGGGTCCCGTCACAGACCCTAAAATCCCTCCAGTGATGGGTCTCCCCAGCAATGGCCAGGGGAACCTTATTCAAGGAGCCCAACTGACTCGTCCTAGCATTGGATGCCAGTTTGCTCAGGTGGGGAGCACACCTGCAATTCCAGATGACCCAGAGTCAGTGGTCCCGGTCAGATCTTAAGCACAACATAAACTGCTTGGAGCTCAGAGCTATACATCTGGCTCTACGCCACTTTTGCCACACAGTGGCAAGACAACACATTGTAGTCCTCACGGACAACATTGCAGTGAAAGCCCATATCAACAGAGAAGGGGGTACCCACTCCAGGTCCCTCAGGGCCGAGGCTCAATTATTAGGAACCTAGGCAAAGACCAACCTCTTGTCCCTCAAGGCGGAGCACATCTCGGGGGAGACGAACCGGCAAGTCGATTTCTTGAGGGCAACAATGGACCACTTCAAATGGCGCCTGCATCCGGATCTCCTCAGGGAGATATCGGAAAGGTTCGGTCATCCAGCGCTGGACTTGTTTACTACCCTGGCGAATTCCTAGTTCCTGGGATTCTTCTCCCAGTTCCCGTCTCCAGGGGCAGAAAGGGTAGATGCCCTCCGTAGTCCATGGTCCAGAGAGCTCCTGTATGCGTGCCTTCCTCTCCCTCTGATCCAGGCAGTTATCCGGGAGATACTGCAGAAATGGGCAGAGGTGATACTCATTGCTCCCCACTGGCCATGACAGCCATGGTATGCCGACCTCGTAGGTCTATTGATCTCTCCTCTGTGGAGGATATCCAAAGATCGAATCTCCCTCAGCCAGGGGGTTCTACAACATCCAGAGCCTCAGTGGCTCCAGTGAACTGCCTGCCAGTTGAAAGGAGACTCCCAACAAAGGAGACCTACTCATCAGATGTGATTACCATGATTCAGGCTTCAAGACAGTCTGCAACTAATAGAATTTATGATTCCACTTGGAAAAATTTCTGTAACTGCTGTTGGAGACAACAATTAGATCCAGCTACAATTCCTTTTCCAGGAATTTTGGATTACTTACTGGAGGGGCTTAAGAAGGGCTTAGCACCCAACACTATTCTCAGGCAAGTTGCTGCCCTGTCTACGGTGCTCACATATGGCAACTCAGAACCCTTGGCTCAACACTCCATGGTACGTTTCGGGAGCAATCAACTGCAAACCACCCGTGGTTCACAGATATTCCTCCTGGGACCTGTCCAAGGTCTTGCAGGCTTTCAATTCACCTCCATTTGAGCCCATCAGAACCTCCATTCTACGGTTCTTGACACTCAAGGTCAACTTCCTAATAGCTGTCACATTGGCTAGGCCACAGGTCGGCAACCCGCCGCTCCGGAGCCGCATGCGGCTCTTTCAGCCGTCTCCTGCGGCTCCCAGTCCTCTGCCATGTGCAGTCCAAAAAAAAAATGGGACTAAAAAAGTTCAACCAATCAATTCAAATATGCAGGGTAGGTGCATATCTCGCCTTGTCTCCACTCTTCAGTCAAACCCTGTTCTGCGCATGCGCACGTGTACACACATGCGCACACATTTTTTGTAGCTCCCAGTTTTTCTTTTTGTGAGGGAACCGATTCCAAGTGGCTCTTTCACTGTTTCAGGTTGCTGACCCCTGGGCTAGGCGCATCTCGGAATTGGCAGCACTCTCAATTAGAGATGACTTATGTATTTTTCGTAATGACAGGGTGGTCTAACGCTTAGACCCATTCTTCGTCTCCAGAATCAACTCATTATTTCACAGGGCCTAAGATATTGTGCTGCCAGAGTTTTGTCCTGAGCCGTCCCATGATTTGGAACGTAGATGGCACACCTTGGATGTTCGTAGAGCCTTGCATCACTAAATTTATTTATTTTATTTATTTATAATGAGACTTGTATGCCGCCCTATCTCCCGAAGGACTCAGGGCAGCTAACAACAATAAAATACAATAAATACAAATATTAAAAAAGAATTAAATTATGTCAAAGTCCCACTAAAACCAATAAAAACATTTAAAATCATAATTAAAACCCCATTATCATCAGTCCAGGTCGGCCTGTTGGAAAAGATATGTCTTAAGGTCACGACGAAAGGACCGAAGGTCTGGGGCCATCCGGAGCTCCCAGGGAAGCTGATTCCACAAAGTAGGTGCCCCAACAGAGAAGGCCCTCCCCCTGGGGGTTGCCAGCCGACATTGTCTGGCCGATGGCACCCTGAGGAGACCCTAAGCGAACTGCCTCTTTTCGCAAACCTGAAACTCCATTCGTTTCATTCCAGCCTTCTTCAATGGGTCAGAAGGTGACTACCTCTTCCATCGACAGATGGATTAGGCCTTGCATAGCAGGGGTGTACCAGACGCACTCCTTGCCAGTCCCAAGGCGAATTACCACAGACTCCACTCACAGTGCTGCAACTTCAGCAGTGTGGGCAACACAGTCATCAATAGAAGGGATATGCAAGGCGGCGACGTGGTCATCCCCTGCTCCATTTGTGAGGCATTATAAGTTAGATAAGTTCGCCTCAACAGATGCTTCATTTGCCAGTGACAGATAGTGGGACCCAGGCCCAGACTTCTTCCTGCCCATAGGGGCAGTGAGGCTTTGGTATGTCCCATCTGTAGATTCTCCACTTGTCATGCTGGATAAGGGGTGTTGTCTTACCTGACATGCCTTTTCTCAGCATGACGATAGAGAATCCACTCCCCCCCCCGGGTCAATCCGGTCCTGTGTCAGGGGAAATTTAGCCACCACCTTGAATACTCATCAACTGCGCCTTCTCGTGACTGGGATTCCTCGTCGGAGGAAGAGAGGCATGGCAAAGGTTGATTGACTTAGTCGCTAGGGCAGAAAGGCAAGATCAACCCATCTGTGGATTCTCCATTGTCATGCTGAGAAAAAGCGTTCAGGTAAGACAACGCCCCTTCGCCAAAATAAAAAAAAGGAACCCTGAACCCAGAGCTTGCCAGAGTTCAGTTTTAACTGATTGTTCTCTGTTCACAACTCAACAGATTCTAGGCAACAAGAAAGGGCCATCACAGCATCACTTATCTCACCACATATAGAATTGTACAAATGAGTATCATCAGCATATTGATATCTCATCCTGATGATCTTACCCAGTGGTTTCATGTGGACATTAAACAGGAGTAGAGAAAGCATCTGCCTTTGAGTGCCACTTGATGGTATCAAAAGCAGCTGAGAGGCCCAAGCAGAGCAGAGACATATTGCCTCTTCCTGCTCCTTCTAGATGTATTAAAAAGAACAGGACCAATGCTGTTTCTGTCCCATTGACTGAAAGGGGCCCAGATAATCTGTTTCCTCCAGGATCCTCTGGAGCTGCAGCACAACCAATTTCTCAACTGTTCTGCAATAAAGGATAAACATTAGAAGAGGGATCTATCAATGATTTCTAAAGGGGGTGAAGGGGGAAAACTATACTCTCCAGACCTCCACGAAGGTAGACTTGGTGAGCAGACTTCTGCCTTAACTCTTACCTAGAATATTGTTCTGCACAATTTTTGCCAGTCTAAGCATTAGCCCATTTTATAGAATACTGCCTTGTCCACTGGCTCTCATGGTCAGATAACTGTTTGTTGTAGTGTACACATTTTGTAATATATAAACACATTATGTGTATCAACACACTATGTTTTGGACTGATACTTCTTCCAGGCATTATTTTTAGTTGGAAAAAAAAACAGCAGGAAACAAAGTTTCTTGATTTAAACATCAGAATTTTCTCCAAATGTGAAAGATGGAAGATTATTCAACCTAAAATCAGGCTCTGGATTATATTGTATTATATTATGTTTGAATTTAAACCATGCGTTAAATAATTTCAGGTACATCATTGTGAGAGAATTTGAAAATGTTTTTGCTTTTACCTATGCATTTCCTTTTCATGATTCAACATTATAGGAGAGGAGGAATGTGCAAATCCATCGGATACTGTCAGTACATTTAAATTAAAAATACAGGACAACTTTTGTCATTTTTGCTTAAATGGCAGTCTTTCAAATTCATCCTCTGAAGTATGCTTCTTAGAACCCCAGTTTAATCCAGATTGATGATTGAATTTGTGCCATCAAATCAACTCCTAACCACATAGATATTGTCCATGACATGACAATCTATCCCTACTCTGTTCTTTTAGCAGTTGTTTAATTTGGAGATTGGTTCAATATTGTATCAAGCATTACTTTGTTCTCCAATAAACATTTTCACCAAATCATTTATTGTCTCCCATTATACCAGTTTTCAGCAAACTATGTTTCTAGTAGTCCAAGTCTTTAAAAAAATAATTGAGATATGTCATAAAACATGGAGCAGGCAATTATTTTTCCCTCAGCTTATAGATATTACAGGGCTATGCTAAATAACAAAGTTGAAGAGTAAATTTTAAAACATCAATGAGGTATTGTAGAAAAATTTCTTGGTCTCTTGTCTAAAAGATTTCAGCCAATATTGCAAAAACAAAAGACGGTTCAAGACTAAAAATTGATTATTGAAAGGAAATATAGTTATATTCTTTTTATGTTAAGGAGTTATAATGAACTTCTGTGGCATAAAGTAACTGACAAGGGAGAGATAGAGGCCCATCCAGCAAGTAAATAGACAAACATATGAAGGGTCAGTTAGGTACTATTTTGCTCTTGAAAAGAGGCGACACTGGAGAAGAAATCTTGCTTGTATTTAGCTTAAGTTCTGTTGATGAATTGTCTCTTTCAGGATGGTGAAGACTTGATGGATGAGAGTGTATTGAAATTCTACACTCAACAATGGGAGGATTATCGATTTTCAAGCAAAGTGCTGAATGGGATTTGTGCCTACCTCAATCGACACTGGGTTCGTCGTGAATGTGATGAGGGCCGGAAGGGAATATACGAAATTTATTCAGTAAGTTGTTATAAAGACTAATTATTTTCAGTGGAAAAAATGGCCTTTTTGTTTTGAAGGGGGAGATAAAATGTGTTTCTTTGTTGATCCACTTGTCTTTTGCTTAAATTTTTCACCTGTCTGTAGGCAACCTAAAATAAATTCTTCTGCATATCAGCTATATAAGGTCATATTTTACTTTCAGATCAAAGATAAGGAAAGGGAAATCCATACTTTAGTTTCAGATCAAAATGAAAATAGGGATAAAAATGTCAGGTTATGAATTGAATAGAGCTAAATAGTTGCTTGCTGGACCAAGAACTCTTTTATTATTGTATGCTGTAAAATGAAGAACCTCATATTTAATTTTAAGTGGAAAGAGAGAATACATTTCGTCCACCTTACTATGCTAGCTGTTACCTGTTCCAGCAGTCCGGCCTGGCCTGATAGCTCTTATTGGGGTCCCAGTTTGTATTTTTACTAGTGTTTGTTTTTCATTACGGTTCATTCTGTATGCCTATCTTATTCTGTACACCGCCCTGAGTCCCTCGGGAGAAGGGCGGTTTATAAAAACAAATAAATAAATAAATAAATAAATAAATAGATGACATAGGGGGTGGACGAGCTGAGATTCTTGTCTTTACATTTTTAATGGAATCCCTCAAAAAGTGTTTCTCACACAATCAGAAGGGCATAAAGAAATTTATTTTCTTAAAGTGTTGTTTTGTGACTTGCTTTCATTTTACATGTAGGCTTTGCAAATAAGCATTTATCCCTTTTTTGGATTGGTCGTAATCAATTCCATTATTTTACAATGTTTAAAGCAACTTTTATTTGAAGAATTAATTTTTTACAGCCTTGATAAAATGTAGTAATTGAGTTGTTGCAGTCTGAGGTATCATTTTTCCTTCTATAACCAAGGAAGTGTCCTGCTGTGGAGCCCTGCAATGTTTTTATCAGTATTCTTCTTAGAAATTTTTTTGTTTGTTTCTGGCCCCTGTACATCTTTTTCATATCCTGACATACACTTTCTTTGTATTACATCCAGTATACATGCTGCACAGAAAGTCCTACTTTAGTATAATTCATAGCCACATTTGAGATTGACTATTAATGCTATGATTACATTTGGAAGAGAGAAAGTGACACTGAGGAGTAATATCCTTCAATGTTAATGTTAAATTTTCTTAATACTACAACTGTATTGAAAAGTTAACCATGTCATGATTGTCTGCTTAAATTTGTCTAAATTTTATATTAAAAATGTTCTTTTGACCTTGAATTTACAGAAATGGACCTGTAGAAAAAATTAAGGTTGAAGCTTGCCCTCTTGTGTTTCATACCAGCAATATTATAATGTAGAACAGTTGTGAGATCAGGACCTCTTAATTACCGTAGATTCCGGCGTATAAGACTACTTTTTAACCCATGAAAATCTTCTCAAAAGTCAGGGGTCGTCTTATACGCCTGGTGCTGAAACTTTAGGGACAGGGCTGGCTGGAAAACCTGGAGCGGATCTTCCATTTAGTCTGCGCAGGGAAAGCGGGACCAATTGGAGTAGAAGCTGCAATCTGTGATTTTTTACAGGCTGGGGTCTGGGCTTCTTTCCTTCTAAAGTTGAAGAGCAGCTGTAGACAGGTGGGGAATGCAAGAGCAATTTGAAAGGCAGGTGGGGAATGCATAGCCAGAGCAGCAGCTTAGCTCTAAGGACACATTTGACTCAGGAACTGGGCGGGCTGGCTGGAAAACCTGGAGTGGATCTCCCATTTGGTCTTTTTTAAAATCCCATTTATATCCCACCCTTCTCCGAAGACTCAGGGCGGCTTACAATTTAAAGCACAAATCAATGTGCTTAGCAATAGCCTTCATTCTATGTATATGCCTGCCTATTAGAGCTTTCACCCCCCCCCCAGCAGCATTATTACAAAGTCAGCTTATTGCCTCCAACAATCTGAGTCCTCATTTTACCTACCTCGGAATGATGGAAGGATGACTCAACCTTGAGCCTGGTGGGATGAGAACCTGCACTAATTGCAGGCAGCTGGGGTTACTTAAGGCTCTGCGCAGGGAAAGCTTTAGAGTGAATTAGGAAAAGTGAAAAAGTGAATTAGGAAAATAGGAAAAGGGTTGCTGGAATTGGGTTTGTGTAGTTTAATGAAGAGAAGGGTGAGGGGTGACACGATAGCAGTGATCCAATATCTCAGGGGCTGCCACAAAGCAGAGGGAGCCAAGCTATTCTCCAAAGCACCTGAAAGCAGGACAAGAAGCAATGGATGGAAACTAGTCAAGGAGAGAAGCAACCTAGAACTAAGGAGAAACTTCCTGACAGTTAGAACAATTAACCAGTGGAACAACCTGCCTCCAGAAGTGGTGAATGCTCCAACACTGGAAGTTTTTAAGAAGAGACTGGATAGCCATTTGTCAGAAATGGTATAGGGTTTCCTGCCTTAGGGGGTTGGACTAGATGACCTCCAAGGTCCCTTCCAACTACTACTTCTTCTTCTTCTTCTTCTTCTTCTTCTTCTTCTTCTTCTTCTTCTTCTTCTTCTTCTTCTTCTTCTTCTTCTTCTTCTTCTTATTATTATTATTATTATTAAGTTTAATCCACTTGCACTGTTTTATGTTTACATGTTTGATGACAAACAGCCTTATGTTTATAAGTGACAGTTTTCCTACTAAGTACCTGCATGTTATAAGCATTTGAATTAAAATTGCCATATTAAAATCAAATCTGATGTTTTTTAATTTTTATTTGGTGTGCGTTGGAAGAGGGGTAGTCTTATACGGCAAGTATAGCGCAAACCCTATAATTTAACAGGAAATGTAGGGGTCGTCTTATACGCCCACTCGTCTTATACGCCGGAAAATACGGTAGTTGCTCTAATGAATAATATCCTCTCACTTTACTGGTGTCCCATGACAGTGTGATAGACACAAATTTGAACAATGTTCTTGAAGAAAGAAACATTTGAAAACCGGAGAATGTGCAATATTATAGATAACCATGAGTACAGGAATAAGCATTTCTAATATTTCTCTTTTTAAATCCTAGCTTGCACTGGTGACCTGGCGGGACTGTTTGTTCAGGCCACTAAATAAGCAGGTAATATTTCTATTGATAGATATATTGGCTTGGCTTTGTGTGTGTATGTGTGTGTGTGTAAATGCAGCAAAAACAGTATTAGTGGAGAGGGACTATGACATGATTTTTAAAAATTTGTTCCAAACTCAGTCTGCCTAGAAAAATTATGAATAGAATAAAAATTAGTTTATTGTATCACTATATTCTCCAGCATGATGAGTGGAGAATCCACAGATGGGTTGATCTTGCCTTTCTGCCCTAGAGACTAAGTCAATCAACCTTGCCACGCCTCTCTCCTTCCAGCTAGGAATCCCCAGTCACGACTTAGTCTTAGCCCGAGAGAGACATCTACCAGTAGGGTTTTTTCGGAACCAACCTTCACTCAACAAGACATTCCCTGTCCTCCCCTTTTTCTCAATGTTGTCCAAAGACAATGGGGGGCGCCAGGTAGCTTTCATCCCCAGGGGAACAGATAAAAGGTTATTTAATGTGGCTCCAGCACTGTCAGAGGTGCTAGCAGTTCCCACAGTAAATGAGCCCTTAGCACCCTTGGTTTTGTCTTGCTGTGTCTGGAGATATAGCAGAGGCTCTGAAGTCCGAGGATAAGAAGGCGGAGCTTAATTTCCGCACGACCCATCAAACCTTAGCAGGGGCGGTGAAGGCAGCTTCATCTACTTCTTTCTTTGCCAGAACTTCCTTTCTCTGGCTTCGCCAACTGCAGGCTAGGGTTCCACGAGAAGAGGTACAGATGCACCAACATCTAAATAAATTAGTGGTTGCATCTAGGTACATGGTGATTCCTCTTTGCACGCTGCCAGATTTTCCTCCCAGGCATTAGCATCTAACATCACCTCCCGCAGGCTTCTGTGGCTCAGACGTTGGCAAGCGGATGCTAGATCCAAGTGGAGGTTCGCCTCATGGTTAAGGTTGGCTCTAGTAGAAGGCAACACCATCTTGGATTCTTCCCAGGTTGTATCCTTCCTTCCCTTATTGTTTTCTGTGCTGATATCAGCACTGATTTTTAAAATGCAGTGAGTTACAGGCTTCGGCTGAAGCCTTAAGGTATTTTTAGCTTCTAGCAAGCCATGAGTATAATGGCCACTATTTTGGACGCCGCTTTAGTTGCTCCCAAGTGGGGGGGAGAAATCCTCCTTTTCAGCGAAGTTAAATTAGTAGCAAAATAGTATTATTTGGGCACATCCAGCTACAGCCGCCTTGCCCTGGCTGTTGAATATACTGTTACAGTCAGTTAATTGTTTTTAGCGTCAGAGCAGGAGGTCTTTTTACTGGCAGCCGCTATTTTAAAAATGCCATTTTACAAAATGCACGATCATTTACCAGGCATTCAGAAGAACAAAATAACTCTCTTCAAGGTGCTTTCAGGCTACTGGGCAGCTCTCATTATAATCTCAAAAATGGCAACAACAGCCTCCAGGCTCATAGCTTTATGGAGCTGTGCAATCGCTCAGGCATTTCTAAAGCTTCAGGACATGGCTGAGTGCCTGCCTTAACTACCTTCTTTTATTAGCAGTGTTACTGCTCATAGTATGCTGGCTACCCCATTGACTTGGTCTTGCCACCGCCAAAGGAATATTGGAGTGTGCTGGCTGTACCATCAAGTTGGTCTTGCCACCAACAGGACTTTATGTGTGCTGGCCGTACCATTAAGTTGCTCTTGCCACCACCTCCAGGATAGCGTGTATGCTGGCTATCCCATTAAGTTGGTTTTGTTGCCGCCACTTCTAACCACAACTTTACTGTTGAGTTCTCCTTGCTTTTGTAAACACATTGTGATTGCCATTTCCAGACTATCTCTAGTGTCATAATGGCAGACGAATCCTCAGAAGCACAGGTACAAGGTGCTTCCAGCAGTTCACCCAGACGCAAGAAGCTCAGATCAGTCAAGCAGGAGGCAGCTGGGAAGCTCAAATCCAGAGGTATCTCTGGCAAAAGGTCTTCCAAAGCTGAGGAGAAAGAGAAAGAGGCAAGTAGGAGACACCAGGCATTGGAAAGGCAATTCTCCAAAGCAGCAAGAAAAAGGATGGATAAAAAGATTGGTCAGAGCATGTCTGTTTCTATGGAGGCATCAGTTTTTGGCCCTCACCAAGCTCCTTCCTCGGCTGTTCCTACTGCCTGGTGCCCAGTGGGTGAGGAGGTCAATTCAATTTTTCTGGGATGGAGCAGGTGGAGTTGACTTCCATTCCCAGTGAAGGGTTCGGCCTTCAGACCCCTGCTCCTCCTACCACAGCTAGGCCTCTGGGGCCAGAGGCCACATTCACTCCCACAGCGGCAGGGCTTCGCCCTCCAGATGCTCAGGAGCCAGAACTGTGAGAACGTCTGCAGTTTCTGATTTTCCAGGCCATTGCCCAGGGCATAGCTTCAACCATGCATCAGACAGCTCTGCCTGAATCGATGGCATCAGAATATCCATCTTATAGCAATGTGTCATATCTTCCTCAGGCGGAATCCGCTGCATATCAGGGGTCAGTTTCCCCCTCACATTCCTCCAGAAGCAGGATGACATTCACAGGCGACGAGGACCAGAGAGAACAGGGAATGTCAGAAGATGAGGACTTATCTCCTGACCCCCCTCACTTCATAGGCCTGTTTAATCTGGCCCTCTTCAAATCCTTGCTGCACAAGGCCAGGAGTACTGCCCAACTTGCCCCTGAAAGTGTTTCTCAGGCAGAACTTTCCACCAGCCAAGCGTCTACAATCCTCTTCAGCCCAGTCGGCTTAGTCAGACCTGGCATTATCTATCAAGACACTCCAGGACCACGGGTTTTCGGTTTTAGAAGAGTCAGAAAGTTCCTTCCACCTGCATCCTTCACCTGGGCACAGTGATAGATACAAGGAGGCCCGAAGTTTTCTTCTCTCAGGAACGTCAAGACAGTATCCGACCCCTAGTCTCCCAGATTCAAAGGGAGAGAGTAGTCGCCCTGGCAATCCTTTCACAACTGCTAGGAAAGATGGTTTCCTGCATAGCAGTAGTAAGGATCCCATCACAGACCCTGCAGTCCCTCAAGTTGTGGGTCTCTCCAGCAATGGACAGGGGGACTTTATTCAAGGAGCCTAACCAACTCATCCTAACATCGGATGCCAGTTTGTTTGGCTTGGGAGCGCATCTGCACTCCCAGTTAGCCCAAGGTGGGTGGTCCCAGCCAGTTCTGAAACACAACATAAACTGGTTGGAGCTCAGAGCTATTCATCTGGTCCTGCACCACTTTCTCCACACAGTGGCAAGGCAACACATTCTAGTCCTCACGGACAACATTGCGGCGAAAGCCCATATCAACAGGCAAGGGGGTACCTACTCCAGGTCCCTCATGGCCGAGGCTCAATTATTGGGAACTTGGGCAGAGACCAGCATCTTGTCCCTCAAGGCAGAGCACATCTCGGGAGAGATGAATCGCCGAGTGGATTTTCTGAACAGGGCAACAGTAGACCACTCCAAGTGGTGCCTGTACCCATATCTTCAGGGAAATATTGGAGAGGTTCGGTCATTCTGTGCTGGACTTGTTCACTACCCAGGCGAATTCCCAGCTCACGAAGTTCTTCTCCCAGTTCCTGTCTCCAGGGGTGGAAAGAGTAGATGCCCTCTGCAGCCCATGGCCCAGAGAACTCCTGTCCTCTCCCTCTGATCCAAGCAGTTATTTATTTTATTTATTTATTTTATTATATTTATATACCACCCTTTCCCGAAGGACTCAGGGCGGTTTACAGGGTGATTAAAACAAAAAAAATACAAAAGTTAAAAACAGTTAAAAAAATTATATCCGTCTCTGAACAAATAAAACCCTAGTTAAAATTTATATTAAAATTCTTTGCCTGGGCCAGAGAGCTCGAAGAGCCAGGTCTTCAGGTCCCGGCAGAATGAACGGAGGTCGGGGGCAGTCCTAAGCTTCACTGGCAGCTGGTTCCAAAGGGCAGGCGCACCCAATGAGAAGGCCCTATCCCTGGGTGTTGTCCGCCGGCAATCTCTTACTGGCGGTACCTTGAGAAGACCCTCCCTGTGGGAGCGCACTGGACGGAGGGAGCTTGATGCCGGCAGCAGGTGTTCCCTCAGATAACCCGGACCCAAGCCATTTAGGGCTTTATAGGTCATCACCAGCACCTTGAATCTCACCCGGAGGGCAACCGGGAGCCAATTTAGCTCGTGGAGTAGAGGTGTTACATGGGAATATTGGGAAACCCCATCACAACTCGTGTGGCCGCATCCTGCACCAGCTGAAGCCTCCGAGTGGTCCTCAAGGGCAGCCCCATGTAGAGAGCGTTGCAGTAGTCTAAACGGGAGGTCACGAGCGCATGAGTGACTGTGCATAGTGTTGTGACTCAGGGCCAGCCTGTGGTTTCGGCAGCCGGCTCAGATGTGTCGGATGACTCAGATGAGGGGGAGGAGGACCGTGTGGGAGACGAACCGGTTGATGATGGCGTGGAGGCTTGGCAGAGTTCCCAGCCGGGGCCCTCTTCTCAGCTGCGTGAGCCCGATAGTGCGGAAGATGATGACCCACAGCTGGCCCTGTTCAAGGACGCCCGACGCAGGAGGCAGTCGAGCAGGAACAAACAAAGAAAGAATGTGGGACTCCTCGGGAGGAGGCACAGGGAGACCACGCCCTGAGCTCTCTATAAAAGGAGTGTTTGGGGAGGGGCTGGTTGCTGAAAGCAACTTTTCCGCTTGAGAAGACAAGCTCTAGTGTTTTTGTTAACTGCGTAATAAATCTTGGCGGATGCCTTTTAGCCTTGGACGCTCTCCAGTCTCTTCTTTCTAAATAGGGGTTGCCTTTACAAGGCCAGAAGAGGGCTGGTTCAGAACACATAGGGCATCTCGGTCCAGATAGGGTCGCAACTGGCACACCAGGCGAACCTGGGCAAAAGCCCCCCTGGTCACAGCTCCTATATGGTCTTCAAAATTGAGTTGTGAATCCAGGAGGACGCCCAAGTTGCGAGCCCTATCAACCGGGGGTAACACCTCACCCCCCATTGTTAGAGGTGGAATAGTCTGGTTAGCCCGAGATGCTGATATGCACAGCCACTCAGTCTTGGCGGGATTGAGACGTTATCTAAAAGATACTGCAGGAACAGGCAGAGGTGATACTCTTTGCTCTCCACTGGCCACGACGGCCGTTGTATGCCGACCTTGTAGGCCTATCGATATCTCCCCTGTGAAGGATACCTCAAGATCAGATCTCCCTCAGCCAAGGGGCTCTACAACATCCAGAGCCTCAGTGGCTTCAGCTAACCACCTGGCATTTGAAAGGCAACTCCTAGCAGAGGAGACCTAATCATCAGGCGTGATTAATATGATTCAGGCTCCAAGATGGCCTGCGACCAATCAAATCTATGATTCCACATGGAAGGATTTCTGTAACACGTGTGGGAGACAACAATTGGATCCGGCTGCCGTTCCTGTTCCCAAAATATTGGATTACTTACTGGAGGGGCTTAAAAAGGGCTTAGCACCCAACACTATTCGCAGTGCTCTGTCCACGGTACTCACATATGGCAACTCAGAAACCTTGGCTCACCATCCCATGATGCAGTCCTTTATCAAGGGAGCAGTCAACACTAAGCCTCCGATGGTCCACAGATATCCCTCTTAGGACCTGTCCAAGGTCTTACAGGCTCTCACTTCATCTCCATTCGAGCCCATCAGAACCTCATCTTTAAGGTTTTTGACATTTAAGGTTGCCTTCCTAGTAGCCAGCACATCGGGTAGGCACATCTTGGAATTGGGAGCGCTTTCTATTAGAGAGGACTTATGCATTTTTCACAAGGACAGGGTGGTCTTACCCTTGGACCCTTCATTTGTTTCCAAGGTCAACTCATTGTTTCACAGAGCACAGGAGATTGTGTTGCCAGATTTTTGTGCAGAGCCATCTCATGAATTGGAACATAAATGGCACACCTTGGACGTTCATAGAGCATTGTGTCGCTATATTAAGCGAACTGCCTCCTTTCGAAAATCTTCAATGGGTCAGAAGGTGTCTGCCTCTACTATAGGCAGATGGATTAGGGCTTGCATAGTGAGGGCGTACCAGGCACAATCCTTGCCAGCCCCAAAGTGAATTACCGCACACTCCACTCGCACTGCTGCAACTTCAGCGGCATGGGCAACACAGGCATCGATAGAGGAGATATGCAAGGTGGCAACGTGGTCGTCCCCTTCCTCATTTGTGAGACATTATAAGTTGGATAAGTTCACCTCAGCAGACACTTCATTTGGCAGGAGAGTTCTCCAAAGTGTAGTGTCAGATAGTGGGACACAGGCCCAGATGTCTTCCCGCCCATAGGAACAGTGAGGCTTTGGTGTATCCCATCTGTGGACTATCCACTCGTCATGCTGGAGAAGGGGTGTTGTCTTACACTGAATGCCTTTTCTCAGCATGACAATGGAGAATCTACTCCCCCCCCCCCGGATCCATCTGGTCCTATGTCAGGGGAAATTGAGCCACCACCTTGTATAATCATCAACTGCTACACCTTCATCGTGACTAGCTGGAGGAAGAGGTCTGTGGCAAAGGTTGATTGATTTAGTCTCTAGGGCAGAAAGTCAAGAGCAACCCATCTGTGGATTCTCCATCGTCATACTGAGAAAAGGCATTCAGGTAAGACAATGTCCCTTTCACTGTAACTAATTTAAAACCAAATTTGAGACTTTGGTGAATGGTAATATGATGAAAAATAGATTATTATTCTGTGTATAACTGAGATAGTTAGATTTCATTGTACATAAATTATTCATTAATTTTATCTCTGTTTTAAAAATTTATTTAAATAAAAATGTTTGGGCTGGAGAAACATTAGCAGCTAAATAAATTAATCTAGAGATAAAATAATTAAAAAGATTGTAAAATTTAACATGAGAGAGCCACATTGACAACTTTAAAAATGAGCATGGCTGTGGCCATCTTGCTTATTCATTTTCGGTAGACACATTGAAAGGAGGGAGGGGGGATTGCCAGGTGCTTCACTAGTCTAAATAAACTTTTGTCCTGTGGGAACCAAGGTCATTGGCGGCTCCCAAAACTGCAGGCTGGGTGTTTCATGAAAAGCCTGCCAAGAAGATGTATTGGGGAATGTATTTGCTTGCATAACCTTAGGGGTGAGATTTCTTAACTTTGTATTGGGGAATTGTTACATGTGTCTTCAGACTTGGTTTCACTTTTGACGTGCTGATAACTTTGTAACTAATAAATATGTTCTTTGAGGAATTTCCAAGCCTCAGAGTTCTGCTTTATTTGTCTCTGTCAGAACCATGACAGAGTGGTGATACTATCTTCTGGTGATACAGAATATATGTTAGTTTCTAAAACTGCTATAGTGTGGAATGCTTGGGGCATGGGTAGGGGAGGCAATTTGAATTGTTTACCCCAGGCATCTAATGGAGCTACTTGGTTTCCAGAAGGTAGAAGTTTGGAGAGTAGTTCAATTTAGACCCAAACCAATCTCTAAAACCTTGAGAGGATTGCTCCTGAACAACTTCTCTGTTTAGTAATCTTGGTGATTCATTGATTCTCTGAGGAGTTCCAGGATATGAAATTCCACAAGAAATGTCCAGTGCACTGTTGATGAAAGATGGAAGAATCTTCGTAGACATTAATGTGAATACTAAGTTTGGACTGCATGATAAATGTGCAAGAGACACTTTCCTTAATGCAATCATTGAATGCTATATGAACAACCTTTTTAAAGATAATCCAAGTCTTACAGATAAGAAAAGGCTGCAAATATTGATATTCAGATGCAATGAAATATCAGCTGGGTTACTTTTCAGATGAAATATCAGGACCCAGTTGAAAACCTCATCCCAAGAAAGCAGGACTCTTGGAACAGTTTCATTCCAAAAGGATCTTTTATGAGGAGAAGCTGATAGCACGTATACAGGGAGTGCAGAATTATTAGGCAAGTTGTATTTTTGAGGATTAATTTTATTATTGAACAACAACCATGTTCTCAATGAACCCAAAAAACTCATTAATATCAAAGCTGAATATTTTTGGAAGTAGTTTTTAGTTTGTTTTTAGTTATAGCTATTTTAGGGGGATATCTGTGTGTGCAGGTGACTATTACTGTGCATAATTATTAGGCAACTTAACAAAAACAAATACATACCCATTTCAATTATTTATTTTTACCAGTGAAACCAATATAACATCTCAACATTCACAAATATACATTTCTGACATTCAAAAACATAACAAAAACAAATCAGTGACCAATATAGCCACCTTTCTTTGCAAGGACACTCAAAAACCTGCCATCCATGGATTCTGTCAGTGTTTTGATCTGTTCACCATCAACATTGCGTGCAGCAGCAACCACAGCCTCCCAGACACTGTTCAGAGAGGTGTACTGTTTTCCCTCCTTGTAAATCTCACATTTGATGATGGACCACAGGTTCTCAATGGGGTTCAGATCAGGTGAACAAGGAGGCCATGTCATTAGATTTCCTTCTTTTATACCCTTTCTTGCCAGCCACGCTGTGGAGTACTTGGACGCGTGTGATGGAGCATTGTCCTGCATGAAAATCATGTTTTTCTTGAAGGATGCAGACTTCTTCCTGTACCACTGCTTGAAGAAGGTGTCTTCCAGAAACTGGCAGTAGGACTGGGAGTTGAGCTTGACTCCATCCTCAACCCGAAAAGGCCCCACAAGCTCATCTTTGATGATACCAGCCCAAACCAGTACTCCACCTCCACCTTGCTGGCGTCTGAGTCGGACTGGAGCTCTCTGCCCTTTACCAATCCAGCCACGGGCCCATCCATCTGGCCCATCAAGACTCACTCTCATTTCATCAGTCCATAAAACCTTAGAAAAATCAGTCTTGAGATATTTCTTGGCCCAGTCTTGACGTTTCAGCTTGTGTGTCTTGTTCAGTGGTGGTCGTCTTTCAGCCTTTCTTACCTTGGCCATGTCTCTGAGTATTGCACACCTTGTGCTTTTGGGCACTCCAGTGATGTTGCAGCTCTGAAATATGGCCAAACTGGTGGCAAGTGGCATCTTGGCAGCTGCACGCTTGACTTTTCTCAGTTCATGGGCAGTTATTTTGCGCCTTGGTTTCTCCACACGCTTCTTGCGACCCTGTTGACTATTTTGAATGAAACGCTTGATTGTTCGATGATCACGCTTCAGAAGCTTTGCAATTTTAAGAGTGCTGCATCCCTCTGCAAGATATCTCACTATTTTTGACTTTTCTGAGCCTGTCAAGTCCTTCTTTTGACCCATTTTGCCAAAGGAAAGGAAGTTGCCTAATAATTATGCACACCTGATACAGGGTGTTGATGTCATTAGACCACACCACTTCTCATTACAGAGATGCACATCACCTAATATGCTTAATTGGTAGTAGGCTTTCGAGCCTATACAGCTTGGAGTAAGACAACATGCATAAAGAGGATGATGTGGTCAAAATACTCATTTGCCTAATAATTCTGCACTCCCTGTAATAGGCAGGATCTGAAGGTTTCCTGCTCAGATCAATAGGTTAGAAGAGTCCCAAGTAAACCCCACCCCAGTAGTTCAGTTTGAATGGGTCAATCCTCAGGTGTTAAGTTCTCTGTGGGAAAGTAGCTGATAACGGGGTCCATTCCCATGGTTGTGAAGAAGTTGTTGGGTCTTCTCACCTTCCCTTCCACAGTGAGAGATAAGCCAGATGGCCAGAGGCACATTCAAGGAAGAGAGAGTTCAAAGAGCAAGTTGGGAGAAACAGCAGAAAGGATACATTGTAGCAGAGCAGAGAAACATAATGCTGAGCCTTTCCCCCCTTCCCCTCAGGAGAATGGCAGAATCCTCAGAAACAAATGAAAAAGAGAATGAAATAGGTCTCCCCCCAGGGAAAGAATGGGCTCTTGACATCCTGCCCCCCTTAGAAAAAAGAGATATCCACCTGTAGAAATAAAATAGAAAAAAGGGAGAAAAGGATTAGTCTGGTTTATCTGGGTATGCAGCATGAAACTTACTGAGTAGTTGGGGGGGTTAACATGTTTCTGAACCCACTCGTTTTGGGAAGTTGGCAGGTGTTTCCACGCTACCAGTTATTGGGTGGAACCATGATGTTTTCTGGAATCTAGGATTTCTTTTATTTCAAAAAGCTGTTCACCTTCTACCATGATAGGAAAAGGACAAGGGGCTGCAGTGGGCCTTAAGGGTGACTGCAATTCATGTTTTAAAAGGCTGCAATGGAAAATTGGATGAACCTGTCTGAATGTTTTTGAGAGCTCCAATTATATTGTGACAGGATTGATTATTCTTTTAATGGGAAATGGTCCCACAAATTTTGGTCCTAGCTTTTTTGAGGACTTTTGAGGTATTTTGTTGACAGGTAAACTTTCTCTCCTACTTGAAATGGTTTGGGTTTGCTTCACTTCTTATCTGCTTGGAATTTATATGCTTCCCTAGCTTCGTCTAATGCCTTTCTCACGACTGGCCAGGTATTTTGCAATTCTGCAATCCAATATTCAAGGAAGGGATGATTGGATCACTTGATGGGAGTTCAGGCATCAGGTTAAAACTTTGTCCTGTTGCCACCTGGAAAGGAGTGTAGCCCAGGCTGGAATGTACTGCATTGTTATAAGCGATTTCTGCGAACGGGAGTAGGTTGGTCCAATTGTCCTGCTGGTAGTTAATGAAACATCTTAGGTAGTGCTCCAGTACTAAGTTCGACTGTTCAGTCCCGCCATTCATCTGCAGATGATGAATAAATGACAGCCCCTGTGTGGTCCCCAACAGTCCTAGGAATGCTTTCCAAAACTCTGGCGTGAACTATCTGATATGATTCGTTGGGCGGCTCATGAAGTTGATAAATGTGCTGGATGAAGAGCTTTGCAAGTGCCTTTGCGTTGGGGATTTTTTGGCATGGGATCAAATGTACTTGTTTAGAGAACAAATCCGTCATGACCTAAATGACTGTGTTCCCCTCACTCTTCGGCAACTCCACAATAAAATCCATAGAAATTTCCCTCCAGGGCGCTGATGGGGTCACTACTGGTTGCAACAAGCCTGGGGTCTTTCCTTGCCTTCTCTTAGCTGCAGCACAAATAGCCAAGTAACTTTCAATGTCCTTTTTTATTGACAGCCACCAAAACTGCCTTTTCACCAGGTGTAAAGTTTTTACAAATCTGAAATACACAGCTGATTTTGAATTGTGGCATAGCTGCATGAATGTCAGTCTCTGGCTTTTTGGGATTTACAGTTTTCTTCCCACCCATGGTAAACCATTGGTCATGGTGCATGGATTCTTGTGGCTTAGAAACCATTTGTCAGTTTCTAGCATTTTTTTAATTCAATCCCTGCTTGGCTCACTAGGGGCTTTTGGAGTTTGGTTTGTGCTCGGGTGGTGACTTGTGCTGCTAAGTGCTTAGATGGCATAAGTGGATCTGTTATCTTTGTTCTGTTGTTATTGTACTGGGGCAGCTAAGAAATTCATTCCTCCCAGTAAGTGTTTTAGAGTGAAATTAAACCAGTGGAAATGCTGTGACCATCTCGCTTGTTTTGGGGTAAATTTTCTGGGCGTCTTTAGTGCTACCAGCTTCTTGTGGTCAGTCCACACCTGGAAAGGAATTTTGTTCACCTCCAGGAAATGCCACCATGTTAGAAGGGCCCATCAGACTGCATAAGCCTCCTTCTCCCAAACTGCCCACCTTTGCTCTGTCTCTGAGTTTCCTTGATGTGTATGCGCAAGGCTGCAATTTCCCTTCATCATTTCCCTGTAGCAGTACTGTCCCCACAGCTACATCGCTAGCATCATCCTGAATCACAAAAGGCTTTTCAGTGTCAGGGTGCCTTAAAACTGGTTCTGCAGAAAAGTCTTTTCAACCTTTCAAATGTGGTTTGACATTCTACTGTCCATTTCAATGGCTACCAAGAACCTTGGTGGAGCAGTGGGCTAATGCCTCCTTAAGTAACACCAGCTGCCTGCAATTAGTGCAGGTTCGCATCCCACCAGGCTCAAGGTTGACTCAGCCTTCCATCCTTCCGAGGTAGGTAAAATGAGGACCCAGATTGTTGGGGGCAATTAAGCTGACTTTGTAATAATGCCGCTGGGGTGTGTGTGAAAGCCCTAATAAGCAGGCATATACATAGAATGAAGGCTACTGCTAAGCTTGTAAGCCGCCCTGAGTCTTTGGAGAAGGGCGGGATATAAATGGAATTAAAATAAAAAAAATAAATAAACTTGGCTTCAGCTTCCCTTCCTCTTTGGTGTTTAGCAAGTTAGTAATCGGTAGCACAATCTGCGCAAAGGAGGGGATGAATTGCCGGTAAAAAATAGCAAATCCAAGGAAACTTTGCAATTGTTTCCTAGTGCACAGTGGGACCAATTCTAGTAGAACTTTCTCAGGGTCCATCTCTATGCCATTTGGTGAGATGCGATACCCCAGGTAGTCAATTTTTTTCCTTGTGAAATTCACATTTAGACAGTTTGACATACAGGTCAGCTGCCTGGAGGTTTTTCAGTACAGCTCTGACTAATTTTATGTGCTCCTCCTTTGTTTCAGTGAATATCAGGATATTGTCCAAGTAAACAAGCACCCTTTATACATGTCATCCCGGAGCATATCATTTATTACCGTAATTGCATGAACACTACAGGTGCCTCTTGAAGGCCGAAGGGTAGAACCCTGAACTGGTAGCATCCTAATTGAAAACTGTTTTCCATTTGTCTCCGTCTTTAATTCTAATCCTGTAATACGTCTCCCTTAAGTCCAGTTTTGAAAAGATTTTTCCTTTTGATAGGTGTGCTAGCATGTCTTTCATGAGAGGGAGGGGCTACTCTTGCTCACTGCGTTCAGAAATCTATAGTCCATGCAGAGGCAAAGAGTCCCGTCCTTTTCTCAAAATAGCACGGGGGCTGCGGTCTTGGGCTTTGCTGATTGGATAAAGCCCCTTTCCAGATTTTTGTCTATGAACTTTTGCATCTCCTTTAGCTCCCATGGGCTCATATAATACAGTTTTGGCTTGGGTAATTTTGCTCCTGGGAGGATTTCGATGGAGCAGTCTGTGGGTCGGGGGGGGCAGTTTATCAGATTTCTCCTCGCTGAACACTTCAGCTAAATCCCGGTATTCCTCTGGTATGTCCTGTAACTTTTCCCCCCACCGCTGCTGCACTTTCAGAGGGGCTACCCCTAGTTCGGGGTTGAGTTGGAGTTCTTACTGCCTTTCTGTCTGGGAATCTTGAGTTCTCCTGACCTCCAGTCCACCCATGGGTTCCACTTGGTTAGCCATGCCATGCCCGGGACAAGGAGGCATTCCATGCCAGGGGTCACTACAAACATTATAGTCTACGTGATCCCCCTATTGTGAGTTGGACGGGAAATATTGCAAGAGTAGCAATGGACCCATCTATTTTTTAAAAAATGTTTTATTGATTTTCTAGTTTTACATTTAAGCATTCAAAAACCAACGTGGCAGCTGGGCCAATCGATAATACAATAACATACAAGTATCTTCAGTACAAGTCTCAAGCTACTACATCAAATTTTTCCTCTTTTTTCCCGTCAGTATTCACTGTCTCATGTCTAAACTAATAAAATTCTTATTAAATCAATTAAATAAAAATGACATTCTTACATTTATCAATAATTTTTGGCTTATACATATCCTTATTATTTTAATATTCAGTCTTTATAGATGATCAATCTCCTAATTAGTTTTCCCCAATTTTTAATTTCCCATTAATGTTTAACTTTAATATATTTATAATTTATAGTATTTATAATTTCCAAGTTTTAAGTAACCAAAGTTCCAATTATCACAATTTATAACAAAGTCTAATATTTAGAATACACATCTTATCTATTTGGATATATTCTATTTGTCACCATCTTACATCAACTAATTGATAATACAGTATAACATTCTTATTTTCTATTAATTTCCAAATGTCTTAAATTTAGTAACCAAATTTATTCGTTTCAAAATCAAATACTTCCTCTCCTTTTCTCTTAATGTCTATTTATCTCATATTTGAGCTAGTAGTTTTAATTATATCAGCTAAGTAATAAATAAATAAATAAATAAATATTAATTAGCTTTACATTCAGTCTTTATAAACAAATCAATATTCAAATTTAACTTTTAATATTTATACTTCCAAATTTTAAAATAACCAAAGTTTTCTTTATCTCAATTTGTAACAAAATCTAGTATTCAAAGTACGTATCTTGTCAAATCGAGTATATTCTATTTTAATCCTTACTAATACATCAAAGCCCCAATTTTTTCAGCTTTATTCTAGCTTTCTTTCTTTGCCAACTCACCTTCCATATCTGTGCTTTTAAATTATTGTATAGATCTCCCTCTATTATTATATATATTGTTTGAAATAAGAAAGTCCACCCAATCGCCATTT
The DNA here is from genome assembly GCF_947247035.1 of Vipera ursinii. NCBI lineage: Eukaryota > Metazoa > Chordata > Lepidosauria > Squamata > Viperidae > Vipera > Vipera ursinii. The sequence goes on along the minus strand of NC_139517.1, from coordinate 62,012,136 downwards.
TTTTGAAGGAGCTAACAAATCGTCTCTCTATTTTTCTCTCTTGGCGTAGTTGTCCTGAAATGTTTATCTTCTCTTCTGTCTGTTCTTCCTCTTGATCCTCAGGTTTCTTCTGGTTTATATATAAAGACTTTATATATACTTTTCCGTTTTCAAAGTTGTCAATCCCTTTTCTGAGTTTTCTGTTAACTGTGTTTGTTGATCAGTTGAATCTTCTATCATAGTATTTGATTGCTCCATTTCTTCTATTATATTCTGTGTAGTTAATTCTTTGGTTGTAATCAAAGCTTGGGTTAGTATATCTTGTTCTTTTCTATACCCTCTTATGTCATCAGTGGCTTTAAGAATAGTTTCATGAATTGCTTTCAGCATAAATAAAATCTCTTCCTGATCTTCATCTTAATAGTGTGAATTAAAAGCTTTACAATCAGTGAATGAAAATAATTTTATCATTGAGAATAGAACACAGCTGGGCTTCTCACAGCTGATTGCCAAGGTTACAAAAGTCTTATCTATACTCTGGGCTTCAAGTCAAGTCTCTTCTAGACAGTAACATCCGCACTGCTTTATATGTGCTTGGTGGTAAGTTTGACTTCGGCTGTCTGCAGCCTAGTGATGAGCCATATTGCTATGGCTGTCCTTTCATTCACTGATTTGGAGGGCTGGGCTGGATCAAGTGGAAGGGCTCCTGTGATCAAGCGGGAATCCCCTCCTTGCTGGTTGCCCCTACAGGGCGACTTTCAATCCTTTCCATGGTACCCCAGTGATGCGAAATTGGATGTGGAAGATGGAGCTCAGCTTCCAAATGTCTGAGGTGGCTGCGGCAGCAAACCAGAAGTCTGCAATGGACCCATCTAATTGACTGAATGAGATCGGTTTCTTCAGCCTACTCATCAGAATCCCTAAATTCCCCACTAAAGTTGTGCTTATGAGGCAATGGGTGTAGCCAGAGTTATTAGTGCTCTTGAGTGTCACCATCTCAGGCATTCTGGGGCTAAATAGTTCTACTGTCCTGGTGAGTGGTGCAGTGGGTCCACTTACAGGGGTTCGTCCTCCAAGTTGTCATCTGATGACTCTCTTGGTGGTGTTGGAGTTCCCTTCCCCTGCTTTGATGGATTTGGGAACTTGACAACCTCCACACTTTTCATGGCCTTCTCCTTTGGCTTCATCAGGCTCTTCCCAGGCTTCCTGACTAGCATTCGGTCAGGCTTCTAGATGGGAATATGTGAATGGCATTCGGTGGCATGGTGTCCTTCCTTTCCACACTTGAAACATCCTGTTGTCCTTGGGTTAGTTGGTGCTTGCTTCATTGGTTCACAGGGTGGCTCTGCTGGTGATTTCCCCAAGATCTTCTTTCCTCTAGCTCAATCAATCTCTGCTTCCTCGGCCATGATGTACCAATTTTTGGAGCCAGTTAGGGTCCCCTCGAGGGATGCAGGCATCATACAAGTCATAGTTCAAGCCATCTTTGAAATTTATTTTTATTTATTTTAATCCCATTTATATCCCGCCCTTCTCCGAAGACTCAGGGCGGCTTACAATTTAAGCACAAATCAATGTGCTTAGCAATAGCCTTCATTCTATGTATATGCCTGCTTATTAGGGCTTTCGCCCCCCCCCCAAGCGGCATTATTACAAAGTCAGCTTATTGCCCCCAGCAATCTGGGTCCAGAGCCCGGTGTATTCTGCCATGGGCCGTTGGCCTTGCCTGACAGTTCTGATGTGTTCCAGCGCTTTCCAAGCAGCCATGGGGTCTTCAAATCTCCGTCTGAGGGCTGCCATGAATTGATTGAAATTCTGGAGTTCTGGGGCATTGGCATCTTGGAGATCCGCTACCCAGTCTGCTGCGGTGCCATCTAGGGCTGCTTGGACAATCCGTATTTGGCCGTGATCACTTGGTATGTCTCGGCCATATTCCTCCATGTAGTTCAACACTTGGGTCAGGAAAAATCCCAGCCAGCATGGCTCCCCGCAGTCCTTCACTCTTAGCGACAGGAACTTTTGGATGGATCGATACCCCTTCTTCCACCTGTGTTGGTGTCCATCTCCATCAGCCAGTGCGACTCGCCCGAGGGTGGCAGTGGCGGTAGCAACGGCTGCTTCTTCCACGGCGCTGGAAGCGCCTGGGACTGTTGGTTCACACGCACACCCCTTCGACTGTTTCTTCGACTGAACCTTGGTTAACGGTTCCCTGGCATGGGTTGGCTTTCTCTTCCTTCATGGAATGAAAGGTGACTCAGCATGTTGATAGCTTGCTCCAGGAACCAGCTGGAACGGGGCGGTCAGTTGTCCTCGTCTTCACTAAGGCAAAGCCTTCCAACCCAGCTGGTGACTGCTGCATCTAAGCATCACTTTCCTGGATCTCTTCTCTCAGTCCTCTTTCTTCCCTACACCTATCGACAACCTGGGTTTGTACTGGTGTTCCACGACTACTACCTTGTCCAACGAGCTCGAGGATTGAGAACTGTATTGGCTGTGCTGCTTGGTGGAAGAGCTCTTCCCTCTCCGTTCAGACATTGTTTCCTTAGCCGCTCCAGCAAGGGTCTTCCTTCTGGGTTGACTATTACTGCAGATCCTGCCTAATGTCAGGTCCCAGTTCAAAACCTCATCCCAAGAAAGCAGGACTCTTGGAACAGATTCATTTCAAAAGGAATTTTGAATAGTAGGCATAATAGGTAGGATCTGAGGGTTTCCTGCTCAGATCAATAGGTTAAAGGAGTCCCAAATAAACCCCACCCCAATAGTTCAGTTTGAATGGGCCAATCCTCAGGTGTTAAGTCCACTGTGGGAAAGGAGCTGATAACCAAGTCCGTTCCCGTGGTTGTGAAGATGTTGTTGGGTCTTCGCACCTTCCCTTCCGCAGCGAGAGATAAGCCAGATGGCCAGAGGTACATTCCTTTCTCACCCCAAGGTAACATCAAGAGAGAGAGAGTGTTCAAAGAGCAAGTTGGTAGAAACAGCAGAAAGGATACATTGTAGCAAAGCAAAGAAATATAACTCTGAGCCTTCCCCCCTCCCCCTTAGGAGAATGGCAGAACCCTCAGAAAGAAATGAAGAAAAAATGAAATAGTTCCCCCCCCCCCGGAAGAGAAAGGGTTCTGACATAAACTCCCTCCTTCACCTTAACTTGGCTGGATGATGTGAACTGCTGAGCAAAATGTCCTGCAGTATTATCTGTGTTTGATTCTGTGGATCTTGAGAACATTTTGTGGAATGAACTGTGGATCAGCAAAAATTTTTTATAAAGGGTAAGATTATAAAGGGGGACGTGGTGGCTCAGTGGGTTAGGACGCTGAGCTTGTCGATCAGATGGTCAGCAGTTGGGTCGAATCCCAAGTGCCACGTAACAGAGTGAGCGCCTGTTACTCGTCCCAGCTTCTGCCAGCCTAGCAGTTTGAAAGCATGTAAAAAAAATTCAAGTAGAAAAATAGGGACCACTACGGTGTGAAGGTAATAGCGTTCCGTGCGCCTTTGGCATCTAGTCATGCTGGCCACATGACCACAGAGACGTCCTCGGAGAAGCGCTGGAGAAGCGCTGGAGAAGCGCAGGAGATAAGCACCTGCCCCTAGAGTTGGAAATGACTAGCATGCATGTGTGAGGGAACCTTTACCTTTACCTAAGATTATAAAAATACTTAAAAATATTTTTCTCGGTAAAGTGGAATTACGCGGGAAGAGGCACGGCTCCTGTGCCCTCCCTCTGGCCTTTTGAGACCCCAGCACAGTACAGTGGTACCTCGGTACTCATCATTAATTGGTTCCAGGAGGAGCTATGAGTACCAAAAATGTTGAATACCAAAACAAATATTTCCCATAAGGAATAATGTAGTGAGTCATAAAGCAGCCAACATCAATAAGTTCTAGCTTGTGCGTCAATTACCAAATAATGAGTACAGGACAAAATGCAGTTGAGTACCAATGTACCACTGTAGTGCAACTTTTACAGCTTGGCAGCCCAGCTGGGGGGGGAGAGGGCCACGTGAGTGGTGGGCTGGTGCCTGTGTGTGCATGCGCACAGCTCAACTTGCCCAAGTTGGCCTGGTTCTGAATAGGCCATGGCCCAGTAGTGGGCCACGGCCCAGGATTGGAGACTCCCCTGTGTGGTGCAAGCAGTGGCAGTTAACTTTGGAGACTGGCAGGTCTGAAATGCCTTAGTGGGTGCAACGAAAAGGTCTATAGGCCAAGTTGCATGGTAATTATTAGTGCTGGACCACCAGCAAAAAGAATTGCCAAAGGGCATGCCCTATTTTTGTCTTGCTCTCAATGTTGGCTTTGTCCCCTGGGGTCTGTATCAAGAGAGATAGAGGGCCAAATTTGCCCTGTGAACTGTAGTTTTCAGAATCATAAGCTAGGGCTATCCATGGACTTTGCTTTCCTTTTCTTTCCTATCTGGCAGTATGTAGAACTTGGAGAGAATGGGAGCTTGGATCTGAACTATTGTGAATGCTTCATTATGGGAGGGGAAATTTCTTATGTCTTTGAAGAAGCACTGTGTGCCTTTTGTATAAGGAACCACTCTCGGATTCAATAATTTTAAACTGCTAAGACTCCAGCTTTCTCTGGAAGAGAAGATAATGAGTCAGTAGCTATTTTCAGTCAGGACTTAGATGTGGGCATGGATTAAAAATTTAATTGTTTGCTCTTATTTCTAACCTTTTGTGGGACTTAAACAGGAACTTGCTGGTCCAGACATGTCAAACACAAGGCCTGGGGGCTGGATGCGGCCCACAAAGTGGTTTCATGTGGCCTGCAAAGCCACCCTGGAAACAGTGAGGGAACAGCCCCCGCTGCCTTGGCCCCAGCCCCAGCCCAGGCCAGACGGGAGCCAATGTACAATTTCATGGTGGTCACCTATGCTGAAATACATTCAGTCTTAGTACCACAAGACCATCTGGAAACAGCAAGGGACCGGCCCCTGCTGCATCAACACTGCCCCCTGGGCACACGCTGGGGAGGTATCACCTTTTGTGAGGAATGAAGAAATGCACCATCACCTGGAAGTGGCCAGCACATGGCTCTGCCTACTTCGGGCAGGCTAGGGGCTGGGCAGCGTTGTGCTTCTCTTCAGATTCATGCCACCCAGCTCAGCCTCTTGGCACTGTGAGGAGAGCGAACCGCTGCCTGCCAAGACTGGGCAGGCTGGGGGCTGGGCAGCATTGTGCAGGTAACAGCAACTCTCCCGCTGCTCATGGCATCCCCTACCCCAGAGCCCACCAAGCCACATATGTGAAGTAGGCGAGGGCCATGTGCTGGCCACTTCCAGGCGATGGTGAATTTTTTCATTCCTCACGAGGATGACACTTCCCCAACTGTGTTTCTTGCCTGTTTTTCTCCCTCCCTCATCTCAAATATTTTCCCACCACTCTGTTCGAGGGAAGGAAGGAGAGGGTCTGAGGGAAGTCCTGCCTTAGGACCACTCGGAGGCTCCAACTGGTGCAGAATGCAGCCGCGAGAGTTGTGTTGGGAGTCTCCCGATACTCCCATGTTACTGCTCCGTGAGCTGCATTGGCTTCCAGTTGCCTTCCGGGTGAGATTCAAGGTGCTGGTAATGACCTATAAAGCCCTACATGGCATGGGTCCGGAGTACCTTAGGGAGCACCTGCGTCCGGCATCAACTTCCCTCCGCCCAGTGCGCTCCCACAGAGAGGGCCTCCTCAGGGTGCCACCGGTCAGAGAATGCCGACTGGTGGCCCCCAGGGGGAGGGCGTTCTCTTTGGGTGCGCCTGACCTGTGGAACCGTTTACCGGTTGAGCTCCAGACGGCTCCCGACCTTCGCTCCTTCCGACGTGATCTAAAAACCTATTTGTTTGAACAAGTCGGCCTGGTCTGATGGGTTTGGGTTTTAATTATTGTTTTTAAGTAATTTATTTATTGTATGTGGGCACTATGGTTTAATCTGTTCTTAATTTTTGTATTTTTGTATTTTGGTATTTATTGCCCTGTTCACCACCCTGAGTCCTTCGGGAGAAGGGCGGTATACAAATTAAATAAAATAAATAAATAAAATAAATAATTAGTCCTGCCCTGCTGCCCTCTCACCATCCCCTTGCCCCCTCCCCCTGACCTATCCTGGGAGGTCTCCCATCCTATTGCTAAGGAAGCTTTGGATACAAAGCCAGGTCTCCTCACATGGAGAGGCCTTGTACCCATCATGAGCAACCTGGCTAAGGAGAGCAAGCAGAACAGCAGCAGCCTTGAGGAGGAGGTAAGTGCAGCTGGGCGTCCCCTTCGGGAAGTGGGGCTGGGCTTAGTGCCGCAGGTGCTTGAGGGCTGGGCTGGGCATTTCACCTATGCACCACCGTCCACTCCCCCACCCCGCATGGCCTGAAAGGAACAGTGAGGCTCCACCAGTGGACCAACCATGCCTTGGCACTTGTTCCGGTCCCATTCTCCTTCTGCCAGAGACCCTCAGATCTGTCCCACTGCTGTCCAGGCCCCCATAGGTACTTTTGACGCGAATGATGTAGAGCTGGCCATGCCCACCCAGTAGGCCACACATATTCCAGCCACGCCTACCCAGTAGGCCGTGCCCACCCTGGCCACACCCACCCAGCCTTCTGAGGGCAACCGCAATGCTGATGCGGCCCTCAATGAAATTGTGTTTGACACCCCTGTGCTAGTCTGACTGAATTATTTTGTGTTCTTAATAGACTGTAGTGCCCTTTGGAACTCTTGCAAGAATTGAAGGTTGAGACAATTTTACAGTAATTCTTTTCCTTCCTGAGCAGACAGGTAGTTTTCACTTACAACCACAATTGAGCCCAAAATTTCTGTTGCTAAGCAAGATGGTTATTAAGTGAATTTTGCTCCATTTTATGACTTTCTTGTCCCAGTTGTTAAGTGAATCTGGCTTCAACATTGACTTTGCATAGCAGAAGGTTGCAAATGGTGCTAACATGCCCCTGGGACATTGCAATTGTCATAAATATGAAACAGTTTACAGGCATCTGAATTTTGATCATGTGACTATGGGGATGCTGCAATGGTTGTAAGTTTGAAAACGGTCATAAGTCACTTTTTCAGTGCCTTTATAACTTTAAATGGTCACTAAACAAACTAAGTCGAAGTACCTGTATTTCTAATTGATGCGTATGGATATGAAAAGACCAATGAAGCCCTAAGATAATGCATTTTGGAGCACCTTTGAGCTCAGTTTATCCTCTATCGTTTTTATCATCCACATGAAGTCATTTGATGCTTTGGAGTACAGTATCATCAATATGTTGTTAATATCTAGTTGTATTTCTTTATCATATTTAATAACTCATGTGTACATAGTATTTAATAGTTAAATTTTAATGTTAAACCCCAGTAATTAAAAAAACTGAAATGCAAAAATTCTAACCTCGTAAAGATCTGAATGTATTAACCTGAGGTCTGTTACAATACGTTGTGGATAATAATAGGCCATAGTTAGTCAAAAATGTTTCAATTATCTCATTAGTAAAGGTAAAGTTTCCCCCGCACATGTGTGCTAGTCGTTTCTGACTCTAGGGGCCGGTGCTCATCTCCGTTTCAAAGCCGAAGAGCCAGCGCTTGTCCAAGGACGTCTCTGTGGTCATGTGGCCAGCATGACTAGATGCCAAAGGCGCACGGAACGCTGTTACCTTCCCACTGTAGTGGTCCCTATTTTTCTACTTGCATTTTTACATGCTTTCAAACTGCTAGGTTGGCAGAAGCTGGGACGAGTAACAGGCATTCACTCTGTTACGCAGCACTCGGGATTCGACCCGCCAAACTGCTGACCTTCTGATCGACAAGCTCAGCGTCCTAACCCACTGAGCCACCGCGTCCCTAATTATCTCATTAATGTACCATTAATAAAGGGATTTTGTATGGCATGTACTTTAAAAAATAAATGAGCTGAAGACCAAAAGTAAGTTTTATTTATTTGAATATTTTTTTAAACAATTCAAATTATTCTTCCCCGGTATTTTATGTAAAATTATTACATTAATATATTAATTTTCTTCTATTTTATTAAACATGATATTTTGGTGCAACGTTTGGAAGGAATCTAGGGATCACATCTGAGGGTTTGGGGCACTGCATGCCACCCAGGTACTCATAGTATCCTATTTACTACAAAAAGATCCATTATATTATTGGAGTGATTAATTTGTATATTTGTCCAATTCATATTTTCAAAGGTTACAAATGCTGTGTTGAAGCTGATTGAAAAAGAAAGAAATGGTGAAACCATCAATACAAGACTGATCAGTGGAGTTGTGCAATCTTATGGTAAAATTAATATTAATTGATTGTTGGTATTTTTTGTTTTATTTTCTTTATCCCATTGTAATGATTACAGCTTGGTTTATATTCAGTCCCTTCTTGTTTCTTTGTAAAGGAGTTTGAAATGTGTAATATTTGTATCTTTTCCATATCTACAACATATATATATATTAAGCCTGATCAGATGTCCACTTTGAGTTCCTTTTGTTTACCTTTCTTACTTTAATCCTGTCATATCTCACAAGTGGATTTTTTTTCTTGTTTTTTGTTTGTCTCCTCTTAAGAATTTCATTAGTTTCACATATTGCCTTTTGTAAATCAAGACAATAAAACTTTCCTCTCAACTTGTATGTATTCTTTAATTAAGACATTTATTGATTTCATTTGTAAATCCACTGTAGCATCTTTTTCCATATCACTGTTTTAAAAATCCAAATCCACATTCAAATCAGTGTTTGCTTTATTCAGTAAAATTTGTTGTTCTTCTTAATCCTCAGTTATAGTATTAGATAGTCTTGTAAGTGATTTCTGAGAACACTGTTTCCAAACATCCTTACTTTCTTCTATACTCAAATAGTACAAGTAGTCCTCAACTTAACAACAGTTTAGTGACCTTTAGTGACTGTTCAAAGTTACAATGGCACTGAAAAAAGTGACTTATCACCGTTTTTCACACTTACAACCTTTGTAGCATCCCAATGATCATGTGATCAAAGTATTTTAAACATCCCACTGGGATGTTTTCATTCTTTTATATCTATATTTTTCCTTTCCAAAATCAACACCTAAGACTACTTTTTGCTGTTTCCAAAAATTAAGGCTTTTCTTTTCAATCATATTTACATAGATATTTACTGGGTCATAAAATTTGTTCATTTCTGTATTCAGAAATAAACAAAATGCTAGAAAAAGAACAAAAACCTTATTTGTTTTGCTACAAATAGGCTTTTTTCTATATTTAATAAGATAAATAAAACATTAATAAAACAATAGATAAAAACAATGCAAAACCATATATTAACATATAGTTTCTTAGGCATAGATGGATAAAGATGTATATAATTTTATATGATTATTTCAATAAATGATTACCATGTTTCACTATAATTGTCCTTTCATAATCTATTATCTGTAAACAACTTACAAATCATGAGTGACATCAATCTGCTGGGTAATTGGGGCGATAATTTTTTCTCCAATGTTTCCAGAAATAAAGCTGCAGAAAATTCACTTTCATTGTCCAGCTGTCAGTTTCCATGTAATAATTCAAAATAAGGTGTGCGTCTAAAATGTTCAGCTTCATCTTAAAATCAGCTTAATGCTTCATCTCAGAATTTTCATATATAGAAAATATTTTGGACTTATCAGAACCCATTAAGTTTATATTTAAAAGGAATGAGTAAATCATGATGTTGGTGGAGATATAAAATAGAATAACACTTCATTAAAGCACACTTTTTTTTCTGGACTTCTGCTTGTGAACAATCTGTGCAGGAAACATGAAAAAAAATCACTTCCTTTGTTTTCCATTCAAGTATCCCCATTTTTCATGAGAAACAAGTGGGGAAAATCATGGTGTGTTTTTTCTGCTGCCTTGATTTCGTAAACATGAAAAATTAAATGGAAGGTAACAGCTGGTCATTAATTTAGAGATCTGCCTATCTCTAGTCTAAGGTTTGTGGAAAACTTTCTACTATGTAGTGAAGGTCACATGATGTTTTTCATAGGATTGAGTTAATTAATATCACTTCACACTTTCCTGTTACATTTTCTTTTGTTAAATGTAGATTTAGATCCTGTATAACAGGTAAAATTTTAATAAACTTCAACAGTATTTGAAATTAGATTTATTTAATCTTAATAATTCCTTTGATGAAGCATCCCTATTATGAATAAATCATGTCTGGAACTTATTTCTAAGAAGATATACATGGGATTAGACTGCAATTTGTGAAATAATAGCCACACTTTTATTTTGGCTTCAGGAAGAAAAACATTATTTTGTTCTTGCAGCCTTCTCTGCAGTCATTCAAATTTAACTTATTTTTAAAAATTATATAATTGTGCATTTAAATAATATCTTAGATGCTTTATTATAATTTATAGCCTGCATTTAAATTGTCCTTTTCTATCCTATTAAACTTTTATTAAAAGTTGAACACTTTTAAATGAGGTAAAATTCCATTATATCTGCTAAATGAAATCTGTGCAATTTTAGTAAACTTATCCTAAAATTAATTTTGTGGCTTTTTTTTTAATTTGTGTGCTTTTAGTGGAGCTGGGACTGAATGAAGATGATACTTTTGCTAAAGGGCCTACATTGACTGTATATAAAGAGTCTTTTGAATCTCAATTTCTTGCTGACACAGAAAGATTCTATACAAGAGAGAGCACTGAATTTTTGCAACAAAATCCAGTTACAGAATACATGAAAAAGGTACTATAGTTATATTACAAGTTCCTGGTTCTAAAAATAATTGGTACTATATTTGAAGTAGGAATTTAAGCACCTCTTTTGCCTGGTAGTTGCTGAACTGCAGGTAGGAGCTAGCTACAAAGCTAAATATACATATAGTGAGTATAGTGTGTTTTCCTTGGCCTTGTTTAACTAAAGCTATGGGATTTAGATCCAATATTGAGGTATTAAGAAATAAAAGATCTGAAATAATTCTTAACTGAAAACAGAAGGAAATGTCTGAAACATTTCAGCTATTTCAAGAATGAAAATAATAAACATGGAATCTTGAAATATTTAACATAGTTTTAAAATCTCAGAAAAAGTTGGCCAGCTCTGGAAGCTTTTGTGTATTGTATTTCCATTCAAGTGTAGTTATACACCTATTTTATAAGTTCTATAAACAGCTAGCTTGAACCTGGAATTTGTGTAACTGTTCCATGGAGCAGTTACAATGCATTTACAGTGCCTTTTTAAAACAAGAGTTGTATTTTAATTTTTTTACATTTGGAATTTAGACAACTTGTATTTATTTTACAGGCAGAGGCTCGTCTTTTGGAGGAACAGCGTAGGGTTCAGGTATACCTACATGAGAGCACACAAGATGAACTAGCACGGAAATGTGAACAAGTACTAATTGAAAAACACTTAGAAATCTTCCATACAGAATTTCAGAACTTATTGGATGCTGACAAAAATGAAGGTGAACTTTCCCATGTTTAATGATAGTTAATAAATTATGAATTGAAGGTTGAGCTTGTTTCCATATGATTTATATTATTGATATGATTTGGAAATAATTTCTCATCATCATCTACCCACCAAGAATTAACTGATTGCAGCTGGGTAATGTCAAATATGAAAGTATTTTGGTTTCTCAGTGAATGTTTTCATTAATTTGTGAGAAATTAAAGTTATGCTCTTATGAAAAATATTAACTTTGATTATTATTATTGATCGCCTTGCAGTCCAATGGACTCGCAAGAGTCTTCTCCAGCACCATAGTTCAAAGGCTTCAATTCTTTGGCGCTCAGCCTTTCTTATGGTCCAACTTTCACAGCCAAACATTGCAACTGGGAAGACCATAGCCTTGACTATACATACTTTTGTTGGCAGGGTGATGTCTCTGCTTTTTAGTGTGTTGTCTAGATTTGCCATAGCTTTCCTCCCCAGGAGCAAGCATCTTTTAATTTCTTGGCTACAGTCCCCGTATGCGGTAATCTTGGAGCCCAGAAAAATAAAATCTGTCACTACCTCCATTTCTTCCCCATCTATTTGCACGGAATTGAGAGGGCCGGATGCCACAATCTTGGTTTTCTTAATGTTTAGTTTCAACCCAACTTTTGCACTCTCCTTCACTCGCAAAAAGAGGCTCTTTAGTTCCTCTTCACTTTCTGCCATTAGAGTGGTATCATCTGCATATCTTAGGTTGTTGATATTTCTCCCGGCAATTTTAATTCCAACTTTTGATTCATCTAACCCTGCCTTTCTCGTGATGTGCTCTGCATATAAGTTAAACAGGCAGGGTGACAGTATATAGCCTTGCCAGACTCCTTTCCCAATTTTGAACCAATCAGTGGTTCCGTATCCAGTTCTCACTGTTGCTTCTTGACCCGCATACAGGTTTCTCAAGAGACAAATAAGATGGTCTGGTACTCCCATCTCTTTAAGAACTTGCCACACTTTGTTGTGATCCACACAATCAAAGGCTTTAGCACAGTCAATGAAGCAGAAGTAGATGTTTTTCTGGAACTCCCTAGCTTCCTCGATGATCCAGCGTATGTTGACAATTTGATCTCTAGTTCCTCTGCCTCTTCGAAATCCTGCCTGTACTTCTGGTAGTTCTTGATCCACATACTGCTGGAGTCTAGCTTATAGGATTTTAAGCATAACTTTACTAGCATGTGAAATGAGTGCAATGATGCGATAGTTTGATCATTCTTTGGCACTGCCTTTCTTTGGAATTGGAATGTAAACTGATCTTTTCCAATCCTGTGGCCACTGTTGAGTTTCCCAAATTTGCTGGCAAATTGAGTGTAGCACTTTTAGTGCATCATCTTTTAAGATTTTGAATAGCTCAACTGGAATATTGTTACCTCCACTAGCTTTCTTGTTGCTCAGCTTTCCTAAGGCCCATTTCACTTCACATTCTAGGATGTCTGGCTCGAGGTCAGTGATCACCTCATCGTAGTTATCAGGGACGTTAAGCTCATTCTTGTATAGTTCTTCTGTGTAATTTTGCCACCTCTTCTTAATCAATTCTACCTCTGTTAGGTTCTTTCCATTTTGGTCCTTTATCATGCCCATTTTTGCAAGAAACGTTCCCTTCATCTCTCCAATTTTCTTGAAGAGATATCTAGTCCTCCCTATTCTATTGTTTTCTTCTATTTCTTTGCACTGTTCATTTAAGAAGGCATTCTTTTCTAGCTATTCTCTGGAATTCTGCATTCAATTGGGTGTATCTTTCATTTTCTCCTTTGCCTTTCGCTTCCCTCCAGTCCTCAGCTATTTGCAAAGCTTCCTCAGACAGCCATTTTGCTTTCTTGCATTTCTTTTTGTTTGGGATGGTTTTGGTTGCTACCTCTTGTACAATGTTGCGAACCTCCATCCATAGTTCTTCAGGTACTCTGTCTATCAACACATTTCTGTGTTGACCATCTGGTAATGTCCATGTGTAGAGCAGTCTCTTGGGTTGTTGGAAAAGAGTGTTTGCTATGACCATCGTATTCTCTTGACAAAATTCTATCAGCCTGTGCCGTGCTTCATTTTGTACTCCAAGGCCAAACTTGCCTGTTATTCTGGTTATCTTTTGGCTTCCTACTTTAGCATTCCAATGCCCCACATGATAAGGACATCATTATGATAAGGACATCATTTTTTAGTGTTAGTTCTATAAGGTGCTGTAGGGCTTCATAGAACCAGTCAGTTTCATCCTCTTCAGCACCGGTGGTTGGGGCATAGACTTGGACTACTGTGATATTGAATGGTTTGCCTTGGATTCGAACTGAGATCATTCTATCATTTTGGGGACTGTATCCCAGTATTGCTTTTCCTACTCTTTTATTGACTAAGAAGGCTACTCCATTTCTTCTGAGGGATTCTTGCCCGCAGTAGTATACCTGATGGTCATCTGAATTAAATTCACCCATTCCTGTCCATTTTAGTTCGTTGATTCCTAAGATGTCAATGTTCAGTCTCGTCATCTTGTTTGACCACGTCCAGCTTTCCTTGATTCATGGATCTTACATTCCAGATTCCCATGGAGAAAAAATGTTTACAGCATCGGACTTTCCTTTCACTACCAGATACTTCCACAACTGAGGGTCCTTTCAGCTTTGGCCCAGTCACTTCATTCTTTCTGGCGCTACTAGTACTAACTCTTTGCTGTTCCCCAATAGCATATTGGACGCCTTCTGACCTGAGTGGCTCATCTTCCAGTGTCATATCTTTTTTTCCTTTTGGTACTGTCCGTGGGATTTTCATGGCAAAGATACTGGAGTGGGTTGCCATTTCCTTCTCCAGTGGATCATGTTTTGTCAGAACTCTCTGCTATAACCTGTCCGTTTTGGGTGGCCCTGCATGGCATAGCTATAGCTTCATTGAATTACACAAACCCCTTCGCCACGACAAGGCAGTAATCCATGAAGTGGTTTTGTTGATTATTTTAGTATATTTTCAGATCTTAATCTCTTCCTAATTCTTAGATTAATAACTGAGATGGTGACGTAAAATATTAATGCAAATTAAAATAAGTCTTGCTTCCTTTTCCCTCCCAGATTTAGGACGCATGTATAACCTTGTGTCTCGAATTCAGGATGGCCTTGGAGAACTGAAAAAACTTTTGGAAACTCACATTCATAATCAGGGTTTAGCTGCCATTGAAAAATGTGGAGAAGCTGCATTAAATGTGAGTATTAGATTGACCACATGTCTTAAATTCATATCACATTCATTAACCGAATCTGACGAAGTTTGCATCAAATTTCAAAAGGAATAGTAACTCAAAATTTCATTTAGGGAGGTCATGAATATCTATCATGATATGAAGATTTTAGGACTATACGTGTAGCAGGCAAGAATGAACCATTCCTCATTCAGAATTGATTGTACCATCTTGCTACTTAGTCTTCTGCAGATTGTGAAGCTTTGCTATGAAAAATCTGTTACTGTGAATATTTAAACAAGCATGTTCAAACTATTTCAGTAAAATAATAATTACTGATAGGAAAGCATATTTGTAGCTCATGATTGAACTGTGCGGTCCCTGATACTCTGAAAATAGCAAGGTCAGAGATTACTAAGAACTCCGCAATAATTTGTAACATGCTTTGGGGAAATAGAATGTAAAATCATTGCATGCTTCAGTTGAAAAATATTCTTGATTTTTTTTCAAGAACATATCTTTTGTTAGCAATAAACTATTTTCTTTTTTCATTTGGAAGATTAAATAATAGAATAAATAAATTGCTTTCTTCAATGAGAAAACAATGGAAAATCTTAAATGATATAAATGTAGCATTTTATTACAAAACAGACACATGACTAGAATCCTATTCCATGATTTTTGCCAAGTATATTAAAATGTCAGAACCCACTTCAATCCACATCTTAAGAAAGACTCTTGGAGACAAGGTTATCCAAGCAGGAACTTTTACTAAGACATAGATAATAGAGGGTATAATAGACAGGATCTGAAGAATCCCCTCACAGATCGATATTTTTAAAGTTGTCCCCAAGCAAACTCCACCCCTCAGTTCATTGGGTGAGTTCCAGATCAGCCAAGTTCCAGGTGGTAAGCCACTGGTGGGAAAAGGAAAAACCAGTCCATTCGTAGCAGAATCAATCCCATCCCCTCACATTCCATCTGGAGAAACAAACCAGATTCCCCCATGCCCTTTCTTAGTTTCCCATGAGATGAGAGGGAAAATGCCTCTCATCAATCTTATTGTGTTAGGTAACAGGCAGGCGAAATAAACAAAATTTACATCTAAGGAAAGGAAGTGGAAGCAATAAACCCTCATGTTTATTCTTTCTCCTCCTTTGGAATGGCAGAATCCAAGGGGTGTGAGTGAGAGAGATTTGGGTTTTGCACAGAAGATACAGTTAGAAATGAGATATAAATGGATTCTGACATCCTGCCCCCCCTTTAAAAATAGGAGAGGTCCACCTGTAGAGGAAACAAAAATATAGATGTTAGCCCGGTTTGCTGGGATCTTCTGTATGAAACTTCTTTAGTGTAAGGCAGGGGTGTCAAACTCAATTTCATTGAGGGCCGCATCAGCATTGCGGTTGCCCTCAAGGGGCCGGGTGGGTATGGCCTGGGTGGGCGTGGCCTGCTGGGTGGGCGTGGCTAGAGTGCTTATGCCCTACTGGGTGGGCGTGGCCAGCTCTACATCGTTTGCATCAAGGGTGCCTATGGGGGCCTGGGCAGGAGTGGGACAGATCTGAGGGTCTCTGGCAGGAGGAGGGTCTCTGGGCCAGGGCCAAGGCAGTGGGGGCCGTTCCCTCACTGTTTCCAGGATGGCTTCGCGGGCCAGAAAAAACCACTTTGCGGGCCGGATCTGGCCCCCGGGCCTTGTGTTTGACATGTCTGGTGTAAGGTTTTACACTTAGCCTCACAATTGCCCCAGCATTACTCAGGAATTTAAAAGAGCCTAAAGAAACTCCTAAGCCGAGGTTTCAGCAAGCAAACAACTTTTATTTTGATCAAAATAGAGTTGGGTGACCACATCTCTCTTCGTGGCTGGTAGAGAGATGAAGGCAACAACCAGGAAAGATGTCTTCCACCTTTTATACCCCTTCAGAACAAAGAGATCTGGTCTTGGTGCTAGGAACCAAAAGCTACAGAAAAATAATTCCTACATGATGACTCATACACAACAACCCAGGTTCAACCATAACTCCTTTTCCCCCTCCCCTCACCATGCTCTTTTCATGTAAGCAATCCCCTGTACCTAAAGCATGAAACATTTGCTTTTATATAACTAATTTCCCAGTATAAAGCACCTACAAAGCTTCTTGCACATAAAGATGATTACAAAGTATCACTACTAATGCCAATATTACTAACATCAACCTTAAGCATAATAAAATCCCTTCATTCCTCCCTTTTTTACGCTTTCTTTATTTTTTTTTTATATGAATATTTTTATTTCTAAAATGTCCTTTTTTAATTTGAGCAAAGCTCATTGGGAAGCGCGTTCCCTTCATGGATATTTCACTAGGCGGGAAAATATTCCTTCGGGTTCCTTTCCTCCTTCTTCCTGGTTGGCCAGAAGTCCTTCTTCCCCTCTTCTTTTTGCCAAGGCAGCTAAAGATTTGAACATCTTTGGTTCATAAATGGCTAGATCAGCCAGACATTTCCGGTTCACTTCTACTTGACACTTATAAAGGCCACTTATGAAATTACGGTACTTAATACCATGTTCCAACGATGCTGCTTCAATCCTGGTTTCCCAAAGCGTCCTCATATCTCTCTTTTTTAGCAATCTGGCAGCTCGGTATGCCAAGCTGTAACAACGGTTCTTCCGTCCATGAAAATGCAGGGCATGCTTGAGAATCTTCTGCTTGCGCCAGAAGCGGTCGGTCACCCGGCTGCGGAGCCAAAGCGGGAAAGTGAGGAAAACCATGCCAGTGAGTCTGAGCTTTGCAAAGGAAAGGGCAGAGGGGTCGCCCGGCGGGAGGTCCATTCCTCCCTTTTTAATATAAAAGCCGAATAGGCTTAGGGACTCTTGGAAGAGGGGAACATAGTCAGAAGGTAAAGGTTTCAAAATCATTGCTTTTGCCGGTTTATCGTTATTTTGATACAAGTGGCAGCAAAAGTTGGTCTGGATAGAGTGGATCTAAAAATTCTCTAAATAAATCAGATAAGGCATGATAAACACAACAACCCTCCTAAGGCCAAAAACCACAATGAACAATATCCTTTTCCAATTATCAAACATTCCCCAAAACTATCCTCCAACATCCAGTGCTCCTGTCCATGTCTGGACAGGAACATGAGTCAACTTTCGCATTTTGTCAGTGACTTCTTTGACATATACCTTATGTGTAATGTTGGACTGGGGTCTAATAATACAGTGTAAGGCCACAGTGACGAAATAGAGGACCCATTTGGTTGGACAGTGCTTTTCTTTCGAAGTCAAATGAAAATAAGTGATGTTCTCTCAAGCTTCACATTTAAAAATGAAACAATTCTTTTGGGCCAGATCAATTAAAAAAATGTCTTTGATCCTAGGGAATCTCAGTTGTGGTTTCCAGTTCATGAAGATCAGCTTGGACCCATATTTATATCTGGTTCAATTGATAGCAAGTTCAAATGATGCTGAGAAATCCATTGGTCTGGTTATCTTGAAGCACATGGGTTGCAGAAATCCTCTGATTATTTCAGGTTGGGTAGGATGTGGAAACATATATTGGCATTTAATGAGTAGGCCTGTCTCCACACTTAGTCCATTTAACGTGATTATAGTCAATAGCTTTACATGCATAAAAAAAAATTCTGGCACTCGTCATAAGTCTGGTATTATTCTTCCCCAAAAGGAAATGTCTGTATGTTCCTCCAGATGTCCAGATTTAAAGTTGTTGGTAAAGCTGCACTGTATTGACAGGAGCATAACAAATGACCCTGTTGCCCCTTTGCAAGTATAATACATAGTCTTGTTATAAACACAACTCCTTTTTCTTCCATAAAATATTGGGCCCATGGTCCTTTCTTCTACCAAAGAAGATATGAGGGAAACAACAGTAGCAGAAGAAAAATATTGCAATACATAGTCCAGGTTCCAGGAACACAATTTCCAGAGTAGTCCAATCAATTGATGTTTTTCTCGTACGTAGATGGAGGTGAGGCAGGTTGAAATTTCATTTGCAGACCGTCCAGCTGTGGAGCTTGTCACTGGAGAGGGAATGATGGGACTTTCCATGGACTCAAGCCTTGATTCCTTAAATCAGGAGAACTTGGCATGGTTGAGACCACTCAGGACTGGTATTTCTAGGTGACAGTTCTTTTCACCTGAGCCCACTCTCCAGGAACAACAATCGGCAGAGACAGGTGGTAGGGCAGGCTGGGCCTGTACTGAGACAGAAGACAAAACCTGCGCCAGATTAAATATTGAGTAATTTTCTACTCTTCCTCATTGACATTCTTGAACCTTCATGTAACAAAAGCCTCCCATACATCATTTAAAAGGGACAAAGACAGCTTTCCAATTGAGGCCTATATTGAAATGGCCTCACCGCCAAATTTTGCAAAGCTTTTTATTTACTTATTTTTATCACAGATTTGTACAACCTTTTTTTATAGTTGCGTCACAGTTTCTATTATAGGAATGAGAGAAACTGTGAACGAAGAATGGAATGACAAATACCATACAGATATTTCCACTTTTTCAACACAATTTGAAATTCACATTCTTCATGGCAAAAATCCCAGAGGTTTTTGATAAAGCAAACCAGTCTTTCATTTATTACACATCCTATGAGGTGTTGAGTGTTCATTGGTTAGTACCATCAGCATTGATCCCTTGCGACCTTCTTTTAGTGGCTGCTTCTATGTTCTAGCTATTGCTTTTCTTTTTCTTTCATTCTGTCGTTTCAACATCCATCTCCCATTATGCAACATCCACCTCTCATTTTCTTCTACTTCCCACGTTTCTCTCTTTCTATATTTCTATAATACATTCTTGTTCCTTCAACATTCTAAGGCTTGTATTAAGGCATACAATTCACACGTTTGAGCTGACCCCGTTAGTAGCAGTCTCCCTGCTGCCAACAAGTTTAATGCATGCAATTCACAAGTCTGTGCAGACCAACTTAAAAACAACTTTCCTGTTCCTTCCTTCTATTATCCACACTTTCCCTTCTCTTCTGCCACTCTGGTCTAACTTCTGTCTGTTCTTCATCTTCTATCAACTTTACATGAGCCAACTGTGTCCTTTTACTAGTAATCTTTTCTTTCTTTTCTCCAGAAGTATTCAAGACTCCATAAGCATTCTTGGAGTCAGTGTATGTATTCTGCTTTTCCCTTATTAAAATCCACAGGTTAGTGCTGACCAAGGGAGGGAAATTCTCCCAGCTTCCACTCACATTTTTCTTTTCCTCCATTTACTATTACATCTTCATTATGTCCCTCTTTTTCTTTTCTTTTTTTCTGTTTTTCCCCCCAACTACTTTGATATGAACAAGTGGTTACATCCTTTCGGCTTTCTGATTTAAAATTACCCACACTTAATAAGAAATGCTAACCACCAAGACTTACCCAAATGTCAATTTTAGACAATAATGCTACTAGCTGCCTCTTTTCCTAACAGTTTTGCATACAAATCGTTAGTCAAAACAACATAGCCATTCACAATGCTAAAATTCTTCTCAACTGCTTCCCTGTTCCAAACAAGGACCGAACCACAAGTCCCACAATTCTCCCAGATATCACCCTTCATCAATGTGTCCTGCAACTCCACAAAAAGGTATACAAGCCCAAAGAGACATTCTGAGCCACTGAAAGTTTTATATCAAATTCTAGTATTGCTTTTACTATAAAGTTAGTCAAATTCCAATTTAATCAGATTCCAATCAGATGGAAACAAATTTCCATTAAGTAGGTTAAAACCTACAAATCTAAGCAAAACAATTCAGAGTAATTTCTTTTGGTTGATGAATATATAGGTCTAATTAAAACTCAAAAGTTTTCCAAAAAAAGATTGTCCAACAATTACACTCTCCTCTTTCGGGTAAAAAAAATAAAATTGCAAGCTGAAACTGCAAGAGTGGGCATTAAATTTCACATCCACCCCCACCTTCCTCAGACCAGAATTCTAAGCAGAGGAAAAAAAACAGTTAAAACGACCAGCCCCCCCCCCCTTCTATCTGTCTCTCTCTTAAGACAATACAGTGATGTGGGAGAAGAAAGAGACTGGCGGGGGAAAATATAAAAGAAATTTTACAAAAATCTCACCACTAAAAAAAAGTTTGCTCTCCTTCACATGCATTTTCCATAAATTCACTCAAACATTCTCCATGGAACTCAGCACATGCAGACACTTGCTATTGCTTTTCCATTTACAACAATAAAATCAGCAATTTACTGTTCCTTTCACAGCCTGGGACGGGGTGGGGGTGGGTGGGTTTTGAGGGCTAACACACACACATTTACACATCAGCAAATTAACTCATTCACATCCATTCCAACTGCTTGCATAAACAATTTCACATACAAACATTTCATTTCATACTTTCTCCAGGCAAACCATACATTTTTAAATAAGGCCTTTTTGTTTGGTGTTATCAGAGGGGATTTTAACCCTCTTCCAAGTATTGGAAATAACACAGAACAACACAGACAGCCATATATACACAAATACTAGTAAAACAATATTCATTTAGACATATGGCTTGTCCTGCAAAAAGTGAGAAAAATCATGAGGTGATTCCAACCAAATATGGTTTTATAGGGCCCTTTAACCATCTCCCATTTTGCTCACCATTCCAAGTCCAAGCTTAATGTTCCAAATGTCCAAACATATATAAAACAAAACAAAACACACATCAATTTGGAGTTTGAGGCCAAAACAGGCCTCCCCTTTTAATTAAAAGGAGGGGAACATTTATGGTTACTTCCAATTTATCCCACCAACTTCAAAAGAACATGGGGAAAGACTAAAAGGAATATTGAACCTCGGGTCTTTTGTAGGTGTGAAGGGGGAGGTGTCCTCACCTCCGACAAAAGGGAATCGAATAGTCCAAAGAGCCAGATTAAAAGAAAAAGAGAGAGAAAAAAACTTGCTTTCATTTCCTTGAATCTTCTTTTCTTCCGTGGTTTTAGCTGTTATCAGATAAACTAGCCAAGCGGAGGTTTACAAAGTTTTTCAAAGTTGCCTTCTTGAAGATTATTTTTACTGCTATACAGCAAGAAAGAAAAAAAAAAGCACCACCAGACATTGTCTGACAGGGTTAAACTTGACAGCCACTTGTGGTTTCAAAACCTCCAAATTCTTCAAAATAAATTGCAGAGGAGTACATTTTGATTTATTTCTTTAAATTACTCTGACGATTCCCCATATCTTTTTTCTTTTTCTTTTTCAAGATAGTTTCATGGCTTCCTCCCTTTTCACTTAGTTAATTTGTAATTTAGTAATTAATTTTTGCTCTGGAGTACTAGTCAGGGAGATCAGACCCCTATCTTATTCCAAAATTACCAAAATCTCTGCAAAAAAATTACATTCCAATTTAATTACTTCCCTTAAATCACTCTCTAACCTGTATTAAAAGACAGTTTCTCAACTTCCTCTTTTCTTACTCATTTCTTCATTTACTTCTTTATGCTTCATTTATTTTATTATTTTTTATATTTATCTGTAGAGGACAAAGTCAGAGTGATCAACCTCCTGTCTTATTCCAGGATTACCAAAGCTTTTTTTATCTCTTTTACTCTCCAAGGCGCCTGTTGCAATTTCTCCCGTCAGTAGAGAAGCATGAAACCTCATTGAATTCGGGCATTCATGTTCCTTAGACATGGATCCACCAGCAAAGATGAAGCATAGGAGTCTTCTAGGTCAAATGCCCAGGAGCACTCTAAGACTCACACTTCAGTCACTGTTGGTTTCTTCCCGCTGAGAAATGAAAGCTCCCTGGGACCCTAACAGGGATCTCCAGATGTGGGAGGAGAGAGCTTTTGAAGCTTGTCCCCATGTTTGGGCACCAGGATGTAAGGTTTTACACTTAGCCTCACAATTGCCCCAGCATTACTCAGGAATTTAAAAGAGCCAAAAGAAACTCCTGAGCCGAGGTTTCAGCAAGCAAACAACTTTTATTTTGATCAAAATAGAGTTGGATGACCCCATCTCTTCGTGACTGGTAGAGAGATGAAGGCAACAACCAGGAAAGATGTTTTCCACCTTTTATACCCCTTCAGAACAAAGAGATCTGGTCTTGGTACTAGGAACCAAAAGGTACAGAAAAATAATTCCTAGATGATGACTCATACACAACAACCCAGGTTCCACCCCTCCCCTCACCATGCTCTTTTCATGTAAGCAATCCCCTGTATCTAAAGCATGAAACATTTGCTTTTATATAACTAATTTCCCGGCTAGACTACTGCAATGCTCTCTACATGGGGCTGCCCCTGAGGACCACTCGGAGGTTTCAGCTGGTGCAGAATGCAGCCGCGCGAGTTGTGATGGGGGTCTCCCGATACTCCCATATAACACCTCTTCTCTGCGAGCTGCATTGGCTTCCAGTTGCCCTCCGGGTGAGATTCAAGGTGCTGGTGATGACCTATAAAGCCCTAAATGGCATGGGCCCGGATTATCTAAGGGAGCACCTGCTGCCACTGTCAATTTCCCATCGTCCTGTGCGCTCCCACAGGGAGGGCCTCCTCAGGGTACCGCCGGTCAAGGATTGCCGACGGGCAATCCCCAGGGGAAGGGCATTCTCTGTGGGCGCGCCTGCCCTGTGGAATCAACTGCCAATGGAACTCCGGACTGCCCCCAACCTTTGTTCATTTTGCCGGGACCTAAAAACCTGGCTCTTTGAGCTATCTGGTCTGGACTGAGGGGTTTAATGTTTTTAAATTGTGATTTTAATTTTTTGCGGCTAGACTTAATTTAATTTAATTTTTATTTTATATTGTATTGTCTTTAAATTTTGCCTTGAGTCCTTTGGGAGTAGGGCGGTATATAAACCAAATTAATTAATAATTTATATATATATATATATATATATATATATATATATATATATATATATATATATGATTTTTTTTTACACCACTTCAATCCACATCTTAAGAAAGAGACTCTTGGAGACAAGGTTATCCAAGCAGGAACTTTTACTAAGACATAGATGATAGAGGATATAATAGACAGGATCTGAAGAATCCCCTCATAGGTCAATATTTTTAAAGTGTCCCCAAGCAAACTCCACCCCTCAGTTCATTTGGTCAGTTCCGGATCAACCAAGTGCCAGTGGTAAGCCCCTTGTGGGAAAAGGAGAAACATCAGTCCATTCGTAACAGAATCAATCCCATCCCCTCACATTCCACCCGGAGAAACAAATCAGATTCCCCCACCCCCTTTCTTAGTTTCCCATGAGATGAGAAGGAAAATGCCTCTCATCAATCTTATTGTGATGGGTAAGAGGCAGGCGAAATAAAAATTACATCTAAGGAAAGGAAGTGGAAGCAATCAACCCCCATGTTTATTCCTTCTCCTTGGGAATGGCAGAATCCAGGGGGGGGGTGAGTTTTGGGTTTTGCACAGAAGATACAGTTAGAAATGAGATATAAATGGATTGTGACACAAATGTAAGCCAGTTTTTTCTGATGATACAAGTATCTGCCCTTGTTGGTACTTTCTGAATGGGTCCATGCAGGCTACAATGAAGCTACTGCTGTGGTAGCAATAAAGGAAGGAAGTGCCCGTATTTAAAGATTATACATATATGTTTCTTTTAAATTTACTCCCTGAGAAAAAGATAATGAGTTTCAATCACTTGGAAATATTTTCTGCATACAAGTAGCCTTGGTTAATGACAATAATTGGGACTGGAATTTGTCTTTGGAAGTGATGTGGTCACAAAATACAACATTATGTGACCCTATTATTTAGAAATGACAATTCCAACAGTCCCAGTTACTGTTGTTAAGCGAGGTTTATGGGTCATTAAATGTTATAGCTTCCTGCTATTTCTAACAATCATAGTCAGTGAGGAAGTTGGCAGAAAGCTGTAAATAGGTGGCTCACAAGCAGGCCAGCTGGTAGGTAAGTAGCTGCTGCATGATGGGAGAGGTACAAAAAAATCTAGTACCACATAACTATAGAAATACTTATGGGGGAGGGAAGGGTATGAAAGGGTCGAGCTCAGTGCAAGGCAGGGAAGTTTGGGGTGGTTGCTGCAGGGAAAGGGAGAGTGAAAGCACACACTAGTGCAGTGAAGCTTGGAGTGGCGGCTATAGGGCAGGGGAAAGTGCACAAGATTCTGGCACTGCATGGCACAAGTGCAGGAAATGCTGGATAGGTCCAGCTGGAGGTGACTGTTATGGGGCAGGCAAAAGTGCAAGATAGTTTTGTGCAGCATGAGCACAGCAAGATTTCAGGTGGCTCCTTTGGGATGGGAAAGGTTGCAAGGTTCTGGTGCAGAAAACACAGATTTGCAGTAGTTGCTTCCAGTGAAGGAGAACATGTGGTGGTCTGGCATAATATAAGCAAATCAAGACATAGAGTGAATCCTTCTGGATAGGAGAGATTTACTTGAGCAACTTGCAACCTTCCCTTCTGGCTTCCCCATTGACTGCTTGTGGGTTTCATTTTTTTCCCATTTCGAGCACAAAGTTCAGAAATAATTTTCAGGTGGAAACAAATTCTTCTCTTTAATTAAGACAGTTTTGTCAGCTCCACCAATTCTATCACCTTTACCATCCATTCTTCCATTGTGAAAATTGATATGTCTTTCTCTGGGCATACAAACATCTTGCTGCAGATAACGTATATAATTATAAAATCTCTAATTTTCTTTCAAGTTCTTTGTCCTTCGACCCAAAAGGAAAACTATATTTATTTTACGAGTCTTCTGAATTAAAATGAAAATATGGTTCAAGTATTTATTTGCTTTAGCACAAATCAGTTGAGATCCAGTTTGGTCTAGTGATTAAAGCACCAGACTAGAGAGCAGAAGAGTATGAGTTCTAGTCCTGGCTTAGGCATTAAAGGCAGCTGGGTGACTTTGAACCAGTCACTCTCAGTCCAGCTCACCTTACAAGGTTGTTTTTATGGGGAAAATAGGAGGAGGAAGGAGTATGTTTGCCACCTTGTTATTTATGAAAATAATAAACATGTAAGGACCTGCCTCCATTTCCCTACCAAGAAAGCAGAACTCTTGAAACTTGCATCATTTCAAAAGGAACTTTTATTTCCAGGTACAGACAGCAGGAAAGCTAGGCAGGATCTGAAGGCTTCCTGCCCAAAACGATAGGTAAAACCCGCGAAAACATAACCCCACCCCATCCATTTGTTTGGTTCAAACAAGCCAATCCATAGGTGTCATTGAGCTATGGAAAAAGGCGTCTCTCTCAAGGTTGTTAGGTCTTCGCTGTTTCCTTTCTCTGCACAGAGATAAGGCAGATGGCCCCAAGGCATTCCTTTCACATTCCAAAGAGAATACATCAAATTAGATACAGGAAGCATTGTATATGCAGTACAAAGCCCTCTGGTCTTCCCCCCTCCCTCCATAGGAGAATGGCAAAACTCAAAACAGCTAAACATAGAGAATATAAGGGATTAATAATTGAGGGTTCTGACATGTCTCACACACACACACACACACACACACACACACACACACCAGAAAAATGAGAGATCCACCTGGAGACAGATAAAATAATAAAGAAAGAACTGAAACAACATTTGTCAGGCTTATCTGGATAACAGGCATGGAACCTATTCAGGGGCTCTGACATGTTTCTTATGTACCCACTCATTTTAGGAGGGTGGGAGGTCTTTCCACACTACTAAGTATTGGGTCAGCACATGATGTTTTCTGGAATCTAATATTTCTGTAATTTCAAAATGTTGCTCCCCTTCCACCATAATGGGTTGTGGCGGGGGTGGGGAGAGCTTTAGCTGGCCTTAAGGAAGAGGTTAGTCCCCGTTTAAGCAGGCTGCAGTGAAATACAGGGTATACTTGTCTTAATGGTTTTGGGAGTGCCAGTTCCACTGTTACTGGATTAATTATGCATTTTATGGGGAAGGATCCTACATATTTTGGCTGCAGCTTTTTTGAAGACTGCAAGGATTTTAGGAATTTGGTTGAGAGGTGTACTTCCCCCCCCTATTTTGAATGGTTTAGGTTCTTTTTTTTATCTGCCTGTGTTTTATAACCTCCCTCGCCTCATCCAAATCTTTTCTAACCACAGGCCAGGTGTTTTTCAGCTGTTTAATCCACTCCTTCAAGGAGGAGATGGTGGGTTCGTTGACAGGTAACTCAGGCATCAGGTTAAAACTTTGTTCTGTTGCCACTTGGAACAGGGTGTAACCAGTACTTGAATGCACTGCCTTGTTGTAAGCCACTTCCGCAAAAGGTAGCAACTTAGTCCAGTTGTATTTTGTTAATTTATGAAGGTATTGTTCTAGTACTGAGTTTGAACATTCTGTCCCACCATTTGTTTGGGGATGATGACTAGATGACAGGCCTTGGCTGGTACCATGTAGGTCCAAAAAGGCTCTCCAGAACTCTAAAGTA
Organism: Vipera ursinii; assembly: GCF_947247035.1. Taxonomy (NCBI): domain Eukaryota; kingdom Metazoa; phylum Chordata; class Lepidosauria; order Squamata; family Viperidae; genus Vipera; species Vipera ursinii. The sequence continues at coordinate 61,985,213 of NC_139517.1, read as the reverse complement.
AACTAGACTCCCCTGTCTGATATAATGTGGGGCCCTGTGCAGCTGGTAGATATTCAGTACAAACAATTTGTATTTTAGTGCTGGGAATTTTCTCTCACTACCCAAATGACAATGTTCTTCCACACTCTGGCAGTTCTACTATAAAATCCATAGAGATCTCTCTTCAGGGTGCTGAAGGGTTGGCAATTTGCTTGTAATAATCCCGGCATTTTCCTCTGTCTCCACTTGGGTGCTGCGCAGACGTTGCAGCTAGCCACATAGTTTTCAATGTCCTTTTTTATAGACGGCCACTAGAATTGCCTTTTAGTCAGATGGAGAGTTTTCATGAACCCGGAATCCCCAGCCATCTTTGAGTCATGGCAAAGTTGCATGGGTTTTTGACACATACAATTCTTCTCCTACCCAGAGCAGTTCATCCCTCAACAAGCAAAGGTTTTTATGGCTAAGGAGCCATTTGTCCTTTTCCAACGCTTGCCTAAACTCAGTTCCTGATTCTCTGCTTATACTGTGGCATCCTCGATAAGGCATTGGCCAAAAAGGTCTCTTCCCCCCCCCCCATACCCAGGATGTACTTAATGGAGAAATCAAACCGGTGGAAATGCTGGGACCACCGAGCTTGTTTTGGGGACAACTTCCTTGGGATTTTCAGTGCTTCGAAGTTTTTGTGATCAGTCCAAAAAGGGGATTTAGCTCCCTTCCAGAAAATGCCTCCAAGTGAGTAGGGCCCAGCATACTACATGTGCCGCCTCCTCCCACAATGCTCACCTCTGTTCAGTTTCAGTGAGCTTTTTGGAGTGCAAGGTTGCAGTTTCCCGTCCTGATTCCCTTGGAGCATACTGCCACACTGCCATACTGCCATACTGCCTCACTGCCACATCGCTAGCGTCTGCCTGAATGACAATTGGCTTCTCTGGGTCCAGATGTTTTAACACCGGCTTGGCAGAAAAAAAAGTCTCTTTAGCTTCTCAAAAGCTACTTGGCACTCCATTGTCCATTTCAATGGCTGACTGGATTTTGGCTTGCTCACCCCATTTGTTTTTAGTAGGTTAGTGATAGGGAGGGTAATCTGAGTGAACGGCACTCAGCTGCTCGATGGCCTTCTTTACCACATCTGAAGCAGGTGGTTGAACACAGATTCACAGTTGGGGTCTTTTTTTCCTTCTGATGGGGAGCATCTCCAGGTTCGACCCAGTCGCCTTTGACTAAGTGCCAGGTCGATTTCCGCCTCTTCCGCTATGATGTACCAGCCATGGAGGCATGCTGGGTCCCCCTGGGTGATGCAAGCCTGGTAGAGATCGTCGTTCAGGCCAATCAAGATTTCCTCTGGCCAGTTAAGGCAGCCTGCCAGGTCTCGAAACCCCTCGGGGTACTCGGCCATGGGTCACCTGCCCTGCTTTATAGTCTTGATGCATTCTCTGGCCTTCCGATCAGCTAGAGTGGCCATGAAGAGGTTAAAATTCTGGAGTTCGGGTGTGTCAATGTTGTGTAGGGACACCATCCACCTAGCAGCCACACCTTTCAGAGCCAGGGTCACGATCCTGATGCGTCCTTGGTCCCTGGGGATGTCTTGCCCATATTCATACATGTAACTCAGGATGTGGACTAGGAAGAAACTGCTGGGGCGATCCCTCTTACTTTAGCCCCAGGGCTGGAACTTTGCAGTCAGATGGATGAGTTCTTCTTCTGGCCCGGCATCCTATCTCCTCCAACTGGGGTGCTATGGGCTGGGGTAGTGGCCTTGGCTGCCATTCCAACAGCTTCTGAAGCACTCCTGGAAGGGCCGGGGTTCAGATGCTCACTTTCCCGGATTTCTTCTTCCTTTTCTCATCCCATGGCTACTGAGCCATGGCAGGGATCAGCCTCTTCTTGGAGGTTTCTGAACACCTCCACCAGCACAGCGATGGCCTGGTTAAGAAAACAGCTGGAGCACGCTGGCCTCTCACCCTCCTCTTCACTGAAATTGAGCAATCCCTCCATTTCATGTTTTCACCCAGGTTGATGGCTGCCACACTTGAGGGTTACTTTTCTGACTTTCGTGTCCCAGTCATCCTTCTTCCCCACTCCGATTGATCATTTCGGTTTCTTACAGGTCTGCCTCATCGAACAAGCTGGCAGAGTCTGAGCCACTGCTACTCAGGCAAGCTTTCAGGAGGGCCTCCTCCAAGCACTTGCTTTCCCTCTTCTCCCTGGTGTGATTAGACAATATTCTGCACAGTCCTCATGGTAGGAATTGTCCTCCGGGTTGACCACTTTGCAGATCCTTCCTAATGTAAGCACCTGCCTCCATTTCCCTACCAAGAAAGCAGAACTCTTGAAACTTGCATCATAGTGATAGTTCCTTGTACTTTTAGAGTTGTCGGTTGTATTGTTCCAGTTTTGTTATATTCTGATTTGCAAATTCTTTAGTCGAAGTCTGGGTTACAGCTTGTAAATTGGAGTTGGCACCTAAATTTTCCAGCCTGGAGATAAACATCTCAGAAACTTTATGGATTGTTTCTAATATGAGCTTATAGTCAAGTTAGGTTTGTGGCTGATCAGTCTCCATTTTGAAGTAGTGGTAAACAGTCCTTAGTGGAGGCTAATTTTTAAACAAAAGTTAGTAAATGTTCACCTCCACAAGCCTTGAGTTCACCTCCAGCTGTTTCAGATTTTTATCTTTAGCTGATAATGTCAAGGGCAGTTCCAAAATAAACAGGTTTATTTGCCAAAAAGGCCACAAGATGTCCCCAGCCTAATTAAAATCTTTTTCAGACAGAGTAAATTTATCAGTTTTGAGTACTTTTAAGTAACTTTTAAGTAGTTCTTTTCTCTTTTCTCCCTTTTTTAATCAAATAGACAGAATAGCCAGTTTCTGTGAGGATAAGAGTTTTGGGTCGCCAAAAATAGAAAGGAAGTAAGTCAAATTAAATAGTATTACTCTGTTCAAGGTTTTCTTTTTGCTCCCAAAGTGATCAAAGGCTGCCCTTAAGGAGGGTGGGGGGGAAAAAGCTCCCTTTTCTCTCTCCTCACTGGGGGAAGCAAATTCAAGGAGCTTTTGGCAGGAAAAAGTAGACAATTAGGAAAGGAAGAAGGCAATTCTCATCCAGTTTTCAAATGCTTTCAAGTGCTTTGTTGTAATTTTGGCTTCGGCAGGAAACGGCTGAAACAATGGGCCATGGGAGTGGCCAATCCTTTCTTCCTCGATTGGGAGAGTTGCTCCAAGCCGACAGGAGGGCCGCCGCCCTTCTACCACTGACTGGAGAGACCTCTCCCCGCTCGTCACCCCTCCAGGGCAACTTTCGACTCCTTTACAAGGGTCGCCTGATGAAGAAATCCAGACGACGTGGGGAGCATTCCCTCACATGTCTGGCTGTACCGGAACTGGAAGCCCACTCCAGGACCTTAATGTGCTTCTTCTTGAGCCGCTCCTTTGTTGCCTTGGCCATATGTTTTGGGTCATTGTCATGCTGGAATACCCATCTATGACCCATTTTCAATGCCATGTCTGAGGGAAGGAGGTTCTCACCCAAGATTTGATGGTACATGGCCCCATCCATCATCCCTTTGATGTGGTGGAGTTGTCCTGTCCCCTTAGCAGAAAAACTCCTCCAAAATATAATGTTTCCACCTCTATATTTGATGGTGTGGATGGTGTTCTTGGGGTCATAGGCAGCATTCTTCTTCCTTCAAACACGGTGAGTTGAGTTGATGCCAAAGAGCTTGAATTTTGTCTCATCTGACCACAACACTTTCACCCAGTTGTCCTTTGAATTATTTGGATGTTCACTGGCAAACTTCAGACAGGCCTCTACATGTGTTTTCTTGAGCAGGGGGACCTTGCAAGTGCTGCAGGATTTCAGTTGTTTACAGCATAGTGTGTTACCAATTGTTTTCTTGGTGACTATTGTCCCAGCTGCCTTGAGATCATTGACAAGATCCTCACGCGTAGTTCTGGGCTGATTCCTCACCATTTTCATGATTATTGAAACTCCACAAGGTGAGATCTTGCATGGAGACCCAGACGGAGGGAGATTGACAGTTATTTTGTGTTTCTTCCATTTGCAAATAATTGCACCAACTGTTGTCACCTTCTCACCAAGCTTCTTGGCGATAGTCTTGTAGCCCATTCCAGTCTTGTGTAGGTCTACAATCTAGTCCCTGACATCCTTGGACAGCTCTTTGGTCTTGGCCATAGTGGATGAGTTTGTTTGTTTGTTTGTTTGTTTGATTGATTGATTCTGTGGACAGGTGTCTTATATAGGTAACAAGCTGTGATTAGGAGCACTCCCTTTAAGAGAATGCTCCTAATCTCAGTTCATTACCTGTATAAAAGACACCTGGGAACCAGAAATCTTGCTGATTGATAGGGGATCAAATACTTATTTCACTCAATAAAATACAAATCAATTTATAACTTTTTTGAAATGCATTTTTCTTGCTTTTTTGTTATTCTGTCTCTCACTGTTAAAATAAACCTATTAAAATTATAGACTGATCATTTCTTTGTAAGTGGGCAATGTACAAAATCAGCAGGGGATCAAATAATTTTTTCCCTCACTAACTTGTATAAACAAGTATGAATACACCTATTCTTTGTTTTTTTCTGTAATCAGTGATTCTCAAACATTGCAGTCCCAGGACCCCTTTACATTCTTAAAAGGGGTTAAAGACCTCAAAGTGGTTTATGCGGATTGCGTCTATCTCTATATTTATTTTGGAAATTAAAACTGAGAAATTTTAAAATAAATATTTTATCTTTGTGGAACCTCAGTGTTTCAGGAATTTGAAACCACAATTTGACAACTGCTGAAATGAATTATTAGAAATAGACAAACTGATTTCATTTGTTTTGATATAATAAAATGTCTGGGTAAGATTTTGTTGAGGGAACATATGTTATTATCCGTTAAGAACAGGTTACCTTGGTACTATAATCAGAAGCTTTTTGTTAAAAGAAATACACTGGTACTGTTTCAGTAGAAGATATATGATTAGGTAAAATGTTAAATGTAATCAAGCTTTCCTTTACAATCAATTTAAATAGATGGATATGAAAATATTTCTCCAAAGCATGCAGTTGAAAGAAATTAAGAGAGTTTGTCACTGCTTTTTTAATTTTTTAGGATCCCAAAATGTATGTGCAAACAGTGTTGGATGTTCATAAGAAATACAATGCACTAGTCATGTCAGCTTTCAACAATGATGCTGGCTTTGTTGCAGCTCTAGACAAGGTAATATGTTTAAGTACTTTATTTATAACTAGCAAGTTACTGATTTTGGAATTGTCTGAACATTTCACTTATATATTTCACAGGCTTGTGGTCGCTTCATAAATAATAATGCAGTAACGAAAATGGCACAATCATCTAGTAAATCTCCAGAGTTGTTGGCACGGTATTGTGATTCTCTGCTAAAGAAAAGGTACCTATTTTGGAGGAAGTTGTATCTTCTGATTTCCTAGATTATTCCCCATTTCACTGATATCTCACTTTTAAACATTATTGCCTATGGGTTGTTGTTTTTTAAGTTGCCCTGGAAGCTACAACTGTTGTAAAATTTTGCAGACTAGATTTTAATTGCATTAGCTGCCATCATATTCTTTAGCCAAGTTCGGTTTCCTTCTGCTAGTAACGTGTTATATAGTAGAGAACCTGAATCATTATATATTATGTTCTTCTTTGTTTACTTGCCCAGTCATATACATTTACCAGGGATTCTCCATGCAGTAAATTAAATAGGATGTTTCACTTCAGAACAAATACTGAGAACTAGGAATTCCAATCTAGATTAGTGGCAGCAGTTAGCTTTCAGTTATCAAAAACTGAAAGCTTCTTCAACCAGGGATTTGTTGTATTATACATCTATATTTAGTGTGAGAGTATTCTTATTGTCTTGAGCTGTATTCTGTTTAGGAATTATTTTTTAAATGAAAAACAAGTAAAACTATAAATAGATACCGTATTTTTCGGACCATAAGATGCACCTGACCATGAGACGCACCCAGTTTTTAGAGCAGGCAAACAAGAAAAACAAAATTCTGAACCAAATAGTACCGGTATACTAAAACAGGGCTTTTCAACCTTTTCATCCATTGTACCACTTTTAGTACAAGGCAATGTCCGAGTACCACCAGTCGCCCAGCAAGGTGTCAAAAACTTGACCCCCCACCAAAAAAGGGAAAAAAATGATAAAGTACAGGTAGTCCTTGACTTACAATGATTCACTTAGTGACTGTTCAAAGTTACGATGGCACTGAAAAAAGTGACATGACCATTTTTCACACTTATGACTGTTGCAGCATCCACAGGGTCATGTGATTTACATTCGGATGCTTGGCAATCGATTCATATTTATGATGGTCACATTGTTCCAGGGTCATGTGATCGCCTTTTGCAACCTTCTGAGAAGCAAAGTTAGTGGGGAAACCAGATTCACCTAACAATCATGTTACTAATTTAATTTCTCTCTCTCCCCTTCTCTTTCTCTCCCTGTCTCCCCCTCCCTCTTTCTTTCTCTCTCCTCTCTCTCTCTCCCTTTCTCTCCATCTCCCTCTTTCTCTCCCTGTTTTTCTCTTTCCCTCTATCTCTCCCTTTCCCTCTCTCCCTCTATTTCCCTCTTTCTTTCTCCTCTCTCTCTCTCTCTCTCTCTCTCTCTCCCTTTCTTCCTCTCCCTCTCTCTTCCTCTCCCTTCCTCTCCCTCTATTTCTCTCCCTTTCTTTCTCCTCTCTCTCTCCCTCTCTCCCTCTTTCTCTCCCTCCCTATTTTTTTCTCCTCTCTCTCTTTCTCTCTCTTTCTCTCCCCCCCTCTCCCATTGTCCCTTCATTCCTTCCTTCCTTCCTTCCTTCCTTCCTACCTTCCTTCCTTCCTTCCTTCCTTCCCTCCCTCTTTGTCCTTCCCTCTCTGCATTAGAGCAGTACCCGCGGAAGCGGCCCTTTCTCTTGCAGAAAACAAGCTGAAACGGAGCGAGGGAGATTGCCAGACATGCGAATCGGCCGATCTTGCGCTCCTGCAAACTCCCTCGCTCGGTTTCAGCTTCCCTTGCTACAAGAGAAAGCAGGCTGAAACGAGGGAGATTGCAGCAGCGCGAGATCAGCCGATTCGCATTCCTGGCAATCTTCCTCACTCCATTTCAGCCTGCTTTCTCTTGTAGCAAGGGAAGCTGAAACCGAGCGAGGCAGATTGCAGAAGCGTGAGATCGGCGTTTCTCAGCACGTGCCGATTCGTGCTCCACTTGCAGAGGTTGGGGCTGGCCATACAGATCACCTTCGGACCATAAGACGCACCCTCGTTTCCCCCCATACTTTGGGGGGAAAAAAGTGCGTCTTATGGTCCGAAAAATACGGTAAATCAGTGGAATGTAATTTTCTGTTATGTGGAGATAAGCCATTGTAAAATTGTTTTACTTGTTTATTTATTAAATTTTTATCCTGGCTTTATTACTTTACAAATAACTCAGGCAGAAACCATACATAATACTCCTTCCTGCTCCTGTTTTCCCCATAACACCAACCCTATAAGGTGAGTTTGTCTAAAGAGAGTGACAGGCCCCAAGTCATCCAGCCAGCTTTCATTCTTAAGGAGACACTAGAACCCACAGTCTCCTGATTTCTAGCCAGCATCTTAACCATTCCCTAAAACTGGGAAACTAGAATACTTTTATATTATTTGATTTGAGCCCAATTTATTAAGAATCGAAGGAGTCCAATTACTTTTTTCTGGTTTTAAATCAAATAAGAAAACTTTTTCTTGGCTACCACAGGTTTTAATTATGGAAAAAATGCTCTTATAAAATAATGCTATATATACCACAGGTTTTAATTATGGAAAAAATGCTCTTATAAAATAATGCTATATATACCACAGGTTTTAATTATGGAAAAAATGCTCTTATAAAATAATGCTATATATATATATATATATATATATATATATATATATATATATATATATATATATATATATATATATATATGGATTATAACAATATTAATGCCTTTTTGACTGCAGCTCAAAGAATCCAGAGGAAGCTGAACTGGAAGATACACTTAACCAAGTGGTAGGTTTATGTATAATTATATGCATATTTTTAGAAATTGATTCACAATGATAGTTGGAGGTGGACTAAAGGAGGATAACTTGCCATATACCTTTCTTGTTTCTATAATTAAAGCACTTATTTTTATGTGATAGTTATTGTTGGAAATCCATATTACTCTCAGTTGATAATTATTTGAAGCAAGAAGTATGTTTTTAGATTGCTTAAAAATAGTTATTTCAAATATATAGTTATTTTTGTGTAAAGCAATATATAAAATATTTTATAAAATATATAAAAATCATTATCTTTTGCTGAGATAAATATGAAGTTGGCTATAAAAGTCATGTTCTAAAAATAAATACCAAAAATCCATGCTTCTTCTAGATGGTGGTCTTCAAATATATTGAAGACAAAGATGTATTTCAAAAATTCTATGCCAAAATGCTGGCAAAGAGGCTTGTGCACCAGAACAGTGCTAGTGATGATGCTGAAGCAAGTATGATCTCCAAACTGAAGGTGTGTTTCCCTTTTGTTTATGTTTCTTTTATTGCTCATATCTGCCAGAACCTTACTGTATAATGATACTCATAAACTATATAAATATGTATATTGATTGAAAATATCTAAAGAAATCTGGTAATTAAATAAATATATTTTAAATGATTTTCTTTTCTTTATTATAGAATAGTTTCCTCATCTATCTCCCAGTCCAAGATATTGATTTAAAATGGTTCACTATTGCCCATAATAAACATTTATTTTCAAGCATTCCTAAGCTAAATATTTTCTTATTTTGATAATATTCAGATTTTTAAGCTGGACAGTTTTGAACTTTACAGAAATAGTTATTTGTTCACATGAAATCATGTAATTAAATAATTACGCCAGGATTTGAGAATCCAGGGTTTTGTTTTTTTTATAGGTGAAGTTTATTCAGAACAGCTGTATATGAAATATGAATATTAATCTATTTAAATCAGTTTGTGACTATCATTTGTTCTCAGAAATCTCTTAAGCAGAACTTTGTTGCTTTAAAACATTTTTGAGCATTGATTCTAGAACCTTCTGTTTTCAAAATGTGTATTGACGTCCCATACAAAGAATTTAAAAGTGCATATGTTTACTTGCTTATGAAAGAGTAAACAACAATCATTTGATAAATTTTTTTATTTTTAGTGAGCTTTTAAATTGCCACAAGTGAACGGGTGATTTAAAATAATTATTTTTTTGGTGCTTTGGTTGTAATTTCTCCATAAATCTATTTATTTTATTTTATTATTAAAAATATATTTTATTGATTTTTTTAACATAAACACCTTGATATTTGGTAAACAGCATATTGTCTGGGTTTATGTTTTCAAAGTAATCACTAATAGTTTCTGTATTCCAAAGTCCACATTATAGCTTTGATTGATTTTCTCTTCTTCCAATAGGTTCTCTTTGCAACCTTAAATTAATACAATCTTTATTAATTTGATAGATAACAAGTAAATGTAAAGATTTTTCTAAAATTTCTACCAATAATGATCACATCAATATCATGCTTCTTTTCTATCAGGTCATCTTGGTTGCCTTGTTATGAATCCTGTTTACAATTCTTATTTAAATTTATTTTCCGTACAACAGGAGTGTCAAACTGCTGGCCCACGGGCCAGATGCATCATCTGGAAGCCACACCCACCCCATTACTGGCAATGGCAAAATAGTCCCAATATGTCTTACAAAGTCACGTGACATTGCAAGTTTGACATGTCTGCTCTACAATGTTCAAAACATTCTTACCGGTTAAAATTTTCCCAGAGATAATTATCTTTAAGTGTTTAATCTATTTTCATGTCTTAAAAAGTAAGTAAGAAAAAGACATAAAAGAAAAACATAGAAAAAGAAAAAACAAGAGAGAGAAAAAGAAAAAAAGGAGAGAAAAATAAGAAAAAAATATACTAAAAATACATATCCCTCTTGAACTAATATACACTTATTTCCCATTTTTTCCTGTTCTTTTTACCCATAATTAAACATGTTTAATCTTTAAAGGTTCCATTTTATTAATCCAATATCTAGTCTTTTTACTCTATTCAAAACATTTTTTTTCTTTTTAGTTATCCATTGGAATTTTCTTAAAATCAATTACATTTAAATATCTAAAACATTTCTTTTATATTGATCATCCCAAGCATTTTTGTATTTCCTCAAATTAAAAAACAAAAGAAAAAAGAAAAGAAAAAATACTGTCTTACTTGGAAAGTTCATCCCTCTTAAACTAAAATATTTCTATTTCTTCAACTATATTCAAACAAGTGTTTAATTTTTAAATATTCCCTCTCATATACCCCATCATCTAATTCCTCAATTCTCACTTTAGCCCTCTTCTTTTGCCAAGCATCTTTTCCAATCAATATATTCTGTTGAATCAAAGAGTCTTTCCATAATCTTGTAAATGTTGTTGTGTATATCCTAGGCAAATCAAACATCATGTCTTTGTAAAAAGATTTTGCCCTTTCATATTCATTGAAGATTTCTCTCATCACCCCGTCTCCCCATTTCTTGTGGTTCTCCCAACAGCTCAGCAATCCATTTGGCAAATCAAATTTACTTTGTGGTCTTAGGACAGGGCTTTTCAACTGGTGGCACGCGAGCCTCTGGCTGGTCGTACATGAGCCCAGCCTAGCTAATTATAGTGGGGGAGGGAACGAGTCAAAAACGGAGCCTTACAGACCTGGAGATCAGCTGGAGGTGCAGAGCTTGCCAGGATCCCCAGGATCTGTGGAGACATGCTAATTGGAGCTTCTGGTGCACCCAGAAGAGAGAAGGAGGAGGGTGGAGAGAAGAAAAGGTATAAAAGGGGCAGACTGGCCTGTTTTAGGAGGAACAGCGTGTGGAGCGGCGACCAAGGCAGGGTGAGTGAGGAAATGGTGTGTTGGGGGGGGGGAAGGGTAGTAAGCGAATGGCTCCTGCCCACTCGCTTGCGGAAAACATACTGCTTGCTAAGTGAAGCCCCAGGATCAGCACCGGGAAGCCCACTGATCCTGGGGCTTCACTTAGCAAGCAGCCTATTTCCTGTAAGCAAGTGAGCTGGGCAGTTACTGGGGATCAGCTGAGCCGCGCTCAGAAACGCTGATCCCGGGTTCCTGGCCAGCTCGCTTGCAGAAAATAGGCTGCTTGCTAAGTGAGCTAGGCAGGAGCCTGGGATCAGCGTTTCTGAGCGCGACTTCTGAGTACAGCTCAGCCGATCGTGGGCTACTGCCCAGCTCGCTTGCAGAAAATAGGCTGCTTGCTAAGTGAGCTGGGCAGGAGCCTGGGATCAGCATTTCTGAGCGCGACTTCTGAGTACAGCTCAGCCGATCGTGGACTACTGCCCGGCTTGCTTGCAGAAAATAGGCTGCTTGCTAAGTGAGCTGGGCAGGAATCCAGGATCAGCGTTTCTGAGCACGACTTCTGAGCGCGGCTCAGCTGATCGCAGGCTACTGCCCGGCTCACTTGCTTGCAGAAAATAAACTGCTTGCTAAGTGAGCTGGGCAACCTGGGATCAGCCGAGCCGTGCTCAGAAGTCACGCTCAGAAACGCTTATCCCGGGCTCCTGCCCAGCTCGCTTGCGGAAAATAGGCTGCTTGCTGAGTGAGCTGGGCAGGAGCCCGGGATCAGCTGAGCCGCACTCAGAAGTTGTGCTCAGAAATGCTGATCCTGGGCTTCTGCCAAGCTCGCTTGCAGAAAATAGGCTGCTTGCTAAGTGAGCTGGGTAGGGGCCCAGGATCAGCTGAGCCACGCGTATCCCAGGCTCCTGCCCAGCTCACTTAGCAAGCAGCCTATTTTCCACAAGCGAGCTGGGCAGGAGCCCAGGTGACACCAACGCTTGTGGGTTTTTTTGCAGCGCAGACCCGAGGGCTGCTTCATTCCCACTCGGCCTCTCACAGGACCCGGGCTGCCTGCACTGGCGGGAAACACGGCACTTCTTTTTCTGCAGTGGTGGAGCACAGGCGTCGCAGTGGGTTTCCCTTTCTGTTAGATATCGGAGGTTTGAAAGGCAAGCTGCTCCCAGGGCATAAAAGTAGAGAGTCCAAACAGCGAGAGTGACGCAGCTCTCTGACTCTGCTTCAGGCTGAAAAGTCTCGTAGTTGGGTCTGGAGATTTCTTTGCCCAAAGGAAGGGTGACTTGGTGGCGATGTGGGTTTGTCTCCCTTCCTTTGGAGGAGGGAGAAAAGCGTCGGTCTCTTCCTTCGGGCAGGTGCAAATGTAACTTAAGAACGGTAGCAATGAGGCCAGAAATGGGTATCTCTTGACAGTGCTTGGGAGAGCTATGGGAAGAACGATGTACATGGAGAGGATTGGGGAACCTGGCTCAAATGCTGGGCTCCAGTAGGGGAAAATGATTGGGAGAAGTAGCCAGTTCGTAATATACGTGCCTGAAAACGGGAGATGAACCAGTGACATCCCTGCCCTGCCTGTGCGCACGTGTTGTGATTCAGCATCAACCTGTGGTTTCGGCAGCTGAGTCGGACAATTCTGAAGAGGAGGAGGAGGAGGGGTTTGGAGAGCCTTTGGTGTCAGAGGAAGGTTCTGATGCACCACAGAACTCTCAGCCTGGCCCCTCCGGTCTTGTTCCTCCTCAGACCCAGCTGTGTGAGCATGAAGGATTGGAAGAAGACGATCCACAGCTGGCTCCGTTCAGGGACACTAGGAGCAGGAGGCTATCTAGCAGAACTAAGCAGAGGAAAGCAATGAGACAACTCAGGAGAAGGCAATAAGAAGCCACACCTTGGGACTGCTGTTAAAAGGGGAATGTGTGGGAGGTGCTGGTTGCTGAAGGCAACCCTTTGAAGAGCTTCTGCTAGAGTCCTGGTCTGTTATTGTTTAACTCTTGTTTAACCTTTTTGGTTTAAGTCTTGTTTGAACTTTTCGTTTAACTTTTGTAAATAAATTTGGTTGGGTTAGTTCCGGCCTATTGATTATATAAAAAGGGGTTGTCCTTGACATTCAAACAGGGCCGGTCGTAGGCTGGAACAGAACAGCATGCATAGGCTCAGGTGCATGCGCTCTCTTCTGCCTCTGCGCGCGCAAAGGCAGGACCATGATGTTGGTGGTTTACTTCGCCCAGCCACTCCGTGTGGTTGAGAATGTGCTGCTGCCTGCCAAAACCAGGCTGGGCTCTGGATGGCGTAGCATAGGACAGTGGGAGGGAGGGAAGGAAGGAAGGGACAAAGAGGGAGAGAAGGAAAGAAAGGAAGAGACAATGGATCAGAGGGAAAGCACCCATCCCAGTCCCATTCCCCTCCACCAGAGACCCACAGATTCCCCCCCACAGGCATCCCACAACCTGAGTGATGAGCTGGCCACGCCCCCCGCCATTGATCACATGACCCTGGGACACAGAACATCATAAGTATGAATCAGTTGACAAGCATCCGAATGTAAATCACATGATCCTGGTGATGCTGCAACAGTCATAAGTGTGAAAAATGGTCATAATTCACTTTTTTCAGTGCTGTTGTAACTTCAAACAGTCACTTAGCAAATTGGTGTAAGTCGAGGACTACCTGTACCTTATCATTTTTTCCTTTTTTGGGGGGTCAAGTTTTTGACATCTTGCTGGGCGACTGGTGGTACTCTGATATTGGCTTTCTTTCTGGGCTGTATATTTAGGGCAGTATTTTCATCCATCACCACATGTCAGCACCAGTCCATCCTCCGTAAACTTAATTCACTGCTTCCTTTTAGAGGAGGGTGGAACAAAGACACACACACACCCTCACTTTCAGAGGATTTTTACTTCTGGAGGTTTTCCTTTTATTCCCAGGAAATCAGTCTGATAGAAGAGAGAAAATCAATATTCTTACCCAGTTCACTCATGCTGTTTACAATCATGCTTAGTTTAGTGCTTTTTGGCTTCGGCTGCATGTAGCTTGAGTTAGATTCACGAATGATGCTAGCCTTTCTTCTGTCAGTTTTTGGAGAGCTTTCCCCAGACGTCTGGATCAACCACCGACTCCCCAGGATCGGCAGGGCTTCCCTCCTTCCTTCCTTGCCAGCTCTCCAGGGTGGCTTTAGGCCCATTTAGGGTCCCTAAGCAGAGAGAAATCAGCCATAGGACGTGGATCTTTGCAATCCCTCAGCTGTGGCACTAGCTGCGCAGAACCGGAAGCCCATAAATATATTATTTTAAATAATCCAATAATTATAATAACTTAAAGTGAACCATTTTATAAGGAATTGCAAGCTGCAGCTACAGAATTTGTATACCATAGAAGAAATTAAATGATAAATTTACATTTAACTTTTAGTGTGCAGATCAAGGCTGGAAATTTTCTACGCTCAGATGCTAAAAATAATTAAGTTGCTAGAAAAATCATTTTGTTTATTTTGGTCACACTGAAGCTCTAACATAAGTATTATTGTTATACTGTTTACAGTGTATTAAAGGACTTATAGGTGAGATCTTTCTGTAGTGTATGAATTACTTTCTCTCAAAATGTATAATTTCATAATTTTCTCTGATTCATTACAGCAAGCTTGTGGCTTTGAGTATACATCCAAACTTCAAAGGATGTTCCAAGATATAGGTGTAAGCAAAGACCTGAATGAGCAGTTCAAAAAGCACCTATCCAATTCAGAGCCATTGGACTGTAAGCAAAATTTAAATGTATTTGTTTTCAAATCTGTAAATTAATATACTTTTTTATAGATTGGTGAAAGAGAATAGCATGTTAATGAAGGAAGTCTTTTTTTTCTATTCCTTTTTAATCAATGCAATATTGGACATAAATTATATAAATGGATTTAGGATTCTATCAGTAAGGTAACTCTCCAGAAACAAAATAAGAAGGGACCTAAGTGGGCATGGCAAAAGAAAATTTGTTTAAAAAAATGGGTCAATATAAGAAGGGTTTCAGGAGACAATTTATATTGCAAGCAGTGAGAAGGGTCAAAAAGAACAAAAAAAATTTGTTCTATAAGACAAGACTATGTATAACTTTAGGTGATTTGTCCTGAACTATGAGAGATTCCAACTTCAATTTTTAGAAACTGCCTTATCAGTAATTATACTGCTGAGAAAAAGAAAGAAGGCTGGGGTGAGAAGAGTGATTAGAATCCAAGAATGGACTTTTATGTGCAAGACTATTCTGATATTCAGGATAAAATTTTAACTTGGAAGTCTTATTAATTTTAAATGGTTTTACCCTTGGCCTCCAGTTAGGAAATTTCAAAGCTCTAGCAAATACCAACAAAAAGGGTAATAACTCTCTCCAGTCAGGCTCAGTTCCTAGAACTGTATAGATATACATATTTAATTTTCTTGACAATTGTCCCAAACTACTTAACTTAGTTTATATGAACTAAGTTTGGCCGGGCGTTATCGTGTGGCTGAATTAAACACGGATAAGATCTTGGACATGGAATTGTGCAGTTAATATTTTTATTAGTTGAAATGATTGCATGATATTTGTAATTTACTTCAATTACTCTTGTGTTTGAAATAATTTCTATGCAGTTTTCTCCAATATCTTTTATGAATCTCTGAAAACAATAGACTTATTTCTTAACATTTTCAGCATATCATATAAATCTGTTTTGTTGGTCAGTGACTGAAACAAAATTACTGACTATTCATGTTTTTATACTAGTGGACTTCAGCATACAAGTGCTAAGCTCTGGATCTTGGCCCTTTCAAATGTCTTGTGCATTTGCTCTTCCATCAGAGGTGAGACCATCTTAGTTTCTAAGTGTATATTTTAAGATTTAGGGAGATTGTAATATTGTGGAAGGTTGATGGTGAAGTAGAATCTGGTTGAGGCATTAAATCTAGCAATGTCTTTTAAGCCTTATTTAATTTTTAATTTGTGACATACACATACTAAGTTCACATGCTTAGTACAGTGAGCTCTATTTAGTCCCATCTCATCACATCAGAAGTCTGTAAATTCTGGATGGATTTATTGATTTTGTCAATAGATGTCAGAATAACATATTTTAATTCTTTTTCTTTTTTTTTGAGAGAGAGAGGATTCTGATTGTCCAACTTGGATTCACCCATCTTTTTCTGCTTGTACCCATTGTCACTCACAAATCTATCTTTCACAGCAAATCAGTGATGCTGACTACTTTTTTTCTGTTGTTCTTTATTTGATGTTGAGTCAGAGAGATAGTTTGGACATTCTCCAGGTGTACTTTCCACTCCGTCTAAGCTGATTGTGTGGTTTCAAGCATAATCCTACGAAGTAATATATCCAGTCCTAGAAGCTATAGAATCAACACCTCCTAATACAATATGCCTGTACACGTGATTGAGCAATATGCTAAAGGTCTCCCTCCCAGAATAGATCAGCAGGTTATTGGTCCAAAAGTAAGCCTTCTTTGCAGTTGTCCTAAACTTATGGAGTAGTTTGTCTCTCTATTAAGTTTCTGGAAAGTGGTCAAGATGATGGTCTTCTGCTAAACTTTAGGAAATAAGGAACAAGTTGAAGTGCAGCTTTTTTTTAGTTGCTGATTGTAAATCTTATTTATGGAACTTTTTCATATCGGATTATAAATCCAATAAATACTATAGCTGCCATGAGAATCAAGGAGTTACTACACAATTAATGCCTTCATTCAGTATTGTTGAGGATGAAATGCCCATTTTCATGTTAAATTAATGTTTTTCATATACTTTACTGATGACAGTCTGTTTTATGTCGTCTATGTCAAATAGTATTATGCAACATTGGACTCTTGTAGACTCGGTAATGGATTTTATGATTGTCAATGAACGAAGAAAAGAAACTGTCAAAGTGCTGGTTTTTGTTTAGAAATTAAGTCTAAAATCTATTGTAGACAGCATGCTTTCTCCTCAAAAGATACATACTCAGCTTGAGGGTTCTCATAGCCAGTTCATGTTGAGGTAGATTAACTGGCACCAAAATCTTTTGACAAATTTGGCTGAATAACATCAACAATAACTGGCTCCAATTATTGACTCCATTTTTGTATTATCCTTAAGACTGAAAATGTAAATATGGTATGGTTTGATTTGATTTGAAATGCAGCTGGAGCGCAGTTATCAGAGATTTACTGCTTTCTATGCAAGTCGTCACAGTGGAAGAAAATTAACATGGTTATATCAGCTATCAAAAGGTGAACTAGTTACCAATTGCTTCAAAAACCGATATACACTGCAGGTAAAGTACACTGTAATAGAATGTTAAGAAATTTGTTTTTTCTGGCACTATAGCTTGAATTTGGAAATTTTGCTAGTATTTCTATCTTTTAGTAATCCTTTAGAAAAATGCAGGAGGGGAAGGCATAATACATGGAACAAATGTTGTGGCTCACATGTAGACACATTTCTATGCTACATATTAAAGTTCTAAAACTCCCCTCATCCCTTCCATGTATGTTATTTGCCTTCTTAATATATATTTGTTTAAATCACACAAAATATGCTGCTAATATATACTAATATTAACATATTAATATGTATGTATGTATGTATGTATGTATGTGATCTCCCAAAGGACTCAGGGCGGCTAACAACGATAAAAACACAAAATACAAACATTAAAAGGTATTAAATCAAATTATCCCATAAATAGTCCAATTAAAAACACAATAAAACAAAATTAAGAAAACCTCCCTTCCATCAGTCCAGGTCGGCCTGTTGAAAAAGCCATGTTTTAAGGTTGCGACGAAAGGAACAAGATCTGGGGCCATCCAGAGCTCCAAGGGGAGTTGATTCCAAAGGGCAGGTGCCCCCACAGAGAAGGCCCTCCCCCTGGGGGTCACCAGTCGACATTGTCTGGCCAACGGCACCCTGAGGATGCCCTCCCTGTGTGAGCGCACAGGGCAATGGGCAGTCGTTCCTGGCAGCAGAGGGTCCTGCAAATATTAATGTGTGTGTGTGTGTATTCAGTTGTAAATAAGCCACTTATAGATAAAATTCCTTGAATAGTTAGTGTGCATGTACAGTATATTCAGAAAGTATTCAGACTCCTGTCAATTTTGTTATGCTGCAACCTGATTCAACAATTGTTGAAATTTATTTTTTTCTCATTAATCTACACTTAGTACCCCATAATGACAATGTGAAAACAGAATTTTAGAAATGTCTGTAAATTTATTAAAGAAAAAAACTGAAATATCACATTGGCTTAAGTATTCAGACTCTTTGTAAAAACATTTGGAATTTAGCTCAGATGCCTCCCATTTCTCTTGATCATTGCTGATGTGTTTGTACACCTGGCTTGGAGTCGACCTGCCGTAAATTAAATTGATTGGACATTATTTGGAAAGGCACACACCTCTCTATAGAAGGCCTCTCAGATGAAAATTCATACTGTAGCAGAGCAAAAGCCATGAAGCCTGCATACCTAATAGACAGGATTATTGTGAGGCAAAAATCTGGGCAACGCAGATTTCTGATTTCTGATGCACTGAAGTTCCTAAGAGCACATGACCTCCATAACTCTCAAATGGAAGAAAACTGGCAGAACCAGGACTCTTCCAAGAGCTGGTCGCCTGGTCAAACTGAGCAGTCAGGTGAGAAGGGCCTTAGTAAGAAAGGTGACCAGGAACCTGATGGTCACTCTGACTGAGTCCCAGAGATATAGTGTGGAGATGGAACAGAGTTCCAGAAGGATAACCATCAATGCAGCCTTCCACTGATAATGGGCTTTATGGCAGAGTGGCTAGACAGAAGACTCTCCTTAGTGCAAAACACATGGAGTTTGCAAAAAAGCACCTGAAGGACTCTCAGACTGTGAAGAACAAGATTCTCTGGTCTGATGAAACCAAGATTGAACTTGGCCTCAATTCTAAACGTTATGTCTGGACAAAACCAAACACCGCTCATCAACTGTCCAATATCATCCCAACAGTGAAGCGTGGTTGTGGCAGCATCATGATGTGTTTTTCAGCAGCCTGGACCAGGAAACTGATCAGAGTTGAGGGAAAGCTGAATAGAGCAAAGTATAGGGATATCTTCAATGAAAACCTGCTCTAAATGCTCAGGATCTCGGACTGGGCCAAAGGTTCACTTTCCAACATGACAATGATCCTAAGAACATAGGCAAGACAAAAAAGAAGTGGCTTAGGGACAACTCTGTGAATGTCCTAGAGTGGCCCAGGCAGAGGCCTGATTTGAACCCTATTGAACATCTCTGGAGGGACCTGAAAATGGCTGTCCACTAACGTTCCCCATCCAGCCTGACTGAGCTTGAGAGGATTTGCAAGGAAGAATGGCAGAAAATCCCCCAAACCAGGCATGCAAACTTGTTGTGTCATACCCAAAAAGACTTGAGGCTGTAATTGCTGCTAAAGGTGCTTCAACAAAGTACTTCAACAAAGTACTGAGTGAAAGGTCTGAATGTCAAGATGATATTTGTTTTTTCTTTTTAATAAATTTACAGACATTTCTAAAATTCTATTTTCATTTTGTCATTATGGGGTACTGAGTGTAGATTAATGGAAAAAATGAATTTCTACAGCTGTAGAATCAGGCTGGAGTATAACAAAATTGACAAAAGTGAAGGGGATATGAATACTTTCTGAATGCACTGTATCTATCTAGCACTCAAATATCTCACGTCTCTTCATTTTTGCTTTTTTTCTTAATTATGTAATTTGAAAACATTCACTGGACATGCAGGATTTCTCTATTGAAAATCTGATTAATAGATATTTTTCAGCTTACATGAAATAGCAAACAATACAGAAAGAATTCTTTGATATGAAAGATAAAGCTTTATACTGTTCTATTTGCTTTGATAAATTTCTTCACATGAATTTGGAAATTCATTCAAATAAAAGTTATCTCTCACTTTTTTAAGGCATCTACATTTCAGATGGCAATCCTGCTGCAGTATAACACAGAAGATGCCTATACAGTCCAGCAGCTGACAGACAGTACTCAAATAAAAATGGTAAAGCTTCATTTCATGTTATTATAGTTTTAATTATTGTACTACATCCTTTTATTTCTTCTTTAAGTCTAGAATTGTAATGAGAATAAACATTTTCAATTTTTTCAATTCTTTTTTAAACTGCTTTATTAAATTTCAAAAAAATACAAAAGGGATGAAAGAGAATCAAAAGAGGAAAAAGTAAAAAAAAATGAGGAAAAAAGGTAGAGTAATAAAAAATATAATAGAGACTTCCAACTTTTCTCAATAGATAGAACAACTAATATCAAATAATTTCTTACTCTAAGTTAAACATAACCGATATTAACTCTAACTACAATATTTCTCTTAAACAAATTTATTTTTTCTTTTAAAGTTTTTATTAAATTTTCTTCATACAATTCAATAGTATTTATTCAACAAACATGTTGTCTGAGTTTATCATTCACTAATACAAATTTAATTACTAATTCTTTATTCTTTTTCTCCAGCCATTGATAAAATAAGCCCCAAATTTAAAAGTATTGTGTTTCTTCTTTTTCTTTCAACTTCTGTCCATTTCCACACATTCTAGTATTTTTTAAATTATTTTTTCCTCTGGTGGTATTTCTTCATTTTTCCAATATTGTGCGAATATGATTCTTGCTGCTGTTAGCAGCAGCAGCATTTGGATGTACAAATATTTCCATTGTTGAAAGCCATCCTGGAATTTTCAAGTATATTTTACATTTTATTTTTTCCCATGTTAGTTATAATGCATTTCTTACACAGTGGTTTTGAAAATACTTATGAATTTTGTTTTTCCCATACCATAGGAAAGTGTGCCAAACAAGTTGTAAATCATGTCCCTCCAAATATAACAACCTTTTATTTCTAAGAGTTATCCATTATTTTACCCATGTTAGTACAGACGCACTCTGGCAAACCAGAACCTCCATTTTTCTTAACTTCTTGTAGCATTTTCAATTTAATTCTAGCTTTCTTTCGTTGCCATATAAATTTCAAAATTAGTGAATTTAAATCTTGAAAAAAAAATTCTCTAATTTTATAGGTATCATTTGAAATAGAAACAATATTTTTGGTAATATATTCATTTTCACTATAGCAATTCTTCTAACATCGACAATTGCAAGTTTTTCCAGATCCAGTTTTATTTGGTTTAGTAATTTTATATAGTTATCTTCTTTTATTGTAGAACATCTTGTTGTTAAGTATATTTCTAAGTATTTAACCTTTTTGACTATTTGTAGTTCTATTTCTTCTGACATTTAGGTTTTTTTGTTTATCTGTAAGATTTTTAACTATCACTTTAGTTTTTTCTCTATTTATTTTCAGTCCTGTTATCTATCCACACTCTTCTATCTTTTCCAATAATTTAGGAATCATCTCTAAAGGTTCTTCTAAGATAAATACCAAGTCATCTGCAAATGCTTGCAGTTTATAAGTTTCACCTTTTATTTCTAGTCCTTTAATTTCTGTATCTTGCCTATATTTCTATTTAGGACTTCCAAGGTTAGGATAAATAACAATGGAGATAGTGGACATCCTTGTCTGTACCTTTTCTTATCTCAAAGTTCTCTGTGTAGTCTCTGTTTACAATCAGTTTTGCTGTTTGTTTGTATATATCGTTTCAATCATATTTATAAAGTTTTGTCCAAAGTCCATTGTTTTTAGTTGTTGAGTCATAAATTGCCAGAAAACATTATCAAACACCTCTTGAGCATCTAGAATACTAGTGCCAGTTGTTTCCCGGGATGCATTTCATAATATTCCAATATGTCCATTATAATTCTTAAGTTAGTTTTAATTTGTGTCTTTGGTAGAAATCCATTTTGATCTGGATGTATAAATTCATGTAAAAACCTTTTCAGTCTCTCCACTATTATTGAAGTAAAAATTTTATACACATTTAATAATGATATTGGTCTGTAATTTTTTATCTATGTCAAATCTGAGTCTTCTTTTGGTAAAAAATATATATTAATGTTTGCTTCTGTCCATCTATTTAGGAGTTTAGCCTCCAACAAAAGTTCATTACACATGTCTTTCAATGGTATACTTAATGTATCTTGTAGGCATTTATACAACTCTGCCAGAAGCCCATCTGGTCCAGGTGTTTTTTTTATTTTTTGTCTTCTTATAGCCTCTGTCAATTCCATCATTTTTATTTTTTATTTAACATAGTTTTAAAGTTTTCTGAAATTTTTGGTAAGTTATTTTTTTCCATATATTGAAGCGTTTTCTCCCATGAATTTTTTTCTGTATCATACAGTTTTTCATAATATTCTTTAATTATCTTTCTTATTTCTTCATTTTTAAATTGTAAACAGCCTTTTTCATATACTAGTTTATTTTTCAGTTTTTTCTCCTGTTATTTAAGTTTATAGGCTACCCATCTTCCTGGTTTATTTGCATTTTCAAAAAAGTTTTGTTTTGCTCTTCTAATTTGCTAAGGCAATTTTTCTGATTCCATTAAATTTAATTTATGTTTTATTGTTTCCATTTATTTTTTCAATATTTTCTTTTGTGGATTTGTTTGTTCTAATTCTAATTTTTAAATTCTTCCCTTAGCAGTTTGTGTTGTCTTTTTTGTTTGTTTTTCCCCCGCCATATATGTTATAGTTACACCTCTAAAATATGCTTTGGCTGTATCCATACATTTTGTAATGCTGTATCTTCTTTTTTATTTTCTTTAAAAAAGAACTCCATTTCTTTTGTTGCTAGTTCTATAAATTCTTTTTCTTTTAACTTAGATTTGTTCAAGGTCCATCTTAGGGGTTTTTTTTGTATACCTTTCTATGTACCTAATTTTATCTCAATCTCCTGCATATTGGTTCTTAATTAAGGCATCATCCAAATCATGTCAATTCTGGACCAGGATTTATAGCTGTTTGAAAAGAGAATGTGTATTGTAGTTTTGCTGGGTTAGTTTCTCCCCAGATATCTTGTACCCCAATTTCCTCTATCATATTAAAAAAGTCTTAGATAAACTTTTTCTCTCACTTTTTCCTGTTTTGCCACTTTTATAGTCTAATGTCCCATCTACTATTGCATTAAAGTCTCCTACTAGACAAATATTTTGGTATTCCATTTCTACTATTTTTCTATGAAGATTTTGATAAAATCCTTCTTGTTTATTATTTGGTGCATATATTACTACTAAAAGTATTTGTTTTTGATGTAAAATTATTTCTGCCATCACATTCTTTCTTCTTCATCTCAATAAATCATTTTGGAGTCTATTGTCTCTTAAATGTATACAGCTACTGTCCTGATGCACAGTAGTGTTTCCCAATTTTTGGGTAGAACAAAAGTTTATAGTATTGTTTTTTTATATTTGTCTCTTGCAAATAAATTATATCAATATTTAATTTCTGTAATTTTTTTAAAAAAGTTTCTTTTTGATGGAAAGTTCAGTCCACTTATATTCACTGAAAAAATTCTATTTTCTTTCTCCATTTTGTTTATTTATATTTAGGTCTTGTCGATCTCGTGGTCCTCTGTTCTCTTTCCATTCCCTCACCCTCTTGATCCAGCTTCCCTTTCTCTCTTTCTGTTTGTATAGTTGTTTCCTCTGTTGTTTGTTCTGTCTGTTTCTGGCCTTTTCTATCCTTTTCTATTCATCCAGGAATGCTGTTTCTTTCATCAAAGTCTTCTGCCTTCCAAACTGAATCCAGTCAATATCTTGTATTATTCCAGTTGATTAAGATCCCTTCTGGCATTAACCATCTAAAATTTATTCCTTTGGCAATTAACTTTGTGGTCAAAAAGTGATATTGTCTTCGGGTATCTCTTATTCTCTTAGGGATCTGTTTCAACACCACAATTTCTTATTTTTATATTGTAATAGTTCATCTCTAACTCTTCTCAGTATTTCATCTCTTATTGTTATTTTTATAAATCTTACATGGGCTTCTCTGGGTAATTTATATTTCCTCACATAGCTTGAATTCATTCGAAATATTTCATCTATTTCCATTTGTATCTCTGCTCTTTCTATTTTTAGGGCCTCCGCCAATAGATTAATGATCACTTCTGCTATATCTTCCTCCTTGTCTTCAGGTATATGTTGGAATCTTAAGTAGTGTACACCTTTCTCCATTTCCAAGGCTGCAACTGCTCCTTCTAAGCTTTGGTTTGCTTTCTAATCTGGTCCAAACTCCCAAAGCTTCCCTTCTTCGTTGCCTCTCCAGGGCAACTTTCCGACCCCTTGGGGTCTCCAAACAGAGCGAAATCAGGCTAAGAAGCCAGAGCTCCGGTTTCTTCCACCCATCTCATCATGACATCCTTGATCTTCTCTCCACTTAAACATAGTTAGTTATCCAATCATTAATTTGAAAATACTTATCCATTACTATCAACCAAGATTTTAAAAAATAATTTCCAGTTGAAAAATAAACTGAAACAAAATCTTAAAATAACCAAAGTAGTCAGTTCCAATATCTCAATCAATTCATTTTCCCAATCCACTCTTTTGTTAAGTTTTACAGTTCTTTCATCTCTGTGCATGTTGCCTCACTAATGTAATCTTAAAAAATAAAATAATAAAGTTCCATATTTCTTCCAGTCTCTTCATCCATCATAACAATAAATTTGCTTTCAAATTTAAATGTGAAACAGATTTTGAGTCTTTATGTTTGAATATTAATTTAAAAATGTTAATTATAACTAACATCCAGACAAATTACTATAAATAAAGGCATTTGGGTGGATTTCCAGTGACAGGAAAATAGAATTTTAGTATCTTTCAAAATTCTTATTTTTTTTCTCAAGTCTAGAAAATTTTAAATATCATACAGCACAATTTCACTTCTCTTAATATTACATTCAGCCAATCTGCTGAGTATTTTTGTGTTTAAATTCAGTTTAAACTAAATGCAGTGATTGTATATGTTCTTTACTGTCCTCTGCAAAGCTTATTAACTAGGGAATTAGGTATTGATTAACTCTTTTTTTTACTTTTCTGATTTTTAGGATATTTTGACACAAGTACTTCAGATTTTGTTAAAATCAAAATTGTTGGTAAGTGTTTTTATTTTGGGAGAGTGGTGAAATAATTTGTTAATATGTTCTGACATCGCTTTTTTATTTTTCATAGGTTTTAGAAGATGAAAATGCAAATGTTGATGAAGTGGAATTGAAACCAGATACTTTAATAAAATTGTACCTTGGCTACAAAAAGTAAGAATGATAGTTGAATAAAACTACCTAGTCAGAATTGTTTTTCTTTAGGATAGTAAAGGTCTGTATTTATTAATGATTGCAATAGCACATTTGCATTTCTGTCAGATTACTATTCCAGCCAAAGTCTCACAATTCTGTATCAATTTTGTTCACGCTGCAAATGAATGGAAACCAACTAGGATTAAATCTTGGCTTTTTGAAAGTTTATTAATAAATAACTTGTGATGCTGTTCTTCAGTGTAAATCAAGTCTAGAATCCCCATCATGTTTCCATAGTAGCCAAATTTTATATTCCCTAAAAAACCATAAATTAAAACTACAGTTTCTGGATGCGGAAATTACATATATAGAAATTGTAAAATAATCTATGGATTAGCAAAATGGACTTGTCAACCGCATACTGAAAATTGAAGTCAGAATAGGACGTGCATGAGATGAACCTGAAATACCATTGGATTGTTAAAAGCTTCAAGATTAAAATGTTCATGATAACTGCTTTATATGAATAAAAATTGCAAGAGTTTGAGTAACATGCAAGAAAATGTCACTGAATCATTGAAATTCTTCACAAACCATTTTGCTTAATATACTTACATGGATAGAGAAATGCCAAATTAATAGGCAACTTTCAGGGAAAAAAGAGGCAGGAGATCAGTCAGCTAACAGAAAAGGTAAAAATGAAGAGAGCAGTTGTATACCTTTTCTGTTTTGAAAACATCAAGGTAACACTGAATATATTTAATTTATACACTATAAGAGTATAGGGTATATAGCAGGATTAGAAAAAATACTGAAGTCAAAACACTAAATGTAATACTAACTTGTATATACTAAAGAAAATAGTCCTTGTCAACTAAAAATAAAGGAGACAGTGGAAATTATCACAGTAAAAGTGAAAATTTTTGGTATACTGTTAAATATCAACCTCCAAACTTAATAAAGGTACTGCTGAGAACCAAGAGGTCAAGCTGTTGGTTTCTTCATTAATGAAGATTGATAATGTGTTGAAGAAATAAACATTCTTCTTTATCATCTCTATAAAAGTTGATTATAGAGGAAAGTGATCACAAGTTGGGATAAGATTCTGAAGGACTAGGCCATTTTTATGACAAAAATCACAATAATTAAAATGTATGCACAGATATGGCTGTGGAAGCTTATATCCCAGAAAAAAGATGGATGCCTTTTAATTGAGAGCCTGGAGATAGGCTTTAAGTTGGAGTTAAGGCCAATTCAATAGCACCAAACTAACACACATGAATAAAATAAATGTAACTGTAACTTTTTGAAACCTACATCTGAAGGAAGTATTTTTAGATTATTCAGTGATTATGACTAGGTTTATTTGTATATAATTGGCATTATTCAAAATAACTTTTAATTTACTAGATACCATAAAGATTGCTATCAGTACATATGTTTGTTGGAAATATTTGTTTCAGTTGAAATTGATGGAATGAATCTGGTCACAATGGAAACAGCACAGACTGACAGTTTTAAGAAAGATGCAATTGAGATACTGTCTTTAAAGCTCTGTTGATTAGTATGTTTATTTTGTCTTTTTAACCAGATGCTTAGGGGAAAAATGGGAGTTTAAACAATGGATAGGTCACAGTCCAATTTTAAGAAATCCTGTTGCCAAGCATTAAATTTAAGCCTTCTGAGAAATAGGAAAAGACATAATTATGGATTACCCAGTGCAGGACTCAACAGAAAAAAGACTCCTGCCTTCATTAAATTATGTTGCCTTTCACAACGTGTTTCACCATAAGGTTTCTGTAATTCTTCATTTCTGTTTTGTGGAGCTAATTATTTGCCTAAATTTTCTTGGCAGCAAAAAATTGCGAGTGAATATAAATGTGCCAATGAAGACTGAACAGAAGCAGGAACAGGAAACAACACACAAAAATATAGAGGAAGATCGGAAACTCCTGATCCAGGTACTCGGGAATTTTAGGTGGCTAGCAAATTATTTAATAGTGCTGTTAAAACACATTTTTTTCCACAATAGTACAGGTAATCCCTCCATTTGCAAAGCCTTGTGCCATCATTGCAAAAGGCCTCTGCCGCCAAGAACAGCTTCCCAGGTTGATACGCGTCATCCCCGGCCTCCATTTTCATTAGCAAAGGCTTTTCCTCAAGGCCAGAGGCTGGGAGCAATGCACACATCAATCTGGGGCTCCATTTTTGTTGGCAAAGGCCTTTCCTCAAGAACATTTTGCATGGAGACTGGAAGCCTGAAGTCACATGATAGCATGCCCCCCCAAGAGCTTCCAGTCTTGGCGCCCAACATGTTTGCAAACTGGCCAGACGTTTTGAGGCAGCAATTTCATTGACCCAAAGTTTCCCGTCAGCTTGCAAACATTTTGTGCCGAGAGTGAAAGGTGCTGGGCACTGTGATTTTGTGCAACAGACAGGCTGGAGAGGAGACAGCTTGATAAATTTCACAAGGTGCATGACCCAGTGTAGCAGGATGGGGAGGGGAACCAATTGTGTGGAGCATAATTATCTCATTGGGTCAGGGGAGGCCTTGGATGGTCTGAAGCAGGTGGCCTGTTCCATCACTAGGCCCCCCATAGCCTTCCCCACCTGGAATACCTCATGTGCACTTAATGAACTGCACATTTGATTAGTGTGGGCAAAAGCAAGGAATGATTGTGTTCAAGGTACACCACTCACTCCTACGAATCTTTGAGTTACAAATGGAATGGGCAGACTTCATTACAATCCTAACTCAAGGCCTACCTGTAAATACTATTTTTAGTAAGTTTTTATTGCTAGCAGTGTGGTAACTAGCCATTGAAATCCTCATTTCCCAGTCATATACTAAATATGCTATATCCACAGGCTTGTTTTCTTGAAAATAATTTAATCTTTCATGAAAATAACTTGAACGTGTGTATAGTATTTGGATTATTGGTATGGCATGGTCTACTTAGGCTAGTTCTTCAGATCCTCTAGTTTTCCTCATATATACTGCCTGAGATATGTTTCAAGAGATAAGTGGTACTCATTGAGTAGCCACTTGTTCTGCATGTTCACACTTACTATAGCACTGAATGAGTGTACCTGAGACTCACAGCATCCTCATGGTCATATAATCACAATTTGTAATTACCACTCCTACAAGCAAAGTCAATGGCAACCATTTCATGTTGTTTTAATGAGGCCTAAGGAGTCACTTATGATGTCAATTGGACTTGATGGAATTTGCATCACTAAACAGTATGGGCACATGATATTGCACTTCTGGTCCAAAATATCACTGTTGATTATCTGCACACAAGGACTATATTGATAGTATTCTCTGCATCCTATGAATAAAGTTCAGTTTTATTTTGTGTTGGTCCGGCCAAGTTATCTAGTGGAGTTTTACCATGTTGTCTTAGGATGTCTGAGTCTTGAGGAAGTGCATATTTTTTGCAGGGTGGGAGCTGTCACTATGTGGCTACCTGTTTATTAAATTCTCATCTGTCATGGTTGGCTAAGACTTGCCCAGGAAATGACATAGGTGTTGGTTGAAGTGACAGTCAGTTCATCCTGGAGTGATGTCTTGAGGGAGGCTGTCTTGAAGGAGGCTCTGGTGCTTTCTTCTTCAAACAACCGTCACTAGATACTTTTCAACTGGTATCCAATAATCATGAAAAAGTTGCAGAGGTTACATCTTCAGAATGTCTTGGAGAAAAAAATATTTCTTCCTGGCTTATTAAGGCTGTGTGGGAGGGGATGTGAGATTGGGTCTGGGCTATAGTTAACTTATCCTTGAAAGAAGGAGTGGTCCTGCTAACTCTAAAAGAGGCGGGGGTGCACCCCCTTCTTAAAGGATCATTGCTCAAAACAAGTTTTCATTCAATTTCTAATTTTCCCCTTTTAGGACACGGGTGGTCTTGTCAATGTTATCTGGGAGGAGTTTGATCCTGTAACTCTGGAGGAAGTGAACAGGATTATGGGGAGGCTGAGCTCCACCACATGTTTATTGGACCCGTGCCCTTCCTGGCTGGTTTACGCAGCTCGGGAGGGGACAGGAGGCTGGTTCCAGGCGGTTATATCTGCCTCTTTGAGTGAGGGTAGTTTCCCCGCCGCCTTGAAGGAGGCGGTGGTGATGAGACCTCTCCTCAAGAAGCCTGCCTTGGACCCAGCTGTTTTAAATAACTTTCGTCCAGTCTCCAACCTTCGCTTTCTTGCGAAGGTTGTTGAGAGCGTGGTGGCGCATCAGCTCCCTCTGGTTCTGGATGAAGCGGATTATCTAGACCCGTACCAGTCGGGCTTCAGGCCCGGGTACAGCACGGAGACGGCATTGGAGGGCTCGGGACAGGGGATATTCCTCTGTCCTAGTCCTATTAGACCTCTCAGCCGCTTTCGATACCATCAACCATGGTATCTTGCTGCGGTGTCTCAGGGGATTGGGAGTGGGAGGCACGGTTTTTCAGTGGTTCTCCTATCTCCTGGGACGTTCGCAGTCAGTGTTGGCAGGGGGGCAGAGGTCGACCTCGAGGCCTCTCGCTTGTGGAGTCCCTCAGGGGTCGGTCCTCTCGCCTCTCCTGTTCAACATCTACATGAAACCGCCGGGTGAGATCATTCGTGGTTTTGGAGTTGGGTATCATCAGTATGCTGATGATACCCAGCTTTTCATTTCGACCCCAAACCACCCCAGTGATGCCCTCGACGTGATGTCCCGCTGCCTGGAGGCGGTTTGGGTCTGGATGGGGAGGAACAGGCTTCAACTCAACCCTAACAAGACTGAGTGGCTATGCGTACCGGCACCTTGGGATATTCAGGATATCCCATCTCTTTCTATGGGGGGTGAGTTATTACCCCCCGTAGATAGGGCTCGCAACTTAGGAGTCCTCCTAGATTCACAGCTTTCTTTAGAAGACCATATAGTAGCTGTGACTAGGGGGGCCTTTGCCCAGGTCCGCCTGGTGCGCCAGTTGCGGCCCTATCTAGACCGGGATACCTTATGTACGGTCACTCACGCGCTCGTGACCTCTCGCTTGGACTACTGCAATGCTCTGTACATGGGGCTCCCCTTGAAGACCACTCGGAGGCTCCAACTGGTACAGAATGCAGCCGCGAGAGTTGTGTTGGGAGTTTCCCGATACTCCCATGTTACACCTCTGCTCCGTGAGCTGCATTGGCTTCCAGTTGTCTTCCGGGTGAGATTCAAGGTGTTGGTAATGACCTACAAAGCCCTACATGGCATGGGTCCGGAATACCTTAGGGAGCACCTGCGGCCGGCATCAACTTCCCTCCGCCCAGTACGCTCCCACAGAGAGGGCCTCCTCAGGGTGCCACCGGTCAAAGAATGCCGACTGGTGGCCCCCAGGGGGAGGGTGTTCTCTGTGGGCACGCCGGATTTATGGAACCATCTTCCGGTTGAGCTCCGGATGGCGCCCGACCTCCGCTCCTTCCGGCGCGATCTAAAGACTTACCTCTTCGAACAAGCTGGCCTGGCCTGATGGGATGGGGTTGGGTTTTATTAATGTGTTTTAACTTTTTTATTGTGTTTTAACTTATTGTAAGAGTTGTGGGCATTCTGTTTAATCTCTTTTAATTTTTGTATTTTGTCTTTTAACATGCATTGCCCTGTTCACTGCTCTGAGTCCTTCGGGAGAAGGGCGGTATACAAATAAAATTAGTAATAATAATAACAATAATAACAATAATAATAATAATAATAATAATAATAATAATAATAATAATAATAATAATAATAATAATTGTGGAAAGAAGGTCAAAGGGCAATTGCAGAGGACCCTGAATGAAGTAGATTATCTGGATCTCCTTTAGTCAGAGTTCAGGCAACAGTTTGGGATTGAAACAGCATTGATTGTGGTTAACTTCAGGCATGAACAGGATGAAGTGGTGTAACCCTCCTGATTCTTCTTGACCTCAGCAGCATTAAAAAAAAACACACACCAAACAAACCCTGGTGGATGGTGATATGCTACTGTGCCAGCTCCAGGAGCTGGGTTTCAATGGCACTGTGTTGTGCAGGTTCTACTCCTTCCTATGGGATAGATGTCAGTCAGTACTGATGAGGAGGAAAAGATCAAGTCTCATTTCTCTCCCCTATCTTATTTAACATCTACATGAGGCCACTGGGTGAGGCTATCCATTTGTGTGGGGTGAGATATAAATATCTCTATTCAAGGCCCCTTTAATGATGCTGTAGAGGTCCTATTCCAGGGAGCTGCACTGATTGCTGCTGCATTTCTGGGTGCAATTCAAGGTGTTGGCTGTCTTTTAAGCCTTACATGGCTTGAGGCTAAATTACCGGAGTGTCTTTTTCCAAGAGTTTCTATCTGTGCAATTTGATCCAGCAGATTAGACTGTAGCCCCTGCCTTGTGGAATATTCATCCCAGAGAGATTAGATTGGCTCCAACCCTGCTTCTGGCCTTTTGCAGGGCTTTAAAAACTTAGAAATGTACCTGCACCTGAATAATAACCCTGGCTGCTCTTTGCATTTATTTTCTAGATGTTTTACTATTTTTGTTTTATAATTTTAGGATTGTAAACCACTCAGTTATTTGATTAAATTGAGCAGCTATAGAAATAGAACAAATGAATAATTAATCTGGACAATTTTCATTCGGGCTTCAAACCTATGTATAATACAGAAATTAAAATAATCATGCTTGTGAAAAATTTTTTATAGGAACAGGAAATGGATAGTGTAATTTTGGTTCTTCTTGTTGATGTTGGAAAAGATGAGATTAAGCCTGATATATCTTTGTTGGGATCCTTTGTAGGGCTTGACATTTTTCCTTGCTCTTATTTAATAAGACCATAGAATAGAATCATTGCTGCTAAGAATGATGATAATCAGTTGAATATTGTAACCCCTGACTGACCAAATGAAGCTGTCAAATTTCTGTCTTGGTGCTTAAAGGTTATTAAGGTCTGGATGGATTTGAAAAGGCTTATAATCAATCTTAGTAGGCTGAATGGTTGTGGATTTATGCATGTTCTGTTTCTGGAAACCTTCCAACTGTACTTCTTGATTGAGTTACACTTCTTCAGATAGGTACATAATTTGGGCACCCTCCTAGACTTACAGTTCTTACTCATCAGCAGGTGGCAGTGGTGACCAAAAAGGCTTTTGCACAGTTCCATCCTGTTTTTACCATTTCTTGAGAGGCTGTACTCTCAAATGCTTCAGTCTTCCTCTGGTTGAACTGTTACAGTGAGCTGTATATGTAATTATTCTTGAGGACTACCCAGAAGGTACAGCTATCCTACAATGTGATGGTATATATAGTTACAAATCATCCAGGTTATATATAGTTACAATCATCCTTATATATAGTTACAATCATCCTTTTCTCTCCAAACTGCACTCTGGATAGAAGTCAAAGTTTTGGTATCATTCATAAAGCATTCATTCATTCATTCATTCATTCATTCATTCATTCATTCATTCATTTATTTAATTTGTATACCACCCTTCTCCTGAAGGACTCAGGGCGGTGAACAGGGACATAAATATCAAAATGCCCAAATACAGAAATTGAAAACAAATTAAACCCTAGTGCCCAAATGCAGAAGATAAATTACATTAAAACAATAATTAAAACCCATCAGACCAGGCCAGATTGTTCAAACAGATAGGTTTTTAGCTCGCGTTGGAAGGAGCGAAGGTCGAGAGCCATCTGGAGCTCAACCGGTAAACGGTTCCACAGGTCAGGCGCACCCACAGAGAACGCCCTCCCTCTGGGGGTCACCAGAAGGCATTCTCCGAACGGCGGCACCCTGAGGAGGCCCTCTCTGTGGGAGCGCACTGGGTGGAGGGAAGTTGATGCTGGTCGCAGGTGCTCCCTAAGGTACTCTGGACCCATGCCATGTAGGGCTTTGTAGGTCATAACCAGTACCTTGAATCTCACCCGGAAGGCAACTGGAAGCCAATGCAGCTCACGGAGCAGAGGTGTAATATGGGAGTATCGGGAGACCCCAACACAACTCACGCGGCTGCATTCTGCACCAGTTGGAGCCTCCGAGTGGTTCTCAAGGGCAGCCCCATGTACAGAGCGTTGCAGTAGTCTAATCGAGAGGTCACGAGCGCAAGAGTGACTGTACGTAAGGCATCACGGTCTAGATAGGGCCGTAACTGGCGCACCAGGCGTAATTGGGCAAAGGATCCCCTAGTCACAGTTAATATATGATCTTCTAAAGAGAGCTGTGAATCTAGGAGAACTCCCAAGTTGCGAGCTCTATCTACGGGAGGTAATAACTCACCTCCCATAGTGAGAGATGGAATGATCTGAGTTTCCTGAGATGCTGGCACGTACAGCCACTCCGTCTTGTCAGGGTTGAGCCGAAGCCTGTTCCTCCCCATCCAGACCCGGACCGCCTCCAGGCAACGGGACATCATGTTGAGGGCATCACTGGGATGGTTTGGGGTTGAAATGAAAAGCTGGGTATCATCAGCATACTGATGATACCCAACTCCAAAGCCGCGAATGATCTCACCCAGAGGTTTCATATAGATGTTGAACAGGAGAGGCGAGAGGACCGACCCCTGAGGAACTCCACAAACGACAGGCCTCAAGGTCGATCTCTGTCCCCCTGCCAACACCGACTGCGAACGTCCCAGGAGGTAGGAGGAGAACCACTGAAAAACCGTGCCTCCCACTCCCAATCCTCTGAGACGCTGCAGCAAGATACCATGGTCAATGGTATCAAAAGCCGCTGAGAGATCTAGTAGGACTAGGACAGAGGAACAACCTCTGTCCCGAGCCCTCCAGAGATCATTCACCAGGGCGACCAATGCCATCTCCGTGCTGTACCCGGGCCTGAAACCCGATTGGTACGGGTCCAGATAGTCAGTTTCCTCCAGGACCGAAGGGAGCTGATGCGCCACCACACTCTCAACAACCTTAGCAAGAAAGTGAAGGTTGGAGACCGGACGAAAGTTGTTTAATACAGCTGGGTCCAAGGTAGGTTTCTTGAGGAGAGGTCTCACCACCGTTTCTTTCAAGATGGAGGGGAAACAACCTTCACTCAAGGAAGCAGATATCACCGCCTTCGTGTTCCCTCCTGAGCCGAATAAACCAGCCATGAAGGGCACGGATCTAATAAACAAGTGGTGGAGCTCAGCTTCCTCATAATTCTGTCCACTTCCTTTGGAGTCACAGGGTCGAACTCCTCCCAGATAACATCGACAAGACCACCCATGTCCTGAACGTCAGACTGCCCAGTCGGAGTCCAAACCAGTCCGAATCCGAGCGATTTTGTCCGACAGATGTTGGCAAAACTCCTCGGCACGACCCTGTAAGGGATCCTCCTTCACCTCCTGATTAAGGAGGGAGCGAGTTACCCTAAACAGGGCGGCCGGGTGGTTATCTGCGGACGCAATGAGTGTAGCGAAGTAATTGGACCTCGCCATCCTCATTGCCGCAAGATAAGATCTAGTAAAGGATCTTAGTCACGATCGGTCAGATTCAGATCGGGTGGATCTCCAACAGCTCTCTAGGCCCCGTCTCCGACGCTTCATCTCCCGGAGCTCTGCAGAAAACCATGGAGCGCACTGGGATCTGCACTGGGTCAGGGGCCGCAAGGGAACAACTCGGTCAAGTGCATCCGTGGCAGCCTTTTACCAGGCTTCCACTAAGGCATCAACCGAGCTGTGAGCAAAGGAGGCAGACCTCTGGGCCTAGTTATCTGCAGGACCCCATTTCTCCAGTTACATCTGTATATCTTATTAAATCGTGCTCCAGCTTGATATATTTAATATATCATTAAAATTATTTTATGAGACTGTGTTTCTGAGGTTCCTCTTTCCCTGATCCTTTAAGAAGGATTCTTAAGAAAGGAGCCAGGACACAATAATAAAAATTCAATATGTGTTATATATTGAATTTTTATCACTACGTTCTGTTTGCTTTCTTCTTCAGACTCCTCCTTAAACGGTTCTTCTCCATTCCCCTTTTTATCTCTCCATCCTTGGAATTTATAGAAAATGAAAAAAAAAATAGTAGCACCATTTTAAACCATTTACACCATTTTAAAATTTTATTTCTCTGACCCAAAGCATCACCTAATTTGACATGTGTCAAATTCATTTGCATGTGTGTTCTGATCAAAGTTGCTATTCTGTGGCCTTGTAGAACTGTTCCTGGCAGAAAAACATCTGTTTTCCCTACATTGTTTGATTGGTATATCAGAGTGCCAGGGACACACTATTATATCTATATAGGATATATTTAAATCTCAAGATTTAAGCTAGCATTGTTTATTTTTGTTGTGAAATGGCCACAATCAAATGACATACTTGCTAGCATTCATCCATCTTTGAAATAACAATCACCTCTGTACAGCTTCAATGATTATAATAATGACTAAATGATTAAAATAATTTATTAGCCTCCGATAGCATTTGTTGATCAAGGATTGGGCTTTAAGTATAAATTTTGTGTATATTAGGCTGCTATTGTGAGGATTATGAAGATGAGAAAAGTCCTTAAGCATCAGCAGTTGCTTGGAGAAGTGCTTACCCAGTTGTCATCAAGATTCAAACCACGAGTCCCAGTAATAAAGGTTTGTCTAAAGCAGCGGTCTCTAACCTTCTTACATGTTAGACTGACGGAGGCAGTGGGGGTGGAGAAGTAGAAGGAATAGTTTTGTGCATGCCACTTTCACAAATGCAGTTACGTGTGTTACCCACCACTTCTGCATCCAGGTTCTGGACTGGCCTAACACTGCGCCATGGCCCCTGGTGCAAAGAATTATCTAGAAGGCAGAAGTCTTAGTTTGGCAAACATTAATATACTCATTAGCATGAAGATTGCTTAACAGGAAAACTTTTAGCTTATTGGAAAATATGTGGTATCACACTAAATCAGGAGAAAGTTATGTTAAATTAGGAGAAAGTTATAAGTTAAACAGTGTCAATAAAAATTAAATAACTTCAATTACATGTTTATATTTAAGCCTTACTATATAAAATAGTAGTTACTGTTTTATAAAGAAACTCAACTTTTTTAGCCATGCTTGTACTTCAATTCCCTTTGAAATCTCTCTACCATTCTTATTAGGTGATAAATTCAGTCCTTTATGCAATATGTGTACTTTATGATTCTTTTGCTTTTTAAATTTTTTTAATACTAACAGGTAATGGTTTCCTGTTAATACTAATGGTAATTAGTAGTTACCATTTCTTTTGGCCTTTCCCCCCGTCATTTTTTTTGTCAGGTTAAGAAAAGTTTTGTTTCACTGTCTGTACTAGATAAATCATTGTTGAATCACAGGATAAAAGTGGTCAAAAACATCTCAGAATAATTGTTTTTCTTTCTATTTTCAGAAATGCATTGATATTCTAATAGAGAAGGAATACTTGGAACGGGTGGATGGTGAAAAGGACACCTACAGTTATTTGGCTTAACAGTTTGTAGCAGCTGTCTGTGTCACTCTTAAATTGTAGCAAGTTTGAAAGAGAATAAAACTTGTTGATCTGCTGCTGTCTGGACCTCCATTTTTATAATTAAGACCAGGACTACCATCTGCCAGTCCTAGAATTACATCAGACCTGCTCAGGATTGATACATTTCAAGTTTGTACATATGGACACCAATGCCATTTAATCTAATTTAAGAACAGAATGGAATCTGAAACCTTCCCCTCTGGAGGTTGCATGCAACTGCATTTAAATCAATACATTGACTATACAAAGAAGAGCTGTTTCCCCAGACAGCACTTACACGCATTGGCAGCACTTTGAGAGAATCTGATTTGGGCACATGTGTAATCTGCTATGAAAAATCATTTGTATAGTGTGCTTCATTTTTTAATGTGCGATAAATAAAAAATTAAAAATTTCTGTATAAGTTGCATTTGGTTTATTGTTAAGTTACATGACTTTTATCTTTCTTAAATGTAAATGAAAGGAGCAATGAATATGAAAACCAGATGATCTGGGTACTGTTTTGCTTTCAGTATTATCTCTAGTGCCACCAAGAAAAACTTCACCAAACTCAAATCAGTCTTGATCTGTTTCCTTTGAAAAAGAGGGAAGGAAAAATTAAATACAGGTGGTCCTCAATTTGCAATCACAATTGAACCAAATATTTCTGTTGCTAAATGAGACATTTGTTAAGTTAGTTTTGCCCAGTTTTATGACCTTAAATGCCACAGTTATTAAGTGAATCACTGCCATTGTTAAGTTAGTAACATAGTTATCAAATGAATCTGGCTTCCCTATTGACTTTTTTGTCAGGTTACAAAAAGTTATCACAAGACCCTGGGACACTGTGATCATCATAAAAATCAGTCAGTTGCCAAGTGTCTAAATTTTGATCATATGATTATGGGGATGCTGTAATGGCTGTAAGTGTAAAAAAGTCATTTTTTTCAGTACTATTGTAACTTCAAACAGCCACTAAATGAACTGTTGTAAGTTGCAGACTATCATATTTCACATGTAAGAATATTTCATCTACAATGTATTGCTAAATAGTACTCTTAGTGATAGGAAGTTATGTGAGCTCATATTTAACATCTAAAATAGTGGGAATATTGGTTCTAACATGGGCACTCTACAGGCTGCCCTAATTATTCATTAGGGATTCTGTTCTGGGTGTGGGTGTGTATACATTTTGATATTCTGAGATAGTTTCTGCTGTTATAAGGATTTTTTTCTACAGCATGTTGAAGAGGGGATAACAAGCAGTCATGGTGAGCATACATGTTATAGTTCACTGTAAAAAGATGAATAAAGTTCATTAGGACAAAAGAAAATAAGTTTAACAACATACAGCTCCTGATGTAAAAAAAACTAGTAGGATATATTGGTCAAGATACTGAACCAAAAGCAGGTTCTAGTTTTCTGCTAGACACAGAAGCCAAGTAGCTAACCTTGAATCAACAGCCCAAATCAAGCATGTCAGGCAGGTTCTGTGATAAACTAGCTGTAAAAACAAATCCCTTGTCACATACGTTAGTAAGATTCACAGTAAAAACTTGGTGAGTATGCAGCTAATTGGGACAAACACTAAAACTGCTCTTGTGGTAAGGTGTTCTTTATGGGATCAACAAAATATTAAATGTTTCACAGGTATTTTTGATTCAAGTTTTGTTAAATTTGTAGTAGATTTCAAATATATTTGCATTTATACATTCAAGCCAAGCCTTTGTTTAAAGATGGCAACATACAATAGGAATTCAAAGTTCAAGTATCCTTTATTCAAGGTTCAAAAAGTGTACCACACTGCATTATTGCAAAAGATCAATGGTACAAAACATGTTGCAGCTGGTGAAAAGGCATTAAAAAGTTGATTTTAAAATCTTTCAATATAAATTACAGGTACAGTGCTTTGCAAATTTTGCATTCCAAATTGCATCAATTCAGTTTTTAAAAATAAAATTGCCCACAGTAGTAGAAACTCCTGAAGATAAGGCAGCTGTTTTATAGGCGAGGTAGTTGGTATCAAGGGATTTCCATTTCTCTTTCAATGCCTACATACTTGAGGGCGTCAGCCTGACTATATCTAAAATAAAAAGAGAAATAACTTGCATAATTGCTTTTAAAGCAAACTGCCCAAGAATAATCTTAAAAAGCTTTTGAAAAGCTACTTTTTCAAAAGAAAAGTAGGGGTGGAAGATAAAGATACAAAGAAGTGGTTTCCAATCTTTTTTACAGCAGTTAAGAAATACAAATATAAGTTTAATTTTTCTCTAAGGTGGTATCATGACTTTTCTGTAATTATTCTGCCTAATAAACAAAACCATAAATCTTTAGTTCATTTTTTGTTTACATAAAAAGTCCACAAAGGATTTTCAGGCATCCTAAGAATGTATAAAAAAGCACACCAAAGAAATAAAATCAATTATCCCTACGTCCAATAATTTATGAAGCTTACAATGTAATAACTGACTATGCATATTTTTTGCAATTGTTTATTGATAAAAGCTAGTAAAGATATTCTCATGACTTAAATACTGAAATGTATTAGTACCCTGATTGTTTTAGCATTATTATCCCTACCTGTAATCAAAAAAGAGTTCTTCACCAGTCTGAATGGCTCTCTTAGCAAATATTCCTATTCTATGATCTCCATTAACCATCATAACTGTAAAAGAAAAAATGAAGTTGAGGAAAAGTTTTACAAACATCTGTTTCAAAAGTATGCAAGTATACTCCTGTATCGATATTCACCTTTTGCATAGCAGTTGGGATTGACTGAATGGTTTGCAAATCTTATTTTGTTACCTTTCCGTGTTGCATCAACCACAAAATCTAAATAAAAACAACAGATAAATTCACACTTGCCTGAAAAACTAGGAAATATAGTAATATTCTTAGAAAAAATGTCTTATTTTGCAGGTAAAGCTTTGTTTATCTGTCACTTGAATTATTATTCTTTAATTACTGATTTGGCTTACAAATCTTCCCTGCGTTATATAACACATGATGTATATTTTTATCTGTATTCTATCAGGTATCATACATAATATTTAAGTGCTTCGTCAATTAACACTTTTCTAGTTTTCATAAAGTGTCATCTTTGCTGTTCACATATCCTACAAATTGGTTTTTACCATAGTTTGTTAGGTTTTCAATTCTTGGTAACATTTAACACTAAAATATTTTTCCATTGTTAAGAACATTAAACATTTCAAACTTAAAAAATCTTAGCAGTTCTAATTAAGTGACTGGAAGCAGCATTAGTACTGTGGCCAATATTTGTAATAAGAAATGTGAATAAAGTAGAAGGTTAAAGACATCAATACACATACCGTTATTCAAATTGAATAGAAAGCTGCACATGTATTTATCATAGACTTTCCCTCTTCTGTCTGCTTCATCCTGAGAAATAATCTGAAAATAATATTTAAAATATGGTTCTGATAACACCAGAACCTATTTTTACTATTCACTCCCATCCCATCTTTCACTTTTAAATTTGCAGAATATTTGATTCAGCAACTTAGAAATTATTACAAATAAACTTTTCTAATATATTCTGCTGCAACCTTTTGTCTATGACAGGGCTTCTTAAAGTTCGATACCACAACCTCCCTCAAAATTATAAATGTCTGGATTTCTTCTCATAGATAAAAACTATTGAGTCGGTTGGGATTAAGGTTAGACAAAAAAAAGGCACTGAGCTTCACTGGCATGTTATATTTCTACAGATTTTCTAGATGCGGATAATTCTGGAGTTACAACTTTAACTGAACTGGCTCATTAGGGTTGGAAGTCAGGACAGACATTAAATGAACTGCCTCAAATAATGACCAACCATCCCTGCTTTCCCAGAGCATTCATTAAATGAACATGCAGGTTGCTGAGTGGAATATTGTCAGGAGACTACAAGCAAGCAAACAAAAACTTTCTACAGCTTTTTGCCTGGAGAACACAGAGCAGAAGCTGAGTCCTTGGGAGTTTTTTGCTGTTTGACTGCCCTTACAATGCAGCTATGATTTGCCTTTGGAGTCCTACCTGACACAAACACAGGAGTTCTAACTGGATCCTAAAAAAGCTTTTTTCATTTTCTTAATTGAAGAAAGGTGGCTTTCTGAGGAAGGGAGGGATTAAAAAGAAAGACTTTGGGAAATTCATCCTGAAGTTGCTGCTTTTGCTTGCAGGTGCTGACATCCTAGAGCCTATCAAGAACCAGGAGAGATTTGCAATTTCCTGATGGCCACCTGATCAGTTCCGATTGTTTCGAAAGCAATCGCCATTTTCTAAAGGAATTGCCAGAGTGCTGAAAATGGCGAGTGCTTCCAGGAGGCATTGGGAACAAGCCAGGTGCTACAGGGTCCTATAGAGGTGGGGTGGGAAGAGAGGTGGAGGATGCTGCAGCATCCCCATGGTTGGTATTAAGGGCGAATGACCATAGGGTGCCGTGACCATAGTAATTTTGAAATAGTCATATGTATGGTATAAGTCATAATTTTGAACATTCAGTAAGTGAACTTTCATAATTCAAGGATTACCTGTATACTACTACACACCACACCAAAATCACTAGCCAACAACAAACCTAGAAAAGATCATTAAGCAATGGATCTGTGAACACCTAGAAACAAATTATTAAGAGCACAGTGGTTAGAACGCAGTATTACAGACTTCCGGTTCCTGTTGGAGAATTCAAAACTGCTCCGGCTGAAATTTCTTTTTGTTGGGGACCCTAAGGGGCCAGAATCCACCCTGAAGGGGTGGAATAAACGAAGGAAATCCCAGGGACTTAGGAGAGATGGCGGTCTCTCCGAACAGTCCAGGAGAAGCCTCCCAGAAACCAACGGAAGAAAAGGCTGGCTAACGCCATGTCCAGTCATAGCTGAAGCAAAGGAAGTCATAAGCGATTAAACCAAGTGAAATAATAAACAGCATGCTTGAATCTGGGTAAGAATACTGATTTTCTCTAT
The DNA here is from genome assembly GCF_947247035.1 of Vipera ursinii. Lineage (NCBI taxonomy): Eukaryota > Metazoa > Chordata > Lepidosauria > Squamata > Viperidae > Vipera > Vipera ursinii. Next base: position 61,943,780 of record NC_139517.1, on the reverse strand, counting down.
CCTACCTATTTTCCTGAAGAAGAAAATCCCCAAAGAGATCTCCGAAGAAGGAAAGGGGGAGGGGGACTTCGCTCCCTCCCTTTCAGTTGGGCGGCAACATTTGAACATCTGAAAACATACCTGTTCGAACAGGCCGGCCTGGCCTGAGGGGGGATTGGTGGGGTTTTTACTATCATTTTATTGGGGTTTTTATTAATGTACCAACTGTTTTTATGGGCATGTATTTAATTACCTTTTAATTTTTGTAACTCTGTGTTTTATTCTTGCCCTGTACACCGCCCTGAGTCCTTCGGGAGAAGGGCGGTATAGAAATATTAATAAATTAAATTAAAATAAATTAATTTAAATTTACCCTTTAGAGAAAAACAACTAGAAAGACATGAAAAATGAGCAAATGCTGACACCTGCTGGTGGATGAGCATTTTTTTCTTTTTTTCCCTTTGAACTTTTAAGCTTTCAGAAAAAGCTTTCAGAAAAAGCTTATCTTTTAAACAAAGATAACACAGCTGAAGCAATGAATACTTTACAAAAGGAACCGTGATGAGCGACAACAATTTCAAAGGACAATGACTTTAAACTACATAGAAATCCAGATTGAGAGTATGAATCAACTCATTTTTAACTTAATTTCACTTCAAGAAATTCCTCAGGAAAATACAGTACACGTGACTGAACAAGATTCTGAAGACAGAGACTCAAAGAAGGAAACTTATAAAACGCTCATTTCAAAAAAGGAAGTATATGATAAGCAGCAAAAATTTCAAAGGACAATGACCTTAAATTACAAGGAAATGCAGAAGAACTTTGAGAGCATGAATCAACTTATTCTCAACTTAATTTCACTTCAAGAACTCTCTCAGGAAAATATAGCAGAGATGACTCTAAATATAATTTAGAGGATAGAGACTTGAAGATGGAATCATATAAAATAAAAAAATATGATTTAATTCAATTGGGAAATATTTTAATACGTCTAAACAACTTTGAAGATAAGGAAAAGAATGAGAAAAAATTCCCTTTAGGGAAACAAATGATGATGAAACATCAGGAAAAAGATGGAATATATCAGAAAGAATACTTCAAAAAGAAACATTTGTTTGAATATGGCTAACAAATGGGAAAATTTTGAAATATACTACTCTTAGAGGGAAATTTTTTCTTCTTTTTCTTCCTCCAAATCAATATAATTGTGTGTGTGTTTGGTTTTTTTCTATTCTTCTGAGTTGAATTGGTTTAAACTAAAGCAAATGTTTTAGCTACTTAAATGTGATGATAAGAAAAATATAAAAATGTGTTTTGAATGAGATTTAAAGGATTAGATGATTAGAACTACTGAATGGAATGTTCAAAGTTTAAACAGACTAAATATATTCTTAGCTATGGTTAAAAAGAATGACAAATTGGGGGAATAAATATATATTAAATTAGGAGAAATACATATTTTCATATGTTATATTTTGTAGTCTAGTACTTAAATCCACTAATGTAAATATAGTTGAATGTTGAACTGATTGTTATTTGTAAGAACATTTAGAATTTGCAGGGAGAAATAAGCTGCTCTTCTTTCTTTTTTTCCCTTTTTTTTAACTTATTGATTGGGAAATATAAAACTATGAGGGCATGGAAAAAACAGAATGAAATCCACCAAGGTAAATATAATTAACTGTTAAAAAGGGGAGAAATAAGCTGAAATAAACATGGTGACAGGATTTATGATAAGGCAACTAAAATGATATACAGGATTACTGAAACTATATATTGAACTGTTGTTAAGCAAATAAAACTGTCTTAATGTAATGTTTTGCAAAGAAAGTTACGTTGGGGAAAGGGGAAATCAAATAATTAACATATAGATTATAGAAATTAATTGTTAAGGACTGTCTTATAAATGTTACCCAGACAACATTCTGTTTTATAATTATTTATGTTATGTTAAAAAAATTCTAATAAAATATTTACACAAAAAAGAACACAGTATTGCAGACTAATTCTGTTGACTGCCAACTGCCAGCAGTTCAGCAGTTTGAGTCTCACCGGCTCAAGGTTGACTCAGACTTCCATCCTTCCTGATCGATAAAATGAGGACCCAGATTGCTGGGAGCAATATGCTGACTCTGTAAACTTCTTACAGAGGGCTGTAAAGGCACTGTGAAGCGGTATATAAGTGTAAGTGCTATTGCTAAGTGGTATCTAAGTCTACTTGCTATTGCTAATGTAAGAACTGCATTTTTGGTCAAATGTCTAAATTACTGTATCTGAGAAATACTATAGATGTAGTTTACTTAGACTTCAGTAATGCATGTGATATAGTAGACCATAGCCTACTACTTGGTAGGATAGAAAAATGTGGAATAGACAGTATCACCACTGGATGCATTTATAACTGGCTGACCAACTGCATTCAACATGCAATCTTCAATGGAATTACATTTACAAGGAAGGAAACATGCAGTCAGGTACCCCAAGGTTCTGTCTGAGGCCTAGTACTCTTCAACATCTTCATAAACGATTTAGATGAGGAAATAGAAGGGGAACTCATCAAATTTGCAGACAGCACAAAACAGGGGAATAGCCAACACTTTAGAACACAGGCTCAAATTCCAAAAGTTGAACACTGGACCCTATCCAACAAAATGCAATTCAGTGGTGAGAAAAGTTAAGGTCTTAGACAAGAAAAACCAGATGCACAGGTACAGAACAGGTGTACCTGGCATAACAGCAGTAAATATGAGAGGAATTTAGGTGCCCTAGTTGACAGCCACTTAAGTGTGGCCAGCAGTGTGCTGCAGCTGCCAAAAAGCCAATCCAGTCCTAAGCTGCATCAATCAAGGGATAAATCAAGATCACAGGAAGTGTTAATACTGTTTTCTACTGCACTGGTAAGACCACACTTGGAATACTGCAACCATTTTTGGTCATCACAATACAATTTTCTTTTTTGAGATGCTAGAATAAGCGAAGAAGAGCCATAAAACATTATTAGGGCACTGGAAGCTAAAGCACATGATAAATGATTGCAGGAAGTGGGTGTGTCTACCTAACCAACAGGCATGACATGATAGCAGTCTTCCAATTTTTGAGGGGCTGTGACACAGAAGGGGAGGTTGACCTATTATCCAAAGCACCTAAGGGCTGGATAAGAAGTAATTGATGGAAACCTTCCAAACAAAGATCTAACCAGGAATTAGGAAAATTTCTTATCAGCGAAAATAAATGGAACACCTTGCCAGATATTGTGGGTGCTCCATCATCAGATGTTGGTAAGAAGAGACTCAACAATCATTTGTTTGGAATGGTATGTCTCCTGCTTAAGTAAGGGAGACTAGAAGACCTCCAAGATCCCCTCCAACTTTTGTTACTTATCTGCCTATCTCAATGCTTTAAAAAGTGGATGTTTTGACAAATTTGGTATTATCTCAAAACCTGCTCTGACCCTTGTTCTTTCCTTGGCAAGCAATTTAGGCAACTGTTGATAATGCTCCTGATTTATCTGATCAACTTTTAATGGAAAAAAACAATCCTACAATCTCTAAAAATGGCTTGTGACCCTGGAAAGGTGGTATTATAGTTTGAGAACTGTTGCTGGTGTTTTGAATCCATTTTTCAGACCCTACTTTTTCCAATGCCTTGCCTTTGACAAATGGCATGAGTTTTTTATGTACAATATAAATTTTATTCTCAGTTGAATATCAAATGTACAAACAGCATTTTTTGTGTTATATGGTCTTAAGATACTCCTTCAAATCTTGAGAGCATGTTGTGCTTACACTCTTCAAAAGCTTACTTGGATATGGCAAGTTACAAAATGCTCATTTACTAGAAACAAACTGGTGAAGCTGTTCCTATGTCTAGTCCATCCTACATTTTAGTATGCTTCCCTTACAAATTCAGCTTATTTGTTGTTGTCTTCCTGGCCCTTAAAATGGTGGCCTAGAATTACCTCACTGTTTTTTTTTATGTCAGTAGGTACTAAAGGCTTTCTTGCAAATAAAGATGATACTGTAGAGTGCGTTTTACAGTGCAAGATTAATTCCAAAATTAAAATTAAGAATTGGAATTTATACTGCAGCATTTTTACCTCTTTACAATAATGGGATCCAACCAAGAGTTAAATTTAAGATTCTGCAAGATGCTAGGGAAAAGAGGGGGACTCAAGGCGCCTAACTTGAAATTGTATTATGATGCTGTGGTCTTGACATGGGTTAGCGATTGGCTTAACTTAACTAATAAAAGAATACTTCACCTTGAGGGTTGGGATTTGGTATATGGATGGCATGCATATTTGCTTTATGATAAAAAGGTAGACAGGGCTTTTAAATCTCATATTCTTAGAAGTGCCTTGCTGTGTGTCTGGAAAAAGTTAAATTATAAAATACCGATTTGGGGAATTCCCAGACAAGTTACAAGAAGGTGTATCTATGGAAGTGAGTTTGGATATGTTTTCCTATAAGGAATTACTTAGATTGGAAGGGAATAATTGGCAACTTAAATCATTAGATGAGTTAAAACAAGGAAACATAAGTTACTCTTGGTTCCAATACACCCAACTGAAAGCTAGGTGGAAGCTGGATCAGAAGGTTGGCATCACAATTACAGATGAAAACTTAGTAAAACAAATTAGAGATTTAAATCGTGCACATATAAAGAGGATATATAATGTTTTAATTGAATTGGACTCGGAAACGGAATTAGTTAGATTGTATGATAAAGTGGGCACAAAACATACAGTAACCAAGTCCGTTGGATACTTGGGAGGTAATCTGGGTCAGAAATGTTAAATTTACTCAGGCTCAAAATTTAAGAGAAAATTTTTATAAAATGTTTTATAGATGGCATTTGAATCCCAAAAAGTTGTCTAACATGTATCCTAAGCTACAGTCTAAATGCTGGAGATGTGGTAGTTTAGATGCTACTTATTTTCATATGTGGTGGACTTGTAGAAATATAAAAGCTTTTTGGATTAAAATTTGGTGGAACATTCAAAAGATTTTTAAGAGAAAAATAAAGTTTTCTCCACAATTGTTTTTATTGGGTATTGTTGTAGATTGTGATACTAAAGAAATCAATTTGATGTTGAACTTGATAACAGTAGCACGGTCACTAGTGGGACAATATTGGAAGAAGGATAGTTTGCCTACTATAGAAGAATGGGTACTTAAGGTATCGAATCTTGCAGAAATGTCTAAGATTTCTGCTTATTTGAAGGATCACTCGCAAGAAAGATATATTTCAGTTTGGAGGAGATGGATAGATTATATTCAGAATAAATATGGGACTAAAAAGTTCCATTTAGCTTATGAGTAGATTTTAGATTGTTATTAATTTTAGTATTAGTATTGATTATATTTTTGTTTAAGTTTTTATTATTATGTTTTTAATAATTTGAATGTATCTATGTTAAAGGGGAGTTAAAGCACATTATGAATTTGGTTAATTTTATAATGGATAATCTTAGTTAGAATATAATTATTATATCTATAACCCTGTATTCAGCTCTGGGAAGTGGGGGGGAAGGGGGGTGGTTTGGGGCGGGTGGGTTTTGGGGATATGTATTGTAAAATTTTTTTTGTAAAACTCTTTAATTAAAAAACAATAATGGGATCCAAGTGATCTGTAGATTAAGAACTTCATTACTGTCATACTATTTTCCTGCCTATCAAGTGAATAAAGCAGTTTTTTCTATACATTTGAATACAGAGAAGAGTATTCCATCGGAAAAGCCGCTGGAAGAAATTCAACTCCTGGCACAACTGATTTTCAGAAGGTAAATTTACACTAATCAATTGAGGACGATTAACCTTGAAATTTGAGTGATAAGAAGGAATCCTAAATATCAAAATCCTATCAAAAGCAAAAGTAACGAGTCCTACCTTCTGTAAAAACTGTATATAAGGTTATACAGAGAAAGAGGCTTTCAGTAATTTTTATGCAGAGGGGTTTTTACTTGTCAATAAAACTATTTTTATCATCACTTGAATATTAAGAGCGAGGAAGAAGAGATACCTCCCTCTATGTGTCTATTCCTGATTCTCTATTTGTGACATCCTTGTGAGACAATTTTTTGGTGTCTAAGAGGAAAAATAACAGATTTGAAATATTCCCAAAATTTTATTCCTAAAAAAACCAATTATTAGCAACATCCTTCCAAATTATTATACCCTATATTACTAGGGATATTTAGATTCTGTATATAAGAATGCAGGATATTTTTTCTTAAAATGTCATCCTATTTCCCTTCATGTATACTACATTCTTCAAAATACAGACCTACCATCTCTCTTACATTACTTACTTATAAAAACATACATTTGAAAAAGATGTAGTTATTAAAAAGAATTCACAATAATTTGGCTGTAAAATACTAACTCCAAAACAGTTGTTCTTACCTCACCACAATATTCAGAGATGAATTCATTTTTCTGCACTGGATCCTTAATGAAAATCCCCCAGCCTGCCACATCAGAAGGTGCTAGCAGCAGATGCTAGCAGAATGAAAAAGCAAGTGCCTTAAACAAGCCAATAAAACTAAAAAGATACTTAATTCTAATAAAACACATAATATGCAATGTTAAAAGGGACAAAAAGACCAATCAAAGTATTGACTAATAAATGATTTTGTTTTTAGTACTTTTCATATAAATAGTGAAGTTCTGACATGCAGACTCATAGACATTCACAGAAAATACAGTTTTGAAACACAAAATGATCTTCCATTGAATCCACTTCAGGGAAATTCTCCATCTCACCCCAATTTTTCATGAGTCTTTTGAAACTTTGCATCAGCATGAATGCAGGTATTTCAAAACTGCAAAGGCATCAAATGAGGTAGGTAAATGTCAGTTAAAATTATACCTCATAAAGGAGCAGCATTTCACTCAAACCTTATTTGTTTTGTGTCATTGCTACTATATTATCTACAAGGAAATTCTCTACAAGCCAATTAAAATGAATAGAATCTGAATAAGAACAATATAGCACTAATTTGCATAGAACTGTGCCATTAAAACCAAGTTTTAATTAAAACATAAGAACTAATCTGTGGCATTCCCATAAAATTCCACTGTTCTATTAGAAATATAACAAATATGTTGTATATTAGCACAATTTCATGTTTTCACATAAACTGAACATGGTGAAACCTTCAGAAGAAAGTGCTATTACAGAACCTTCTGCTTTCCACCACTGAATTTATTCTGTGTTGGTTAATTTCTCTTAAAATGAAAGTAGCAACTTCAGATGTGCATATTTTTTGTCTGTGAAGATAACTCTGTATGATCACTAAACAACAAATTCTATGGAGTAGTCTACCATAAGTGTAATACGTTTGTGTGCCAATCCTGATGGCTTCTATGTTAAAGCAGTGTTATAGATGGCTGATCACACAAGCTACAATATACAAGCTTTGACAACTGAACTTCCAATAGCGTGTGTAAACTGTGTATTGAGAATATACAATTTCTGAATATACAGTTTCACACTCCTGTAGTTGCAAACACAAAGTAATAAAACTAAAATGATTTACAATCCTAATTTGATTACCATCCCAACAAAAACACACTTAGATGATTCCCCAATAAACTAAGTGTTATAAATCTGGGAACAGGGTTATATAAAAAACATCTTCCACTTTCTTGAAGAAGAATGCTCTATATATTTTGCAGAGATGTCTATCGTGAACAAAGATAAAATGTGTCATCTGTTCATAAAAAGATGAACCACCTTTTTGGACCCTCGTTGAATACTGCAGTTCTTGCAAGACACGTTTTTGCTATCCCAATGATCAGCTGCTCCACATGTCAAACAGAGATCTGGATCGCACTCACGTACAGCTAAGTAGCAAGGACACTGCTTTGTATTGCATTGTGCTTTACAACGGCACCCAGGAAATCTGTTTTGGCCTTTAAAAGAAAAATGAAAGCTGAATCAATTTGTTTGTAACTCCTGTTACAAACTGCTGGATTGCTCAGGACTTTGTTCAGTTTAAAATGCTAGGCAATGCAAACTGAAGTAGAAACCCAAAGAATTTAAAGTAGACCATGGCATTATATATCTGGAGGTTACTTATCTAAACAGTTCAGGTAGTAACACCTACCAGCAGCTCATACATTTAGATATATGTTACAGTATTTAAAATATTGTCTATTCAAACTGCAGTGTTATCATTAAAGCTTTGGGACAATCCTCTTTGAAATTTTCATCCTCTACAAACCCTGTTTTTGAAAAAAAATGCTATATGCTGCAGAAGGTTTGTGGACCCATAACAGGAAATCCTTCAGAACCATTTTTAACTTTTCAAATATTAACTAGCTTTTAAATGGTACTTGGTTTGAAGAATAACTCCTCAAAGTAGGAGACATAGAAAGCAGAACAAAGAAATAGCTGGGGCCATAACAAAAATGAAATGTTCTTTATATTGAATTCAGTTTTTAATTAAATACAAGTAATATTCCTTTAGAGTTAAAAAAACCTTTTCACCAAAAATTACAATTTTGAGGAAAATTTTGAAATTCTGGATATGGTCCGAGGCCTGGAAACGATGAATCTCTCTGCTTCCATGAATTGGGGGTTGCACTTTAGAATATTCTCTATAAATTTCTTTATAAATACCTTCCCTAAAAGAATACCAAAAATACTAGGAAAGATTTCCTTCTAGGATCTTTTTCATTATTATTGATCTTCATGAAAAATATAAGCTTCAAAAGAACAGAATCATGGGGGGAAATTATTGAATTGGGAAATATTAATGGCTGCTATGACTGATACAATAACTGCCTGTTTTAAATGAGTTTTATTTACAATTTAAGTAAGAAAAAATAGAACATAGAATCACAGGGCTGGAAGGAACCTCAGAGGTTTCCTAGTCCAATCCCCTTTTCAAGGCCAAAACCTTATAACATGCCAGTCAAATGATTGTCCAATCTGTTTTTGAAACAACTAACCTGACACTGAGTGTTTAAAAAAATCCAGTCTTTCAGTCAGAAAGACTATCTGCTCAGTCTCCTTCCTCTGAAGGGCTACACCTAATATCATAGTTTCAGATTGCAGAGTTATTGATTTATTTATTTTTTTAAACGTAACAGCTCCAAACCAGAACCAAAAGAAAAAAATACAACTAACTAGACAAGGAGTGTGGAATGAAGTGGAAGAGCTTTAGCAATTTGCCCCTAATATACTTTTAGTTAGAAACCATTCTGTCTTGGATCTTCTACCATATTCTACCATTGAGGAAAAACTTCACAGCAGCACCAAAAAGGCAAATTCTGAACCCCCCCTCTTGCCATCTGACCAGATTTTTTAAAAATCAGAATGGATTACAAAATTTTGTTAAACTTTTCACAAGAATGGCTTTAAAACTTCATCAGTGAGACAACCTCATTCAAATCATATTAAAACGAAATTTCCCCAATACTTACATTCTGAACTGCACTGACAGAACTTCTCACAAAAGTTCTGTGCAATGACACACGGACATGAATTGTCACAAGGCTGGCGTGGATGATCACATGGCTGGTAGTTGTAAACATGATTAGATGATCCATCTGAACAACAACAAATGTAGGCATTATTAAGGACAGAAAAATTGATAAATCTTCTGAAGAATATACTTCCAGCCAAATAATTACATAATTGCATATCCCTACATATTTTCAATAATTAGGGAAAGCGTAAGAGAAATAACCTTAAACAGAATAATTCTTAAACAGAATCTTTTAGTACTCCTATCTTTCCCTGTGTTAGGCTAAAGGAGCAATATGGAAAAGGTAGTTTTAGATGTATCCTGATGCACACCATTATTGTTTGTTTATTATAAAAATTCTAGAAAAAAGGGGTGGTTGTATGTCCTAGAAGTGAATCAAGCACAAAATCTTCCCACTATTCTGCTATATTCTTAGAACTGGAAAAATACTATATTGAGGCTAGAGTCAGTATAATTTCTATTCCCACCATGTAGGACAATCAAATCAAGGGATAGCCTTCTGCCTTAAATTAAACCAGAATACCCTTAGGGAGAATACATACTAAAACCACTTGCTTATAAAAATTTACTGGTAGGATGTTTGTTAAAATATTAAACAAAAACAGAATTTCAGGACATAAGTTTAAAGATGCTAACCCTTCTTTAGCTGTATCTTTCTGCAATGTGCAGCCCACAGTCTATAAAAAGAAGAACATACAATATAGTTAATAGATTTTTCACATAGAAAATGCACCTAACTCAATCTGCATTTTAAAAGAGATTTTGATATTTTGTATCATTTTCAGAAACAAGTGTCAAAATGTCACTTAAGACTGCATTATTACAAAAAAAAATACTAATCAGTGAATTCAATTTTGGTAACAGCTCCCTTACAAATTGTGAAGAAAATAGTGAATGAAGGTCAGTTGGTGCAATGCAATGCAGGGCAGTGACGGGGGCTGGACTGGATCTGTTGGAAAAGGTTGCTTCACACCCTTGGAGTCTCCAGGGTGTTTGGAGCTACCTGCAGGACAGCTGTTTTGCATTCCACTGTGAATGCTTTCCAGGTACCGGTATTCAGCTTCATGCTGCATTGGAATTTTCCCAGCATTTAAAGGCATAGCTTTTTTGGGGGGGGGAGGGGACATGCAGGTGAGAGGAGTTGCAACATCCCTTTGACCACTCATAAGCGTAGTCAGACTGCCAAGAACCTGAACTCTGATTATGTGACTGCTTGGGAGAGGTGTCTGCAACAGACGTAATTTCAGGCACATTCATTCAGCACCATTGTAACTTCAAATGGATGCTGAATGAACAGTTGTAAATCAAGAACTACCTGCATTATCCCAGTTTTCATAGCCCAGCATACTAATTGTTGCTAGAAACCAATCAACAGCCTATATAGGTCAAACAGAACGGACTGGCTCTGAGGTTTTAGATCATTCACAACATAACACTGCTTGGATGGAGACAATGCTATGACCAGCAAAACACTGACTAAATAGAAATGCTCACAGCTTCATATTACTACCCATCCACCAAAAAAAAAGATATAACCAATTTTTGGTAGAGGGAAATTAGATTTTACATGGGTAGGTTCACTAAAGAAAGCCAATAAAGTATATTTGCCTACAGATAAATGTGGGAATACTCAGGGACTCTAAATTAAAAGACTGCTAATATACAGGTGTTTTATGGAGTCTTCTTGTGCACTGACTGAACACTTTTGTGTCTTGCTTATGATGAGCATTCTGGGAGATAGGGGACATAAATGATCCAATCTTGATAACTGGAAAATTCAGTAGTCAGCAGATGAATTTTCTCATCCCCGCTATTTTTATAAAGAATTCATATTCATTTCCCTTGACAATACAGTTTAGCTAATTGATGGATTTTAATAGTGATTTTCATATTTGTGGCTTTAACTGTTATTTATTTTTGATTAGCTATCTTCAATTATCTCTGCATAGAGGAATAGGATACAAATCAAATAACAATTGGGATAGGAGTTCTCTATTATTTTACAATCACAAATAGTGAGGTGATAACATAATAACATCAACAAACTAGACACAGCTATTTTTGTCCCCTTTTCTCCAAATTGCCATATATTTTAGAAAAAATCCATTATTTATATTTGTTTTGAATTTTAAAAAGTTAGTTATTACAGGAATATTTAAAGCAGATTTTTTAATATCATAAGGACATTTAATTGCATTTCAATTTGTATAGTGCTTTGCAATAGATTCTTTCACTAAAATATTGAACATTTTGATGCAATCCTAAAATGCACTATTTCATTTATTTAACAAAAATAATATATACTTCCTGTTTGTTGCATTCCTTTCATTAATCTTTTAAAAATTCTTTTTCCCCATTTTAAAATGTTATGGGATAGTTGATATACTATTGATTTACCTGTGTTTCCTTTTTTTTTTCCTTGGAGGAGTATCAACATCTTCAGCAGGTGCTGGAGCAATAATACTAGATTCCTTTACTCTAAACTCATATACCTGAAAAATATTAATTATCTCCTAAGTTTCATTGCAGTTTTACTGAATTTGATATATTAATGGTTTCCATAAAATTGTAAAATTTGCTATAGTATTTTTGAAAACATTTTCAAAATTTATGCTTACCTGCCTGCATGTTTTGGTTCCAATTAACCTGGCTATTGCACAGAAATTGTCATAATAGGTGCCAATGAGAACTCTGAACATAGAAGCTTCAGCACCACTCCATTCAACATTTTCTGGAGGCTCTATATTTGGCTTCATCTTTATTGGTGTTTGACACCTAGAATTTGCTTCTGCAATATCAAAAGCAAATAGTTTCAAGTCTCAGAAACCACAGCAATGACCACACTAAAACCAAACCAAACCAAACCAAAATAATCAAGCATCCTACTTTTAGTAAGATGCCATTTTAAATGTAGCCTGATAGGCAATGTATCCGCTTTACAGCCAGCAGGCATGACAAAAGTTAAAAGATTGTGGGAACTGTAGTCCAAAATGTATGGAGGATTTCACATTACTAGTTTCATATTACTAGCACTGTATGATGCTATCAAACTTGACTTTCACCCCTCAAATTTCTAAAACAAGTTTTTTATTTTATACTTTCAATTAATGGCATATCCAGGACTTCCAGATGTGGAATAGTGAACTAGCATGTCTCTGAATGAGTGGAAATAACATTGTAGCTACAAAGGAGTATAAGTAGATCAGTCTCATGAATCTCTCTGGATAAAGAGAGAACAGGAGATTGCACACTTGTATGCTGGATAGCTCCTTGTCACACCTGAAGATGAGAAGAAAAACATCTTCAAAGAAAAACAATAAAGTCTAGTTGCCTTGTGAAAAAAGCACCTTTGGGACAACCATGACCTGGATGATTGAGAATCTCCATAGACATTGTGCCATTTGTTTATATAATTCTTTCCAAAATCCTATAGCAAAAAATCCAATTTGTTTTGTCCCTTAGCTTGTTTATAACTTGATTGAAATAAAATCTTATTTAGCCTTTTGCCATTTTTAAAAACGTTCTCAAACTTATAATTAATTTTTCCTTTATTCTAGAGTAAAGTTAAACTCCCCCTTCATGGATTACTGCCTTGTCGTGGTGAAGGGGCTTGCGTAATTCAATGAAGCTATGAGCTATGCCGTGCAGGGCCACCCAAGATGGACAGGTCATAGCAAAGAGTTCTGACAAAACGTGATCCACTGGAGAAGGAAATGGAAACCCACTCCAGTATCTTTGCCATGAAAAACCCATGGACAGTACCAAAGGAAAAAAGATATGACGCTGGAAGATGAGCCCCTCAGGTCGGAAGGCGTCCAATATGCTACTGGGGAAGAGCAGAGGACTAGTACTAGTAGCACCAGAAAGAATGAAGCAACTGGGCCAAAGTTGAAAGGATGCTCAGCCGTGGATGTATCTGGTAGTGAAAGGAAAGTCCGATGCTGTAAAGATTTTTTCTCCATAGTAACCTGGAATGTAAGATCCATGTATCAAGGAAAACTGGAGGTGGTCAAACAAGAGATGACAAGACTAAACACTGACATCTTAGGAATCAGCGAACTAAAATGGACAGGAATGGGTGAATTTAATTCAGATAACCATCAGGTATACTACTGCGAGCAAGAATCCCTCAGAAGAAACAGAGTAGCCTTCATAGTCAATAAAAGAGTAGGAAAATCAATACTGGGATACAATCCCCAAAATGACAGAATGATCTCATTTCGAATCCAAGGCAAACCATTCAATATCACAGTAGTCCAAGTCTATGCCCCAACCACCAGTGCTGAAGAGGATGAAATTGACCGGTTCTATGAAGCCCTACAGCACCTTATAGAACTGACACCCCAAAATGATGTCCTTATCATAATGGGGGATTGGAATGCTAAAATAGGAAGCCAAAAGATAACTGGAATAACAGGCAAATTTGGCCTTGGAGTACAAAATGAAGCAGGGCACAGGCTGATAGAATTTTGTCAAGAGAATACAATGGTCATAGCAAACACTCTTTTCAAACAACCCAAGAGACGGCTCTACACATGGACATCACCAGACGGTCAACATAGAAATCAGACTGACTATGTGCTCTGCAGCCAAAGATAGAGAAGCTCTATACAGTCAGTAAAAACAAGACCAGGAGATGACTGTGGCTCAGACCATGAGCTTCTCATTGCAAACTTTAGGCTTTAACTGAAGAAAGTAGGGAAAAGCACTAGGCCACTTAGGTATGAACCAAATCATATCCCTGATGAATATACAGCAGAGGAGACAAATAGATTTAAGGAATTAGATCTGATAGACAGAGTGCCTGAAGAACTATAGACGGAGTTTCGCAACATTGTACAAGAAGTAGCAACTAAAACCATCCCAAAGAAAAAGAAATGCAAGAAAGCAAAATGGCTGTCTGAGGAAGGGAAGCAAAAGGCAAGGGAGAAAAAGAAAGATACACTCAATTGAATGCAGAATTCCAGAGAATAGCTAGAAGAGATAAGAATGCCTTCTTAAATGAACAGTGCAAAGAAATAGAAGAAAACAATAGAATAGGGAGGACTAGAGATCTCTTCAAGAAAATTGGAGAGATGAAGGGAACATTTCAGGCAAAAATGGGCATGATAAAGAACCAAAACGGCAGGGACCTAACAGAGGCAGAAGAGATTAAGAAGAGGTGGTAAAATTACACAGAAGAACTATACAAGAATGAGCTTAACGTCCCTGATAACCATGATAAGGTGGTCACTGACCTTGAGCCAGACATCCTAGAATGTGAAGTGAAGTGGGCCTTAGAAAAACTGAGCAACAACAATGCTAGTGGAGGTGACAGTATTCTAGCTGAGCTATTCAAGATCTGAAGACGATGCACTAAAAGTGCTACACTCAATTTGCCAGCAAATTTGGGAAACTCAACAGTGGCCACAGGATTGGAAAAGAGCAGTATACATTCCAATTCCAAAGAAAGGCAGTGCCAAAGAATGTTCAAACTATCTCAACATTGCACTCATTTCACATGCTAGTAAAGTTATGCTTAAAATCCTACAAGCTAGAGTCCAGCAGTACAGTTGCAAGAAAAAGTATGTGAACCCTTTCGGATTACATGGAGTTTTGCATGAATTGGCCATAAAACGCGTTCTAAACGTCATGTAAGTCACAACAATAGAAAAACACAGTCTGCTTAAAATAATACTACACAAACATTAGCTGTTGTCATGTTTTAATTGAACATAAGATGGAAACATTCACAGTGCAGGGTGGAAAAAGTATGTGAACCTTTGGACTTAATAACTGGTTGACCCCCCCTTTGACAGCAATAACCTCAACCAAACGTTTCCTGTAGTTGCAGATCAGACCTGCACAACGATCTGGAGTAATTTTGGACCACTCCTCTTCACAAAACTGTTTCAGTGTAGCAATATTCTTGGGATGTCTGGTGTGAATCGCTCTCTTAAGGTCATGCCACAGCATTTCAATCAGGTTGAGGTCAGGACTCTGACTGGGCCACTCCAGAAGGCGTATTCTATTCTGTTGAAGCCATTGTTTTGTTGAATTACCTGTATGCTTTGGGTCATTGTCCTGTTGCATCACCCATCCTCTGCAGAGCTTCAGTTGGCAGACAGATGGTCATACGTTTTCCTGCAAAATGTCCTGATAAACTCTGGAATTCATTTTCCCATCAATGACAACAATCTGTCCAGGCCCTGAGGCAGCAAAGCAACCCCAAACCATGATGCTCGCTCCACCATGTTTTACAGTGGGGATGAGGTTTTGATGTTGGTGTGCTGTGCCTTTTTTTTGTCCACATAGTGTTGTGTGTTTTTCCCAAACAACTCAATTTTGGTTTCATCTGTCCACAGTAAATTTTGCCAGTAGTGCTGTGGAACATTTAGGTGCTCTTTTGCAAACTTCAAACATGCTGAAATATTTTTTTGGGACAGCAATGGCTTCCTCCGTGGTGTCCTCCCATGTACTCCATTCTTGTTTAATGTTTTCCTTATTGTAGATGTGTCAACAAAAATGTTAGCATTTGCCAGATATTTCTGTAGGTCTTTAGCTGACACTCAGTGCATTATGCACTGTGCTCTTGCAGTCATTTTTACAGGACGACCACACCTAGGGAGAGTAGCAACAGTGCTAAACTTTCTCCATTTGTAGACAGTCTGTCTTACCGTGGACACATGAATATCTAGGCTTTTGGAGATACTTTTGTAACCCTTTCCAGCTTCATGCAAGTCAACAATTCTTGATCGTAGGTCTTCTAAGAGCTCTTTTCTGCAAGGCATGGTTCACGTCAGACAGTGCTTCTTGAGACCAGTAAACCCAAAACAGATGTGTTTTTAAAGGGCAGGACAGCTGTCAGCAACACATCCAATATCATCACACTGATTGGAGTCAAGGTTGGCTCACTCCTGGCTCCAATTAGCTCTTGGAGAAGTCATTAGGCTAGGAGTTCACATACTTTTTCCAGCCTGCACTGTGAATGTTTACATGTTATGTTCAATTAAAACATGACAACAGCTAATGTTTGTGTAATATTATTTTAAGCAGACTGTTTTTCTATTGTGACTTACATGACGTTTAGAGCGCATTTTATGGCCAATTCATGCAAAGCTCCACGTAATCCCAAAGGGTTCACATACTTTTTCTTGCAACTGTATGTGGATCGAGAACTACCAGAAGTACAGGCAGGATTTCGAAGAGGCAGAGGAAGAGGTCAAATTGCCAATATACGCTGGATCATGGAGAAAGCTAGGGAGTTCCAGAAAAACATCTACTTCTGCTTCATTGACTATGCTAGACTTTGATTGTGTGGTTCACAACAAATTGTGGCAAGTTCTTAAAGAGATGGGAGTACCAGACCATCTTATTTGTCTCATGAGAAACCTATATGCGGGTCAAGAAGCAACAGTGAGAACTGGACATGGAACCACTGATTGGTTCAAAATTGGGAAAGGAGTCCCGCAAGGCTGTATACTGTTACCCTGCCTGTTTAACTTATATGCAGAGCACATCATGAGAAAAGCAGGGCTAGATGAATCAAAAGTTGGAATTAAGATTGCCAAGAGAAATATCAACAACCTAAGATATGCAGATGATACCACTCTAATGGCAGAAAGTGAAGAGGAACTAAAGAACCTCTTGTTGCGAGTGAAGAAGGAGAGTGCAAAAGTTGGGTTGAAACTAAACATTAAGAAAACCAAGATCATGGCATCCGGCCCTCTCAATTCCTGGGAAATAGATGGGGAAGAAATGGAGGTTCCTTCACTTCTGAGAGCATGATGACTTTTCTTTGCTTTGAAGTATTTAAACCCACAGGAAATTAGTGCTCTCTTTGCAAGGAGCTATCATGACTCAATTTAATTGAAGCAAAGGAACTTTTACTGAAAGAAACTGGTTGCAGCATAGTCGGGCGGAATCCGGTATTCCCGTGTAAAATACAAAGGTATTCTTTCCAACTCCCAAACCCTTCTCCCATGACCAGTCCACTGGCAAGTCCATGTGATGCCGGTATCATGTTTTCAGAAATTCTGGGGTGTGAAACTGGTAACATTCCTTTCTTAGAACAACCTTGAAGATTCTGGTACCAACCAGTTTGGTGATCTGGTCTTTCCATCTCAGAACCGATTTGCACTTTCACCTATATTCTGCTTCTCTCCCAGCTTGACAAAGAAAAGAGGAGAGGGAAGATGGAATGCAAGGGTGGAGGGAGTTGCATCTGAGTATCAGCTGTTCCTGTGAGAGTGCCCAACCCAAGGACACATCGAGCAGTGGACTAGCATAACTGGCCAGTTTCCATAATAAAATGAACAGAAGTGATTGGTAGACATAATGGACTGGAGGTGACCCATAGGGAAAGGCAGGGATCAACTATGCTACTGTTTGCATGGGAAACCCAGAGCTGGTTTCACTTTATTGTTGCCAACATGGTTTATTCAGTAAAATGTATACTCTTGATAAAATAATGCACCAGGAGTTTCTTTTTCTGGATTTGCCAACTAGACAGTTGACACTTCAGTTGTCACTTCCCCCTCCCCTTTCCCATCATTAGATACACAGGTATGGATTGCCCCACATGCCTCCCCCCTCCCTTCCTCTTTGATGGCAGGAACCCAGCAAGGCGCCAAGGCAAGAATGGAGATTCTGACAAGAGATCAAATCCAACATTAACATCTGAATGAATGAAAGATCAAGATTGCTAGAACCAAAATAAATAAGTACAAAGTGAGTTTGTTTGATGAATGTTAAAATAAGATTAGCTTCTATAAAATTTTAGGCAATCTTTATAAATTTTTGCTGATAACAGGAATGAAATATTAATGACTGATAGACTGGCAAATGGATAAGACATATTATGAGAAGAAAGATACCTGCATACAATCTTACGGGGGATGAAGAGTTCTAAGTTTATTTGTATTTGTGATGAAAATCAGAGGTCACCTCTTTAAATATTTCTCTTCCCTTTTTATTTTTTTATTCTTTCCTTTCTTTTCTCTTGCATTTTCTATTCTACCTACACATTCTCTCTCCCTCCCCTCTTTACTCTTCCTTTCTGAGTTTGGTTTTTATTGTCTTTTATTGTTTGTTTTAAAATCAATAAAAATATTTTTAAAAATTCAACAAATAATACAATCAGAGAAGCAATCAATAAAAATGTTGCCAATTGTATCCTCAGAAGATAGGACATTTTGATGGTATTTCTGTTTTAGGTTTGACTGAATCATTCATTTACTCTTGGCACAGAAAGAAAACACGAAAGCATAATGGGGGGAGGAAGACAGACTAAAACAATATATGCCAACTTATTTTATGGTATAAAAGTAACTGATTTTACACAGCACATGACTGAGTACAGTAACATGCTCCAGCATGAAATTAGAAATGTTTGAGCATATTTGTTACCCTTTGATGTATCAAAAATTATCCATTGTAATTATTAAATCTAACTTGATGAGATAAGGATATCAAACAATGGATTAATTACCACTGTCAAGAAAAGAATTTCTTAAATTTTTATCTTAAATGAAGAGTCTAGCATGTGTTGGAGCATAAAGAAAAAAAATCACACACATTTAATTAATTAGCTATTTCCATCATATTATGTCAGAAGTATCTTAGTAATTATTCAACGCTCCATTTATTTACTTGACTTAAAGTAGTTCCAATTCTGTTGCTCAGTACATATTTCTGAAGAGGAAGTATCTCTGATGAAATTTTGGTGCCAGAAGAATCTAGAAACATATAGAAGGTCTGAAAGATTCTTGTTTTGTTCATCCTTTTGATGAAGCCCAAGTGCCAGAAATGCTATATGGTTTTTTTCAGCATAAATAATCACTATTACATTATTGTTATTATTGTGCTTTAAATAAGTTTTCATTATTAATCAGAGTAGACTGCATATGTTAACTCAATATAGAACTTGAATTAAATTTACTGGCCTACTTGTTCTTTTTGAACTTAGAAAATAATTTCTTTTCATATATACAAGGGGTGTCAAACTGCCGACCTGCAGGCCAGATGCATCATGGTGAAACCACACCCATCCCATTGCCAGCAATGGAAAAAAAGTTGTGATACGTTGTGACACGTCACGTGACGTTGCGAGTTTGACACCCTTGATATATACCATGAACAAAGGAAAAGAAAGATACACACTAGAAAAGGAAAATCTACCTTCCCAGTCATTAAGACAGTTAATCCTGTTGCCTACTTGCACTGTTCTGAAATTTTAATGGTTCCAATTACATTAACCTCTTATACAATGACAACTTCATACTTTTAAACAAAAATACACATGTACAATACCAATTTCATATCAAATATTTTTGCTCAGTTTAGATGGATATACATGCATCCATAAAAATACGTAAAATGAAAAAAATGTTATTGTAAGGTCTTTCCTGTTATCCCCTCAGGAAAGCACGACTCTTGAAAGAGGCATTGTTTCAAAAATGATCTTTTACTGAGAGAAGTGATTACAGAGAAGAAAGACGGAATCTGAAGTTTCCACATAAAAGCACTAAGCTAAAAGCATGCTTCTCCAGCCCTACCCCAATGCCCCAGTACATCAGGAGTCAATCCACTGGTGTGAAGATGTTATGAGAACTTCATGCCAAAAAGCTGATAACTGGCTGTTCTCTGGTGCCTCTTCCTTGCTAGCCAAGATGGCCCTGAGAGTTCCCCCCCAATTCCCATGCAGATACATCAAAGTGCAAGTAGAAACAATGCAGGAATATCCTCAATCCACAATAATGCATGTTCTCCCTCTATTTTGAATGGCAGTGTTCCAATAGGGACCTGACAGTTATACATTCTGAAATTATTATTAATTCAATCTGAATTTAATTCTTATTCCTTAAAGGATTTTCAGTAATTTAAATTACTTGTGAATTCTGGAAGGTGCACAATAGGGGATGACTGTACTGTAGAACCCAAAACATAACAGTTCAGGAAATTTCTTATAATAAAAAATTAAATTCATTATTTTCAAAAGCAGGTGTACAAAATACTATGGTCTTTCAATAAAACAACTGAACTTTAATCCAATATTTCCAGCCCCAATATAAACCCTTTTAACAAAATTAGCAACATTCCACAACTGTCTTACCAGAGGAGCTTGAAGTCTCATCTTTTTTCTCTTCTTCTTCTTTATCATTATTTTCACCTCCAGTTTCAGTTCCAGCTTCTCTGTCACTATCTGTATCTTTTGATTCTAGCACATTTATGGTTGGTGTGCTCGGCCTACTGGTATTATTTGGAAGCCTTCCCCTTCGGCGACCTCCTGGACGCTTTGGTGGTGTTTTTATTCTCTCAGCAGTCAAAGCAGCAGCAAACTCTTTAGCTCCTTCCTAGCAGGCACAGAAATATTTCAGGATATAAGAAAATGCATAGAGGATAGAGCCTTGCTAAAAAGGGGTTCAAAAACATTGATCTAGTATTAAAAGCAAATTAATATGTTAGATCAGACTACAAGTAAGATTGCAAATCAAAAAGGTAAATATAATGAAATTAAAACTAAAACTTTAAATACTGATTTACTCAAATCAATTCCCTTAACAATTCTGTACAGTAGTCTTATTATTTTTATTACCAAAAAGGACTTAATATGTGCTGTTGCAGATTCTATCAGCTAGGAAAACAACTGATGAAATTTGTCTGCATTGCTTGGCAGATTTTTAATTAAAGATGAATTAGGCAAAACCCATCTTTGATCAATTCAACATCCTGTTTTAGGACATCATTTTAGAGGGTTAGAATA